>NC_138894.1:61365373-61965373 GCF_965194825.1 Balaenoptera physalus | reverse complement strand
TAGCTTGGGATAGAATAACAGTAGGCATATCCTGAATTTATTTTTCCCTGTCACTATATTAAAATAGTGCCATGTTATAAGTAATTGTTTTAATCTTTTCAGTATATATGCAAAGTGGCTACTGAATGACTCAAGAGGGATGGAATTAGATAGGAACTCATAGTGGAGGCAAATTCTGAAGACAGAATTAATAAATACAGTTTAGGTAAAGATTAAGATAGCTGGTTAACTTAAAAAACAAAAAACTCATGGGAAAAATCACAGTAGGTTTTAAGATTTGCTCATCTCCCTAAATATGAATAAAAATTTAACCCGCACACCTAAGGAGAAATACTTTAGACTGACTGTTATATCCCTTGAACAGGAAGCATAAGTTTTTCAGTGGTTTCATGTAGCATTTAAAACTCTAAAAATCGTCTCTGGAATGAGCTGTATTTAGTCACTCAGGAATTTTAAAGTGGATACACCACATGCTTTTTGGTAACCTTTAATTTTGCTTGATCAAATTAATTTCCACACCTACAAAATCAAATGGGAAAATGTTTCTTACTACTCCACAAACTTGATCAAAATAAGCCATTTAATAAGTCAGGGGGATGGAATGTACAGCATGGTGACTACAGTTAATAATACTATATTTCATATGTGAAAGTTGTTGAGAGAGTAGATCTTTGAAATCCTCATCACAAGAAAAAAAATTTTTGTAACCATGTATGTGGACGAATGTTAACCAGACTTACTGTGGTGACCACTTTGCAATATACAGAAATATTGAATCATTATGTTGTACACCTGAAACTAATATAATATTGTATATCAATTATACCTCAATTAAAAAAAAAAAAGACAAGCCATTTACTTTTCTCTACTACCTGCCATTCCTTGTAGTAACCAAAAGTGCCTATCTATAAGCAGCCTACAGGGAATACCAGCAATTACAGAACTAACTGCTCTTCAAAGATCTGTAATTCAAAGGGTGAGGGAGCTGAAATCTTCTTTAGTCTTTAAGTTCATGGCATTTTTCTTTTTCACATTTAATAAACAGCCTCTTGGAAACTTATTTCTAAACTATTCAGATTAGTATTTTACAGAATATTATCAAGTTTTTATTCATTAAAAAGGTGACCAGAAACATCTCAGCAAGCTGGAAGGCTGCTGACAAGAAGCATCTAGTTTCCTTAGCAACAAACAAGTGTGAAAAAATTCAAGAGGTTGACAATGAAGTGGAATGGATGGTATGATAAAGGGAAAAGGCAGCTCTCATGTATCCACCTTATGCACCCAGATTCCTCAGCTAATGCTTCTCTGTTTTCATCTTGTCAGTACGGAAAAATCTATATATTATACAGAGTAGAAGGCAAAATCAATACTCTCGGATAGCAGCCAGCATTAATACTCAACCTTACACTCAAATAACTACACCTCTAACAGTCAACGCTTTCATACTGAACACTTCGCCTTTCCCTTTATAATAATACAATAAACTATTTTAAATAAACACAGGTAATATATACCAGTAATCTGGTTTTTACAAAGCTTCCACTTAGACAATTTGAATATACGTTAATAAAAGCTTAACTTTTAACATTTCAGTGGGCTAGAAGTTGATGTTTGTATATTTATTTTTAAATATCTCTTTCACAAGATCTGAAACACTGTCAAGACAATGCCACAGATATGTTAAAAAATTAAAATTAAAAAATGTCTAATTTATTAAAATTAAAACATAGTATAGTGGAAAAATAAGTTTAAGATTAGATGATCTTGGTTCTGACTCAATCACTAACTTTGGGCAAATCATTTAACATCTCTATGCCTTTCTTCATCTATCAATGATGGAAGTTTATTAACATGTGATGAACGTTGTAAAGCACCCTATCATTTATAAGTGTTTGGAAACATTTACTGTGTTTTTAATAATGAGGACTGGGAGATGGCTTCGTGTAACTTAGGGCCGTAATAGGCATTAGTTTAGAAAACACTTTCAAAAACAAGATCTAATATGATTCTCACAACTCTCACAAGGTAGACAGATAGGCAATACTATCCCATTTCATAAAATTGAAATAAAAGAACGATACGGATATTTGTTTCAGGTCCCATAATCAGCAGCTTAATTATAAATAGGACCCAAGTCCTCTGGATCCCCAGTCCAACCTAACACCATGTTATCTCCAAGGTCCTATTAACTTTAAAGTTACTTCCAAATTATCTACAAGTTCAACTCATAAACTATCTTATAAGGCTAACTTAAATAAAACATATAAAAACTTCCTTGCTTTTGAGGAAAATACTTTGAACTACCTGAGGCAGGCAGTGAGGGCATGAACCACCCTGTATGCCCTCAAAAGTAACTGAAATTAACACTTGTCAAGCTTACTTCTAATGCTGCATACTTACAAAATGATAAAATATAGTCTAAGTTTCCATTTACTGCTTCAATTCTCAATTCAGCTTGAGAAAATATACTATCTTCATGTAGACATCCATTTTCCTAGGGATAAAGCATATTTCAATGATAATACACCTCAGCTAAAAATATTTTGATATGTCATTCAAATTTCCTGTTTTCCCGTTTCTTTATATGACCGTATTCTGATAATCTTTCATTTAAAAAAGATCGTTTTCTAAAATAATGCAAATAAACTGAATAACCAAACTTCAGCAAAAGCTCTGAGATACAGCCCCAACATCCCAAATTAAATGCTATCTTCAAATTCATATAATCTGTTACCCTTAGAGTGCCTTCCTTCTAGGAAGAGTTTACTATTGAAGACATTAGAACAATTCTCTAATTAACAACAAAATAAAAATTGAATGCATTGATCTAAAATGATATTTTAAGACATATAATGAGGTAAAGATCAAATTTATTTTTATTTAACTCCAAATGGCTAATGACTTATCTCAACATCATATTTAATAATTTAAGTATATGGGCTGAAATTTAGCCAAACATGTTTACTGAACCACTTTATAATAAGAGCACAATATTAAAAATTCACTAATCAATAATAAGAAATGAATAAAGATAAATTACAGTATATCCACACAATAAAACATCATACAAGCATAAGCAATCATTTGTGGAATTACATACTATAATGTAAAGGTGCCAAGTGAAAAAAGTAGGTTTTGGGGAAATAAGAATATGTGGGAAAATTACTTTTTTAAATATATTTTTTAACAGTAAAATATGTATAGCACAGTGTCAAAATACACTGTTAAATACAGGGAAGAAAGGTAAAGACACTCAAGACATAAACTCTCCCTTTAAGAGGTGTAATTATGAAATCATTTCAAGGAAAGAAAAGAACACTCTAACAATATTAGAAAAATAAAGGCTTTATGTGAATAACCACCTAGGAAACAGGTCTTCTGAACAAACTATTTCTTACTAAAATGTGTGGTACTCCGCCACGTTGTTCCTAATTGCATAGCACTTTATTCTGAAAATGGAAAGTGTAACCATTGCTGACCCAGTGCACTGGGTCAATTTTTCATATGCCCCTTTATAAATGCCTTACTTATTCTGGTGGGGACAGGAATTATATGGCAGGAAAACAATGCTCTGGGGTCAAACAAAAGATTACTTAAAAAAAAAACAAAAAAAAAAACAGAATATAAATATACTAAGAGTTTATTATGAAAATTCATACAGAAGTGAAAAGCAATATTCAAAAATGAAAGGTGCAGTTGCACTGTAGAGTGGGATTAAAAAGTGAAACTGTTTCATTTAAATTTTGTCTGATATTGGCATACTGTCTTTTCAACACACAAGAAAAATACTACTTTACCTTTATAAGACTTTTAAGTTTAGTAACTACAGATGCTAGACTTCCCTGGTGGTCCAGTGGGTAAGACTCTGTACTCCCAATGCAGGGGGCCCAGGTTCGATCCCTGGTAGGGGAACTAGATCCCGCACGCATGCTGCAACTAAGAGTTCACATGCCACAACTAAGAAGCCTGAATGCCACAACTAAGACCTGGCACAGCCAAAATAAATAAATAAATAATAAATAAATAAATATTTTTAAAAAACTACAGATGTTACACTAACCAATATTTTTACAAAGCTTCAGAAAATTATATACCAACATAACCATTTTAGTCCTCAGCTCAGTGACTTTTTATATTTTTGATTACCACGAAACATCAGGGAGGAAAAATGTTCTCTTCAATTATGAAATTAAAACCACACTTGCACTCACCTGCAAAATAGCACGAACTGACTTTACACTATCAAAGCATGGAAACACGTAATTTATGTATGTTTCTTGATCAGGAGTTACTCCTATTTCATGCATTCCTTTGAGGACTTCAACTATACCTGTAAAGTCAAATTTAGAAGCACAAAGATGAGGAACTTGGAATAAATTAACAAAAAATCAAAAAGTTCAGTTCATTTACTTTCTGAATTATAATATAGGAAAAGTACTCAGCATTTTGTTTATCTGAAAGAGAAAGAACAACAGAACTGAATAATAAGATGATAAATGAAAAAATTTTATTGCCCCTTCCTTCATCTCTCCCTATTAATTCAGGAGAAAGTGCTAAGGAAATACCCTAGAAATTATAAGAAAAATGAAAACAAGCAAGATGCTTAGTAATTTCCAATATCCCAATTGAACAGAGATCATAAAACAGCATTGCTATCACAGAGCAACATGGATCTACAAAATAAAACTTTACATGACTAAATACTGCAGAGAGAAGGGATTAGAGGAATGGGAAGAGAGGAGATCTTTCCAAGACAAAAGTGTTTTTAAGTTAAGCACTTACGAACACTTTGTCTCAGGTATGGGACTCAGATGGGATGGAGTAGGCAGAGGATGGCTGCTTTTGTTATAAACCTTGCAGTATACTTGACTTGTAAAACTATATATGATTCTTCTGAGTGATTACTTTGATAAAAAATTAAAAATAAGTTTAAGGAAAAAAAAAAAGTTAAGCACTTACGTAAAGAATTCCCTAATTGTGACCAACTAGTGATTTCCTATTTCATAATACAAGAACAAAAAATGAATAGAGAACAACTGATTCTAACGAATGTCTCATTATATTTTAAACTATAAAAGTCCTTTATCTTCACCCATTTGTAAAAATATCTTTTATTAACTTCTTAAAAGTACAGTTCATGCTTTCCAAAGCTACAGTTAGCTTCAAATAGTACAAACTGATTTAAATCAGACCAATTAATTCTAGAATATTGTCAAACTACTCAGGTATTACCTATTTTTGACAGAGGCAGCAGTTTAATAAAAGAAAGGACTCATTTGTTTTCCTCTTTAAAATTTACTTCTTTAGCTTCATTACTTTCACAGTATTAAAACTTCCCCTAAATGTCCCTGTTTTTGCCCTATGGTATCATCTACAGAAAAACTGTATTTCCATATATTTGTTATGTAATACACTCTAATACAAAAACTTGACTGTAAATTCTCACTGAATACAGAAACATACATGCAAGTCCAACTACATTATGAATATTTGCACAATTCTTTTAGATAAAATTTAGATTATGGATCAAAACATTTTAAATTTAAACAGTTCATTATGTTTAAAATTACCTAATATCTTCAAAACCTTAGATAATTAGATATATTTCTCAAGTTGTAAAAATAACAGAGGGAAAAAACCCTGAAAGACAAAGCATGTGCTTACTTATAAATTTAAGAGAACATGCATGTAGAGATGGTCCATATAGCACACACAAGTCTAACAATAATTGTAAGCAAAATTTAGAACTATTCCTCTAACAATTTCCTGGGAATTAGTACTAGTCACCTTCATATCTATCATAAAAATGGCAATCACACTGTGCTCTTCTTCATATGCAAAGATTACTAAGCACCTGACAGGAAGACATAGCTGCTTTTCTTTTCTTTTCTTTTTAGCTGCTTTTCAATTACTAGTAAGAGACTTGTGCTAATCTAATGTCCTCAATGTCCCTTCTGGTCAGTAATGACTGCTTTCATGACCATGGCTTAAAGTACGTAGCTAAATGTCTGATAAGACACTACAGTGAAGTGACAAAACAAAAACAGGTTTTGCAATTTAAAGAGACCTACCTTTCAACCCTGTTCTTCCACTTAATGGCAGTGTAAATCTGAGCAAGTAACTCCACTTTTCTGAGCCATAATTTCTTAGCTTACACACTAGAAATGGCAATATGCCAGAACCGTGCCTTCTAGACACTTTAACATGTACCTTTTGGCTTGATCCTTCTACCCACCATCCATGGATTAAGCAAGGCAATACGAGTCAAGGCATTCAATAAATAGAACAATTTTCTGACCTATAAGAGTTCATGCCTATTGAATGGATAGAAGCAAAGTAACAAAAATTGTAAATATTACCCACAGGTATGGAAGAAATTCTGTGGTCTAGGCCTACAGGAAGATGGAGGACAAGAGGAAAAAGAGAACATACTGAACAAAAAAAAACTGCAGTATTGCAACTCAGTTTAGATCAATATATCAGGTTCATAATAACAAGGCTTTCGTTTCAGCCTACTGGGTGGCCGGGGAGAAGGGGGGTGTATATTTCTCTATTTAAATAAAGCTGGAAATGCCTTTAGAAGTCCAATAATCTGTATTTTAACAAAAGTGTTAAAGTAAGCGATTTCTTCAAGATCAGAGACATGTCTTGAAAAAGAAACCTTGTCTCCTAATTGCTGGCAGGTGCTTGTAACACTACAAAAATGCAAAAACCTTCACTTTTCCCTCCAATCAGAAGGACTTGGGATCAAGTCATTTTGCATACAGGAATGATAATAAAGCTGCCTATTTACTTCTCAGGGTGGTCATTAAAACTAAAAAAAAAAAGTGTGAAACCCTAAAAATACTAAACAAATGTTAACAGTAACAATGATTTAATTTTTTTAGCTGTCTTAAAATACTCTATTTCTAAAATTTAGCATAAGGTAAATCTATTTCATTTTCTAATGTTTGAAAACAGGTCAACAAATTGATTGGAGATAGAAGATTCCTATTCCTATACAAACACTTCCCCTCATCATCTATGCCTCAAATACATTTTATTCTTTTAATTCATTTTTCCAATAATGTTTTTCAGGGAGAGGAGTGCATTCTGCTCGTTTAGATGACCTGGGTTGGTAGCATTTGTAACTTATGTATCTTTCCAACTGAAACTAAAGCAGGTTTAAGAAAACCTGGGTTCACACCATTGCTCAGCCAAGTTCAGTCACTCCCTCAAGCACTCTGAGGAAGCACACAAGGATAGTCCCTTCAGTAACTATAGTTGGACAGGAAGAGGGAAACACGTCTCAATAAGGAGAAAGAAAGGTGATGGATCTGACATACCTACATACATCCTCCTCAAAAATACAATTCATATTTCTTTTTAAAATAAAAGATTAAAATAATCATATATTAACTTAGATAAACGAGGATCCCAAACCTCTGTGAACTTAGAAAATCTAAACAATCTAGTAAAAATATTTCAAATGTAGGCACAAGAAAGTTTACGAATCTAAAGGAAAGTCTCCATTCAAAAAGTTTTATAAGAATTAAAGTAGTTCAAACTACTGGGAAAGATAATGGTTTTCCTGAACAAATTCCACCAACTAGGACTGTTTACTGCACATAATTTTAGACTCTACCCAGAGCGCTCACTTTATGAGGAGACAATTTCTTACTTTTTAAAAAGTATCATCTACTCAACCATTTCACTCAACTGACATTTAGGTTTTCATACCAGCCCTTCCTTTTATATTTTACCTGTTTTATATTCTTATTTTCATGTTTCCTAAATATACCAAGGGATGTAGATAATCCCTCAATCATTCTGCATTATTTCCTCTCACTTGGGCCAATTTGCTAACATTCTAAGAGAGGACTTTTCCATTTGCACAACAGAGAAAAGTACTAGCAAGATAAGCCATGAGGAAGTCATTATAAGAATCTTTTTTAAGGGTTGGTGACGGCCAAATTTGCAGCCAGAAAAATTCTAGAATTCAATAAAAGTCTGATCATCCTATTGTTCAGTCTGATCTGACCTCTACATACCTTTCTTTGATTTCCTGAAGGGTTTTATTTACTCCTTATGAAACACTCCTCTACATCCTCCATCTCTGCAGCCATTATTTTCTTCTGTTAATTATTTATTTCTACCAGTTTATAATGACTTTCCCCAGACAAAAAACAAATTCACTGCACTAAAAAGAATCTTACTTTCTTATCTTACACTAAAGAAACTATACAGAATATATACAGCCATTTCCCTGTTACATGAAGAAAAGACGGTAGAATACATACTTTACTCTATTTCAGGACTTCCTGCAAAGGAGAAAGTACTTTTTAAAAACTGTAAAACAGCTGACAATCTCTTGTACTCTCAAGTTAACTTTCCAGCTTTCCTATTTTTCCAGTTAAAACCTTCATTGATTAAAAAACTTGGTACCACTTTTTAAATATGTCCTTAATGCCAAAATCGATACCTAATTTTTAACCAATAGCTAAGAATTTGTATAAAACAAGTACAGCATATTTACAAGTGTCTAATATGGAGGTGTTATGGTATTAAAAATAAGTATTTGAAACAAGAGGACAGAAATCCTAGTTCTAATCCCAGCACTACTGACAACTAGATGTGGAACCTAAGATCAGCCACTGAATCTCTCTGGGCTCTCAGTTCCTTCATTAATATAATGTGAGCTTTCAACAAGGCACCTTTGACTCTAAGATTCTAAGAAAAAAATGGCTTCAAGATAAAGTCCATTTTTCTACTAGTTTGAGTTACAACTATGGAAAAGAATTACCTGAATTCTTTCATGTTTACTAAGTAGTAAAAATGTAGTAACCAATTCAAGTCTAGATACCATGATAGGTTGAGAAAAGCAAATTTACCTGATGAATAAACAAACATTTCAACAGGAGTACCAAAAGTATTTTCATATCTATGTATTGTGGACAATACTAACATGGCCAAAGATTTTCATGGAATGATGTAAACTTTCTGTGGTTCAAAAATACTAGGGTTAAAGGTTAACTCTTAGAGCTTTCAGAACTGGAGGATATGCAAAGAGTTAATCAACTACCATATTGTTTTCACAAAAATTTTTCTAAAAAGGATTCAGAGACTTTTACAGCCAGAAACAATTAGGGAATACTTGTTTCACTATTTCCTTTAAACCAGAAGACGGCTATATATTTAAATAAAATTGCAATATGAAAGTCTGCTAAAAGCACTTTTTTTTGTTGTTTGTGCATTTTGTTTGTCACCCAATGTCATACTAACAACTCTGCATCTCATTCTAAAGCACATTATACAGCGAGATAAAATGAAAAAGACCATTTTTTGTTTCCCCAAGGGGGAAGTACTTCTGTTAAAAGCATCTTTTTATGAGACTACTCTTTCTGAATTACCAATAATGCAAACCAAAGAATTAGATACTGTACTCTAAAATTTAATATTTGTTCAATTCTTATTCATATCCTATAGACATCCCATGTGTACAGGGAAAAGTATGCTAAATGCTTAAACGTACTTAAGAACCTGAAAGATTGAACATTTCTGTCCTTCAATCAGTTGGCTGTCAGGTCATGAGCGTTCATTCTGCAATAAAAGTTTTCCTGCCTTTCCTATTATTTTAACTCAGCTCAGTTAAGAAGAAATAGACTGGTCCACAAAGAAAATGGTCTGATTGTATATATTTTATCTTTAATAAGGCTAAACTAATTTCAAACACTATATGTATGTAAAATCAAGAACTAAAGAGTTTTTTGAAAAACTTAAAAATAATGAACTATATAAAACCACAATCACAAGTCTGAATATCAAGATCAGAGATGAATTAAGAAATGCAATTAAGATGAAAGAAATCCATTATGTTTGTTTTTTAAACGTTTACCTAATACTTTACTATGACTTAATTCTATTTTCTCATAAGATCTAATAAGCATGTTTTCCCAAATAATTCAATTAGATGTGTGTAGAAACTGTTATACTGGATATCTAAACCACTATTAAATCTGTAAAAGGTAAAACCTAACCTTGAACATTTTTCTCCTTCTGATGTCCAACTAGTAATGGCCAGAAATAATGAGTTCTGATAGGAAAACCTTCTTCCTTCAGAGCCTTCATTAGAGCTTTTGCCAAATCTGAAAGAGACACCATAAAATATTACAAAGCTACCTCCGCAAAACTTACTTATGTGAGTTTTAATTACGAGAATATAGTACCGAATTTTTTGGCTAGTAAAGCACACTGGAGTGTGAACTGGAAAGGAGATGTGTGCATCTGGGCTTCCTTTAACTTCTTACAGTAGTCTTTAAGCTTCTCTGCAGGCTAGAAAAGAAAGGCACCACATCAGCTGAATCTGCAAATATCCTACCATTTGACCTTCTGCAAATATTCTACCACTTTTGAGATAAAAAATTTGAACCTCTCACCCTCTTTCTATCCAATAATCTTCCAACACAAAAACAAAGTTCTCTTAATATTTATAGTTGGTCTAATCTCATAATATGTTCTCGTATTTTAAAGAATATTATTTCACTGCCGATTACACTGTCTACAAAGTAAAAATGGACTATGTAAATACCGTATTCATAGTCACACAGTGTCGTAAAAAGAAACTGCCAAAGTCACTCAGACTGTTTTCCCTTGATATAGGACATGCTAATAAAATATGCAATGCTGTTTCTTCCAATTTTTCAGTGACCAAAAGCAAAATGAGGTTCATTGTATCTGGAAAGAAAACAAAGACATCTTTTGTTACTGATTTGAACAATATTTCTACACTGCTACCAATATGAAAGACAAACTTATGAACTACAAATACCAAAAGGATTTACCTGCCTAAATAATAGTGAAACACTTCCAAATCAAAACATTCCCATGTATTCATTCACTCAAGTTTTTCAGTTTATTAAGCTGACTTTAAAAGAATCCTATGTTCATCTACCACAATACCCTATTGTTAGAGAATGCCCTTTCCATCATGTAAGAATAATAATTCTTATTTTTAGAAAAATCATGAAAATAAAAATTGTAAAACTACCTGGAATATATCTTCTTTCATATGTAATTTTTTCCAAAATTTCTGAGACATATTGAGGATACCCAGCTTTACTGAAGCTAAAGATAATTTGCAATATATCACGATCCATAAGGTAAAGATCAGACTTCTCCACTTTCTCCAGGGTCTATAGACAGTTCCAGAAATTAGAAGAACAAGTTAGAAACAAGTTTTTTTTTTTATTAAAGCTAAATAAATTAAAATACCAAGATTTTAAAAAAGTAGAAACACATACCATCTAAAGGTTTAATACTTCTTTTACAAAACAGAAAAACATTCTATTCCAACACTAACTGTAACATTGACACCAAAGTACTGAACTATAGTAAGAATTCTCCTTCAAGACTGTCTACAAGAGATATCTTTAAAAACAGATATAAACTACATTTTTCTGCATCATGCAAAATGTAGCACAGTTTATACAAATGATTTTAAAGTATGTTTATTTATATAAGTCACACCTGTTTAACATGGTCAATGTCACCCTTCTCGGCATATGCATTCAACAGTGCTAGGTATGTGTCCGGACCAGGCTCAATTCCAGCCTCTTTCATCACTGTGAGAATATTTTCTGCATTCTCCATATCTCTGTAAGTTAATTCAAAGAAAATAAAACAGATTACCATAATACTGCCAAATGTCGTATCATTTAATCTAGAATGTATTACTTACGCTTATTAAAATTAAAATTCTTAAGTACCATTTAGAATCGTAACATCAGAAAAGGATAAATACATATTAAACTGGTAACAGGTTTCTGAAATAATAAAGATCATAAACATCTCACATTTTTATAGGTAACTTTTCCAAAAGAGAAACCAAATTAAATAATAATTACATAGACATTAAATAACGTGCCCTCTTTCACTTGGTATGTCGTGACTCAAATTTACCTTTTTAGGAAAGAATAACATTTGGTAAATTATTCTTCAAAAATAAAAATATTTTCCAGGTCACTAGCAGAGCAGTTAATAAACTTTACAAAGTCAGTTACTTTGGATCAAGTCCAATTTTTAAAACTGAAATCTTCAAATATAAGTTTGATGAAACAGATAAATTTAAGAATAATTTATTTTAAGATGTGCATGTTCTACCACACACACTCAAGATTTTTTTTGAGAGGGTAGATAAACATAGTTTAAGAATTTTCCACAATAATTTTCTGTAATTTAAATCTCACTTGAGAATAAAACCTTAGGTGGAACATTACCCAGCTCTTGCGTGCCCCGTAACAAGAGCACTGAATACTGCCTCTGTGACTGGAAGATCCTTAGTTTTCATAAATCCAAGAATCTTGCTGCAACAAAAGAGAAATAAAAATACTTCTTGGAAATACACATGAAAAACACTTTTTACAACATGTGCACACAAAATTCCACTCCCTGAAGTTATATCAATAGTCTTGAAGTACTCTCGTTAAAAATAGTAGGTAAGTTTTAAAAATCTGATTGTTTCTTCTGTACTAATTAACCTTTAAAAAGCGTAAAGTTTAATATGATTCATTTCATTAAAAATGAGATTGTACATTTCAATTTATTCCTTATTTCCTAAACCCTCCATCCAAAAGTATTAATAAATTTTACATGAGCAGAGAAATGTCATAACTAATTTTATACAAATCACTGAAATAAAGAGAATATTATCAGTTTTATAAATGAATACAGTGTAAATGGTTAAGAACATTTACTTTTGGAAACAGCAATTAAAAAAAAAAAGTAAAGCCAGCTTTGTACCTCAACAATTTTCAACTTCTGCTCCAGTAAATGAAATTTTTAATTAAAATAGCAATTTTCAATTACATTTCCCCTTTTACAAAATTTTACATTTTATCTAAGTCATATGACCAAATTTGCTAGGTTAAAATACTTCTGAAATAATTTTCTTACTAAGTAGAAACTTAAAAAAAAAAGAAGAAGAAGAATGAAAATATTCTAGGTTTACAAGACTTACAAATTTGTTTGCTTAAACATACATTTATAGAACTACATACCTGGCACCTTCAATGTCTCCCATATTACAATAAGCAGCAATCAGCCTTTGGTATGTCACCTGTCAATAAAATGGGCCAGTTAATATTTCCTAATAAATTTTTTTTTCTGGGTAAAAATAAAAGTGGATATGACCAATAAACATTTATAATAGCAACTACTTACTCGATTTGGTTGAATGTTTGCTTTCTCCATTTTTTCCAAGAAGTCAGTTGGTGAAAATTTATACTCATTTTGAAGGTAGACTTTAAGCAAAGCATTATAGTGACTTACATCATACACAGTACCTACAAATGAAATTTAAATCAAATTTTTAGAAGAGCACTTAAAAGTCATACCCTTTATCACAACTGAAATATGTGCACTTAAATGTAACAAACAAACAAGGAGGGTAAAATGATCACTTCAGCGTTATACCCCATATTTAGACCCACCTATATAGAAATCCTGCCAGAACAGAGGAAACTAAGTATACAAGAGAGTAATTACTGAATTAATGGACAGTTACAAGTAACTGCCTATTCAAGGAATAAAAGTTCTCTTACTTATGAAGCATAGTATTCCCTTCCTGTTAGAAAATGCTGACAAGACCCCTGTATTTTCTTTTTTTTAACATCTTTATTGGAGTATAATTGCTTTACAATGGTGTGTTAGTTTCTGCTTTATAACAAAGTGAATCAGCTATACATATACATATATCTCCTCCCTCTTGCATCTCCCTCCCACCCTCCCTCTCCCACCCCTCTAGGTGGTCACAAGGCACCAAGCTCATCTCCTTGTGCTATGTGGCTGCTTCCCACTAGCTATCTATTTTACATTTGGTAGCATATATAAGTCCATGCCAATCTCTCACTTCTTCCCAGCTTACCCTTCCCCCTCCCCGTGTCCTCAAGTCCATTCTCTACATCTGCGTCTTTATTCCTGTCCTGCCCCTAGGTTCTTCAGAACCATTTTTTATTTTATTTTTTTAGATTCCATATATATGTGTTAGCATACGGTATTTATTTTTCTCTTTCTGACTTACTTCACTGTGTATGACAGTCTCTAGGTCCATCCACCTCACTACAAATAACTCCGTTTCGTTTCTTTTTATGGCTGAGTAATATTCCACTGTGTATATGTGCCACATCTTTATACATTCATCTGTCAATGGACACTTAGGTTGCTTCCATGTCCTGGCTATTGTAAACAGAGCTGCAGTGAACATTGTGGTACATGACTCTTTTTGAATTATGGTTTTCTCAGGGTATATGCCCAGTAGTGGGAGCGCTGGGTTGTACGGTAGTTCTATTTTTAGTTGTTTAAGGAACCTCCATACTGTTCTCCATAGTGGCTGTATCAATTTACATTCCCACCAACAGTGCAAGAGAGTTCCCTTTTCTCCACACCCTCTCCAGCATTTACTGTTTGTAGGTTTTTTGATAATGGCCATTCTGACTGGTGTGGGGTGATATCTCATTGTAGTTTTGATTTGCACTTCTCTAATGATTAGTGATGTTGAGCATCTTTTCATGTGTTTGTTGGCCATCTGTATATCTTCTTTGGAGAAATGTCTAGTTAGGTCTTCTGCCCATTTTTGGATTGGGTTGTTTGTTTTTTTGATATTGAGCTGCATGAGCTGCGTGTAAATTTTGGAGATTAATCCTTTGTCAGTTGCTTCATTTGCAAATATTTTCTCCCATTCTGAGGGTTGTCTTTCCGTCTTGTTTATGGTTTCCTTTGATGTGCAAAAAGCTTTGAAGTTTCATTAGGTCCCATTTGTTTATTTTTGTTTTTATTTCCATTTCTCTAGGAGGTGGGTCAAAAAGGATCTTGCTGTGACTTATGTCATAGAGTGTTCTGCCTATGTTTTCCTCTAAGAGTTTTATAATAGTAAGACCCCTATATTTAAAGTGGCTGGAAGATTTTTCCTTATAAAGCAGTCCTTGCCACATTACAGATACCCTGAGATGGATGGATTGTGACTGCAGTTGTTATATACAGGTAGGACTGTGCTAACAATTTTGCTTATTTACTAACCAGGCTCCTCAGTGTTTGAAGGCTCCATTTCCAGTTGCTGAACACCATTTCTAGTCTGCTGTTGTTAATTACCTGTATTCCAAGGCCCTTTGTTTTCTTTCTATGTTCATCTTGCCTAAGGCCATATCAGTTAAGGTTACCACTCAGCCTTACTATACCAACACGCAACGCACAACATGACATCATGGTTACCATATCAATACAGTGCTAACATGTTTTACTAAATTGTCGGGAATTAAATTTTATATCTTTATTCAACTGCCTGTGGCTACACAGGCCTGTGGTGTCAATTTGACATTCAAAGCAGTAGAGTCCTGTTCTATTAAATTAAAACTTGTTTTTAACCTTAGACATGCAGTGTACTTACTATGTTTCAGGCACTGTACTAAGTGCTCTGCATACAGAGGTTGAATTACTCTTCACAACAGCTTTCAGGAAGGTACTATTATCATCCCCATCTTACAGATTAGGAAAACTGACTCTTCCATTTACCCAAGGCCACAAGGCTAGTATGTGACCATAAATTTGAATGTAGGTAGTCTGCCTTGAGAGCTCAATCTCTTAACCATTGTAATACTTCATACAGGGCCTTATAGGGAACCATGTGCAATTCCACATCTGTAATATAATTATGCAACAAGGTTACCATGTAGTGTCTGAGAACTTTCAAAAAACCATCAACTCAAGCTGAACTCTAACAATGGTTGGCTACAGCTCTAAGGCTGAGGACGGTATATTCTATAATTTTATAAAGGTATTTACTCTAGTGTGCTGGAAAAGCTGAGGAAACTGCTGAAAATCCAGATAAGTAACATCTATTCTTTATTTTCATACAGATTTTAGTCAAGATTAATGTTAACATAACTCAACTGGGTCTCATTTCTTTATTTCTGCCACATTGACATGGTTCTACAGATGACAAAAACGTTTCTGTGAACTTCAGTAAAAATTTCATCCCCATATTTACTGTTATGTCTAGTTAATTTCATGGGTCATTTCTTGTAGAGGATTTTTAAAAAATACATAGTGTATCTTTCATAGAGTGAATTAAAGTCTTTAACTGTCTAAAATTTTAATTAAAAACTCAAAGTTTAGGGACATAATCCTAAAATATCTTACTTTAATAATCAAAAGCTATATAATAGCATTTCCTTACGTACCTTACCATATACCCTTATACCTCTAATACTATCTCATGGCTCTGGCTCTGCTGTCCATTACTTTTCATGTTTTAATATTATGTTCTTGTTCAATCTCGTCATGTAATAATTTTGTAAATTGTCATCCACTTACATTTATCTTACACTTATTTTGTTCAAACTTGAAAGAATATCCTAAAATATTACTATTTTAGATAAAAGCCAGGTGTCTTGCTAGATTAGTGCTCATCCATTGGTGTATTTTGGATAATTATTCTCTCCTCCATGTATTACCTTGTGCTTGCCCACAGTAAAAGTTACCTGCCACTTTTCTGGCATCTCACAGGGCTTTTTATGTGTAGTTATATTAATTAGCTTGGCATTTTACTGTTCAAGAAAAATATGGTGTCATCTGAAAACTTTAAGATGTCATTATATAGTTCCCTTCATTAAAATTATATAAATATATTAAATGTGGACCTGCCCTAATACCAATACTTAAAAACATGTTTGCACTTTTTTGTTCAGAGTAGTTTTTATCCCTCCTTACCTCTGTCTCTAAACCAGAGTTCTAGTGATCAAGGTTTTTTGCAATCCCAAATAGATTAACAGCCTTTGTAAGAAACAGTTTTCTAAAAAAATTACATCTATATTTTTCCAAAATGTGATTATTATCTTAGAGAATTTTTTAAAGTTAGATTTGACTGATTGCCCCCAAGAGTGGAACTGGGTGTCTGGGGAACATAGGTCAAAGCCTTTCACTATAAACTTTACTGAACCTTTTGCATTTGAACCATGTTAATATTAATAGATTTACTATTTAATGAAGTAGAATTTACATTTTTTTAAAGTCAAGTTAAATTTGCTTGAACATTTTCTACAATTTCAACTATTACTACTTTGGTACCCAACATGTGCAAAACACTGGAAGGTTCATGACAAAGATCTAAATATGAATAAGATAAGATCATCAGCCTCCAAGAGAAGAATATCTATTAAAAAGACAAATTCAGGGACTTCCCTGGTGGCGCAGTGGTTAAGAGTCCACTTGCCAGTACAGGGGACACAGATTCAATCCCTGGTCCAGGAAGATCCCACATGCCGCAGAGCAACTAAGCCCGTGTGCCACAACTGCTGAGACCATGTGCCACAACTACTGAAGCCCACGTGCCTAGAGCCCGTGCTCCGCAACAAGAGAAGCCACCACAATGAGAAGCCCATGCACCACAACGAAGAGTAGATGTCACTCACTGCAACTAGAGAAAGCCCGCATGCAGCAACGAAGACCCAACGCAGCCAAAAAAAAAAAAAAAAGACAAATTCACAATTCTAATGCAGGCAACTGATGAGACACTAATTGGGACTGGAGGTAAAACTCTAGAAAGGAGGGATTTAAATTATAGCTTGAAAAATGGATTGACTTAAAGAGTAAGAAACAAAAGAACACTCCAAAAAAGATAAATAACCTGAATAAAAAAACTTAAGGAGACATACATTATCACGATGTGGCCAAGAAGTACACTAGAAGTCATTCTATTTTTAAAAATTTAGCATATGGCAACACTGAAATGAGAGCCTATCATTTCCAGACTAAAGGGGACTAAAGAATCCCCTTTAGTCTGGAAAACTCAGTTCCAGTCTCGGATCTGTCACAGCTCATTCTGTAACTTTGGACATATTACCTAAGCCAAAAAATCTCTTACAGCTTTAAAAGTCTGTGAACAAGAGTCACGGTGGCAATCTACCAGGTTTCTAACAATATTAATTCAACAACTAGTTAACAAGTGTAATAAGTTCAAAGCATTATTCTACTGGCAAAGAGAAAAACAAAGATGTTATGAATTCTACTCTCACAGAGGATATACAGTACAGAGAAAAGACATGTCTGTGAACAATTATAATAGAAAGTAATGCGTGTCTATCTTTCTATTGAGGTGTTTAATGTTATGACTACTATGTAAGGGCTCTTTTCTATTTTAGAATATAACCATTCACACAAATATTTCTCCCAGTTCAACATGTGTTTTTAAATTATGTGACTTACTAACATATAGACATTTCTAGTTTGCTTTGTTAAGATTTTCTTAAATCAGGAATGAACACTGAATTTTATCAAATGACCTTTTAAACTATTTTATTTTTTGAATAGGTACTATTCATAGCCCCAAAATGAAAAAGTATAAGAGTATAGGGTAATCAACCATAATTTTTTTAAAAGTATAGAGTAAAAATTGTATCTAGTGTTTATCATCCCTCCAGAAATATTTTAATATTATATGCACATACACATATGCATATAAACATTTTTCTTCAGAATGGTATCAAACTATACACTCTGTTCTGCATCTTAATTTTTAATTATATTTTGGAGAAAACCACACATTAGTATATGAAGAACTCCATTCTTTTAATGGTTGCACCGTATTCCATTTTACAGACACTCCATAATTTATTTAACCAAACCCCTAGTGAGGGACATCAGAGTTGGTTCCAATTTCTTACTTTTGCAAACAAGCTACAATGAAGAATATCCTTTTGAACATGTGAGTATATCTATCTAAATTCTAACAAATAGACTATGTTGTACACCTCAAGTTAATATAATATTGTAAATCAACTATACTTCAAAAGGAATTTTTTTAAGTATAAACATATTAAAACACTGAAATGCTTGATATGTTAATAAATTCTAACAAATAGAAATGCTTGGTCAAATGGTATGTGCATTTATAACTTTGACAGACTAAGTGTCTTTCTATTTTGTTCTTTTTAACTTACCCTAAAAGTAATACTTGTTATGAAAAATTATTTTATTCTTAATGCCCCTAGATGTCACTATAACTCACCAAATAAGTCATATCACAAAAAAATATGAATCAAGTAAAACCCTTCCATAAAACTGAATTACAGCATTTATGCAAAGAAATTCTTTTTTACTAAAAGAAAAAGTATCTACACCCTTTATACACACCATATATTCATACAATCATACCCAATTTCTGAAGTTTGTCCCATATCCTATGAGCAAATTCTGTTCTCTCTGAGAGCTTTAGTTCAGGCAAGAGAGAACCACAGCTGCGCAACAGAAGCAAGGCTTGATTACCACCTGGGCTACCTATGAAAACAGGTTAACAGATAATATTTAACATAGTATCAGTACCATGCAGATAAATATCAAAACTTAAGTTGAAATCTGTAAATATTTTAAAATCTCCTGCCTCACTAAAGATAATATTAAAAGAGTACTCATAAATCAGAAAAATCCTATCCCAATCAACAAGTATCATTTACAATGTTACTACAAGTTTTTAAAACTGATGTTTTCTTAGGTAAGCTAAGGTTATAAATCTATACAATCTGCAAGACTACAAATACAAAGAACCTAGTGCTTACTGAAAGGCTAAACTTCTCAGTATCTTATGAAAATAGTACAAAGCAGTACAATTAAAACCCAAGAATATCCAACTTAGGTTTATAATCCTCTACAAAATATTAACTTCCTTCTCCCTTTATCCACATGTCTCTGAAAGCTGACTTTAAAACAAAAACAAAAATAAACCACTTATTGCATGATTCCATTTATATAAAGTATCCAGGATAAGCAAATCTACAAGGAAGACACTAGTGGTTGCCTAGGGCTGGAAGGGATGGGGGTTTGGGGACTGATGTTTAGGAGTACGGAGGTTTATTTTGGGGGTGATAAAAATGTTCTAAAATTGACTGTGATGATAGCCGTACAACTCAATAAATCAAAGAGAGAAAATGATAAAAACTGTCTTTAAATGCAAGTTATTACTGATACTTCTTTAGTATCCCTCATCATTAGATTCTACAGCTTCTTAATGTGACTGAAATCATGGATGGGCTTTGGGAAGCTGGTGAATGCTCTCAAACTATATACAAAATATGTGTGTGGCTTGCACGTGGGCTTTTGTGTGAGCATGTGTGGTTAGGTTTTTTTGGGGGGGGGGAGTGTTGAGGGCAAGTTTCTATCAGATTATCAAAGTTGCATAAGTGACTCAAATAAATTTTAATAGCTAAGTGAAAATGAAAGGGAAATAGTGATTATCAGTCCTTCTGGGAATTTGTCATATGTGACTATCTTAGGGAAAGCAGACACTATACAATAGAAGATAAGAAAAACTAATATCTTCCATGAAAATTTACCACTGAAAGTGATTCCTTCATAAACTGTGGGAAAAGACAGTTTTTATTTGCTGATTTTGAAATAAACATGCAAAACAAAATGTTTTACTCAAAACTTTGCTCTGATGAGTTGGAAAAACAGAAAGATCATAACATAAAATCATGAATAGAAATAACAAAATTTAAAGTATCAAGTAATGTGCTCTATAATGAGCTTACCACCAAACCAGTACTTAAGAAGTTCAACTTTTTGAACAGAAAATCTTGAAATACCTGAGTGGCAGATGTTATCAAAGACTTTTTGTAGAAGAGTCTTAGGGATGCGGCCAGTTCTTCGTACAGAATTATCTAGCCTCATTAGAGCCCAATCAAACTGACCGGCATTCCTTCTATGAGAAGAACTGGGCTCCTCTTGAAGATAATTCTTTTTTTCAGCAGCAATGGCATATAGCCTGGCTTGGCTCAGTAGCTCTCTACAAAATGAAAGACAATTAGAAATAAACTATGTAAACTACTAACCACATAGGTCATCTTTGTGAGTAAAATTTATACAAAGCTTTCTTATTAGTTACTAAATACCTAAATTCATAGCACAATAGCAAAAATGCGCAGAGAAGTATAAATTGGTAGGGAAGAAAGTTTTGACCTTTGCTTTAAATAAAGTCACATGCGCATAAATTGCATGCAAATTAACCTCTTGAATAACTGACAATGTCTCGATAACTTTTCACATGGAATCAACTCAAACTAAGACAATAGTATGGTATGTTTTAAGTGTTTTAAATCTCCCTTAACCAAAACCAAGTCAATGAAGGAAAATGAAGATTATGCTACAAAGCTCTTCTCACCTCTACAAATGAGACAAGAGATCTAAAATATACGTAAAATTCTGAAGAATTCTAAAGTATTCTTCAAATGCTTTCTAGGTGTTGCTTCTTATGAATTATTAAGAAGACCAATTTCCAAGTTAAAATTATGCTGTTTTTTAAAGGATCATTAACGACAAAAGAATTTCCCATCTTTCTAAATAAATCTGAAACATTTTATAGTGATGTTTCAACTCCCAATTCATGTGTCAAAATGCTAATTGTATACTTTTCTAATCATTTTAACAACTGCAACCAACAAATATAAAACTAGATTTCTGCTGTTAAACATCATTAATTTGGGGAAAGTCAAAAGAAAAAAAATGCTTATAAATTAAGGTCAGACTAGTACATGTGTGTTTACAAAAAGCAAACAACCTTTAAACCATTCAACATTTTAATAAAACAGGTCTAGCATGCAGACCAAATGCTCCAAAACATGAAATCAGAGGTACTCTACGCTGTAGAAATAAGGCTCTACCTGATTTACAAACATCAAACTTAGAAATAATCCTTATGTGTGAAGGAAACCCTGTCATAAATCTTTGAATTGAATTTAAACTCTTTCTGTGCATTCAAATCTCACACAAAATTATCTAATTCACAGAGATTTACATCTTTATCCCCAAATATCTTAAGACTTTTCAGAAGTAGCCAGTAAGTATAACTAAATAATACACACTAAGTATATAGTAACTAAGTATAATGTAAAAACACTCACTTATTAATTTGAGAATGCCTTTAGGATGACAACCACATTTTTCTAGCATGTGCACATTTTTTACCACAATTACCAAAATAAATATTTACATACTAGTGAGTTTAAAAATAAAATTGTTGACTTCCTATCCTATGTTATTAACCTGGAAAACCAGTCACAAAACTGAATGATTAAGTACGTGATGTTACATTAAAGAAAGCTACACCAGTAGTTTCACAACAAGGTTATGTAAAACACAGAGGCAGTAACCGATACTCGACTAGAAATTCTACCACTGTGACCTGGGACAAATCACAACCACTCTGGCCATCAATGATTCCACCTATGTAAATCAGTAGACTGGAAAACAATGGAAAAAATCAAAATACTAACTAAACAAGACAATGTCTTATCCTGTTTAGTTAAGAAGCCTAATGATCAGCACTTGTAGATGGCTAATTGATTAAAGTTAGTTAAATGAACTGAATTAATTAAATGCTAGATTTTTACCTATAAACCACAGAAGATACATGCCTACATATATTTATCCCTTATTTTCAAAAGTTTTCTCTGGCTGTTTATCTGGCTGTTACTAACCTATGCCCTTGTTAGTCAGGCAAACACAAAATATTATTTTAAATCACCCAGAACAATGTGTCAGGTTCAGGTGAGTGTGCAATATCATCGTTCAACAATGAAAGCTAAATAACATAAGAGATTTCAAAATTGTAGTGAAGTGTATTTGTCAATGTTTTTTACACAACCCAAATCTGATAAACTGTGAAGGGGCATAAAAATAAAACCTCTGCTTAAAATGCAGTTTTAAAATGTAAGATCAGGGACTTCCCTGGTAGTCCAGTGGGTAAAACTCTGCACTCCCAATGCAGGGGGCCCGAGTTCGATCCCTGGTCAGGGAACTAGATCCCGCACGCATGCCGCAACTAAGAGTCCACAGGCCGCAACCAAGACCCTGTGCAGCGTAAATAAATAAATATTAAAAAATAAAATAAAATGTATGATCAAACAAACACAAATAAAATTCAGGCAGAAAACAGAGATGTTAATTAACCAGCACTGCATGCTGAACATTCTAAAGCTAATTTTTCTCACAAAATAAATCTTTAATGCTGCCAAGTCTCCTTCACGTGTGTTTGGCTTTAATTAGTTAAGTCAAAATATGAATCTACTATAAAATAAACTGGGGAGGGGAAGGGTTACATATTTAAACCAAAGGATTCTTCACTCTTCAAAAGGATTCTCCAGTGCTTCCTCACATGTCAGCGCTTTCTACATTTCTTATTTGACCCAGAATTTATTTTTAAATTCACTTGAACACACCCTGAAGGAAAAAGGGTATGTTCATAGCCTAGAATGATAGGTATGTTGTGATAGAAAGGAAAGGAAAGAACAAGTGCAGGGGTTAAGGTGGGTCCATACAAGGCAGGAACCTAACCATCAGGCCTGCACTAGCTGGAATGCACTGCCTCCAAAACCTGATGACCAAGTGATGTAAACACATAAGGGAAAATTATTTTATCATTTCACCCAAGTGTCATAAATGGTTCCTTTATATTTTTGAGTTAAATTTCTCAGGTTCCCTCCTGAGACTCCAGCACTCACAACCAACTTCCAGGTTACCCATGAATTTTCTCTGGCAAAATCTGGCATTTATAAAGTTATTTTTCTCAGGTTTTGTTGTTTTTTATAATTGGTGCTAGTGTTTTTTGACTCTTTAGTGAAAAAAATAATGATTTTATAGTTTAGCGTCCATATTTCAAAAAGATACAAGAACTAGATTATTATATTATTATAAACAGGCTTCCATGGGTTCCCTAATTAATAGGCTCCCCTATTAAGCCTGTCACTTTTAAAAATCAATGCCTTACTTTTTCAAGGCGTTTTTAAGTTTACAGAAAAACTGTCCAGAAAGTACGGAGTTCCCATGTATTATACCCTCTTCCCCCTCCACCTAATTTCCTCTATTAACATTCTATATTAGTGTGGTACATTCGTTACAAATGATGACCAATATTGACACATTTTTATTAGCTAAGGTCTATAGTATACAAAAAGGTTCACTCTCTGTGTGTACATATCTATGGGTTTTGACAAATACATGACATGCATTACAGAACCACACAATATTTCACTGCCCTCAAAATGCCCTGTGTTCCACCTACTCATCCCCTTCCCCCTCCTCCTGAACCCCTAGCAACCACTTTTTACTTGTCTTGTTTTGCCTTTTCCAGAATGTCATATAGTTGGATCATACAGGATGTAATCTTTTTCAGATTGGCTTCTTTCACCTAGCAATACACATTTAAGGTTCCTGTGTGTCTTTCCATGGCTTGATAGTTCATTTCTTTTTAGTGAATAACATTCCATTGTAGGGATGTACCACAATTTGCTTATCAGTTCACCTACTGAAGGACATACTAGTTGCTTCCAATTTTGGGCAATTATGAATAAAGCTACTGTAAACACTTGTGTGCAGGTTTTTGTGTGGACAGAAATCTTCAACTCATTTGGGTAAATATCTAGGAGTGTGACTGCTGGATCATATGGTAAGCTTATGTTTATTTATCTTTGTAAGAAACTGTCAAACTATCTTTCAAAATGACTGTACCATTTTGCATTCCCACTAGCAATAAATGAGAGTTCCTATTGCTCCACATCCTCACCACAGATGCCATAGGTGTTTTAGCCATTCTAACATGTATGTAGTGGTATCTAATTGTTGTTTTAATTTGCAATTCCCTAATGACATATGATATGAGCATCTTTTCATATGCTTATTTGCCTTCAGTATTTCTTTGGTGAACTGTTCAGATCTGCTCATTTTTCAACTAGGTCATTAAGTTTTCTCATTGTTGAGTTTTAAGAGTTCTTTGTATGTTTTGGATAGTCTGTGTTTATTTCTTTCAAGCAAACTTTTTATTGAACTGTTATTCATTCCTTTTAAACTCTGAATATACACCAAACTAATCACATACATTTTTAAAACTCTCCCTTCCCTACTCTCTTCTTCCTTTTTCACTGCTATTATGAGACAATTTGGCATCACTTTAGAGCTATCAGAGTTTAAAGATACAGCGATAGAACAGGTATAGTCAGTAGCTAATGTTTATTATGCATTTAAGACATGCAAGGTAATAGAAAATTACGACTATAATCTTGACTTTACAGATGAGAAAAGTGAAGTAACTTGCCCAAAGTCACAGTAAAAGCTAGTTAACTGACAGGACCTGTACTTGTACTTGGGTAATTTCATTCTGAAATGAGCTCAACATGGCGGAAGGGCATCAAGGAAACTAATCTGGCTGCAACAGGCAGTTCACACTGGAAAGTGGTAAAAATTAAACCTAGGCAGGGAATGTGAGACGAGATAAGGGAAAGTCTACAATGGCTGATAACTACGGGATTTGGATTTTATGACATGCTTATAAAATACAAGACTGATTTTCACAATGCTGCTCTCACAGCAGCATATTTTGCTGAATTATTCTGTAGGCAATAGGTATCCAAATTTCTCTTATGTTCTCACCAATCCCTTATTTTAGCTATTCTACTTAGGTTTTCTTTAGTCTGTTGATATGGCTGATAACATCAATTGACTATTCAAATGTTGAACCAGGCTTGCACACCTGGAATAAACCCAACTTCGTTGCAGTATATAATTCTTTTATACATTTTATGTATATACTGATCCCAATTAAGTTTTAACATGCTGAAAATTCAAAAAACAATGACTCCTCCTAAAAGCGGCTGGTATTCCTTTCAAATTTCTTCACTGCTACTGACTACACCATCTTTACATTGTTCCCTCACGCTCAAAATCTTATAATTGCTCAATCCCTCTCATCCTTCACAGTGCATCTGTTGAGCCCTCAGATACCTCTTTATTTCTGAGTCCCTTGTTCAATCCAGAACACATGGATTTTTGCAACAAAACTCATATTAGTTTCTCAGGCTTCAGCTTTTCTTCATACAACTGCCAGATTAATCTCCCCCAAAACCGTCTTCATGTCACTACCTCTTTAGGATCCTATAACTGTTTTTTTTTTACTTGTATCACAACACCTAAATTCTTTCATTTATTGATTCAAAGATTTATTAAGCACCTTCTATGTATAAAGCACTGTGCTAGGATCAGCCTTTCTACTTATCTAGTAAGTAAACCTGATAATCAATTAGTTAAACTTAAAAAACAAAACAAAACAAAACCCACCAGTTGTGTTAAGTTCTATGACTCCAATGAAATAACAGTAGGGTTATACTTTGGATTAAACATACAAAGATGATGACACTCAAAATTTCTAACTAAGGATAAAAAGCAGCAGCCATACAGATAGCAGAGGATGAGTATTCTAGGCCAAGTAGAACAGTCAGCAGACCAAGTGCGTGAGCAACAGATGGGATGAGATTGGAGAGGAAGGCTGGGCTAGATCATGGAGGACTGTGAAGGTAAGGAGTCTGGATTTTATTCTAGATACAGATTTCATTCCAAGTACAAAACTGTATAGAACCCTACTGAAGGTTTTGTAAGCAGGGGTTGTGGTATGATCTATTTCTGTTTAGAAAAGATCAGTCTAGCTGCAGGGTAGACCATAAATTAGACAGCAGCAAGAATTTAATAGAGATACCACTTAGGAAGCTGTTGCAGCAGTCCAAGTGAGAGACTGAAGCTTAGAGGAGGGTGGGCGCAGAGATGAGAATCACCAAGGCTCCCACCTGATTTAACTGCAAATTCCAGGCAACAAGTCTTGCCAGTACAATTTGTTAATTCTCACTTCCACGTAATAGAGAAAAATGCATGTAAAAGAGCCCTAGAGAGTCTTAATTAATCCTCTGTATATATCTTAACGTATTACGTATCGTTTTCATAACACTTGATAAGCACAATCTTAGAGACAAAAACAGAAGGCTCCATGGCATAGTGGAAACACACCAGCTTTCAGAGTGTGGGCTTGAATGTAAAAATGTAAAATGGTTATTGGGATAAGGAGGGGAAATTTTGGCAATTACTCTTAATTTTGGTCCTTAAAATTCTTGTTTAGAGTCAAATTTAACATGAATATTTTATGTGTTTAAAAAAATTAAGAATTTCCAACATGGCCCCTAACTGTAAAGTCTATATTATAAGGAGAAAAGAAAGAAGCTTAAGAACAGAAGAGCTTGTACTGAAAAGTCTAGTATTCCAAATTTGCTAACACCAGACTCAATAGAAACCTAGATTCCAATAAGAAATGTCTAACATATTCTTTTTATATCTGTTGCCATGTTTCCTGGGAACTATCACTAATTATAAGCCAAAAGTCTCTAATTATATAAAAAAAAAAAAAAAAAGGATAAACGGTTAGCCATTATGCAAAAGTTAGGTCATTCAAGACATTCTCATTGGAAGGGAAAAAAAAAACCAAAAAAAACCAGTCTGTCCTGATTTCAGGCTCTGCCATTTCTAAGATATGTAACTTTGGCCAAGTTACCACAACTCTCTCTAAGTCTGTAAAATCTCAGAGATAATAGTACTTACCTCACAGGAATATCACAAAGACTGAGATAATGCAGATAATCTCCCAAAATATTGCACTTCTGCCAGGAAAATGATTTTAGATAGCATGTAGACAAAGACTTCCTATTTCTGTAGTTTTATTTACTTCAATAGTTTAAAGTAACTACTGCATCTAGCTCTTTATCTTCCTAGCATTCTTGCTTAAAACAAAATTAAGTTATAAAATGTCAGTTTAAACCTAAACCCAATGAAAAGAAAAATGCTAAACTTAAATAATAGTTTAGGTAGTACTAGATTTGGCAAAAAATATGAAGGCAGTACACAAATGCCCAAGGTCTGGGCAACACTGAGAAAAGTATACATAAAGGACCCAGCGAAGTAAGCATAATAAATATCAACTACATTATTTCTTCTTTTTAAAATGTCTTAGCAGAAAGTACAAGACTTATTTTAAAAGGCCTACTGAAATCCAAGCTATGCTATCTAACAGGTACGTGACTCTGGGAAAGGTATTTGGTTTAAGCATTAGTTCCCTCACGTGAGAAAAAATACCTACCTTGTAAAGATCACATAAAAAATAAATACAAGATTCCTAACAAAAAGAGTGCTCAATAAATAGCTCTTATTATAGAAGGTACTCAATAAATATCTGCTGTTTGATCTTTTAAAAAATCTTTGTAAAGCTGTCACAATGAACTTTCTCCCTGAACTATTTTCTCCCTGAAAAATTCTCCCTGAATTTTGCAAGACCTCAATTCTCCGAAAACTCTTGCCCAGCTAAGCTGTCCCCTAAACACTGCTTTATGCTTTACAGTAAGTCACAGAACTTCAGAATAAAAAAGTCACTAGCAACCCTTCTACACTTGGTAACAGTCTTCTGGCTTGAAACACCAATGCCATTCCTTTCCACCTATCCAGATGTCCCCTCCATCTCAGGCTCTTCCAGTCCAAAGGGATGTTTCCTTTGTCTCAGCTATGACAGGAAGTAATAAGAGTCAGTTAACCAGGCTGGGACCTTTGATGTAATGTGGAGCAAGATACTCTGTAGAATCTATCAATATAAATCAAGAGTGGCATAGACTAGATTATTCTAGAGATGCCCTCCAGAGTTTACATTCTGAGATCTTATGATGTACTTACTTACTTGTGATAGTCTCTAATTTCTCAATTTATACTGTATTATGTATTGCCTTTTTAAAAAAATGTTTTTATGTCCATAAGTAATCCTTTCAGCACCTAAAACACAACATATTCAAAGCACTTGGGAACTTAGAATCACAGCATCTGCAGTTGAATCCCAACTGGAGATCCTGGATAAATTACTTCACCCTTCTAAACCTCAGTTTCCCTAATTTGTAATATCAACCCACAGAAGATGAAACGTGTGTGTGATAAATTCATACACAGTTTGACAACGGTAAAGATCTACCCCAAAGGTACTATTATTTATCCTAATCTCCAAATCAATTCTTCCTAATTCTAACATTCTCGCCAAGCTCCTGTTCTCTTTCTCTCAGAAAAGGAAGTGTCTCTTCTTCAGTTCTGCACCACCTAGTTGTGGCCCTATTAACCCTCATCTGCAGTATGTATCAATGTTGCTCCTCACTGGTCTATCTATCCCCAGCCCCTATTTCTCCTAGGGTCTTTGTAAACTTTGTCAGGACCTGTACCTCTCAAAAGCCTCCAATGGCTTCCGACCAACTTTCTAATCAACCCTGGTAGCTTTAAGAAATTGACTGGGGACTTCCCTGGTGGCGTAGTGGTTAAGAATCCGCCTACCAATGTAGGGGACACGGGCGGGGGGGAGCCCTGGTCCGGGAAGATCCCACATGCCGCGGAGCAACTAAGCCTGTGTGCCACAACTCCTGAAGCCCGCGTGCCTAGAGACTGTGCTCCGCAACCAAGAGAAGCCACCACAATGAGAAGCCCGCGCACCCGCAACCAAGAGTAGCCACCGCTCGCCGCAACTAGAGAAAGCCCGCACGCAGCAACGAAGACCCAACCTAGCCAAAAATAAATAAATTAATTTATTTAAAAAAAAAACTGATTGGCTTTTGCAGTATCAACTTCCACTACATCCCACCCCACGTAGACACACAGGATAGAAGTATGGCCTCCAAGTTTCTTCCTCCTCTTTCTTCCCCTGGAACATTCTGACTACTCATTACCACATGGCCTCTTAAACTTGAGCGATCCCCTACCACAAAACAAATGTTTCTTTCCTTCTTCTCTCTGAAATGCCGCAGTATTATGTTCCTCTCTATGGATAGCACATATATAATATGTTGTACACGTGCCTATCATAGTCCTCTGTAATTGATAAACTCAAACCCACAGGGAGCAGAGGCTGAATCGCAACTCCGAAGGACCCAGACAGACTTTTAAGATGTGCTGAGAAAGTTTTTTTAATGAGAGGTAAACAAGGAAAAGTTTTCTCTTCTTTCAATTTTAGAAGTCACATCATTCTGTCATAGGGCAATATGTGCTCTTCACCTTTAAGATAATCATCAATCCAGATCCACTTCCAAACTGATTTAGCTCAAAGCTTACCTTTCCTCTGAAGCACCTAAGGATTAATAAATTCTAATAATTTCACTCAATAATACTCATCTGTCCTTCTCAGACATTCCTGGAAATCAAGATCAGGGTGAATTTGTGGAGATCCACTGCACTACATGAATGGGTTAAGTACCCCTTCAAACTCCTTTGCATCCCACAAACATTCCTTCCTCAATGTCTAAGATTTTCATTGATTTACTCAACAAACATTTGACATCTACTATGTGCCACAAAGTCAGACATCAGGGGAGGCAAAAAGAGTAAGACAAAGTCCCTGCCTTCAAGGAACCTTCAGCCAGGTCTGGAGTGCTGGTGGGTACACATGCAATAGTGTTAATGGGTGCTTTAGTGATTCCAGATCTGAGAGAAAGCACAAGAAGGGAGTGGTCAAAGGGAGAAGCCAGCAACAGAGATTAAACAGAGAAGAGGAGACACATCCCAAAAGTGAACATCACAATCAAAGGTAAAGAGATGTGCAACATGGTCCATCAAAGCCTTGCTGGTTCACAGACCAGTAGCACCTTTATCATCTGGGGGCTTGTTAAAAATGCGGAATCTCAGTCCCCTACCTATACTTACAAAGTCAGAATCCACATTTTCAGAGGATCCCCAGGGAATTCTTATGCGCATTACGGTTTCAGAAGCCCTGCTATGGAGGACTTTGAAGTAGAGTTTGATATGGCTAGGACAGAGGACACCATGGGAATGAACTCACAAGAAGTGAGGCTCCAAAGGCATCTCCAGATCATGAAGCACCTTATCCTGGAACAAATGGGAGCCACCACATTGTCTAATTTTTAAGTAGGAAAAAGACAAGATCAAATTACCAGGGAAACTACAGAATAAAGTGGGGGTTGGAAGAAGAGGGAAACCATTCCAGATGAAGTAGCTCTAACAGAACTTAATCATTTGTGCAATCAATACATAGGAGGGAGGATGGGAACAGGGAAGTGTCAAAGAAATATGAATGAAAAATCTCTAGAAAGCTGACAGAAATAGCAACATTCACTAAAACAGGGAACGCACGAGGAACAGATTTGGGAGGAAAGATGAATCCAGTTTGATATTTTCTTTTTTTTTAAATTTTTAAAATGGAAGTATAGTTGACTTACAATGTTGTGTTAGTTTCTGGTGTACAGCAAAGTGATGAATCCAGTTTGAGATGTATGGGTTTGAAGTACCTATAGTTCAACCAGTGGAGGTGCCTAGTAGCAGGCAGGCACCTCCAGGAAGGAAAATATTGCCATCATCAGATAGGCAGGTATGGGCTGATGCCCTAAAAATGGAAGAGGTCGCCCAAAGGGAATGAAAAAAAATGAGAAAACAAAAGGACTAAGGACAACCACCGCCACCCACCAAAGATATCAGCATTTAAGAGATGAACACAGGAAAAAGGATGCAACAAAGTGAGAAAAATTCTAAAGAGAATAAAATCAAGAAAGAGTGGTGTCATCATCAATGCCAATAAAAGGGTTTCATTAAGGGGGAAATAGGAGACAGTAATGCCAGAGATCAAGGCCTTAAGAGTGGATCTGGGGGCTTCCCTGGTGGCCCAGTGATTAAGAATCCGCCTGCCAATGCAGGGGGCACGGGTTGGAGCCCTGGTCCGGGAAGATCCCACATGCAGCGGAGCAACTAAGCCCGTGCACCACAACTATTGAGCCTGCCCTCTAGAGCTCGTGAGCCACAACTACTGAGTCCGTGTGCCACAACTACTGAAGCCCACGCGCCTAGAGCCCGTGCTCCGCAACAAGAGAAGCCACTGCAATGAGAAGCCCACACACTGTGACGAGGAGTAGCCCCCACTCGCCGCAACCAGAGAAAGCCCGCACACAGCAACAAAGACCCAACGCAGCCAAAAATAAAAATAAATAATAAATAAATTTATTAAAAAAAAAAAAGAGTGGATCTGGTTATTAAGAAGTCCCTTAAAAAAATTAAATGAAATAAACTTACATCTCACACACACCTAATTTTAAAAGCACTCTCTCTCTCTCTTTATATATATATATATATATGTACACACACACACATATCTCAATGGCTCTCTGTGGCTGATAGAATTAAGGGTGATTTTTAGTTTATTGCTTTCCCCCCCAATATTTTGCAATTGCTCCTGAAGGCACATAAGTTCTAAAATTTAAAAATACATAATAAAAAGTTAATAAATAAAACAATGATGGCTATTCCCAGTGGTGTGACTGCAGTGGGTCAAAGAGCGAATTCGAAGTGAAGAAATGAAGGAGACAGGAGTACAGACAGGAAGAAGAGACTGGGGAGCATGTGGAGTTAAGTCCAGTTTCAGGAAAGGTTTTGTTTTTCAGGTGGGAAAGATGTGAGCATGCTTACAGGCTGTGGGTAGAAAACCGTATAGAAAATGTTCAGAGTCCAGGAGAACAAGAAAACAAATACTTCTTTACTGCCTGCTATGAACTGAGCACACAGTGGTGAACAAGACAAAGTTCTAAGGAAACAAGCAGCGAGCAGATAAATAATATCAGACAAGTGAGACATGCCATGATACAACTAAAATAGGGTTTGCACTGAGTGTTGAGGTAAGGCCTCTCTGAAGAGATAGCATTTAAGTTGAGTCCTGAATGACAAGAAATGAGCTTTACAAAGAAGGGGGAAAGGCCTTGTTACCTCTACTTCACAGACAACGAACTGAGGATCAAAAAGGTTAGGTAAGGTTACGCAGCAAGTAAATGGAACCCAGGTCTGATGAGCAGACCAACACCCTTTCTACTAGATTGTGTTCTCCCTACTGTTTTCCTCAAATGCAACAGCGAAGACGAACTGTAACACTGACCCTCCCCTGGCCTCACGGGGATGTTAAGGACTAGAAAAATATAAATAATTGGCACAACTTTCTCAAAAGAACCTCTCTGAAAGCCAAGAAGTGTAGATCTGTGAAAGCAGAGGCACAACTTCTAAAGGTTAACTGTTCAGGCCTAATGAGAAAATTGAGGTAGGCTCCAAGTCATAAGCAGACTACATTCCAAAGATGTATAATTAAGTTGTTAAGAAGTCATAAAGATTAACCAAGATGGCGGAGTAGAAGGACGTGCTCTCACTCCCTCTTGCAAGAACACCAGAATCACAACTAGCTGCTGGACAATCATCGACAGGAAGACACTGGAACTCACCAAAAAAGATACCCCACATCCAAAGACAAAGGAGAAGCCACAATGAGACAGTAGGAGGGGCGCAATCAGAGTAAAATCAAATCCCATAACTGCTGGGTGGGTGACTCACAGACTGGCAAACACTTATACCACAGAAGTCTACCCACTGGAGTGAAGGTTCTGAGCCCCACGTCAGGCTTCCCAACCTGGGGGTCCGGCAACGGGAAGAGGAATTCATAGAGAATCAGACTTTGAGGCCTAGTGGGAATTGATTGCAGGACTCTGACAGGACTGGGGGAAACAGAGACCCCACTCTTGGAGGGTGCACACAAAATAGTGTGTGCGTCGGGACCCAGGGGAAGAAGCAGTGACCCCGTGGGAGACTGAACCAGAACTACCTGCTAGTGTTGGAAGGTCTCCTGCAGAGGCGGGGGGTGGCTCTGTTTCATCGTGGGGACAAGGACACTGGCAGCAGAAGTTCTGGGAAGTACTCCTTGGCGTGAGCCCTCCCAGAGTCTGTCATTAGCCCCACCAAAGAGCCCAGGTAGGCTCCAGTGTTGGGTTGCCTCAGGCAAAACAACCAACAAGGAGGGAACCCAGCCCCACCCATCAACAGTCAAGTGGATTCGAGTTTTACTGAGCTCTGACCACCACAGCAACAGTCAGCTCTACCCACCACCAGAGCCTCCCATCAAGCCTCTTAGATAGCCTCAACCACCAGAGGGCAGACAGCAGAAGCAAGAAAAACTACAATCCTGCAGCCTGGGGAATAAAAACCACATTCACAGAAAGATAGGCAACATGAAAAGGCAGAGGGCTATATACCAGATGAAGGAACAAGATAAAACACCAGAAAAACAACTAAATGAAGTGGAGATAGGCAACCTTCCAGAAAAAGAATTCAGAATAATGAGAGTGAAGATGATCCAGGACCTCGGAATAAGAATGGAGGCAAAGATCGAGAAGATGCAAGAAATGTTTAACAAAGACCTAGAAGAATTAAAGAACAAACAAACAGAGATGAACAATACAATAACTGAAATGAAAACTACACTAGAAAGAATCAATAGCAGAATAACTGAGGCAGAAGAACGGATAAGTGACCTGGAAGACAGAATGGTGGAGTTCACTGTTGCGGAACAGAATAAAGAAAAAAGAATGAAAAGAAATGAGGACAGCCTAAGAGACCTCTGGGACAACATTAAACGCAATAACATTCGCATTATAGGGGTCCCAGAAGGAGAAGAGAGAGAGAAAGGACCAGAGAGAATATCTGAAGAGATTATAGTCGAAAACTTCCCTAACATGGGAAAGGAAATAGCCACCCAAGTCCAGGAAGTGCAGAGAGTCCCATACAGGATAAACCCAAGGTGAAACACGCCGAGACACATAGTAATCAAATTGGCAAAAATTAAAGACAAAGAAAAATTATTGAAAGCAGTAAAGGAAAAACGACAAATAACGTACAAGGGAACTCCCATAAGGTTAACAGCTGATTTCTCAGCAGAAACTCTACAAACCAGAAGGGAGTGGCATTATGTACTTAAAGTGATGAAAGGAAAGAACAAAGTGATGAAAGGGAAGAACCTACAACCAAGATTACTCTACCGGCAAGGATCTCATTTAGATTTGATGGAGAAATCAAAAGCTTACAGACAAGCAAAAGCTAAGAGAATTCAGCACCACCTAACCAGCTCTACAACAAATGCTAAAGGAACTTCTCTAAGTGGGAAACACAAGAGGAGAAAAGGACCTACAAAAACAAACCCAAAACAATTAAGAAAATGGTCATAGGAACATACATATCGATAATTACCTTAAACGTGAATGGATTAAATGCTCCAACCAAAAGACACAGGCTTGCTGAATGGATACAAAAACAAGACCCATCTATATGCTGTCTACAAGAGACCCACTTCAGACCTAGGGACACATACAGACTGAAAGTGAGGGGATGGAAAAAGATATTCCATGCAAATGGAAATCAAAAGAAAGCTGGAGTAGATATACTCATTTCAGATAAAATAGACTTCAAAATAAAGAATGTTACAAGAGACAAGGAAGGACACTACATAATGATCCAGGGATCAATCCAAGAAGAAAATATAACAATTATAAATATATATGCACCCAACATAGGAGCACCTCAATACATAAGGCAACTGCTAACAGCTATAAAAGAGAAAATCAACAGTAACACAGTAATAGTGGGGGACTTTAACACCTCACTTACACCAATGGACAGATCATCCAAAATGAAAATAAATAAGGAAACAGAAGCTTTAAATGACACAACAGACCAGATAGATTTAATTGATATTTATAGGACATTCCATCCAAAAACAGATTACACTTTCTTCTCAAGTGCGCACGGAATATTCTCCAGGATAGATCACATCTTGGGTCACAAATCAAGCCTCAGTAAATTTAAGAAAACTGAAATCATTATCAAGCATCTTTCCTGACCACAATGCTATGAGATTAGAAATGAATTACAGGGAAAAAAACGTGAAAAGCACAAACACATGGAGACTAAACAATATGTTACTAAATAACCAAGAGATCACTGAAGAAATCAGAGAGGAAATCAAAAAATACCTAGAGACAAATGACAATGAAAACACAACGATCCAAAACCTATGGGATGCAGCAAAAGCAGTTCTAAGAGGGAAGCTTATAGCTATACAAGCCTACCTAAAGAACAAGAAAAACCTCAAGTAAACAATCTAACCTTACACCTAAAGGAACTAGAGAAAGAAGAACAAACAAAACCCAAACTTCGCAGAAGGAAAGAAATCATAAAGATCAGAGCAGAAATAAAGGAAATAGAAACAAAGAAAACAATAGCAAAGATCAATAAAACTAAAAGCTGGTTCTTTGAGAAGATAAACAAAATTGATAAGCCATTAGCCAGACTCATCAAGAAAAAGAGGGAGAGGACTCAAATCAATAAAATTAGAAATGAAAAAGGAGAAGTTACAACAGACACTGCAGAAATACAAAGCATCCTAAGAGACTACTACAAGCAACTCTATGCCAATAAAATGGACAACCTGGAAGAAATGGACAAATTCTTAGAAAGGTATAACCTTCCAAGACTGAATCAGGAAGAAACAGAAAATATGAACAGACCAATCACAAGTAATGAAATCGAAACTGTGATTAAAAATCTTCCAACAAACAAAAGTCCAGGACCAGATGGCTTCACAGGTGAATTCTATCAAACATTTAGAGAAGAGCTAACACCCATCCTTCTCAAACTCTTCCAAAAAATTGCAGAGGAAGGAATACTCCCAAACTCATTCTATGAGGCCACCATCACCCTGATACCAAAACCAGACAAAGATACTACCAAAAAAGAAAATTACAGACCAATATCACTGATGAATATAGATGCAAAAATCCTCAACAAAATACTAGCAAAGAGAATCCAACAACACATTAAAAGGATCATACACCACGATCAAGTGGGATTTATCCCAGGGATGCAAGGATTCTTTAATATACGCAAATCAATCAATGTGATACACCATATTAACAAATTGAAGAATAAAAACCATATGATCATCTCAATAGATGCTGAAAAAGCTTTTGACAAAATTCAACACCCATTTATGATAAAAACTCTCCAGAAAGTGGACATAGAGGGAACCTACCTCAACATAATAAAGGCCGTATACGACAAACCCACAGCAAACATCATTCTCAACGGTGAAAAACTGAAAGCATTTCCTCTAAGATCAGGAACGAGACAAGGATGTCCATTCTCACCACTATTATTCAACATAGTTTCGGAAGTCCTAGCCATGGCAATCAGAGAAGAAAAAGAAATAAAAGGAATACAAATTGGAAAAGAAGAAGTAAAACTGTCACTGTTTGCAGATGACATGATACTATACATAGAGAATCCTAAAAATGCCACCAGAAAACTACTAGAGCTAATCAATGAATTTGGTAAAGTTGCAGGATACAAAATTAATGCACAGAAATCTCTTGCATTCCTATACACTAATGATGAAAAATCTTAAAGAGAAATTATGGAAATACTCCCATTTACCACTGCAACAAAACGAATAAAATACCTAGGAATAAACCTACCTAGGGAGACAAAAGACCTGTATGCAGAAAACTATAAAACACTGATGAAAGAAATTAAAGATGATAACAACAGATGGAGAGATATACCAAGTTCTTGGATTGGAAGAATCAATATTGTGAAAATGACTATACTACTCAAAGCAATCTACATATTCAATGCAATCCCTATCAAATTACCAATGGCATTTTTTACGGAACTAGAACAAATCACCTTAAAATTTGTATGGAAACACAAAAGACCCTGAATAGCCAAAGCAGTCTTGAGGGAAAAAAACGGAGCTGGAGGAATCAGACTCCCTGACTTCAGACTATACTACAAAGCTACAGTAATCAAGACAATATGGTACTGACACAAAAACAGAAACATACATCAATGGAACAAGATAGAAAGCCCAGAGATAAACCCACGCACCTATGGTCAACTAACCTATGACAAAGGAGGCAAAGATATACAATGGAGAAAAGACAGTCTCTTCAGTAAGTGGTGCTGGGAAAACTGGACAGCTACATGTAAAAGAATGAAATTAGAACACTCCCTAACACCATACACAAAAATAAACTCAAAATGGATTCGAGACCTAAATGTAAGACCGGACACTATAAAACTCTTAGAGGAAAACATAGGAAGAACACTCTTTGACATAAATCACAGCAAGATCTTTTTTGATCCACCTCCTAGAGTAACGGAAATAAAAACAAAAATAAACACATGGGACCTAATGAAACTTCAAAGCTTTTGCACAGCAAAGGAAACCATAAACAAGACGAAAAGACAACCCTCAGAATGGGAGAAAATATTTGCAAACAAAGCAACTGACAAAGGATTAATCTCCAAAATTTACAAGCAGCTCATGCAGCTCAATATTAAAAAAACAAACAACCCAATCCAAAAATGGGCAGAAGACCTACATAGACATTTCTCCAAAGAAGACATACAGATGGCCAAGAAGCACATGAAAAGATACTCAACATCACTAATTATTAGAGAAATGCAAATCAAAACTACAATGAGGTATCACCTCACACCAGTTAGAATGGGCATCATCAGAAAATCTACAAACAACAAATGCTGGAGAGGGTGTGGAGAAAAGGGAACTCTCTTGCACTGTTGGTGGGAATGTAAATTGATACAGCCACTATGGAGAACAGTATGGAGGTTCCTTAAAAAACTAAAAATAGAATTACCATATGATTCAGCAATCCCACTACTGGCCATATACCCAGAGAAAACCATAATTCAAAAAGACACATGCACCCCAATGTTCATTGCAGCACTATTTACAATAGCCAGGTCATGGAAGCAACCTAAATGCCCATCGACAGACAAATGGATAAAGCAGATGTGGTACATATATACAATGGAATATTACTCAGCCATAAAAAGGAACGAAATTGAGTCATTTGTTGAGACGTGGATGGATCTAGAGACTGTCATACAGAGTGAAGTAAGTCAGAAAGAGAAAAACAAATATCGTATATTAACGCATGTATGTGGAAATTAGAAAAATGGTACAGATGAACCGGTTTGCAGGGTGGAAGTTGAGACACAGATGTAGAGAACAAACGTATGGACACCAAGGGGGGAAAACCGCAGTGGGGTGGGGATGGTGGTGTGCTGAATTGGGCGATTGGGACTGACATGTATACAATGATGTGTATAAAATTGATGACTGATTAAAAAAAAAAAGAAGTCATAAAACATTTCCTCCATGTAATTCTACACATAAAGTAGGTTTCCAAGGAGGACCACAAAAAATCCATGCAATCACAGCTATTACTGTTACTATTATAGTAACTAATACAGCATTTACTAGGCACCAGGCCCTATGTTAAGAGCTTTATATAAATAACCTCATGCAATATCACCAACACTATTACCACTCCCATCTTATAACTAAAGAAACTGAGGCCTGTCAACATTACGTAACTTGTCCAGTGGCACAATGCAAACAGAGAAGCCTGCAGTCCAGCCCTGGCCTATTCCAGACCCTCAGCTCTTAGTCTTTATACTGTCTCCCAAAGTACCTCTATTCATAAACACTAGTCTTTCAAAATCAGTTTTTCTTCAATTCTAAAATCTCAGTGCCCACCTACCCTTCTCAGGTGATCAGAATACTACTCTAATTAACACCTTCATCAAACTTCCTTATCCTCTCCTTGGCAAAGTCGATACCAAACTTACCTCCTGATAAACCTCAATCCATGAGAGCATTTATTCACACATTTGACACCCACTGAGAACTTAATTTGCCTTTGCACCCCCAGCTCCCACAGAGTGCCTAGAATGTGTCCACATATCCATTCACTGACACTTACAGAGCCTACTGTCACAACTCCCAACCCGCTGCACATCTTCATAAATACTGAGAGGTAAACTCCACTGAAGAAAACGGAGGCAAAAGCCCAAACTAATGATAAACAATTAAACTGCCATCTCTAAGCTACCCCTAGCTCACCCAAAATTCCCAACCTATCCTCCCTCCAAAAAAAAAGCTCTCGAAACTTAAGTCCTAGATGATTACTAAGCACCAATAACGCTTGCACGTGGGACAACACCCGAGCCGGTCAATCATAGAAGAGTAACACCTGACCCCCGGCAGCAGCCTTCAAAGCCCCTCTCAGCTTCTTAGGACGTCGATAACCCGAGGGCAGGAAGACCAAGTCCGAGGCGGCGATGGCAGAATCCATGACGGAAGCAAGCCACGTTCGTGGCCGTAACCTTCTGAAGGCGACCAACCCTGTCACCCTAAACACCCCGGAGAGGAGCGTGATACGAGGCCCGGGGACGCCTGGCCCTGGAGCAGCGAGGAGGGTGTAGAAAGGGCACAGGTGGGACCCGGCCCTCGCCCACGTCCACGACCCCGAGGAACTGCCGCGCTGCAAGCGGGCTGAGGAAGCGGCCGGGAACTCACCCGGCGACGGGCCCGGCGCGAGCGGCGCGCGGACAGAAGGCGGCGTGCGGCCGGCTCGGGCCGCCCGCTAGAAGGCGCAGGGAGAGCGGGAGGTGCGGGGCCGCCCCGGCGCGGAAGAGCCAGCGGGCCGGTCTCAGCAGGGCCGCCATGGCTCAGCCGTCCCCACCTTAGGCTGCACGCCGGGCAAGGACAGGGGGAGCATGTGACCGCGGGGTCGCCCGGAGCGGGAGAGACCAAAGGCCGGGCGCGCCAGACGTAGGGGGAGGCACATGTTGTTATAACTTGGAAGACGGAAAAACCTGTTTCTCCCAGGACATATGATCCCCACGAGATATGTGCATTACAAGGTGGCTTGATATATCATTCCAGAAGCGTCTCTTTCCGTTCTCTTTCCTTCACGTCAGCATGTTCAGTCCCTCCACCCCTGCGCTTTTCAGTTGGTAGAGTCGGAAGAGGTCGACTCCTCCCAGGTTCGCGCAGGGGCTTGCGGGGGGCCAACTAGCGAGAACACCCGGGAACCCTCGAGAAGAGCCGACTGTGAAGATCCCGGAGTGTGGGACATTTCTCTGCGGAGTGCGGGAGTGGTGGCCGACGTTACGCGGTTCCCGCTCCAAGCCCAAGATGCCGCGCCTACTGAGAGGAACGTTCTATAGTCAGAAGTGTGGGACCTGAAAAACGTTAAGGACCTTTGCACTGTGCTAGTGGCCTACAAGGTTAAATATGTGATTTGTGTGCTTGGGGCCAGGGGACAGTGTAAAGGTATACGGAGGTCCAACTTTTAAGTCCATGAGCAGTGCCTTGCTTTATGAAATGGATGGATTCTAACGAAGGTCGTATAGTTTTAAAGCTGGCGGTGAACGCATTATATTACCCAACTCCCACCCCACCCCTTCCTTCAGTAAATGCGCCAGCAAGATAACAGTATAATTAAGAGTCCTGAAAAAAAAAAAAGTCCTAAGCCAAATCTGGGGATAAAATAGGAGGCCCCCAGCCTTACGACTTGGAAGGGTACCCTGTGCATGTAAATCAACTTAAAGATTTTTTGCATATTATATATGTATATTTGGGTTACAAGTTCCCAAGTTACCCAAAGGTTTCGACTCATAAACATAACTCTTTTAAAACAGTACTGTGATATCTTGCCATCTCAGTTTGTAAAAACACTAATTGATAGTCAAGTTATGTATGTATTTTCAAACAGAATTCAGAGCAGCTTTCTCAGCAAAGTTTTGCCCGTTCAGTATCTGTTGGGGCAATCGGAGTTATGTGGGAAGCCGAGAACAGGCTTCAAGTATAGACAACTCTCCAACGCCCTCTCCACCTAGCTGTATTCTAAGCATTCCCAGGTGAAAGCTCAGAAGTTTTTCCCGGAAGCCCGACGAGGAGCTCCTTGAAAGCAGGAACTGTGAGACCTCTTCCTGTAGCGGAAGCACGTACCCAGTGCCAAGCACACGGTAGGTTGCATTAAATAATTACTGAATAAATGTGTTTGGAGGTTATCCAGCTCATTTCTCCTTTGAGAGATGAGAAAAATGAGATCCAAAAAAAGGTTAAATGATTTACTCTGGGTTATACTACTAGGCACTAGGATATAATTTATTTATTCACTCATTCAACACCGATTTATTGAACACATATTCAGTGCCAGACACTATTTGAGATGCGGATACAGCAGAGAACAAAACAGACCAAGTCTGGATTTTGATTCGATTGGCTCCAAAGTTTAGTTTAGGAAGACAGATAAGAACTGTGATGTAAAATAAATAAGGGGAAAGGAACTGAGGGTGGTATGCTTAACCCCCTCGGAGAACAATGAGGACGGTGTGGATGAGAAGAAAGAGCAAAAGGGGTGGCGGGGACCGTGGGCGTTGGGATCTGAGAGATAGTTCGGGGCCTCATCATGCAGAGCGTTGTAGTAAGGACTTTGATTTTTATTCAGAATGAGATGGGAAACCATTGGAAAGTTTAGTATGTTGTGATATGAATCCATTTGCATTTTTAAAGGATCACACTGGCTGCTGTTTGAAAAGGTGATTTTAAGGGAATAAGGGTAAATAAATGTAGGGAGACCAGTGAGGAGGCTGGTCTCCTTGCAATAATCCAGAGTACAGATGGTAGTGGCTTGGACAAGGGGGGTGGCAGGTGAGAGAATGAAAAGGGGTCAGATCCTCACTCCATTTAAATAGTAGAACCAAGAGGATTTACTGATGGATTGGCTATGGGATGTAAGTCAAAAATGACTCCAAAATTTTTGACCTGAGCAATTAGAAAGACAGAGATGGCACTGATTAAGAAGGGAAAGACAGGGAAAAGCCGATTTAAAAGGTGAAATCAAAAGTAGTCTGGAATATTAAACTTGAAGTGCCTGTTAGACATCCAAACGTCAAGTTTGAGTAGGGGGTTGGCTGTATGACATACAAGTCTGGAGTTCAGAGCTAGAGATACACTTGGGAGTTTACAGTCTGTATCCATTATTTGAAGCCATAGAAATGGATGAGAAATGGATGAAAGCACCTAGGAGGAAAATATGGATAGACAAAAGATGAGGTCGAAGTACTGAGGTTTATGACACTTCAGTATTTAGAGGTTGCGAAGATGAAAATCCAGCACAAGAAACTGAGAAGAATAGTCAGAGAGGTAGGGGGAGAACCAAGAGAGTGTAGTGAGTTCACAAATAACAGAGAGAAATCTTTCAACCATGGGAATTATCAACCATGTAAAATGCTGCTGTTAGTTCTGGTAAAATGAGCACTCAACATTGACCATAGGATTTCTCAACTCAGAGGTCCCTGGTGATGCTTAGAAGAGCCATTTTGGTGACATGTTGAGCTAAATGATTGAGTGAAGCAAGTTTAAGAGTACATGAAGGAAGGGGAAGTGGAGATTTAAATTTAAATAAATTTTAAAATTCAGTTCCTTAGTAATTAACCACATTCAACCACATATAGCTAGTAGCTACCATATTGGACAGCACAGAGAACATTTTCATCATCATAGAAAATTCTACTGGACAGTGCTGCAGTAAGGGGTGAAAAATTGATAATGCAGCATAAGATGGAGAAACAGTACATTGAATATGCAAGACAGGATGGGATCCAGTACAAAAGTGAAGGCATTGACTTTAGGTAAGAATCCAGACAGTCCAACCAATGTCACAGAAGGAAAGACAAGGCATGTGGTTGCAGAACCAATGAGGCTGGTAGAGGTAGTAGTGAGAATGAATGCATATTCTTTTCTACTTGCTTCTAGCTCTGAAACCCTTAATCCCCAACCAAGATTCTCTCTGTTCTTGTACCAGGCTTCCTCTTGAAGTATGAGGCAATACTGATGAAATTTGTCTAGGCATTCATTTATTCAATCATGAATGTATTCACTATTAAACCCCTAAGTTCTGCCAGGCAGCAAGTTAAGTGTAGAAAAAAATATGATGGGCAAAAGCAGGCATGGTCCTTACTGTTATGGAAGTTACATTCTAAGGGACAAGGCAGATATTAATCAAATAATCACACTAAATGAATTAAACACTGAAACAGGGGTTCTGAAGGAAAGAGACATGTTTCCTTGAGCGAGTATGCCTCACCTGGGAATCAAAAAAGTTTCCAGGGAAGGGATCTTTAAGTTTAGGTCTGAAGGATGAATAGCTGTTAACACACGCAAGGCATGTGCTGTGTGTGTGTAAGAGAGAAAGAGTGGTTTTGCCTGTTTTTCTGTTCAGACTTAACCAAGTTGTTCTCAGATTTCTTTAGTCTCCAAAGATGTGACAAAGTGGAAGAGAAGCCCAGGTTGAGCATCCTTGGTTTCTCCCTCAGTTATTCTGAACTATGAAATGCGTTCAGCTGTTGGTTAGAAAATTAGGGGTCCCCATCCCAGTAAATAGAATAGCCTCTGAACAGAATCTTAACAGTTTAGAAGCCAGACTTTGCGGAAGTACTTAACTGCTTTTTTTTTTAATATGTAAAACTGGTGATATCTACCCTTTCCTCCCAGGATTATTTGGGAATATTAGTGACGTACTTACAGGTGCATAGGAAACTGTGAAAAATAATGTTACTACCATCAATATTGTTGTTGCTTTTCATAATCAAGTCTAAACCTCATGAATTTGGGTTCTTCTCCAGTCTCTCCTTGGGGTCCAGTTTTGACACCAACATCTTTACTGCCTAATAATCTATAGCCAGTGTCCCAAATTCCTAACTCAGTTTTCTAGTTGCTAAATGCTTAGTGTAAGCAAAACACGGGGCAAGTTACATCTCAGGGCAAAGAAATTATTCATACTACATTTGATGAGCTTAATTTATAGGAGAGGATAAAACACATATTGTATACAGATAACCATTACATTAGGCAGTGTGATGAGTAGAATGAAGAAGAGACAAGCCAAATGATAGCCAGGCAGGAGAGCAGAAGAAGGTTTCATAGTGGGAATGATATTTCAGCCCTCGTAGGCTGGGGAAGATGTTAAGTAGTAGACATCATGGCGAGAGGACATCTAGTCAGAGGGAACAGTAAAGATACAGAGCTCTCCTTTCTGTATATACATCCCTTCTTAAACTACAGAAAGTGTTTTTGGACACAGAAGTCTGCCCAGAGCCTATCGAGTAAAGGAGAGGATCTCTAAACCAGTGGGTTCACGCTTCCGTGGCTATGACCAATGGTAAGAAAATACGTTTTATAAGTGACATAAATACACACATACCAAAAAATTTTATAAAACAATAATGAGCCTTGCTACATGTGATGCCATTAGATATTTACTTATCTATTTTCTATTTCATTTTTTAAAATGCTGATTGATCCTAATTCAAACAAACCAGCTATAAGAAGACATTTTTTAGACGAGTATAATGCACAATACAAGAATTATTGCTTTTTTAGTGTAATAATGGGCTCTGTTGCTATGTAAGAAAATACTTGTATATTTTTAGAGATACATGCTGGCATATATAGAAGTAAATTAACATGCTGTGTGGAATTTTCTTGAAGAAACCTCCCCAAGGAATAAAAGTTAGAACAAAAGGACATAAGAAGCAAGTGTGAATATCTTGCTATTTTTTAAATCTGGGTGGTGGGTGTATAGGAGTTCATTTTACTATTCTCTCTACTTTGTATATGGTTTTAAGTGTTCATAAAGAAAAAGATCTTAAATGCTGGTTGTATTTTGATTTCACTATTCATTAATACAGCATGACTTGGAGTTTGAAAAACACTGCACTCAATCATGTCAATATAAATGCAGGGTAAACAGAAACAGGCAGATAAATGTTTCAGACTGTACCTCTTCGAACTGGAGACGTGCTCATGGGAACAACATGGTTGATTGACTTCTCCAGCAAATAGCTGCTCAAACATCAAAACTTGCTGTTGTTGCTAAGTCATTTTAAATAAAACATGAAATATCTGAGATTGTAGCTAATACAATCTAAGACAAAGATTTTCATTTAAGATCAAAGTTTAAAAAAAAAAAGATTTAACTTCAAAATTCTTAGCTGAAAGTATGGTACTCAACGCCCTGAATGGGAAATTTACAAGGCAGTGGACATTAATCTCACTTAGGTCAAATTAACCTTTTCTTGGCCTCATATAATTTATGAGGAATCGCAAAGAATCAAAAACTAGAGCTGATCATTCATAATTGTTTGTTGGCCTTTTTGGAGTCTCCTCCAATTTTCACACAAATACATCCAAACTAGTGTGAGCAAAGAACCAAGTGATTGCCTTGAGTTTAAAAGCCTGGTTTGCTTAAAAGCCTTAACATATTTTAAGCAACAGATTTAATGTTTAGTTATGATTGTATTTTTTCTTAAGGCAACTTGTCTGATGAATCAAGGGCTTTTTTCATCTGTGACTACATTTTTCATATCCAAATTTAGACATGTATGTAATTCCCAATTATTCAAAAAATATTCTGCTCAGACCTTTATTTGCACACAGCCCCGAGATTCTCATTATAAGTGGAGGTCCAATTTGTCATTGTTACACCCTTCAGCAACACTTCCATCAAACAATAATTCTTTCTTAAGTGCACAAACCAGGAAGACAGATGCAGGGTCATTTACTATAAGAAAGTAACCAGCATTGGCAACAAGGGGTTATTGCTGATATTTTCCCAGTGTTACCATGTGTGAAGGCTGAAAGTTTATGTGTTTCCCACAGGGCGGATAGTGTCTGGATAAATCAATATAGAATAGTAGTCAAACGTAATTGGCATTTCAATGTACTATACAACTGAATCCCTTCAAGACAGAAAACAGTTATCATCCTTGTAATAGCTGAACATAAACTTTAGGAAGTCTTTATTAACAGTCATTGTTAATTCCCAAAATGTGACATGGGTCTCTTAAATTTCCTGTTTAACTGAAGTTTTTTTTGTAGTTGTTGTTTTTAAGGAACTAGAAAATATATTTAATTTTCTAAGAGCAATAGGTAATATGAAATTTTGTTTTAGCTTATGTCTCTCTAAGGGTTGGAAAGTAATTTCTTTTACAAGTTGGATACTTTTATGCAACTTACCTTCTGATAATTTCAGTTTAAGCTGGAGAGGGAAACTAATGGAGTTTACTTGTGCTTAGTAAAGAATATATGGATTTTTCATTGCATTAAGTTGCAAAGACATTGATATGGCTATTGTTCTTGGCTGCCCATCTTGCTTTCCAGGCCTGACTAGGAGGAATGCAGATCACCTGCAAATGTGGCACAGCAAGCAGGATGTAGAACCAATGTGTGTCTTGGGGTTGTCTCCCACTGGAAAGTGAGTGGTGTGTTTTCGTTGAGTGTGGGACAGTTGAATTACATTATATTAAAGCACTTTTTTGAATTATATATGGCAAGAAAGATAGGTGTTTATCGCTGCATGTTAGAAGGAGGAGACTGTCAGCATTTTTTTGTCGTTGTTCCACAATGTTTCCCCTACATTCATACTTCTAATTTCCAATATTACACCCCACTAGTGGTCAAGGGATCAGCACATGAGCCAGGCCTAGCCTATGAGAGAATCCCATCTTTTTGGCTAGAGTAATAGGGACCCAAAATAAGGCAAATGGCATAATTCATTGAATTTTTAACGGCAGCTGGTAGGAAAGACACCTTATCCTAGAGTTATCAGCCGTGAAAACGTGAATCAGCAATTGCTGGTGGCCATTCTCCCTGCCCCACCAAGACACCTGTATGTAGTAGGAGAGAATGAGAACAACACAGAGAAGCAGAGCCAAGGTCTGGAGAGAAGCCTGATGACTTTATTGGTGTTTCCGTATCCAGTTGTGCTTGAAGCCAGATTTACCCCTGGATTTACCAGGTACATGAGCCAATAAATCACCTTTGTACTTAAGCTGGTTTGAGAGAGCTTTTGCTGTTGCACTAGAAAAAGGCCCAACTTAATACATACTGACTTTGGGTAGTACCATTATTCTCCATAGTTTTAGGTTTAATTCTTTAACAGCATGCTTCCTCTAAACATCAGTAAGTTGATTTTTAAATTATTTTTACTGTTTTAATTCATTCTCTGTGTTCTCATTTCTTTATCATTTTGTTGATTATAACTTCATTACATTAAAAAAAGATAACACACTGAAAATGTTGAAAGATTAAAATATAACTAAGCTATACTCCAAAGTTTCAACAAAAGGGAACAAGTCAAGAATAAATGAATGTTTTAAAAAATCGGATATACTCCAAATTGAAACTAGCACACCAAAAATATTCCACAGCAAAATTGTGCAAGAGGTTGAGGAGAAACACCCTAGAACAAAGGTGAAATGGTCTGCTGACCAAGTGGCTTGGAAATAAGACACTCAAAGAAAAAAGTCTCCACACTATACTCTACCACCATCTCCCCAAATATAATTAGCTGCACTAGGGAGCTTAGTTTCTTTAACTTCTACAGACCCCATATTTTACATAACTCCCCAGGTGATTCTGATGCACACCAAATTATAAATTCATTGCGTGAATTACATACGTTAACTCATTTAACGTTCCTAACGGTTCTATAAGGTGGGATCTGTTAGTAACTACATTTTATAAATGAGAAAACTGAGGCACAGAAAGGCTAATTTGCTCCAGATCACACAGCTAATAAGTGACTGAGCCAGGTTTGAAACCAGGCAGGCGGGTTCCAAAGCCAGTGTGTATCTAACCACTATCCTACACTGTTTTAAAATAATAACCACAATGCAAAGGCACAGCAATGATGGTGACAATTGCAGGCAGGCCTGTAGAAGAATATGTCTGGGTTTATTGGGGGTCTTTTGCTACTCTGCCTCCCAGGAACTCTTCCACCCCAACCAACACTGATTTCTGAACTTATATTCAACTTAAAATCAGTATCACACAATTTGGCCTTTAATTATGCCCCTTTCATTCTGTTAGTTTGGCCTTCTCAACTGGATGAGAAATTGAGAACTCAGGTCTAGTCTTACTTCTCCCCTTGCTTGTAGCACCTGGTGCAGGGCATCGGAAAGTTATTTGTCGACCAGATTTGTAAGTGCTAAATTGACTTTAGAAACTTGTGACGTGTGAATTTTAGATTCATTTAGGACTGAATTCATGAGATTGACATTACATTTAATCAGTTCCTACCCATTTGCAGTTTTAGATGTTTAACCACAGATTTCCTTCCTTCAGTCACACCAGATATTCTTTTGTTGATCCGCACTGCTCAAAGCCCCGATTTATTTTGCTGATCAAATTGGTGTGAGAACGTTCCCTTCCTGCAGCTGAGAGCAGTTCTTGAAAGATTTTCCTTTTGAGAAAGTTTCCAGCAAGCTCTTTCTTCTTTGACTTTTTTTTTTTTTCCTTTAACATCTTTATTGGAGTATAATTGCTTTACAATGGTGTGTTAGTTTCTACTTTATAACAAAGTGAATCAGCTATACATATACATATATCCTCATATCTCCTCCCTCTTGCGTCTCCTTCCCACCTTCCCTATCCTACCCCTCTAGGTGGTCACAAAGCACTGAGCTGATCTCCCTGTGCTATGCGGCTGCTTCCCACTAGCTATCTGTTTTACATTTGGTAGTGTATATATGTCAATGTTATTCTCTCACTTCGTCCCAGCTTACCCTTCCCCCTCCCCGTGTCCTCAAGTCCATTCTCTACATCTGCATCTTTATTCCTGTCCTGCCCCTAGGTTCTTCAGAACTTTTTTTTTTTTTTTTTAGATTCCATATGTATGTGTTAGCATACGGTATTTGTTTTTCTCTTTCTGAGAAATTTTCAGTGCTTGTGATTGGTCTGTTCGTATTTTCTATTTCTTCCTGGTTCAGTCTTGGAAGGTTGTGCTTTTCTAAGAATTTGTCCATTTCTTCCAGGTTGTCCATTTTATTGGTGTAGAGTTGCTTGTAGTAATCTCTCATGATCCTTTGTATTTCTGCAGTGTCAGTCGTTACTTCTCCTTTTTCATTTCTAATTCTGTTGATTTCAGTCTTCTCCCTTTTTTTCTTGATGAGTCTGGCTAATGGTTTATCAATTTTGTTTATCTTCTCAAAGAAGCAGCTTTTAGTTTTATTGATCTTTACTATTGTTTCCTTCATTTCTTTTTCATTTATTTCTGATCTGATCTTTATGATTTCTTTCCTTCTGCTAACTTTGGGGTTTTTTTGTTCTTCTTTCTCTAATTGCTTTAGTTGTAAGGTTAGGTTGTTTATTTGAGAGTTTCTTGTTTCTTGAGGTAGGATTGTATTGCTATAAACTTCCCTCTTAGAACTGCTTTTGCTGCATCCCATAGGTTTTGGGTTGTCGTGTTTTCATTGTCATTTGCCTCTAGGTTTTTTGGTTTTTTTTTTAAACTTTGGGTTTATTTATTTATTTATTTATTTATTTATGGCTGTGTTGGGTCTTCATTTCTGTGCGAGGGCTTTCTCTAGTTGCGGCAGGTGGGGGCCACTCTTCATCACGGTGCGCGGGCCTCTCATTATCGCGGCCTCTCTTGCTGCGGAGCACAGGCTCCAGACGCCCAGGCTCAGCAATTGTGGCTCACGGGCCTAGTTGCTCCGCGGCATGTGGGATCTTCCCAGACCAGGGCTCGAACCCGTGTCCCCTGCATTGGCAGGCAGATTCTCAACCACTGCGCCACCAGGGAAGCCCTCTAGGTATTTTTTGATTTCCTCTTTGATTTCTTAAGTGATCTCTTGGCTATTTAGTAGCGTATTGTTTAGCCTCCATGTGTTTGTATTTTTTACAGTTTTTTTCCTGTAATTGATATCTAGTCTCATAGCGTTGTGGTCAGAAAAGATACTTGATACGATTTCAGTTTTCTTAAATTTACCAAGGCTTGATTTGTGACCCAAGATATGATCTATCCTGGAGACTGTTCCATGTGCACTTGAGAAGAAAGTGTATTCTGTTGGTTTTGGATGGAATGTCCTATAAATATCAATTAAGTCCATCTTGTTTAATGGGTCATTTAAAGCTTGTGTTTCCTTATTTATTTTCATTTTGGATGATCTGTCCATTGGTGAAAGTGGGGTGTTAATGTCGCCTACTATGATTGTGTTACTGTCGATTTCCCCTTTTATGGCTGTTAGCATTTGCCTTATGTATTGAGGTGCTCCTATGTTGGGTGCAAAAATATTTACAATTGTTATATCTTCTTCTTGGATTGATACCTTGATCATTATGTAGTGTTCTTCTTTGTCTCTTGTAATAGTCTTTGTTTAAAGTCTATTTTGTCTGATATGGGGATCGCTACTCCAGCTTTCTTTTGATTTCCATTTGCATGGAATATCTTTTTCCATCCCCTCACTTTCAGTCTGTATGTGTCCCTAGGTCTGAAGTGGGTCTCTTGTAGACAGCATATGTATGGGTCTTGTTTTTGTATCCATTCAGCCAGTCTATGTCTTTTGGTGGGAGCATTTAATCCATTTACAGTTAAGGTAATTATTGATATGTTCCTATTACCATTTTCTTAATTCTTTTGGGTTTGTTTTTGTAAGTCTTTTCCTCCTCTTGTGTTTCCTGCCTAGGGAAGTTCCTTTAGCATTTGTTGTAAAGCTGGTTTGGTGGTGCTGAATTCTCTTAACTTTTGCTTATCTGTAAAGGTTTTAATTTCTCCATTGAATCTGAATGAGATCCTTGCTGGGTAGAGTAATCTTGGTTGTAGGTCTTTTCCTTTCATCACTTGAAATATATCCTGCCACTCCCTTCTGGCTTGAAGAGTTTCTGCTGAGAAATCAGCTGTTAACCTTATGGGGATTCCCTTGTATGTTATTTGTTGCTTTTCCCTTGCTGCTTTTAATATTTTTCTTTGTATTTAACTTTTGATAGTTGGATTAATATGTGTCTCAGTGTGTTTCTCTTTGGGTTTATCCTATATAGTACTCTCTGTGCTTCCTGGACTTGACGATTTCCTTTCCCATGTTAGGGAAGTTTTCGACTATAATCTCTTCAAATATTTTCTCAGACCCTTTCTTTTTCTCTTCTTCTTCTGGGACCCCTATAATTCGAATGTTGGTGCATTTAATGTTGTCCCAGAGGTCTCTGAGACTGTCCTCAATTCTTTTCATTCTTTTTTTTTTTTATTCTGCTCCTTGGCAGTTATTTCTACCATTTAATCTTCCAGCTCACTTATCCGTTTTTCTGCCTCAGTTATTCTGCTATTCATTCCTTCTAGAGTATTTTTAATTTCAGTAATTGTGTTGTTCATCACTGTTTGTTTGCCCTTTAGTTCTTCTAGATCCTTGTTAAATGTTTCTTGTATTTTCTCCATTCTGTTTCCTAGATTTTGGATCATCTTTACTATCATTACTCTGAATTCTTTTGCAGGTAGTTTGCCTATTTCATCTTCATTTATTTGGTCTTGTAGGTTTTTACCTTGCTCCTTCATCTGTAACATATTTTTTTGTCGTCTCTTTTTTTTTTTCTCTCTCTCTTTTTGATGGGTGGTACTATATTCCTGTCTTACTGGTTGTTTGGCCTGAGCCGTCCAGCACTGGAGTTTGCAGGCAGTTGGATAGAGCCAGGTCTTGGTGCTGAGATAAGGACCTCTGGGAGGCCTCACTCTGATTAATATTCCCTGGGGTCTGAGGTTCTCTGTTAGTCCAGTGGTTTGGACTCGGAGCTCCCACCACAGGAGCTTGGGCCTGACCTCTGGCTTGGGAACCAAGATCTTGCAAGCCTCATGGCGTGGTTAAAAAAAGAAAGAAAAAGAAAGAAAGAAAGAAAAAAAAAGGATCAGTACAATATCAAAGAATAAAAAACAAAATAAAATTAGAAAGATAAAAAATATATTAGGAAAAATAAAACTGTAATTGAAACAACTACAGGGTAAAATAAAACCACAACAGAAAAAAGGAAGGGGGGGGAACAAGCCAAAAGGAGAGAACAATAACAAAGTATAAAGAATAAAATAAAATTAGAAAAATAAAAGATTTATTAGGAAAAATAAAAGTTTAAAAGAATCAATAAGAATGAATCAACAAGGTAAAACAGAACCCCAATCTAAAAGAGGAAAAAAAAAGCCTTGGCTGTGGGGGCGGAGTTTAGGCAGGGGGGCGGGGGTGTGTGTGTTTGTGTGTGTGTGTGGAACTTAGGCAGGGGTGGGGTTTAGGGTGGAGCAGGACCTAGGAGGGTACTGGGACACGTTCAAGGTCGGGCAGGGCCTCTGCTTAGGACCTGTGCAGGTGGGGAGAGGCAGCACGTGGAAGGGAATGCCTCTGGAGTCTGGGGTTCTGGAGTTTGGAGGTAGGGCCCGGAGTGAGGGTGTGTGGGTGGGGTTTAGGCCCAGTGCATTGGAGGGGGTCTCAGAGGGGGTCTCCGAGTGTAGAGGTGGGGCCCTGGGTGGGGGCGTAGGGGCGAGGCTCAGGTTCTGAGCAGCAGGAGGGAGGCTCAGAGGGCAGAGGATTAGGCCCGAGCCTAACAGGCTCCCTGGTGCCTAAGTGGACAGGCAAAGCACTGGCTGCGTTCCCTTCCATTCCTTCGTGCCCCTCCCCCACCGTCTCCCCCAGGGTGTCCCCTGTCACCGCTGGACCCCTAACCGCGGGTGGGTCCCACTGGCTGTAGGAACTCCCCTCCCCCAGCCACCCCTCAGGGGTGCCGGTCCTGGAGGTCCGGCCTTTGCTTTTGCCCTCCCTTCCCTCCCTCCCACTCCCTCAGGACCCGCGTGGCTGGAGGGGGCCGGAGCTCAGCAGTTTCCTGGGGGCCCAAGTGGGCAGGGGAAACCTGGCCATGCTCCCTTTTGATCCTCTGCCCTCCCAGTGGTCCCCCAATTTACCCCTTCCGACATGGGTTCCCTTCCCCTCCCCCAGCTGCCCCTCAGGGGAGCCAGTCCAGTCCCGCCTTCACTTCTCCTCCCCCTTCACTCCCCCCACGCCCCACGTCCTACCTGGTCGCTGGGGGTTCCTCCCATCGCCTGAGGTGTCCGTGGTCCCCCACCGGTGCCTAGTAGGTGCCCTAGTTGTGAGGAGACGTGAATTCTGCGTCCTCCTAGTACGCCATCTGACTCCGCCCTCCTCTTTGACTTTTGTTTGCTTCCTAGAAATGCCTATGCTGGGGCAAAATTACTTTATCCAGATGCCAGTGATTGAAAAGACATTCTAATTATCTGTTGATGGTAAATCATAAAACTTTTTTGGAAACCCTTTTGTCTAGCCTGTAAACCTTCAGAGGAAAAAGTGTTTTACCTGGTATCACTAAAATAAGCTTGGTGTTTGGAAATGCTGTAGGCTTGATTGCGTTGAATTATAAATTGAATCATTACTGACTTCTGAGAGGTTTTCAGGGATTGTTTTATTCAGCTTTGCTGACTACGCTGCCCATAGCAACTCTGGCAGTGATTCCCCTACTGGCACGAAGGGGCTGCCCCGCTGCAGAAATTCATGACGGCTGCATTTGCCTGCAGAGTTTGGAAAGACCTAAGGTCTTTGGAGACTAGAAATGTGTTTTTCCCTTGTCTTAACTGGCAGTATGAGCCTCTGGCATTTCAAAGTGCAAGTCATTAGTGTCCACCGGGGTGATGTTAATCTGTCTGTGTTTCAGTCCCAGGACATTTTCCAGTTGCTTCTGCCACAACGATCTCTGCCATCTCAGTGCCTCTGATGCCCCTTGTGAATTCAGGAAGCTCTACAGTGCCAGCTGGACTTCACAAAAGCCAGTTGCTACCCGATCCTCTTTCTCTTCCATCTTTCTGCCATCTTCAAAGAAATCTCAAAGCTCATTTAAAAGGTATAGCTTCTGCCTGGCATTTTCAAACTTGAACTGAGAGAAACCTGTTCTTGTTCGGGTTTTTTTTTTTTAATTCTCAATAGGAAGGAGACTTTCCTTTATTTTGAATTTAGGGCTTGAGTCATACTTAAGCTGACTTTGATCACATTCAGGAGAAATAGAAGACTAGCAGACGGAGAGGAGGGAGACATGAGAATTGCCAGGAAGCAAACAAAAACAAGGCCTTTGAATGGTTGGAAGGGACTCAGGAAAGCCAGAGGGCCCAGGTGATGCTCGAAATGGTTGTGTGGAGTTGAAACTGTCAGGACATCCTGTCCTCCTCCATCTTCCCAGAAAGACTAAGCTGAACCCCTGCTGTCTGAGCTATGATTTGGGGGAGGACCCAAAAGGGGGAGGGTGTGCTCCTTTCATCAGATTGTTCCAGACTTCCCAGTGGGTTAATATGACATGGAGCCAAACCACACCAAAGAGCTAGTTGACGGTTGTTAAGAGCCTTGGCCTTTTATTTAATCATCAGGAAAACCAAGGCTGTAGGTGCTGATAAAATGCCAGATTAATTATTCAGAAACAAGTGTCTGGGAATGGACCAAGCGTTGTCTCATTAGCATGCAGTGTCCATGCTGGAGTCTGGTTAGAAAAGCCACAGAGGCTGCAGGAGGGGTCAATGGCAGGGAACCAGGAGAAAAACAAAATTACCTTTCCCAATGTTGTGTGGTGAAATATCATACTGTAGAATGCCCCCATCCCCGATATAGGGTACTCTCCAGTAATGCGCTTTGGCCTAGGCCTGGTTCTAGAATATGCGAGGCAATTATTCTACCAGCCTCCTGAATCTCTGCTCATAAACTTGGCTTTTTTTCCTCTTACAATTCACTGTGTCTAAGGCCAACCCTCCCACTTTTCTTCAGATCTCACCTCCTCTGGCCTACTCAAGGACTTCACTTCTGAAATTTTCTCTTCTTTTTCCTGCACCATTAATTTCCCCTCTCTACTAAATCATTCTCATCAGCATGCATTCTAATATGTTTTCCATCTTAAAAAAAAAACTCTCAAGACTCTACTTCTCCTTCCAGCTATTCTCTCTTTTTTCCCCTTACAATAAAATCCCTGAAAAGAGTTGCCTATACTGTTATTTTTTTTTTTCCCTCCATCAGTTTCCATTCACTCTGGAACTTATTCACATCAGGCTTTTGTCCCCACTATTCCAGTTACCAATGTGTTTGTGTAGCTAAATCCAGGGATGAATATTCCTCCTAAGTCTCTTTTACTGGATTTCCTCCTTTTCCAGCCTCTAAATGTTGCAGTGCCCTGGGCCTCAGATCCCTTCTGTCTCTACCTTGGCAATCTCCTCTTCTCGTGGCTCCATATACCATCTTTAGGATGATGACATCCAAATTCCTATCTCACTTCTACTCTGAGGTCCAGTCTCCAATTCCTACTTGGATGTTTAATAGGTATTGCAAACCTCCCATGCCCAAAGCAGAACTCTTCATTCCCTGCCCTCTCTGACCCAAACTGCTTCTCCCACAGTCTGTCCTGTTTCATGGCTATTCCATTCTCCTAATTCCTCAGTGCAAAACCCTAAAAATCATATTTTTCCTCCCCTCTCTCTCGTACGATGCGCCCAGTCTATCAGCAAGTTCTGTCAACTCTACCATCAAGTCATACTGCACTTCAGTACACTTCTTGCCATTTGCATCATCATCTCCCACCATTATCAACTCTCACCTGGACTCCTAAAGTAGCCTCTAACCACTCAACCACAGTCTGTTTTCTACATAGCAACCGAAGAAATATTTTTAAAACATAATCGAAAAATTTTATTCCCCTAATCAAAACTCTTTATGGCTTTCCCATCACACTGAGAACAAAATTCCAAAGTCCTTACTGTGGTTGCACGAGCTCCTACCTGATGTGGCCCCTGCTCACTTCTGCAGCCTCACCGACTTGTTGGTGCCTCTTTCCACTCACACTAGCCTGCCTGTGGTGTCTCCAACATGTGAAGTTTGTCTCTCAGGTGTCATAGTCCCAGGTTTCATTTATAGTAACAGTATACGATTTATGGAGCTCCTACTGCAGGCAAGCCAATACATAAGGCATTTTTACCTATATAATTTTTAATTCTAACCATGACTCCTCAACATAGATATTATTATTATCTCCTCTTTACAAATGAAGAAACTGAGACTCAGAGAGGTTAGGTAATTTGCCCAAAGTAGCAGAGCCAGACAGTGGTAGAACTGGGATTCACATCCAGGTGTGTCTGGTTTTAAAGTCTAAACTCTTCCCACTGCACTCTGTTACTTCTTTGTGATCAGGATATACCAGTGCAGACTTAATGCCCTCAGTAAAATGTTACTTTTTTGGTGGGGGCGTGGTGTGTGTGTGTGTGTGCATGTGTGCGTGCACTCATCTCCTGGTGCTCATTATAAAGTTGACTTAACGCTTTTAAAAGAGGTTACTGAGGAAATTGATCTTGTTTGTAAACTCCTTAGATTTCCAGAAGTGTGTGTGTGTGTGTGTGTGTGTGTGTGTGTGTGTGTGTGTGTGTGTGTGTGTCTGGAATATAGCATCTTCCCACCTGAGTGATAGAACCTGTAGGGCTGGGGAACAAGCCCCAGGGTATCAGCTGCAGTGAAGGCTCTCTTTTGTCTCCAAATGCTAATAGTTCTGGATTCAAAATCTTTTCTCTCCTTGACTGGACCCAGAGATAAAACAAAAAACTTAACAGCATATAATTTGGCATTTTACTGGTACGGTAGGCTCACAAAAATTTTGTTCTTCCTGACAAGGCTCAGATAATTCTATCAAAATAAATCTCTGAAGGAAAAAAGCTTTCTTTTAAAGTCTATGAGAAGCCTTTTCAAGAACAAAAATAACACTTAAAACTGATATTCTATGTATCTTCTTTTTCTTCTCTTTTTCAGAGAAATTCTGCCCTTTCTGATAATAGAAAATAAAAATGTCAGGGGGAAAATGTCAAAATTTGGCAACTGTAGAGAGTACAAATTTCCTCCAACACTGTACTTTGAATTTTAAAGAGTTTTGGGCACAGGTTGTGCAGGAGTCAGATTTTCACAGCTACATGTATCCTTCACCAGTGCCCACGTCCATGAGTTTTGTACTTGGTCATCAGACCTTGACTGAGAACGACTGTGTTAAGGTTCTCCAAAGAAAGAACCAATAGGATATATAGAGATATATATAAAAGGAGGTAATATTATAGGAATTGGCTCACAGGATTATGGAAGGCAAGAATTCCCCAAATCTGCCATCCACAAGCTGGAGAACTGGGAAAACTAGTGGTGTAATTCAGTCTTACTCTGAAGGCTTGAGAACCAGGAGTGCTGATGTCCAATGACAGGAGAAGATGGATGTCCCAGCTCAGGTAGAGAGCAAATTTGCCCTTCCTCCACTTTTTTGTTCTATTCAGGCCCTCAGTGGATTGGATCATTCCCACCTACATTGATGAGGTCAATTTCTTTACTGAGTCTACCCATTCAAGTGCTAATCTCATCCAGAAATACTCACAGACACACCCAGAAATTATGTCTAACCAACTCTCTGGGCATCCCTTTAGCCCAGTCAAGTTGACACATAAAATTAACCATCACTATTACCATTTCAAGAGCCAAGTAGTTTAACGTCTACTCTAATGGTCTCTCTTAAGTTTGCTCTCTCAGGCCTTGTGGACACTTCTCTGCCCAAAATGTGCTTGATGAGAGATAGCCAGTTCCTTGCAGGTAGATTTCACAGAAAAGCTGAGTAGTCAAACTGAATTTTCTGTGCATTTCAGTAAAGTCACATTTACCATATGTTCAACATTGTGCTAGGTAGTATGAAGGCTACAGTGGAGAGGAAGAGAGAGCAAAAACTCATTTACCGAGGGCCTATTGTGTGCCAAATAATTTATAATGCATATATAATTTCATGATACATAGGTTAAACATTTTTCTTCATGATTAGAGAAGAAAGGAGTCTTTAAAAGGTTAAGTACCTCAACTCAAGCTAGGGAATGGAGGAGTTAGAACTGAAATTAAGAATTGTCTGAGGGGCTTCCCTGGTGGCGCAGTGGTTGAGAATCTGCCTGCCAATGCAGGGGACACGGGTTCGAGCCCTGGTCTGGGAAGATCCCACATGCCGCGGAGCAACTAGGCCCGTGAGTCACAATTACTGAGCCTGCGCGTCTGGAGCCTGTGCTCCGCAACAAGAGAGGCCGCGATAGTGAGAGGCCCGCGCACCGCGATGAAGAGTGGCCCCCACTTGCCGCAACTGGAGAAAGCCGTCACACAGAAACGAAGACCCAACACAGCCATAAATAAATAAATAAATAAATAAATTAATTAATTAATTAATAAAAAAAAAGAATTGTCTGATACTAAAACATATGCACTTTCCACTGCACTGTGTTGGCACAGGCATGGAACTAAAGTTGAGGTTCCCTTCCAAATGTGCTGTGATCCCAGATGCAATGCCAGATTTTCCAAATAACAAATTCTGAAAGAATTTGGTGAAGAGGAAGAACAAAGTAATTGGATTATCAAAGAAGGTTACACGGAGGAGGCAGGGTAGGAGCTGAACATTGAAATCTGGGTAGAGTTTTTATGAGAAGGAAGGAAAGTCATAGAGGGGAATTACAGTCTGGGAACCAGAATGAGTCAAGAAATAGTGGGGATTGATAGTGGCATGTGAGGGGTGAAAAGGCAGTTGCTCTCTGCTGCTGAGAGTGTGTGCTGAAAGCAGGAGATAGGGATATACAGGTATTATGATCAGATTGGAGAGTACTTTCAAAGCCAGGTAGAGTTATAAGTAGAGAGATATGGGGAAGAGTGGATAGCCCATATGCCTTCCAGAGGGAGATATTTTATCATCAACGGAAACATGGTAGAACTCTCAGTGTATGTGAATCCTCTACCTACATTGGAAAATGTAAACCATACTTTTGTTATGCAATATAGTAAAAAATAAAGTTACTCTTCAGATAGAAGATAAAATACATACAACTATGACCATTTTGACATAGTGCACACAAGGACCTTCAATTCACCATCAACAGTGTCTCAGAAATAAGAGAAACAACCATGTCTTCTTAGCGCAACAGTGGTTGTCAGCACCATGGACAGCGATACTGTGGCGGCGCGCTGCATCTCTAGGCAGAGGAATTTAGACTTGGTGAGGTAGATCTGTCAGTACCAAACAAGTGGAACGGAATCTTTCAGGAATTTCAAAGATGAATCTTTCTACCAAGCTTCCCTTTCTTTGGACTCCCACCAGGGGGAGGAGAGCCCCACATGTGCTCTCTTTAGAGACTTGATGTACAGATGTGTACCGATGTACAGAAAACTCAAAGCTTTCAGAAAATTAAAACTAATTGTTTTTACAAAGATTAAGGACCCTGGAAGAAGAAAATGAGTAGTGGCACTTTTACCCTTCTGAACTCAACTTTCCCTTATTACCAAGACATGGAACTCTGTTGTCTATAATAGCATCCTAAGACCAGCCAATCCTCCCTAGTCTGAGGCCCCCAGCTTGCCTCCTGCTGAGGCCCAGGATAGAAAAGGACAAGAAAGCTGCAGAAGCTGGGTGGTCTAATTCTAAGAGTATAATCTGAGGGTTTTTTTTTTTTTTTCTGGTTTCTTAATTCTCATCTGCAAACTTCTCATTCAGGCTTAGCTTGAGGTTTGACATCTGAGGGCTGGAGCCAGGGTAGTATTCTTTGATCAACAGAGAAAAAAAAAGGAAGGAAAGATAAGTGTAAAGCATCTGAAGTACATCTATTTTTTTTTAAAGGGACAATTCTGTCACTAAGGGGCATTATCAGGTTTGTTCTTGCTTAGAGATGTTAACATGACTCTAATGGGACTTCTTCCTGATAACAAATCTTCAATGCATAAAGCATTCTTATTGTTGTAAGTCTTCAGCGTGCCATTCATGGGGTCTTTTTCCAGTCTTTCACTCCAGGCTGACCTCGTACTAATGACTGTCACGCATTGGAAAGTTCTACTTCTCTTGTCTAGTGCTTTGCCCAATTCAGACCTTAAGGGCCTCCACACCATAGTTCTTACTGTTCGCTCTGCCTGCCATACCCTAAACACTCCTCACCTTTGTCTGTTCCTGAAGATTTTGCCTGTTGTTTAAGCCCTGAATATTCAGAGGCTTTTCCTAATCTCCCAACTAAATAAGGAGCCTTAAGGCTCCATGATATCTACAGTGCATAGCTTTGCATATTGGTACTTTGTGCCTTTGGATTATCTCTCTTCCACTAGATTGTAAATTCCTTGAGAGCAATAATTGTGATTTATGTTATATGTACCACAAGCAATCCATAAGTATTTGTTGAGTTTAATTATTTGGAAAAATGCTATCTGGCTACATTTGTGTACCAGTCCTTCAATTAGACCTTCAAAATAGACTATGAAGGCTGAGAATCTCTTAGAAGTGAAGGAAAAACAGACAGGACTTAAGTGGATTGCCACCAGTCACCTCCTCCCCTTGCCTCTCTTGAATTCCTTTGTAGCAAAGAGAATGCAGTGTTGGCTTCCTCATTTAATCATTACTGTGGTTTTTGAGGCTCTTAAAAATTAACTTTAATGCTTTTTTAAAATGCCACTTGACAACAGTGTACAGGTATTTTACATAACTACTGTATACCAGAGGTGTCTTCAAAGAACATAGTGATCAAAATCCAGATCAAAATTATATCCCGTCAGTGTTTCCATTATAAGCTCCTCTCCAGAAAGGTTTGTTACCCATTTGTTTAATTTGTATGAGGCTTCACCCTGACATGCAAGTTTCTCAGTCCCACTATAATGTAGGGAATCTTTTTCTGCCTCAAAACATACATTTTAATCAGTACAGCAGTTCTGTATGTGGAATACTGGGTTTCTCTGCTGGGGAAGCAGACTCAATTACCCACACTGGACATTCATATCAGCACTGGATATTCATATCATATCTGGGGCAACTCTGATGGTCAAGGCTGCGGCCCTGCTCAGGGTCCCCTGTGAGCCATCCTGTGGATTGGGTGTCAACCCTGAACACAAGTGATCCAAGGGCTCTTGGGAACATGAGTCGCTTGTGAGTGTTTATCACCCTGAATCCTCATGTTAAAATGCTAAAGACAAGGGAGAACTCAAGGCATTGCTCATCCAGGATGCCTGGCCTCCTGTTATCTGCTGACCTGGACTAGCAATGGATCTTCAGGAAAACTGGAGGCTCTCTGATCCCCTCCCCCAGGAATCTGTCTTGTTTTCTTTCCTCTGGGTTTGCCTCAGCCTTGGAGACCCAAGTTTGTTGCCCCTTCACTCCTCCTAATTCTGAGAACTTTGTACCTGTCAGGGTCAGGGGTTAACAGGGGAAGTGCTTGCTCCTCACAGTTCTATTCTGGGTGGAGGACATTCCTGCTCTTCTCTTTTTCCTCAAGTCCTATTCCTCTTGATATTCTATTTGTTTTTAGACATCTCTAGTGGATTTTTACCTTCCTTATCTTTGCACTGAATTTTCCTGGGGCACTTCTGTGATATTAAAGCGTAGAGAGAGGCAGGGACTGGAAGAATAGAGGGAAGGTAAAATTGAAGTTGGTTCTTTTGATTCTCACAAGTCTGTTGTGGGAATTCCTCCTAGAAAACTTTCTATTTAGAAATTTCCTGCTTTGGGAATTCTACCAAAAGACTCGCTCTGGAGCTCCGGCCAATTACTTATTTGATCTGTTTCCTTAGGTGTCTGGGGTGGGGATTCATTATTTAATGCACTCAGCAAACACTTACTGAGCAAGCAGGAGAAATACAAGCCCTTTCCTTATGCTGCTCACAAGCTAGCTGAAGTAGTAAACAGTTAAACGAGCATGGACAATATGAAAAAAGGAAATATAGGTCCAGAGGGAAAGATACAGGAGCTCTGGACTGCAGAAGGTTTAAAGGTGGTTTCCCAGAAGTATCACTTTAGCTAAGGCCTGAGCATGAGTAAAGGTTACCTGGCAGGAGAAAGAGAAAGTGCATTCCAGGCTGAGGTCCCAAGGCAGAGAGAGCCTGGTCTGCAGTGATGCACCTCATATGTTGGATACTCAGAGCAGATTCTTGTTAAATACTCCCTCGCTATTCAACACAATTATTCAGTAATAATCATAGATGAAACAAAGGAATAATGAAAGTCATCACAAGAAAAAAATTTTTTGTGACTGTGTATGGGAACAGATATTAACTAGAGTTATTGTGATTGCTTAGCAATATATATGAATATGGAATCATTATGTTGTACTCATGAAACTAATGTTAATTAGTTTATAATTAACATTAGTTATAATGTTAATTATACCTCAATAAACACACGTACACACACAAGAATAATGGCCAGTGAAAAATGCAGATAGTGAAAATCTTTTGCTGAATATCATGTGTATAATCGTGCCTGTAAAACTTTAAATAAAACAAAAAGATATTATTATACAAAAAAGAAAAAGGTAATAAAATGATACTTTAAATTTAATAAGTATTTTATTTTTTGAAAAAGGTGAAAAAACTTATACCTACTTATTGGTCTGTAGCTGAACAAATACTAACATTATAGTTTCTGGTTTTGAAATATAGCTTCTGCATCTTTGTCATTGACTATATCAAAACTGCTTTTCTTTGCACATTCCCATTCAGTAGTCGGTATAGCCAGATTTGTCAACGTGTCTTCACTCATAGTTGATCAAAAACATTTTTATTTAATTGTAATTTTGATAAGTTTCTTTCACATGAGGCAACAAATATGCAAATAATTAGGAAAAGTTTGGTAGAGATTCATAAAAATTCCATTTCACAATAAATTCCAGAGACTGCAATATTCTTTTCTTTTTGAATTTTATTTTATTTTTATACAGCAGGTTCTTACTAGTTATCTATTTTATACATATTAGTGTATATATGAGACTGCAATATTCTCCTTGTCTTTATTTCCTCAGGACTGACTCTAGAGACTTTTAGATATTTCCATTTGGAGCTTGTATTTGTGTTTAAAATTGTGTTTCTTTACAATCACTGTTTTGTATACTGTTATTGTTATTTTTAATCGACTGTCAAGTGATGTTTGTGCTTTGTGGACTTGGATGATCTCTCCTTCCACTAGAATATGCAGTGGAATACACGTCCACAGGAATATGTAGTATCATAGGAGCTGGAGACGTAAGAGCAAGAACCATCCCAAACCGTTACAAACTTACTCTTGAGCTAAATGCACATAGCTGAATTCATATGCATGGGACACAACTGTATAACTGAGTGTTCCAAATTAACTTTCACAAAGAATACAGTGTTTATTAAAAGTAATAAAAATGGCCTGATTTGAAGGTAGCATATGTTTTATTAAAAATCAACAGATACTACAGCAATTGTTTAGATGTTAGAACTACCAAAGAGGCTTTTGTATTTTATCAATGCCCTTCAGCCAAACACGACCAGGGACACACCTGTACTGTAGTTGAACAAATAGGGTTTATTGTTGCAGTGAGGGAGCGCACACCCTGGGGAACCATGGGATGTCTCAGTAAGAGGGTGCTGGAAAGAACCTATTTGGTTTGGATTTGAGCTGTGGTTGGGTAATTTGGCGGAAGGTCTAAGGAAGCAGGTCTAAGAAATACAAATTCCCAGACCTCTCAAGAAATGTCAAGATCCAATCTCTGATGGCATGGCCCTGTCTATTTAGATCCAGAGCAGAGTCTGCTCCAGTGTTTGCCAAACTTCCTGGATAATAAGAATCACCTGGGGGTTCTTATTAAAATATATAAATTCCTGCACACACCCCTGCCACATTAATCAGAGTCTCCTGGGTAGGAGCCTGGGAACTTACATTTTAATATGTGCCTTAGGGGATTCTTGCCACCAGGGAATTCTGGGAAATATTGATCTCTTCCTTTTCCTTAAAAGGGAAGCTTTATATTAGATAATTTAATAAAGCTTAAGGGTACCTGGCTAGTGTTTGGAGGAAAGAATACAGCTGATACATCAAGATAAAATTTGGATGAGTCTACGATTTAAACATAAAAATGTAAGTCCATGGTGGTGCAGTAGTTAAGAATCTGCTTGCCAAAAAAAAAAAAAAAGAAGAATCTGCCTGCCAATGCAGGGGACACGGGTTTGAGCTCTGGTCCAGGCAGATCCCAAATGCCACGGAGCAACAAAGCCTGTGCGCCACAGCTACTGAGCCTGCGCTCTAGAGTCTGCGAGCCATAACTACTGAGCCAGTTTGCCACAACTACTGAAGCCCACGCACCTAGAGCCCGTGCTCCGCAACAAGAGAAGCCACCGCAATGAGAAGCCCGCACACTGCAATGAAGAGTAGCCCCCACTCGCCGCAACTAGAGAAAACTTGCGTGCAGCAACAAAGACCCAACGCGGCCAAAAATTAATTAGTTAATTAATTTTTTTTTTTTTAAAGATTAGTTTTGTTTTGTTTTTTTTTTTTTAATACTTTATTTATTTATTTTATTTATTTATTTATGACTGTGTTGGGTCTCTTAGTTTTCGTGTGAGGGCTTTCTCTAGTTGCGGCAAGTGGGGGCCACTCTTCATCGCGGTGCGGGGGCCGCTCTTCATCGCGGTGCGCGGGCCTTTCGCTATCGCGGCCCCTCCCGTTGCGGGGCACAGGCTCCAGACGCGCAGGCTCAGTAGTTGTGGCTCACGGGCCTAGTTGCTCCGCGGCATGTGGGATCTTCCCAGACCAGGGCTCGAACCCGTGTCCCCTGCATTAGCAGGCAGATTCTCAACCACTGCGCCACCAGGGAAGCCCTAGTTAATTAATTTTTAAAAAGAGCGTTAAGTCCATAAAATTGATAGGGAAAGTATAGGTGAATTTTTAAAATATAATCTTCAATAGAGATTTTGAACTTTCTAAATTTCAAAATACAAAACCATAAGATATTAAGGAAAAGACTGACATGTATGCTTGAATGTGACAAATTTCAAAATATGTATATTAAAAAATGACCACAAGGTTAAGACAAACTTAGAAAATATTTGCAACCCAATGGCAGACCCAAGTTGTGTTAAGTTGATAAGAAAAAGATAAACAGTTCTGTTAGAATGGTGAAAGGATAGCATCGAAAGATAGTTCACAGAAAAAAATAAAAATGTGAAATCTCACTCTGAATTAAAGAAGTTAACTAGGGTTTGGGGTTTTGTTTTATTTTTTCCTTTTTGTTTTTTGCCCACCAGAAAGTTGTATCACTCAAACATTTAGGCATCTTTACTAATAGTATATTTTTAAAGACCAAGATGACAACAATGTTTTAAGATTTTTCTTGTTTTAACATTTATTGTTGCCATTTTAAATCATAGCACTTTAATGCCTTGATTGCTCTGTACATCTGAGTTAGATTGTATTCAAAATTATATTTTGAGGAATATTGCATACCTGCAATTGGATACTCTGGGTAGGTGAGGTAGCCACCTTAGGTTTCCCTAAGTTTCTTGAAGAACGGTGGTTCTCAAAGTGTGGTCCCCAGACTAGCGGCATCAGCATCACCCAGGAATTTGTGAGATATGCAAATTTTCAGGCTCCTTCTCAGACCTACTGGAGCAGAAATTCTGCAGGTGGAGTGTACCAATCTATGTTTCAACAAGCTTCCAGGTGACTCTGGTGCTAGCTTAAGTTTGGGAACCATTGCCTATGAGAATCCTGATCCTATCTGCAACTTGGCCAATCATTTCATCATGTGGATCTGTATTTAAATGGAAACTTAGAATACTTACACGTATTTGGGAATATAACCTTGAACTCACTACCACTTATTGCTACTTTTTAAAGGTATTGCCAAATTGTCTTCCAAAATAGTTGTGCTAATTTGCTTAGTGTATTGATGAATAATTGTTGCCCCATGTCCTTAGTCATTACTGATCCAAAGTTCAGCTTCGGGGTATAATTACAGAGAACTGTCTAAAGCATTTCATTCAAGATGTGATTCTCTGAATTTACCCTTGAATCTAAGTCAGGATGGTGGCTTCCAGAAGTTGTTCTGCTGAACCTCAGAGGTTCTCGGGCAGGTGGGGATGGATAGGAGATGGAAGGACAAGGGCGCTGCTTTCCCTTTCAATCAGAACTGTTCCAACTGAATTGGTTTTAAGCGTTAGTACTCCGCATGAGATTTCCTTTTTAACAAAGAAGCCTGCTGTTAAAATGTTTGAAAATATGGGCTTGGTTGTCAAAGACCAGAGTACCTGGACTACATTGTTTTGGCCCTCCATATGTTTACTTAAAAAAAAATCAAATTCATCAATATTGAGAGACATTATTTTTTAAAAAAAAACAGCTTGTAGAAAAACATCATTGTATTTACTATACTAATATATTTTGAGAACACACCATAGCACGGTGCAATGTCCCCTTTATGAGGACTTTATGGGACCAAAAGCTTGTGTCTCAGAACCATGAATTCTGTGCTTCTATTGAGCAAATAGTGAAATGTATGTGTTATTCTGTTTTCCTTTTTGCACTGGCTACAAGAAATCTTAGAACTACATTTTTGTGTTCTACCTTATTTGTAGACCCCGACCACCACCCTTTGCCTAGATTTTCTCTGTTAATTTTTTCACTGTGTATCTTACTAAAATGTCTTAAGTTCATTTTTTAATAAGGAGGGGTATAAATAAATAAGTAGGAAATGATTAACATCTGAGTGGTAGTGGAAATTGAGGCAGTGAATGAGATCACCCAGGGAGGGCAGGCGATAGGAGGAGAGACCAGGGCCAAGGATGGAACCCCCAGAATGGCAAATTTATGTGGTTGGCTGAGGAAGGAGAAATCAAAGAAAGAGAGCTAGCAAAGTAGAGCATTTCAGGAAAGAGGAGGTGGTCAGTGGTGTCTGAGAGTAGAAACAGGTCACATAAGATAAAAACGGAAAAAAGTCATTGGATTTAACAACCAGGAAGTCATTTGTGACCTCAGCAAGAGTTTCAGCAGAGGGGTGTAAGCATCGGCTAACTGACATGGGTTGACAAGGGAATGGGAAATGAAATAATGCAGACAGACCTTGCAAAAGGTTGGCTAAGAGAAGAATAAGAGAAGAAGATGGCTAAAGAGGGAAATAAGATGGGAAGGGGGGCAGTTTGTATTAATTTTTAAAGATAGGATAGATACAAATGTGTTTATATGCTGAAGGAAAAGTTCTAGTAGAGAGGGAGGGGTTAAAAGTACAGAAAAAGAGAAACGACAGACATTGGAGAGATCAAGACCCTGGAGGACTGGGGAGGGTAGAATCTCTGAGTCAGTTCCTGGGAAGGGTCCTGGGTGGAGGTGTGTAGAGAGGAGTGAAGATGAAGGGCACTGAGGCTGGGGCATCAAGGAAATATTTTCACCCCAAACTAAAAGCCACTTAGAAAAAGATGCTCATGAAACGGATGAAAAGAAGGTCCTAATATTTCAGACAAGCTAAAAGAAACTTTTTAAACTGATAGAAGATATAAAAGAATGACAATGTAGAATCTGAATATTTTGGAAATGAGGTGATAAACCCAGGAAAGGATTCGAAATAAAGGGAAAATTTTATTTCAGAAATGAAGACTAAATTAGGAAAACACAAAAGAGAATAATAAGCTCAATAGATAAATGAGTGACTGAAGAGAAATAGCGAGTAAAAAGGAAAAAAGAGATTTTAAAAGGGCTATAGGCCAAAACAAAGTAAAAACATAAACATGTTTCTTAGGGGAGAGGGAGAGAATAGAATAGGAGGATCAGGGATAGTTAGAATTCTTTGACTACATTGTTTTGTAGATTTGACTTTGAAACCATGTGAGTATGTTACATAGCTATAAAACAAAATATTTAAAAAGCAATCCTGAAAGTAGAACACACACACACACAAACGCACACACACACACACACACACACACACACACACGGTAGTCTTATTTAATCTCTAAAGATTTCAGTATTCTTCAGTAATCCTAGCCAAAGTCCTTTCTGCTTCAATCTTGTTTGTTCCTATGGGAAGTCAAGGAAGACTTGAACAGTTTCCTCACAATAGACTTTTTCATGGGAAGGGAGTTAGTAGAACTTCCCTTATCCTGGGCCAAAAATCTCAATTCTATTTCACTTTTCTCTGAGGTCCAATTTTAGCCAGATTCCCAAACTTTCCCTTGATACTTTTACAGTTTATTTTAGATTTGCTGCAATAGAGACAGGGGTCTGATTCATGACAAAAGCATTGTAAATTTGGCTTTCTTTCACAATTACCATGACAGCAGCATTACCAGGAGATTAAAGAATATTTAAAGAGGTTTGGAAATTGCCACAGAGTGATTGGGGAGATCCCAGGACATGTAATTTTTATAGGTATTGCTTATTCTCTTATCAGTTTCTTTGTCAACACCCCCAAGTAATTTGGCAAAAACACTCCCTCCAAGGCTAGATCTTGTGGGTGACAAGAGATGATATGCTACTTGCCCTCATAGAACTTACAGTTTAGTGGGGAGAAGTGGCTGCCATACATGAAACCAGGAACAGAGCCCAGATTTAAACAGAAAATAATCACTCTTCAACAATGTTGAGCTGTCCCCTGTATTTTCCGAATGCAAAGTGTTGTCAGTTCCCAGGGAATTACAGTGAGGTGCCCTCACCTCCATTAGAACTAACAGGTATGGACATCTAATTGATGAGACCAGCTGTCTCAAGAGAGACTTCATGGTCTGAAGATGGGTGAATGAACACCTGAAATGGAATCTCCAAAACACCAGTGGAGTAGATGAACTCAATCAGAAAAAAAGAAAAGCAGTGATTTTCCTGGAATCTGGAAAACAGGGTGAGGGGGATGGAGGATGTACAAAAGAGAAATAAACCCTTGGTAGGATTTGGGATCAGGCAACTGACGTATATCATCTCACTTAACCAATAAGCTTGTGAGGCTGATTGTACCTGCTCACTGTGCAGATGAAAAAAACTTCAGAAAACTTAAGTAACTAGGCTTAAATAATTTAAGATCACCATGCTTTTTAAAGCTATAAGCCTTTCATCTGTGATAGCATTGATCTCTCTCTTTTGGAATGATCCTTGACATCTCATAGAGCATCTGTTGGTAGGCTTACTCTTGCTGTAGGAGTAATGTAGAGCTAAGGAGGCACTGAGTTGGGAGCTTGGCCAATTCATTTTTTCTATCTGGCTGTTATTGGATCAATAGTCATTAGAGACCTCCATCTCACAAGTGAGACTTTTTGTTTTTTTTAATGGTTGTTCTTTCTCACCATCATTTTTTAAAATTTTATTTTACTTTTGGCTGCGTTGGGTCTTCGTTGCTGTGTGCAGGCTTTCTCTAGTTGCGGTGAGCAGGGGCTACTCTCCGTTGTGGTGCGTAGGCTTCTCATCATGGTGGCTTCTCTTGTTGTGGAGCATGGGCTCTAGAGCGCAGGGTCAGTAGTTGTGGCGCACGGGCTTAGTTGCTCCGTGGCATGTGGGATCTTCCAGGACCAGGGCTTGAACCCGTGTCCCCTGCAGTGGCAGGCGGATTCTTAACCACAGGGCCACCAGGGAAGTCCCCGTAAGCAGATTCCGAGAAGCAGTTTAGCAGTCAGTTTGTTAGGGAATCCTCTTGTGATTAATACCCATAGGGAGGAGAAGAAATTAAGATTGGATAAGGGAGAAATTGGGCTGCGATACTCTCCCAGCAAAGGCCTTCGCCAACCCCCCCAGGGAACTCCAGCATCAGAATGACCCCCTTGGAGTTGTACCAAGTCAAGCCAGTCTTTATACCCCCACATTGATCAGTAAATGGGTGCCAGCTGCCCCTGGAAGGAAGCATGACCTTGGAGGGGCAGTTTTCTTCACTCAGTGCTAACAGCTGAGGGGCAAATGCCAGCGGCACTCCTAGCATCTGGAGAAATAAGTCCTTCCTACCTGAAGGGCATCTGGACCATGCATCACAACATCCACTAAACCTCCCAAAAGTTGTGGAGGCTCAGCCAAAGTGAAGACTTTAGCCCAAAGGATTATCCTGTTGTTCATTTCCCATGATTTATTAGTTCACACTTGCCCATCTCAGTTCATTTTCAGGGTATGGCAGATCTTTCACAGTAATTGATGTGCAAAGAGGAGAGGTGTTGTCTGGAAGAATAAGCCATCTGACTAGAGGGAAGGACAAAAGGCAAAGTTATACAAGAGTGACCCTGTTGTCATGGTTGGTGGGAAAGAAATCAGAATGGCATGATAGATCCGCCAGAGGTCATTGAGAATGGCTGATAAGCAGGTGCCATACTAGTTCTGAATCAGATTTAAAGGTCATGATGCATGGTTCCTCCTCCGTCCACTGTAAGACTTTCTTAGATATATTGAGAAATCATCGTGGGAAAAAGCTTGACCAGCCTCATTCTCCCTAGCTGCTCCTCTGGGTCCTACTATTCTAACCCAGGGCCTCATGTACAAGCCCAGAGATGAGAAAGAGGAAGAAAATATCTTTTTAAAATGATGATAATATTCCCATTCTCTGCTCACCCTGGAGGCTTATTTTGAAAATCACAGTGATTTAACTTGTTAGCGGTTTAATTCACTTTTAAAAGATTAACCAGACTAATTACTCATCAGATTTCACCACCTTTGTCAGCCTCAATAAGGATCCTTTGTTACAATGATTAATGTGTTTTAATTGTAGCTTCTCTCAGAGCAATAATTCGATCGCACAGTATTTGCCGAATCTATGGAAATCTTGGAAATGCTTTGACAGCTGAGCTATTCTTGGGAAATGAAAGTAAAGGAATATATGTAACTAACAAAAAGTGTTTTATAGCATATCATTAATATGGATTTTCCCTCTCTGACAGACCTTGCTCATCTTCAGTCCGTGAAGCTGCTTGCTGTGCATGTCAGTTTGCCATCCAGGAACTACCAGGAGGTAGAGATCAATTAACACAGGTGACTGGATTTTCTCCAGTTGATGTCCTCAAACATATGTTAATCGTAGTAATAATCATAGCAAATATACATCGGTCACAGGGAAAGTTAATTAACTAGCCAGTGTCCATAAATAATCATCCAGTTAAGAGAGTGGATCCTGTGTTGATCATTCTATTTTCTACCCAATGCTTCATCTTCATTCATTTAACTGGTGTGTGCTTTCCAAGTTAAGGATTATACAACATCAGAAAGATGTCTGTAGAACCTGGTAGAGAGATGAATTGTACGCGGCCAATACTAGTCTCAAGCTTACAATGTATTTTAATGGTATTATTTTTAAAAGCACAGTGGTTCTAAGACCTTTGGAGTTGATTCTTGGCTCTATCACTTATTAGCTATGAGACCTTGGGGGAAATGAGCCGTATCTGGCCTCCCAGCCTTCAGTTTCCTCATCTCTAAAGTAGGTATGATAATACCCACCTGATAGTGAGGATTAAAATGAGGTATTACACGGAAGACCCAGCACACCACCTAGAATATAGTAAGCATTCATTAAATTATTTTTGAAAAAGCTATAAGCCTTTGTACTTTAAGAAAACCATATGAACATGAGAATCAGGGATCTGATCTCACAATAACCCAGAGACAGGTAGGAAAGGTGTGCTACTTTGTTGTTTTTCACAGAAGAGGAAACGGCATAGGGAGGCATGGTGATGTCAGTAAACACGTGATATATGTCCATCAACTCACTACTCAATCAAGCAAAAAGGGTGCTCTAAAGCCCACAGATGCTGAGTCCCATTGCAGTGCTTTTCCTACTGCCACCTTGGAGGCATCAAGGTCTCTGAATGAGTAGAGTAGTTGAGAGCAGAATAACTAACTCATTATTTGTTGACAAATATTAGCCCCTCTGTGGGATATATGCATCAATAATAGCTAACAGAGCCAGGAATTACCTCATTAATTCATATAGCAAGCCTAGCAGGTAAATATCATTATTGCCCCCATTTTACAGGTGAGGACACTGAAGCTTAGAGATATTAAATAACTTGTTTGACAGATTTAAACCCAGGTCCGTCCAACTGTAGTGTCTGTGTTTTAACCATATACAATTCTGCCTCCTGCCAATCCCACTTTATAAGATGCCATTTTAAAAAGGGAAAGTTTTAAGTAAGACCTACCTGGTCTATTTGGTAATTAATCAGCATGCTTTAAATTTCCATCCTAGTGGTTCAGGCAACCACGAGTTAACAATTTTCTTTTTTTTTTTTAAACATCTTTATTGGAGTATAATTGCTTTACAATGGTGTGTTAGTTTCTGCTTTATAACAAAGTGAATCAGTTATACATATACATATGTTCCCATATCTCTTCCCTAACAATTTTCTTAACTTCTGAATCAGAGGTTGTGAATACTGTTGTTCCTTCACTTGGGGAATGGCACTGGCTGTGAAAAAAATTAGGAAGTAAATTCTTCCTTGGATATTTATAATACACATTTGCATGGGGAAGGCTCTGAGAAATACTATGGTTTAAAAAAAATTGTTTAATTGTGTTAAACTTGATTCATAAGCTTATCTGACCACAGAACTCTTCTTTTTCTTTTTAGTTATAATCATTAAGAACCTATGGGAACCCATTTAGATTCATTTACATAATAATCATGGGTAAAATTTATAGAGCACTTAGTATTTCCCAGACACTGATCTCAGAACTTCACATGTATTCACTGATGTTATCTTTTTAAAATATTTATTTATTTATTTATTTGGCCACTCTGGGTCTTAGTTGTGGCACATGGGATCTTCGTTGCGGCATGTGGGATCTTTTAGGTGCGGCATGTGGACTCTTAGTTGCAGCATGCGGGATCTAGTTCCCTGACCAGGGATCGAACCCAGGCCCCCTGCATTGGGAGCATGGAGTCTTAACCACTGGACCACCAGGGAAGTCCCATGTATTCACTGATGTTATAATACTCTTATGAGGCAGGTGTTTTCAGAATAACCTTATGAGGTAAATGTTTTTCTTAAACAATTTTCCCAAGATCACAAACTATTAAGTGGCAGAGGCAGGATCTGAATTCAGGGTGTTTTTCTCTAGAACCTGTGCTCTCACAGCTGCCGTGGAAGAGCTGATGTAGCAGGTCATACTCAAAAGCACGTCATATGTTTTTCTAATTTAAATATGGAATAAGTATGCTATATCAAATTTCCATTTTGATTAAATTGACCCAACCAAGGAGGAAAAACCTGGCAAAACCACCTCTTTGAATCAGACACTCAACACAATCAAATTTGTCTATCCGATATTGATAACTACATTTTTTCCCCTATAGTGCTGTTTCATTCTTAAAATACTTGATCCAGTTTTGGGCATCTGCTTATATTTTGTGACAGACACAGAGGTAATATCCTCTTATCACCATATCTCTTACCAGGTAATAATCACTTCAGGTTTCCTCCAGGACTAGTACGCCAAGATCAGACAAATAAGAATTCTCACTTAGGGACTTCCCTGGTGGCGCAGTGGTTAAGAATCTGCCTGCCAACTCAGTGGACACGGGTTCGAGCCCTGGTCCAGGAAGATCCCACATGCCGCGGAGCAACTAAGCCCGTGTGCCACAACTACTGAGCCTGCGCTCTAGAGCCCACGTGCCACAACTACTGAAGCCCGCGTGCCTAGAGCCCGTGCTCCGCAACAAGAGAAGCCACCGCAATGAGAAGCTCGCGCACTGCAATGAAGAGTAGCCCCCGCTCGCCGCAACTAGAGAAAGCCCACGCGCAGCAACGAAGACCCAACACAGCCATAAATAAATGAATAACTAAATTAAATATATGATCGCCTTTAAAAAAAAAAAAAGAATTCTCACTTAGAGACAGTGAGGTGGTCACCCATCTCAAATCGGAAAGCTGTTGTTTACTCCAGGAGGGCAAAGGCACAGGAATTCTCTTTTCTCTTCTTTGCTTTTCCTTTCCTTACTTCTCTTTTACTTTATTTGGTTTTAGGTGGAGCAATGGCTTATGGATTGACAAAGCTTGGGACTCACTCACTTAACTGAAGATACCCCAGCCTAGAAGAAGGACCAGGAGAAAAGGCAATGGCCCCAGAGGTGCAGAAAGCCCAAAGAAAGCTTCCAAGTAATGTTCTTGCCTTCTTTTTCTTTTGATCCTCTCTCCCCGTAGGGTGGCTTTTTTTTTTTTAAAGCACACTTTTCCAAGTTGTTACATTAACAAATTTGCACTGATTTCTTTATCCTTGTCATCTAAAGACCACCTTGTTGGCAGATGGTGAACTTTTCCTTTATGCCAGGCCTGCTGCACTGTCTAATGTCACAAGTGTCTGCTCACATTAGCTCCCGGAGACTGGAGAAGATTCTGCATAGTGCCTTTCCAGCAAGTTGATTTGACAGAATGAGTCCCCGTGCTAGCTCATGGCACTTATCAGTTAGTCAGCTTTCCTCGGGGAGGAGAATTTAGAGTGCACCATATTCAGTTTCCAAATCAACTGCTGTCCCCTCAGGAAGCTGTGTGTTGCATTATTAAAAGAGATGCCTTCAACTACAGCACCATACTTAAACATTCATCCACATTAAAAAAAAAAAAAGAAGCAGGAATGAGGCGGGCAGCACCGCAATTCCCCACACTCTTCACTGTTAACTCTTTCTCCCCAGGTTTCAAGTCTCCCTCTATGAACAGTCCTGTAACTTTTATTGGTGAGCATGAACAGTGTGATTTTGTGACTGTTACCTTTACATAAAGTGGGGTGTTTTTGCATTACTTAGGCTGGCTATAATCCCTGAGCTCCAATAGCAAAGTTAAATCCAAAAATCTAGCTGCCGGCAACGGCAACAACTTTGATTTATCTGTTACCTACCTCTCCCAGGAGTTCAAATGAAAAGCAGGAATTAGTTCTGAGTTGAAGATGAACAGATTCGAAGCTCACACTTTCATAATTATAACCTCAGGTATTTCTAATTTTTTAAAAAAACAAAATTTGTGGCCAGTTTATCTTTATCGTTCCAAAAGAGAAATCGACAAGATTGCTGGAGAAAAGGAGGGATCCTTTTTAAAGCTGCATGTTGATATAAATATGAAAATGGATTAAACTCTGCTTCCAATTTCCAAACTTGTGTACTTCAATGAATATTAAATGGCAGAACCCTATCATCATCATGACTTATTTACTCAGCAGAGTTTTTATCAAAAAGGGACTGGAATTGCCTGTGGAGCCTGAAAGTCTCCTGTAATTGAGTTTAGAGTGGTAAATCCACTAAACAGGCCACGGCCCCAGAGACACCCCTGAAACCCACCTGTCAGCTGGTGTTAGATCACAGCTCAAACAAGGCATGGCTGCCTGCTCCTGCTAAACACTGATGTGACCCAAAACAAAAAAAAGAGAAGTGATTTCCCCAGGGATGAGGGAGGGCTGGGGGCAAATCATGGGGGTTGGGAGGGCAAGAGAAAAACTCTCATCTAACAGCTGCCCGATGTCAGCTGGAATCATGATCTGAAACTCAGCTTGGGAGGGGAACTGGCCAGGGCCTCATTCGGTAAGGTGTCATTTCTTTATTCCAACATCCGTTAGGTAGGCGTAATGGAGTGGACAAGAAGCTTTTTCATCACGGATGAGCCATGGAAAACAAAGCCCAGAGTTTCAGTGAGGATAAAGATACAACAGGCTTAGGACTGACGCAGAAAATTTCACATCTGAAAATGGAGGAAAGCGTCCAAATGAGACCTGCTGGACCAGTCAGGGATGGGAGCAGGAACATTTTAAGCCAAAGAACCATCATTCAGCCAATAAATATTTGTTTACTAGTGCTAATTACTGTATCAGTTGCTGAATATATCAAAAGAAATAAGACATGGAGTTCACGGGTTTTTGAGCACGAGCCACCCTGTTCTCCTTGCTTGGCCCTGCAATAAACCTTTCTCTGCTCCAAACTCTGACCAAAATAAATGAATAATTAAATAAATAAGACATAGTCCTTGCTCTGGAGGAACTTAAAATGTAGTTGGAGAGACATGCAGATAAGTCAACTATTTCAATACAGTGTTTGTCAAGGGCTATGAGAGCAAAAATATGTGCCTAAAACAATAAGTAAGGAGAAGGTGACATTTAAGCTGGGTTTTTCAGAATAAGTAAGGTTTAGCCAGGCAAAGGAGAATAGGGTGTGTGGGGACGGCAGTAGGAATGAGAAGCTCTTGCTGTATGGAGGAGATACATGATCAAAAGGAACAGAGTGGTAGTCTTATAGGACTCCCAGAGGCTCGATGTGACTGGATCATCTCTCAGGACTAATGGATTAGATGCTGAGAGAGATGGGACTAGAGAGGGAGAGAGAGAAGCCAAAAGATCAAGGACTTTTGTCAGCCTGGCTAATAAGTTTATCCTAAAAGCCATGGGGAGCAATGGAATGAAAGAATTTTAAGCAGGGGAGTGGTGTGGTCAGATTTACCTTTTAGAAAGACTAGTTTACCTGTTGTGCACAGCATGAATTAGAAGGGACAAGGCTGGAAATAGGAAGGCCACGAAGGAAGCCATACAGGAGTCTCTGAGAGAGGGGGTGATGGCCCACACCAGGGAAGGCGCAGTGGAGGGGGAGGGGACAGATTGAGAAATACTATAGAAAAGAATCAGCAGTATTTGGAAGACAATTCAAAATGGGAAAAGAGGGAGGTATTCAGGATGGCTTCAAGGCTTCTGGCTTGGGTTTAGGGTTGCTAGATTTATCAAATAAAAGTGTATGCAATATTGGGACATATTGATACCAAAAAAATAATTCCTTGTTTTTTTTTTTTTTTTGGCTGTACCACAAGGCTTGTGGGATCTTAGTTCTCCAACCAGGGATTGAACCTGCACCCTCAGCAGTGAAAGCTTGGAGTCCTAACCACTGGACCACCACACAATTCCCAAATGATTCCTTGTTTAACTGAAATGCAAATTTAACTGGGAATCCTTTATTTAATCTGGCAAACCTACTTAGGTGACTGGATAAATGTTGGGTCATTTATCAAGCTGGAGATTAGAGGAGGAGACATAGATATGGGAGAGGGGGCCAAGAAGATGAGGAGTTTACTTCTATTTATATTGAGTTTCAGATATCCAAGGGATATATCTGACTTCTGATTAACCCCCAATACCTTTCTGCCCTTCTTCTGCAAGGATAGTGTTAGCTGGCACATGGCCACTCAGCTAAAGACTTTACTTCCCATCTTCCCTTGCAGAAAGCGGCCATGTGACCACACTCTGGCCAATAGGATGTGAGAAGAAGTGATGTGTGTCTTTTTTTTTTTAAAGATAATGCATATAATTTGTAATTTTATTTTATTTTTTTAATTAATTTTTATTGGAGTATAGTTGATTTACAATGTCGTGTTAGTTTCTGCTGTACAGCAAAGTGAATCAGTTATACATATATCCACTCTTTTTTATTTTATTTTTTTAACAAACTTATTTATTTATTTATTTATTTTTGGCTTGTTGGCTCTTCGTTGCTGCATGCGGGCTTTCTATAGTTGCAGCGAGTGGGGCCTACTCTTCATTGCAGTGCGTGGCCTTCTCATTGTGGTAGCTTCTCTTTGTTGCAGAGCAAGGACTCTAGGTGCGTGGGCTTCAGTAGTTGTGGCACGTGGGCTCAGTAGTTGTGGCTCACGGGCTCTGGAGCACAGGCTCAGTAGTTGTGGCACCCGGGGTTAGTTGCTCCGCGGCATGTGGGATCTTCCAGGACCAAGGCTCAAACCCGTGTCCCCTGCATTGGCAGGCAGATTCTTAACCACTGTGCCACCAGCGAAGTCCAAGAAGTGATGCTTGTCTTAGAAGGATTGGGCATGAATTCTCTGGGCTCTTTTCTCCTTTCCTCTGGCTGAAAGATAACCAAAATTGAAATAGCCACCTTGGACTCAGAGATGAAAAGCATATGTTGAGGATGGCAGAGCCATCTAACTTGCCCTGGGCCATCTACCATATGAGAGAGAAATAAACTTAGCCTGTACCTTAATTACCAAGAGGAAATGTTCAATGAGCAGCTGGAAATACAGGTCTGCAGCCTAGAGAGAGGTGTGCGCTAGGGAGGGAGAATTGGGAGTGATTAGTACACAGGCACTGAATGAGGCTTTGGGTTAGATTTCCTAGAGGAAAAGTGTGGTGTGAGAAGAACCAAGCACAAGAAAGTCAAATGCTATCTTTTTTCTTTTGACGTGTTTTTTTTTTGGAGACACGACTTTAAATTTACCCTCAAGTTAATAGAGATCTTCCAGGAGTACTAGGACGGATGTTTGAGAATTTTGTTTTCATTTCCAAAGCTTTTCCACTCTATCTAGCCATGCATTAATATTCAGTACTACTAAATTTGTTTGTTTGGATTTGGATTTATATTTCAGCACTGTCTGGGAAGGGGTAAGTTCTCGTGTCCTGTGAGTTATTTGGACACTTACACACGTCCTGGTGGCTGTGCTAGTGTCTGTGGTAGGGTCAGTATACATGTGTGTAGTTTGTGCCTTGAGTGTGTCAGCACACGTGTTCATGTGTTCCTCTGTGTTCTCGCTTGTTGTTATGCCCTAAAGACATCTTTGCTTGTTTGTCTGTGGGAGGTGCTGGTTATATTGGCTAAGTTAGTAGCCAGTCCCCAGCACTGCCAAGATACAGCGTTTTAGATTCTTCTCACATGGAAGTCTTCTGTCCATTTTGGAGACTGTAGAATATTTTTTTAAAAGATCATTTCAATTGTCTTTTTTTAAAAATAGACTTTATCTTTAGAGCAGTTTTAAGTTCATAGCAAAATTGAATGGAAAGTACAGGCATCTCCCATGTATCCCCTGCTCTCACACATGCATAAGATCCCCCATTATCAACATCACCCACCAGTGGTATATTTGTTGCAATTGATTAATCTACATTGGCATATCATTATCACCCCAAGTCCATAGTTTACATTAAGGTTCAGTCTTGGTATTGTACATTCTGTGGGTTTGGGCAAATGTATAATAACTTGTATCCATCATTATAGTATCATACAGTGTGGCTGTACCATTTTGCATTCCCACAAGCAAGGAATGAGTGTTCCTGTTGCTCCACATCCTCGCCAGCATTTGATGATGTCAGTGCTTTGGGTTTTGGCCATTCTAATAGGTATGTACTGCTCTCTCATTGTTTTCAATTGTCTTTTCAAATCCAAAATGTTTGAAGGAAGAGTCTCATAAAATTCTCCATGGTTATTCCTTGCCGCTTCTGTATAAGTCTACCTATTCTTCTCAAATCCCAAACTGAGGCTGAATTTTACATAATATGATATGAACTGAGATCTGCACAGGGGTTAAGGACACCACAGTGTGTGTGTGTGTGTGTGTGTGTGTGTGTGTGTGTGTGTGTATTTTGGAAATTTCTAAACACACTCAAAATTAGAATAAAAAGAACCTCCATGTACCCATGACCCAGCTTCAATTATTATCAACATTTTGACAATCTTGTTTCATCTATCCCTCCCTTTTTTCCTGCTACTGTGCTTTAAAGCAAATATTAGATAGCTGAAACATTTCAGTTTGTACATTTCATTCAGTTTGTATCTCCAATTGATAAGACTTTTTCCATTCCACAGTGTCATTATTACCTAACAAAATTAACAGCAGTTCTCAATCTCATCTAAACCCAATCTGTATTCAAATTTCTTGATTATCTCAGACACCTTTTTAGAGTTGGTTTTTTCAAAATCCATGTATTGCACATAGTCATGTCTTTTTTGGTATCTTTTATTCTAAAGCAGTCCACCCTCACCATTGATTTGAGGAGGAACCAGGTAATTTGTTCTGTATAATATCTTGTGTTCTGTATTCCTCTGATTGCTTTCCTGTGGAATCAAGTATGTAATATCAATGTAATATCAAGTGATATCAAGTAATATGTTCCTCTAGCCTCCATATTTCCTATAAACTGGTAGTTATATCCAGGGTCTTGATTAGATTCAAGATCAATATTTTGGCACCAATACTTCGTAGTGTGGTGCTATTAGTATGAGGCATATAGTATCTGGTTGTTTCACTTTTAATGATGCCAAGATTGATCACTGGGTTTAAGTAGTGTCAGCCCACAAAGTTCCCATTAACCTTTCACCTGATGGTCTTAGCGTCTATTGATGATTTTTACCTAGACCCATTATTTCATTTGGAGTATTAGTGATTTTTAAAAATTCTTTTTTTAATTAAAATGCCTCTTTTTTAAGACTTTTTTTGATGTGGACCATTTAAAGTCTTTATTGAATTTGTTACAATATTGCTTCTGTTTTATGTTTTGGTTTTTGGGCTGCAAGCCATGTGGGATCTTAGCTCCCCGACCAGGGATCGAACCCACACCCCCTGCGTTGTGTGAAGTCTCAACCACTGGACCACCAGGGAAGTCCCTAAAAATTCTTTTATTCCTTCTGCATTTATTAGCTGGCACTCTTCTAGCTCCAGAATATTGCTGATAAAGGCAATAATGTAAGTGCCAGGGGCTCAGGGTCAAGTGAGTGTCCTGTTTTCCTGGCCTTGTTCCATATTAAAAAAGATCAGTTAACTCTCCTAACTACACTGGTGGTCAGGCCTGAATTCCAGGCTCATTTCAACTGAAGTGACCCTTTGTGCTCAGATAATGTTGAAGTCAGCAAGTATCCTAGAGATGGGTCCACCCTGTGCTCCAGGAAAAGGGAGCTCTAGGAGTTGCAGGGGGGCCTCTTCCTAAGACACCAGGAGCTGAAGGCCTCTCAGAACCTGAGGCCTGACCACCAGAGACTGGCTTTGCTGGTTTGGAGAGGGCTGTCTTTAGCCTCTCCCACCCGAGTCAGGCTCAGTCTTGGGCCCTGGTTCTCCTGCTTTTCAAGGAAGCAGCAGCCATTCAACCACTGGCCTTAGGGACCAAATGTCTGAGTCTCTGGTGCTTCCTCTGTGTCCTCAGATGGACTCTGGGCCCTTTTCTCCCCTGGTTTGGACACTGGGCTCCACACCTTCTTTGAGAAATAGAAACAGAGCTGATCTCCTGCCTCATGTACCTCCATTAGCCCTTTCCCCCATCAAAAGTCTTTTGAAGAAAGCCCCAGGATGAATGGTCCGGCAGGCAGAACCCAATTCTGGGATTAATACTCAGCTCTTAGGGACCAGGATGTGAGGGGAGACTGGGATCCATCAGGTTGTATAGACAGCTCCCTACTTAGCAGCTGAGTAAATCATACAGACCATTCTTTCCTTAGAAGGTGAGCCTCTATGGAAAAAATGGCACCAACATTCATTTCTGGGGGAGATGTATTTTAAATTCTGTATAAAAATGTACCGTAGTAGGAGTTCATGGTACACATTGTTGGGTTTTAAAAAATGAGACTTTTAGTCCCCTCGAGACGCTAATTTAAAAAAAAAAAATGTATATTCTTCAAAATAGTCACCTGCCTTTAGATGGTTACAAACCACAGAGGAAAACCTGTGTTATTCTTCATATTCCCACCAATAACCATTTGGCTTTGCATGACTTTAAGCCGTTTCTAAAAAATCAAATCCACTCTGAAAGCACAGTGGTTTGCCTTCTTGGAGGGCGGCCAAAGAATATGCTGCACGCTGAATGCAGCCCCCAGAGCGAGGAAAGCGTTTGCCCCTGCGCTACCCATACTTGGACACTAGATGGCAGGCTTACCTTCTAGATGGAAGTATCTGGCCCTGGCAGCCCTGCCTCTGCTTCCGGCAGCCGCACCCTCGGGACAGATCCCAAAGGCATTTAGTGGGCTCCCCAGGGAAGGTGTGACCAAGCCTTGGTGTGAGGAGAGGGGAAGAGGTGTCTGATTTGGGAACACTTGCCTGCCTGTCTGCAGTTGCAATGGGGTCAGTGTCGGGGCCCACAGGATCCCAAAACTCATGGTTTGTGGCCATTGTGACACCCCTGCGGTGCCAACTAGGCCCTCCTCACATCTGTTTGTCCCAGGTGTGGGACTTAGAAATGTCTCCAGCTTTCCTCGGATTGGCTCAAGGTGCAAGGTCTTTCAGATGTCCCAAACCTGGGAGGTTATACTTTATGCAAGCTTTTATCAAACAGAAGCCCCTGCTGAGTATAAGGACTGCTGAGGGCCAGGAAGGAAATGTACAAGCCTGTGCTGACCCTGGGCGAGGTCTGTGGTTTCACTAACATTCAAGACTCATGGCATTCTTTTTTTGTTCTTATTTTTAATTTGCTAGATAAGTTTAGTTACCATCTCTCACCGTACAAAGTTATTACAGTATTATTAACTATAGTCCCTATGCGTACATTACATCCCTGTGACTTACTTACGTATTTATTTTTATTGAAGTATAGTTGATTTACAATATTGTGTTAGTTTCAGGTGTATAGCAAAGTGATTTGGTTATACATATGTATACACACATATATGTATATATATATATATATATATATTCTTTTTTTCAGTTCTTTTCCACTATAATTGATTATAAGATATTGAATATAGTTCTCTGTGCTGTACAGTAAATCCTTGTTATTTATTTATTTTGTATATGATAGTGTGCATCTGTTAATCCTCTACTCCCAATTTATTCCTCCCCCCTTCCCCTTTGGTAACCATAAGTTTGTTTTCTATGTCCGTGAGTCTGTTTCTGTTTTGTAAGTAAGTTTATTTGTACTGTTTTTTAGATTCCACATATAAGTGATATCATATAATATTTGTCTTTCTCTGTCTGACTTACTTTACTTAGTATGATAATCTAGGTCCATCCATGTTGCTGCAAGTGACATTATTTCATTCTTTTTTATGGCTGGGTAATATTCCATTGTATATACATACCACATCTTCTTTATCCATTCCTCTGTTGATGGACACTTAGGTTGCTTCCATGTCTTGGCTATTGTAAATAATGCCACTATGAACATTGGGGTGCATGTATCTTTTTGAATTAGAGTTTTCATCTTTTCTGGATATATGCCCAGGAGTGGGATGGCTGGATCATATGGTAGTTCTATTTTTAGCTTTTTAAGGACCCTCCATACTGTTCTCCATAGTGGCTGCACCAATTTACATTCCCACCAACAGTGTAGGAGGGTTCCCTTTTCTCCACACCCTCTCCAGCATTTATTGTTTGTAGACTTTTTGATGATGGCCATTCTGACGCATGTGAGGTGATACCTCATTGTAGTTTTGATTTGTATTTCTCTAATAATTAGCAATGTTGAGCATCTTTTCATTGCCTGTTGGCCATCTGTATGTCTTCTCTGGAGAAATGTCTGTTTAGGTCCTCTGCCCATTTTTTGGTTGGATTGTTTGGTTTTTTGTTATTGAGCTGTATGAGCTGTTTGTGTATTTTGGAAATCAATCCCTTGTCGGTTGCACCGCAAATGTTTGCTCCCAGTCCATAGGTTGTCTTTTCATTTTGCTTATGGTTTCTTTTGCTGTGCAAACCTTGTGAGTTTAATTAGGTACCATTAGTTTATATATTTATTTTATAACTGGAAGTTTGTGCCTCGTAATCTCCTTTACTTGCCTCATAGCATTCTTAACACGCCTTCTTTTGGTTGCTCCTGCTTTCCTCCCATCCAACCTAACCCTAAACCCAGGGTTTAGACATCATTATAAGTCCTCCTTGAGGACAAGAACCTTCACTGGTTTACTTCTGGATTCCCTGTGTCTGGCACAAGGTGAAGGCTCAGTGAATGTTTTCTAAATGAATGGTTGATCAAATGAATTAATGTTGAAACTGAATAATCATTTAGTTTAACCTCCTAATTCTGAAAAGGGTCCCAAATAAATGGAAATGTATTATATTTTCTAGATTGCCTGTTGAGATTCCGCCCCAGGATCTGAACTTGGGATATGCCTGAACCTTTCTTACATCTAGCTGAAATCTCTCACGCTGCAACTTGAGACAGTTCTTTTTGCTGTGACCTCAGTGCAAGCTGATTATGGGATTGGGGAGTAATATTCTTACGGGCTGAATTCTGTCCCCCCCAGAATTCATATGTTGAAGGTCTAGCCCCCAGAACTTCAGAATGTGGCTGTATTTGGAGATAAGGCCTTTAAAAAGGTGATTACAGTAAAATGAAACTGTTAGGATGGGCCCTAATCTAATCTGACTGGTGTCCTTACAAGAGGAGGAGATCTGGACACACAGAGAGACACCAGGGGTGCATGCACAGAGTAAAGGCTGCGGGAAGAGGCAGCAAAAGGGCAGCTGGCTGTGTGCAAACCGAGGAGAGAGGCCTCAGAGGAAACCTAACATGCTGACACCTTGATCTTGGACTTCCTGCCTTCAGAATGGTGAGCAAATAAATATCTGTTGTGTAAGTCACCCAGTCTAGGGTATTTTGTTATGGCAGCCCTAGCAAACTAATATAAAGTGATATGATATGATATGATATATGATATATGGTTATAATGTAACAAAACATGATATGATACATCATGTTTTGCCCCTTTTGTCAGCATGTCCAGTGTCTAAATGACTGTCATCTAACTGCTGTTCCATATAACATCAGGTAGGTGAGGTTTTCACCCTACCTCTGGCCCCTGGCTCTTACCTGGCAGGCAGGAGGGCTGAAAGACATCCTAAGAAAGGAGAGATGTTCACAGCTTTAGTCAACATCAGCATGGGCTGCCTTCCCAGGTCCTTTTTAGAAAAAAATGGGCTCAAATGTGATGCAGAATAGGCTGATACAGTCCTCAGGAGAGGGGCTTCCCAAGCATCACAAAAGCCGAGCTCCCCAAGGAGGTCAGCATGGCCTCAGTGGCCCAGAGGTCGACACATCAGGATAAATCAGGTTTGTCAGAGAGAAAAAGCAGCAAAAGAGGCTGCTTGTTGGAGATTAGATTAGATCAGAGAAGATTTCATAACGGCTCCACATCTTGAGGATTGAGGACTTGGGAGGGCAGGAGGGAGGGCACAGGGCTGGCTGAGGACGCAGCAGAGACTCTGAAGCAAGAATCAGCTCAGTGAACAGGGAACAGCCCAGGGTCAGAGATCACTGCAGTGAAGCTGTGAAAAACAAGGCAGTGCTGTCTCCTTCCAGAGTCACGTTTAAGTGGTAGGATTTGGTCTTGTGAAAAGTGACTGAGGGTAACTTACTCTCTCTAAGGTGGAAACTCTGGGTCAAGCTAAGGGGGAGGGGCCGGGATGGATGGAGGAAGCTAAAACTGAGACTCAGCTCTCCTGGGCACGTGGCCACTAGGACGTCTCTGGGGCATGTCAACCCGACTTCCTTACGCTGATGGAGACCTTCTCTCTCCTCTCGGAAATGCCACTGTGAGTAGATACCACTGGAGAGAAGAGAGAGACGCCCCAACAGGAGCACACAGAGAAGGAAGATCATCATCCGTAAAGGGTTTCTCCTGCCTTGGCACAGACGTGCAAGAAGGGAAGTGGGGAAATGACCTTTTTCCTCTGTCCCTAATTTCCAACTTAGCCTGGCTCAGATTTGGGAACTAAGACTGGACCTTGGTCCTTCCTCTGTTAGTGCCCTTGGCCTCTTGGTCCTGGACTCCAAGGATTAGCCTCCCTCTTCCCTCTGCCCACCCCTCTGTCTCACCACATTCCTCCCTCCAGGTAGCTGGTCCTGCAGCTCCAACCATGTGTCTGTGGGTCACAGAGCTGGGTGGGTGCACTTCAGTATTGGGTAACACTGGGCCTTGAAGAAAGAACAAATCATGAAGATATCATCATCAAATAGATGATGATATCATCAGATAAACACCCCCATTTTTCTGATGAGGTTGTTGAGACCAAAAATGGGGAAAGGATCTGCTGAAGGTCACATAGAGCTGATCGAATCTTCTAATAGACGTTACCAGAGACATATGTCAAAGCCATGTGAGTCGTTAAAAAACACATCCCATAGAGAAATAGCTCAATTCCAGTCTTTTTTTCTGCCTATGTACCAATCCAGTCTATTTTTAAAAAGTCAGTCCTCGAAGCACTATATTATGCCCCCAATCACTTTATGTCAAATAAAATTCTAACATGAAAATAGATGGAGCCTGCTCCCATGAAACCACATCTGGGAGAGTGGTCACTTCTGGGTCCTGGGTTCTGTAAGACGCATCAACATGGTAGACGAGGGACAGGCTGACTCTGGTGGTGAAGCATCTGAGAACCAGGCCAGTCAGAGGGGGAACTAGGGAAACTCAACCTGCAGAAGAAAATACTAAAGAGAACCAGGACTGTGAGCTTCGGTCGGTGAAGGATGAAGGTGGGAAGGGCAGAGGTCACATATGTATTGTTCCTTAGGGCAAAATTAGGACCTAATCCTGCTAGAAGTCAGATTGAGGTCAAGAGAAGAAAGAACTTTCCAGGCTAGAACGGGATTTTTCTTTCTCCTCAGTCCTCTTGGGAAAGCGTTGTCTTAGCTTGGGCTCCTATAACAAAATACCAAAGGCTAGGTGGCTTAAACAACAAACATTTATTTCTCAGAGTTCTGGAGGCTGGAAGTCTGAGGTCAGGGTGCCAGCATGGTCAGGTTCTTGGTAAGAGCCTACTTCCTGGTTTATAGACAGCTGCCTTCTCCCTGTATCCTCACGTGGCAGGGAGAGAGAGATGGATCTCGTGTCTCTTCCTCTTTTTATAAGGGCATTAATCCCATCAAGAGCCCACCCTCATGACCTCATCTAACCGTAATTACCTCCCAAAGGCCCCGCTTCTAAATACCATCATATTGGGGATTAGGGTTTCAACGTATGAATTTGGGAGAGACACACACGCACATTCAGTCCATGACAAGGGTCTTTGCTCAGACATAATTGATATTAACAAGAGAAAGGCTATTACCTTGTAGATGTTTCCCTCTGAGAGACCAAATACCTCCTCAGGGACCTCAAGGAACTGAGTACTCTCCATGATGGAGCCAGCATTCTGCAGAGAAGGCAAAATTATAGGAAAAATCCAAGGAGGCCGTGGGGGAGGAGAAGAGAGGAGAGAAGGGGCTCCTGAGTGCTGGGTGTTGTGGTACTTCTCAAGCAATGGGAGCTGGCAATTCAGCCTTGGCTGGGGGTAGGCAGGACACGGGCTCTCTGGCTATCACGAGGTTCTGGTGCTTCCTGTGTGGGGACCTGGGAGCCATTTTTCTGAGCACACTGGAGTGGAGCAAGCCCACAGTTGTGTTGTGGTTTCCTTTGTACATGATGGTTGCAAACCCACAGTCGACATCACACGTGGGATATTTTTGAACAGCATGATGACAGTGGCACATTGAGGGCCCTCAGTCCTCTCCACTGGAATGGAGCAGAGAGGGACGCAGTGGCAGTAAAGGCAGGACCATTGTTGGATAAGAAACTCCAAGTATTTGCACTCTGTCGTTCTCTTCTTCCACCCATGCAAGCTCTCTGCCGCAGAGCTGCAGCGTATAGTTGTGTAGGTACACTGTACAACTCCTGAAGGTGTCATTCACAACCTGTGCAACTCTGACTGGCAGCTCTCTGTGAAGTCCGAGACCACAAGGAGCCCAGGAGCCACCCCCAAATTGCCATTTCAAAAAGACCTGTCACCTTGAGAGGGGCAGCTGACCTTTTCACAAACGTTGGTATGAGATTGACAGGATTCCAACCACACAGCCAGTGAAAGATGAGCGGCCCCTGGTTATCTCCCTACGGGAGATGACCTTCAGGAAAATTACAAAGTCAGGGGTTCTCAAGTTTTCACACCAAGTTGGATATCTTTCTTTTCTTTTTCTTTGACATCGCACAGAAGCGACTTAACCAGTGGAATATGCTGATGGAAAATGTTGCATATTTACATCCCAAAGTATAAGTTATAGGCTTAATTTTAGCCTAATGTGATTTGAAATGGGAAACCATAGTTGCAAATAGCCCTGAATGTGATTAAACTCCAGGGGGGGTTGGGAATAATGGAGACATGACAGACCACCTCACAAAAGCTCGCTCCACACAACAGGCTAATGAAATTACGTACCTGACACACAGTGTATTTTCTGAAAACTGAAAATGCACTTAACATCTCTGCGGTTGATATGCCAGAGATTTTTTTTCCTATGGAGAAGAACAATACATTTTAAAATTATTTGTTATATCTTTTTAAGTTGCCAGGAAAACCTCTCTGATTTGGCAGTGCAACTTCCTAGAGAACATGTGACTCTCCTGAAAAAAATCCCCCTTCCTTCTTGGTTTTAGAAGAGAAATTTGGGAGGAAGAATGATAAATTGGTCATGATGTTGGGAAGGAGAAAGGTTGATGTGGCCAGAGTCACAGGATTGGGTTTAAAATAAGAAAGAGTTATCCTGGTTTCCAGAGAAACTTGGGATGGGGATTCCTTCAATCACTGAGAGCTGAACTGTAGACGTTATTTTGGTCAATCTTGAAACGTTCTCCGTCTCTGGGTGAGAGGAATAGAAAGGAGCAGAGGGTGAGGGCAAGTGTTTTTCTTTTTAATAAATTTATTTATTTATTTTTGGCTGCGTCGGGTCTTCCTTGCTGCACGCAGGCTTTCTCTAGTTGCGGCGAGCAGGGGGCTACTCTTCGTTGCGTGCACGGGCTTCTCGTCGCCGTGGCTTCTCTTGTTGCGGAGCACGGGCTCTAGGCGTGTGGGCTTCAGTAGTTGTGGCATGCGGGCTCAGTAGTTGTGGCTCATGGGCTTAGTTGCTCCGCGGAACGTGGGATCTTCCCAGACCAGGGCTCGAACCCGTGTCCACTGCATTGACAGGCGGATTCTTAACCACTGCGCCACCAGGGAAGTCCCAAGTGTGTTTTGAAGACATTTTTTTTTTCCTGTGAAAAAATTCTTTTTTGATCCCTCTACTCCACCTCATTGATCTGCTTCCCTTTATTGCAAAACTTCTTAAAAGTTCACTAGTCCCTCTTGAAACCACTACACTTCAGGCTTTTGCCTCCACTACTTAATAAAACCACACTTGCCACTTGTCACCAAAAGCCTCCCCATAACTCGGTACAACAGTCAGCTCCTAGTCCTCCTCTCACTAGGCCTATTGGCTGTTTTCAACACGACTGATCATGCTTTTCTCCTTAAAATAATTTCTTCCAGGAAACCACCCTCTTCTGGTTTTTTTTTCTCAGTCTTGACCTCTCTACTTGGATACCTAATAGGCACCTTAAATATGTCCCAAAACTAGACTCCTAATATCTACCACTGAAATTTGTTCTTTCCTCATGCGTATCAGTTAACGCTTAGGCCAAAAATCTTGTAATCATCTTTAACTCTTTTTAATATCCCACAACCAGTCCCTGGGCAATTCCTTTCAAATGTACCTTCAAAATATAACAGAATATAACCTTTGCTCACCACCTCCACTGCTGTCCCCCCGCACCCCGGTTCCAATCATCTGCCTCCCTCCCCTGGGCGATTTCAACAACCTCCAAACTGCGTGCTGCTTCTGCCCCCCTCCCCCAACTCGGAGACTGCTCTCAGCACACCAGCCCCTGTGAGCTTGTTAACATGAAATCAGATCCCAGGATCCAGACTTGGGTTCTTTCTCTGTTATCCTGCTGTCCTCCTCCTTCCAAGAAGGGCATGGTCACTTCTAGGTAGGGGGGCAAGGAAAGGATTGGGGGAATTAGGACCTGAGTCGAGCCTGGAGGATTTGAATGGGTACGGGGTGGGGGGGGGGGGACAATGCACTCTGGGGAATGCCACAGGCAAGGTCCTTAAAGCAGCCGGTCTCCTGATGCATCCAGAGATTGGAGAAGGGCCCAGGGGGGTAGACATCCAACATTCATGTTAGGGAGTGCCTGGAAAGGTTAATCTGCGTCAGCTGGTGGAGGGCCTTGAATGCCGCGCTCAGGAGTTTGGTCCTTATCCTGCGTTTTCCAGCAGGCTTGGGCAGATGGTGAGTGGGAGCGACTATGAAATTCACTTAGCATAGTTATCTCAGCTGCCTGCCAAGTAGACTATTTAGTCCAATTCACAGGCAGAGCTTTGTTGAGCATTGAGAAGTCACTTGCTCCGTATGAATCCAATCACCACACCTCAAAGAGGGAACACACAGCCGCCTCTGAAAAAGCCTGCCCCACACTCTGGCGACTCAATTCATGAATATGCTTTTCCAATGTCTGACACTGCTGCTTAGCAAAGATATTATGGGACAAATCCTTGATTTGACCTTTTGTATCTCTATCCATCCCACTGTGCTAAAAGCAATTACGTGCATCTTGTGTGTGTCTGCTGGAATGGGAAGTCACTTAGCCAGGGTCCTTTTCACACTCCAACTGTCCTCTCGCTCATTCCTTCCCCCTCTCACCGCAGCAGCACAGCAGGCCTCCTCCCGCTGCTTGGCAGGGTCTGAAATGGCATTAGGGGGAGGTGAGCAGGGATGTAAACAGGTGGAAACAGTTCTGTCATGGTGATTAGCATTCCCTCAACCAGGCACAGCTCCAGATGAAAAAACGGGGCTACAAGGGAACAGGGAGGAGAAAGCTGGCAGTGGAGCAGGAGGCAGAGGAGGGCTGAACCCACTGTCAAAGGGCAGCCAACCTTCTACACAAACTTCCTATGAAACAAAGCAAGCCCAGTGTCAGGGTGGTGGTAATGGTCCCTGTCTAGGGATAGGTGACCCATCAGCCACCTTCTTTGCCTGTAGTAGATTTATGTGTGCTAGTGTCTGTGGGATTAAGTGTGTGTGCAAGTATCCACATATGTGGGTGTGAGAATGCACAGTTGTCTGTGGGTGTCTGAATGTTGTTGTGTGCTTTCCAACACCTGTGTGAATGCCTGTGTGTTATCTATGTGTATGTGCTTATAGGTCTGGATGCCCAAGAGAATGCATGCTGGTGTCTGTATATGTCTGAGGGTGCATATATGGAGCTTGCATGTATGCATGACTGCATGCATGGCACAGTATGTTTGTCTGTGTACAGTCTGTGTATGGGGTACTTGTTGGCCTGTATGAGAAAAGGGCTGGGTGCGGAAGAGCGCCCCATCCTTTGTTTTGATGGAGCGGCTCGGCATGACCATGGAAACCACTCCAATCCTGGCCAGGAAGAGGAGCCTTATTTTGCTAAATAGCCTAAGGGTCTGGTCCTTCGGGAACTGATACCCTCGACTCAGTTCCCCAATTCCCCCAAACTCGAGCCCTGAATGTAGTTGAAAGACAGACTCAGAGCTAGGGAAGATGTGCAGGAAGACAACAGAGGGAGAGGGTTAAAATGCTGGAGGCAAGACCCTGGAGAAATTGGGAGGAGAAGATCGAGGATCTTTTTTCTGAGTTTTTGTATATAAATAATTTACCTTGGAAAAGTGAGCTGGCCCCTTGGGCAGGAGGTAAATGCAGACAATAAAATAATGGTGAGTAAAGTGATCTGCTCCCAGCCCAGGCTCATCCCTGATGGAGTTGAGGCTAAACTGGAGAAGGAGAGGAAACAAAACTGGCAGGTGGGGGAAGCTCATCAGAGCTGATTTGGACCATCTCCGCTGCCTGGAAGGGCTCTCCGCTCCCAGCCCTAGGTACAATCACCTAATGGTGCCGCCATTGACTCTGGAAACTAGGGCAGAAAGGAGAAAATTAGCAATGCCTGCAATCAGAACTATATATTGTTATCCAAAAAGACCTCCTAAACACAGAAGATTTTACTACAGTTGGCGGTTTCCTGCCACTCCAACTTCCAATCAGCAACATGTGACCCGGAGTGATCTTATCACCCATTCCAGGCCACCTCTGAGCCGCTCAGATTATTCTCAAGGTAGGGAGGGGTTGATGAAACCCCAGGGTCAAGTTGTCTGCTTTTAAAATCATCCAAGAGTCTCACTCAGACCTTTTATGATTACTCATTGATTGCTCATTGTATGCAAGTTAAGAATAGAGATAAAAAACAAAATTAAAATTATCTATGAGGATACAACCTGGAAATAACCAACATTTAACGTTTGATGTGTATCTTCCCAGGCTTTTTTTCCCTTCTGTATGTCGCTATATCTATATATATCTACGAGCTGTTTTATAACTTATTTTTTCACTTATTAATATGTCAAATATCATTTCATGTCAACGAAAATCTACACCATCTTTTTGTAAATTTATTTATTTTTATTTTTGGCTGCGTTGCGTCTTCGTTGCTGCAAGCGGGCTTTCTCTAATTGCGGTGAGCGGTAGCTACCCTTCATTGCGGTGCGCGGGCTTCTCATTGCAGTGGCTTCTCTTGTTGCAGAGCACAGGCTCTAGGTATGCAGGCTTCAGTAGTTGTGGCACACGGGTTCAGCAGTTGCGACTTGCAGGCTCAGTAGTTGTGGCGCACGGGCTCAGTTTCTCCACAGCATGTGGGATCTTCCCGGACCAAGGCTTGAACCCATGTCCCCTGCATTGGCGGGCGGGTTCTTAACCACTGCGCCACCAGGGAAGTCCCTACACCATCTTTTTAAATGGCTGCTAAACATCTCATTGCATGGGCATACCGTAATTTACTTAACCAATCTTTGTTTTTCAGATATTTAGGTTTTTCTTTTTCTTTTTAGTCCAGATTTTACATTTTGAGATCATGGTATTCAATGAGTTGTTTTTCTTTTAAAGTCTTTCATGGTCCCTTTGGTGGTGCTGGTAGCAAAGGTGATATTAAAAGCAGAGAGCTTGACCCTAGGGTTTCATCACTCCCTCCCCACCTTGAGAATAATCTGAGGAGGCCCAAAGGTAACCTGGGGTGGGTGATAAAATCATGCAGGTCCCACTCTGGAGACTGGAAGCTGGAGTTGCAGGAAGCTGCTGGTCGTTACGAAATCTACAGTGTTTGGAGGGCTTTCTGAAGTGATGTGTGTGTATTATCTGACTGCAGGCACTGCTAACTTTCTCTGGGAAGCTGCCTTTCTGTCCAAGTTCCAGACACGATGGCAGCATCACTGGGGCCCCTACAGGGAACAACCGCTCTCTGCCCTCAATCCTTCCAGACAGCAGAGAGGGCCAGAACAGAGAGCAGAGACTTCCAGCAGAACTGCTCAACCTCAGCAAAGGGTTTTTTCCTGTTCTGCATCACTCACTCTGGTTTTTATTTCTACCTGGATTTCCTAAAAGTTTGTTTTGTCTGCTTCTGCTCCCAAATAGGAGTTCCTTACAATCAATTCTGTTTAATCAGTTTACTCATTCATTTAGTCCATATACATTTATTGAACACCTATTATGTGCCATTCCATTGTACCAGCACTTGGGGAGACAAAGATAAGTAAAACATAGTCCTTGGCCTTCAGATATTTCCTGAACAGAAGCAGGAAGCAAAGAGATAAAGCCTGAATCACAGCTCTCATTTTCCAGACTCAGGTGAACGCCTCCCTACTCCGTAAACCCTCCCCAGGCAGGGGGCAGGGCTTCCCCATCGTGACTCCCACATCTCAGCCACCACAGCCCTGACCACAGGACAGTCCACACTTGAGACTGAGAGCCTCTCAAGGCCAGGGGCTGGATTCTACCTACCCCCTGTGCCCAGTGCCTGACCAGTGCTGGATACACAGCGGAGAAAATGCTTAGTGAGTATTGCATAGGAGAATGCAGTGTGGTCACCACCAACAACCAGCCTTAGCCCCACTGAATCATCATTCCAGTCATTTGCACTGATGACCAGTCCCCTCCACTCCTGCCAAGGATCTCAGCTAAGCCTGGGGGCTCTGAAGCCAGAGTGTGTGGGTTCAAATTCTTTTTTTATACTTACGGTGTGATCCTGGGTTAGTCACCTAACAGATCTGTGCCTCAGGGTCCTCATCTAGGAAATGAGGGTAAGAATAGGACCCACCTCATCACCATGCGTGGTGAGGATTATATAGTTAATACTTGTGAAGCACTGAGAGCAGAGGTAGACACATTGTAAGCTCTCAATAATGGCCAGCTGTAACCATTACCATGATTCATGTTTCAGCCAAACTTGCAAGGCTTGGCTTCTTGTGATTAACTCTTTTGATTCTTTAAAAGTAGCTCTGCTCTTTCAAGTTTCTCTCCCCAGAGACCTGGACCATGCCTCCTGGAAGCTATTAAGCATAGCTATTAAGCATAGTAATGCCCTGCGTTACTCTCCTGCATCAGACAAAGTTCTTGGCCTCTCTCAAGCACATGTCTCAGGGATTAAAGGAAGGTCTCTGTCCTCCCACCTTTGTATCAATACAATGGAAATCTGACCATTGGCTCCAAGATGGCCTTTATAACTTTTCCCAGGATCTTGGAAGCCCCACTCATGCTAATGGGGTGTTGGTGGTCTGCGGTGATGTCTAAGCTTCTGAGGTGGGCACATAAACTCCCAGGCACAGTGGCACATTGTCTCCCATCAAAAGAAAATGATGTGTGCTCCAGGTTGTACATCTAGGCTTGGGAATGGGTTGCATGGAATTATGCACATTCTCAGAGTCCTTTGTGATTGATCTACAGTACACTTTTTAGCAGGGGCTTGTCTGGAGTTAGGAAAACTACGTGGGGCTCAGGCAAGGCAATTCCTTGATGTGAAGGAGGTGAAGTCTGTCCCTTGTACACTCATCTGTCCAATCGATGAATTATTGATTCACTCAATGAACATTCTTTGAATGACTACTATATACCAGGCAGTGTCTGGTGCTGGGATGGTGCCAAGTCCAACATAGAACCTGTGCCCTTGGTGCTCACAGTCAGCTGGGGATACAGGTGATAAATGATCATATTATACAGTGCATTATGTGCTACGATTTGGGAAGCACAGGGAGCTATGGGGATGCATGGCAGGGGCATCAAACCCAGACTGAGATGAGTAGGGAAGGCTTCCTTAAGGAAACAATGTCTGAACTGAAATTTGAAGGGTGAATAAGAGTTAAGACAGCCAAAGACGTGAGCACAGTATGTCTAAAGGCCAGAAAGCAAAAGAGAGCAGGGCATGATGAAGGGTATGAAGTTAGGTGCCACAGGATTATAGCCTTACAAAGGCAAGAGTGAAGAGAGATAAAGCTGGGGAGGCAGGTAGGGGCCAGATCCTGACGGGTATTCTGTCTTGTTGAGGAGCTGGACTGTGTTTCCTGCCCCCAAGCACTTATCTCATGTCCCATTCCTCCTGATTCCCAGGTATGATGTTTGCTGATAAGGCCTAATACCCATGGGGAAGGTGGAGAAAGGGGCTGCATTTTAGAAGGGACCTCAGAGGAGGAATAAAAAATTTTGTCTGAGAGAATGACAGCCAGTGGGATGGACATTTTGGAAGTGAGGAACCCAGCCTAAATCCTCTTCAAACTGCAACTTGTAAGTAGCTGCTTGCTTCTAAACTCAGGGAACAAGTTCTTTTGTTTCTGTTTTTCATAAGAATCAGGTGGACCAATTTTTGCCCCATGAGGACACATAAGCCTTAATCCTGTGCACAGTGCGAGGAGAGAAGCCAGTGAGCACGCAGGAGCAGTTTAAATAGACTTAGTGAGGTGACCTGTGTGACAGGGCCTCAAACAGCAGACAGCACATAGTGGACATTAAATAAATAACTGCTTAACTTGCTGACACCATTTCCACTAACCATCCTCAGATGTTCACCCTTCCTGAGTGCCAGGCACAGAGTACAGTGAGGGGGCAAAGAAGTACAGAAGTACAGTGAGGGGGCAAAGAGCACGCGGTCTAGCCCAGCAACTCAGACATCTCCACTGTCGGTGCTCATGGCACGTAGTGTAAGTGCACATGGCGGCACACAGTGGTACTGAGGCCTGACCAGTGGATGTCTGAGACAATTAGAGCTTTGGAGCTCTCTTCTGGACAGTTTCCTGGAGGAGATAGGACTAGAGGAGGGCCAGAGAGTATTACCCAGGCAGAGAAGATGGGAGTCAAGGATGGGAAGGTGGCATGGGTTTTGCTAAGAGCTGAGAGGAGTAGGGGGAGAATGGGAGAGGGAGTGGGACCAGGGTCAGCAAAGGCATGGGCAGAAAAAGCAATCCCAGCCCACCACAGCTAGGTTCTGCAGTCAGCTGGACCGGAGTTTGAACCCTAGCGTCACCTCTTATAAACTGGGTGAATCTGGATAAATGACTTACATTCTGTGAGTCGCAGTTTTCCTCATCTTTAACACTAATAAGAACTCGACTAACATGAGGAGCAGCATGGCATAAGCCCTATGCTACAGAGGTTAAGAGCAAGGATTTAGGGGTCAGAGAGAACTGGTTTCAGCTCACACTCAGCAAGCTACTATTTATGTGGATTTGGGTAAATTAATTGCCCTCTCCAAGGCTTACTTTCTTGTTGGTCATGGGGATTGTAGTAGATGTCAAGATGAATGAATGAGGTAATGCAGGTAAAGGACACAGTGCTTGGCATCTCCAGCATGATTGGGTGCTAATTACTAGGTAATAAGGTGAGAAGAATCCATCTCCAGGAGGAGGGGAGTGTGAAAGCAGTGCATTGCAACTTCTGCAATTGCTCTTCCGGGCTGGAGGGTCCAAGCCCAGGGGCTTCCTCCCATCTGTGTTACCCAGTGGCTGGAGGCTGCCTTAAGCAAAGCATACGATCTACCTGGAACTGCCGAGCGCCCCTAGGGCTGCCAAACCAGACATTACCATTCCCATAAGAACAGCATGGGTCCCAGATTGACAGCTGAGTGCTACCATCTGTGTTTCAAAGGACAGGAAGAGAATAGTCTACCCAATCAGCTAGAAAGGGGTGAATGTGACCGCAGATGCATGGGTATGGTAAGCAGTGTTGAGTGAAGAGTGGGGAAAGAGGAGGTGACATCAAGATTCATTAAGTTCTATTGACCTGGAAGTGGTGAGAAGTCAATGCTGGTTTCTAGTGGAAAGTTTTATTGTGGATCAAAATCTAAAGAACAAAAGGGTTTGATGTTTTCCATCACAGACAGCTCACTGCTGTGTAGGTTTGGCTATCATTTTGTTTTGCCTCCTGAGGCAAGTTAATTTGCAAGCAGAAACATATTCTTTTCCCTACCTGGAGTTGGATCAGGTCTAGCTAGATTAGAGAGGGTCCGTCACATGGGAAATGGAACACAGGGCAACCAGGGCCCTGGTCCCAGCCTCTGCCTCCTTTTGCCCTGCACTGCTTTGAAGCATACCCATTCTGGCTGTCTTTATTTCCCTAGCTGCCGTTTCTACCTCCTACTTAAAAAGGATCTCTTTCATTAACAGATTTGTTTATGTTTGTTTTTTACCCTAAATTGTTGAGTGCCTTTTAATGTGCTAGTGTAGCATCAGGTTTTCACACTCTGCTGGGAAAGGCAGACACATACGGGGTAACGTTTACCACAGGTGATAATTGTTTTCATAAGGGAATGAGCAGTTGCCATAGTTGCTTAGAGGAGAGGATGTAATAAACATTTCAAAGTGCAGTGCCAACGCCCACTGCCTCTCTCTGTCCTGAGCCCCTCACTGGAGGGCAGAGCAGGGGTCAATATGGAGAGAACACCCCCTCCAGGGGGACCTGGGAGTACTGGTACCCTCAAGCTCAGTGACAAAGCCTGGGCTAAATGTTTCCGTCAATTGCTTTTTTGTTGTTGTTTTTGGTTTTGTTTTTTTTGGCCACACTGCACAGCTTACGGGATCTTAGTTCCCTGACCAGGCCCATAGCAGTGAAAGCGCCGTGTCCTAACCACTGGACCACGAGGGAATTCCCTCCATCAGTTGCTTTATCTGCAAATCTTGGCTGCATGTCTTCTGTGTGCACAACTGCATGCTCGATGTTTTTGTGTCAGGAACTTGGGTAAAGAGATCGTATGGACGGTCTTCAAGGGGTTTATAGTCTAACTAGAGAGTTTAAAAACTAAGATAGCAAACAGATGTGATGGGAAGGGATTTTTTTCTCCTTCCCTTTTGTTCTTGGATTTGGGTGCCTAGCAGGGTGGGATGACAGAGGAAGAGAGACCCTTTTCTAGCACGATTGGGTACAGGCTACTCACGGCCCAATTTGAGGGAGAGCCATTCACATAGACAGTGGGTGACCCTGCAGGAGGAGTTCCGGGCAGTACAGAACGGCAAATATTTTTAGAGATTCCATTCCCTGACAGACCACTATGAAGCCCTCTTTCTCTACTTGCCAGGATCCAGGATCCAGTGCCCTCTAGAGTGGCTCTATTCAATAGAACTTTCTGATGATGTTCTTTATCTGCATTGGCCCATACAGAGGTCACTAACCATATGTGCCTAATGAACGTTTGAAATGTTGCTAGTGTGACTGAGGAACTGAATTTTTAATATTATCTAATTTTAATTAATAATCTAAATAGCCCCATGTGGTGTGTGGCTAGCATTGGACAGCACAGCTCTAGTGTGAATCTGTGTGGATTGAAGGGTAGATAGCCTAACAAGAACTAAGACCCCGGGCATGAGAGCAAAGAGGTAAAAAGACTCATGGGCTGTTGAGGGGGAAGAAGATGTAAGTAGTTCAAGCGTGAAAAAGTTTCCTCTGCCAATCACGAGGGAGCAGACTTCTAAACAGGACTAAGAAAACCAGTGCAAAAAAACTTAAGTGGCAGGTCACGTATGTATGATTTCGTTTATATGAAATGTTCAGAATTGGTAAATTCAGAGTCAAAAAGTAAATTAGTGGTTGTCAGAGGCTGGAAAAAGGAGGGAATAGGGAGTGACTGCTTAATGGGTACAGAGTTTTCCTTAGGGCCATGAAATGCTTTGGAACTAGACAGAGGTGGTGGTGGCACAGCAGCATGTAGTACTGAATACCACTGAATTTCGTACTTTACTATTTTTATTTTATTTTATTTTTTATTTTTTCAGAATTTATTTATTTTTTGTTTATTTATTTTTTGGCTGCATTGGGTCTTCATTGCTGCGCGCGGGCTTTCTCTAGTTGCGGCGAGTGGGGGCTACTCTTCGTTGTGGTGTGTGGGCTTCTTATTGCGGCGTCTTCTCTTGCTGCAGAGCATGGGCTCTAGGTGCACAGGTTCCAGTAGTTGTGGCTCATGGGCTCAGTAGTTGTGGCTCGCGGGCTCTATAGTGCAGGCTCAGTAGTTGTGGCACCCGGGCTTAGTTGCTCTGTGGCATGTGGGATCTTCCCCGGACCAGGGCTCGAACCAATGTCCCCTGTATTGGCAGGCAGATTCTTAACCACTGTGCCACCAGGGAAGCCCAATTTTGCACTTTAAAATGGCTAATTTTATGTCATGTAAATTTTGCCTCAATTTAAAAAAAAAAAAACCAATTAGGTGGCAGGGCATGGGAAGGTTGAAGGTTATTACTGAGAAAAACAGGTGAATGCTTCTACATCAGTAACTCTCCTTGTGGTCTCGAAAGAGATGATGTATGGTGAACACCCAAAGTAAAGGACTTTTATACATTCTTCAGGATTCTGTGTGAATGTGTGTGTGACCACCAACATGTAAGATCATTTAGAACCTAGGCTATCCTACGTCTTCCTATCCAGGACAGAGGTGTATGCTGGCATGGTCAAGGAGTATAGTTAGCAATGACCAAAGACTAGACTATGAAGGGGAAATGACATCAATATGGCTTGAAAGAATACAACCTCGGTCATTTGTCTGCTCTGATTTGGTCATTTGGGTTTTGTTAGGTTTTATAGATTTGAGGGCTTGAAAGGACTCAAAAAGAGATCATTCGGCCATTCCTCTTCCCTTGGACAGTACCACTCTCAAGTGAAGATGACCAGATGGCCCAGACTGGCAATTATAGAAGTACTAGTAGTAGTAATGACTTCCATTTATTGAGGGCTTACTCCATGTACAAGCACTGTGCTAAGCACATCACACATATTTTTGTGTTTAAATCTCTCCACAAGTACGTACTTCACAGGTGAGAAAGCCAGTCCAAAACACTCATTCAAACCAGAAAGCATCAGAGCCAGGATTCAAATCCACAAATCTCTGACCCCAAAGGCTATGCTCATAACTGCTACTCTACATTGCTTCTGATGTACTTTACTTATTTCATTATGTTTCCTGGGTAAAAGTGACATCCTAAATGGGAAAAAAAAATCATCCCTTGGCCATGCCTTATACATTTACTCTGCCATAACTTTGTTTGATTCTCCTCTTTGTCTCTCAGATTCCACTCACCCTTCAAAGGCCAGCTCAAGCCCACAGTCTCCGTGAAGCCTTCCCATTGTCATTTTAGATCAGAACGGTCCCTCCCACCTCTAGATTCCTGTGGCACTTTCTTTAGTTTTTTTGATAGATTATATTTTAAGTGTTAAACTATAATAAATTTTACTGTACAGTTCAATAAATTTTTGTGTATTACCTGTATAGCCATCAGATCAAGATATCAAAGGTTTCTAGCACTCAGAAGATTCCCTTGTGCCTTTTACCAGTCCATAATCCTCATTAGACTTCTATTACCATCTGTTAATTTGTCTGTTCTTAAAATTTATATAAATGGATAATATAGTATGTAGTTTTGTATCTGGCTTCTTCGCCCTGTGATATTTGTCTATGATACCTATGTTGTCATTTAACAGCATTTTATTATTTTTATTGCAATGTAGTATTCCTTTGTATGAACGTACCACAATTTATTTATCCATTTTCCTGTGGATAAATGTTGGGTTTGTGATGGTTAGTTTTATGTGTGAACTTGGCTAGGCTATAGTACGCAGTTATTTAATCAAACGCTAATCTAGGTGTTACTGTAAAGGTAATGTGCGCATGTAGTAACATCTTACAATCAGTTGATTTAAGTAAAGGAGATTGCCCTTGATAATGTGGGAAAGGCCTTACCCAATCAGTTGAAGGCCTAAAGAGCAAAAACTGAAGTTTCCCAGAAAAAAAGAAGTTCTACCTAAAGACTGCAGTGTTGGGAATTCCCTGGTGCATGGCTCAGCCAAAAAAAAAGACTGCAGTGTTGACTCCTGCCTGAGTTTCCTACCTGCTGACCTGCCCTACAGATTTCGGACATGTCAGCCTCCACAATTGCATTATCCAATTTCTTAAAATAAATTTCTTAATATATGTATGTATATGTCCTATTGGTTGTTTTTCTAGAGAACTCTGGCTAATACAGGGTTGTTCCCAGATTTTGGATATTATGTATTCATAATATATATGAATATTCTTATATATGTCTTTTGGTGGACATATACACTAATTTCTCTTGGTTATATCCCTAGAAGATAAACTGCTGAATCATAGAGCTTCTTTTCCGAATCACACACATGATTATTACTGACTGCCTGGAATAATCGGTTACATATAAGGTAAATTGGTTAGGGCTAAAAGGGACTGTAGAATTTGTTTTGTCCATATTCTTTACTTTCCATGGGAGAAAAGTGAGTTATCTACCCATGGTGATAGAATTAGTTAGGTACATATTTAATTATTGCTGGTAGAATATCTTGGGCTGCAAAGAACATAAAACTGAATTCAAATTGGTTTAAACAATAAGGAAATGTATTACTTCATACAAGAAAAAATTCACCGGTATGGGAGCTTCAGGACTGGTTAATTCAGCAGCTCAACAATATCATCAAAGATCCAAATTCTTTTCACTGTTCTGTCATCCTCAGGATATTGGCTCTGACATCAGGCTGGTCCTTGCTTAGTCAAAAATTGAGTACAGAAGTTCCAGGCATCAGGCACATCAATGTCCAAAGGAAGAAGAGTTTGTCTCTTCTTTTTGTCTCTTTTGGAAGCAAAGAATCTTTCTCTGAAATCCTCCAGCACATTTACCCCCATATCTCTTGGTCAGAACTGGGTCAGATAGTTACCCTCATGTCAATTACTGTCAAGGGGAATGAGAACCTCATGACTGAGTTAAATCGATCAAGATTTATCCCTGGATCAAGGACAGGGTCTTTCCTTCTGGACTCATGTGGGAAAGAGGTGGATATTTGGACACAACGGGGGTTCTGCCAGCAATGGAAGAAGGGAGGATGGATATTGTGGAGTTAAGTAGTAGTGTATCCTACATTAGTGTGCCCAGGTAGCTTAAAACCTACTTGAGGACAGAAACAGTTTTGCACTTTCTTGACTCCTCCACAATACCCATGAAGATAGTCAGGGGCCTCTAAGGATTTCTCTGCTAGTAGAGGACAGATGATTTCATTTTATTTTATTTTAAATTCATGTCCCATTTTACATATATAGAGTAAATAAATGTATATTCACTCAATCCTTAAAGGTTCTGAGTGTAGTTTTCATTTTTCTTGTATTTGGGATTTATTGGGTTTCTTGGACTGTTGGGCTTGTAGTTTTTATCAAATTGGAAAATTTTCAGCCATCATTCCTTCAAATAGGTTTTTCATCCTCCCCCCCTTTCAGGGACTGCAATTACACATATATTAGGCTGCTCAAAGTTGTCCCAAAGTTCACTGATGCTCTTTTTATGTATTTATTTTTATTGTTTTTCTCTATATATTTCTTTTTGGATATATATTTTTCATTTTTTTGGCTATATCTTCAAGTTCACTAATATTTCTTCTGTAATGTCTAATAATCTGCTGTTATCCCCATCCAGTTTTTCATATCAGATGGCACAGTTTTCCTTCCTAGAAGTTTGATTTGGATTTTTAAAAATATCTTCTGTTTCTTCCCTTAATTTTTTGAATATGTGGAATACAATTACAGTAACTGTTTCAAGGTCCTTCTCTGCTAACTCTAATATCTGCGTCAGTCTGGATCAGTTTTGATTGATTATTTTCCTTTTTATGGGTCGTGTTTTTTGGCTTCTCTGTGAGCCTGGAAATCTTTGATTGGGTCCTAGACATTGTGAATTTTACCTTGTTGCCTACTGGATATTTTTGTATCCTCCACCCAGTAATGCCAAGCCATCATCTAAGGCTTTTCTCATTGTCTAGAGGTTTATGTTTATCTTCTTTTTGGTAATTTTGCTGGGAATATACCTTGGAAATCACAGTAGTTTGTCACTCAAGTATCTATATAAAATCAGCAGTGCTTATTGCTCTAACAACTTGTAAGGGATGAAAAAAAATTTTTTTCATCCTACCCTTCTAGGTTCTTGGCTGGGGCTCTGAAACAAAAGACATTTTAACAAGATAAAAGCATAGACATTTATTTAATATAAATTTACATGACATAAGAGTTTTCATAAGGAAAAAAAGACCCAAAGAAGTGGTGAAACCTGAGCATTTTTAGGCTAGGTCTGATAAAAAGTGGAAAGTTGTGGAAAAATGTGATGGGACAAAAGGGTATGAGCTAAGAGTAGTAAACTATGGGAAACTTAGCAAGGCCTGTTCATTCAGATTTTTCTCTGTGTCCCTCTGTCTTTGGATATAAAAATGCCCCTTACCATGTTTTGGGGTAGTGTGTCCTGAACCCCATCAAACTCATTTCATCAGATTCAACGAAAGTTCAGATGTTCATAGATTCCTTGTTGATTGGAGAGTGTGTGTTGCTGTCCCTCTACAGAGATGGAGAATTATGATTGTTTTCTGCCCTCATAGGTAAAATGTGTTCCCAGCTTTGGGAGAGCAAGGAGCAAGGAGCCACGGCTTCAAGTTGCCCCTAAAGACTCTTCTCATTCTGGGCCTACACTATGCTTCCCCTGGTGGGCTGTGGAGCTTTCTTCCTTTAGGGCAGCAAGACAAGTTGAATGAGGGTGGAGGAGAAATAGATCGTTCCTGAAATCAGACTTCCTTGTCATGCAGCAACTTCTGTCAGGCCTAGGAGAGAAGAACATCTCAAAATTCATCTGCAGAAAGGGAAAAAAGAAAGTCCACTCACACTGGGAAAAATGCCACAGTTATCACTGACCAACAAAAGCTCTGCCTGAGTTAGGAGTGCAAAACTAGACCCTTTGGCTTTACCACTGACTGAAATCTCTGTAGTCTGATCTCTTAGTAAACACACACACACACCACCCTTCTGACCCTGGTCCTCCCCCTTACATCAAGGGGAGGGGATGATTGCATCATGGTTCTCCCTGGCACACACAACACACCAAGTGTTTGTCTATATTCAGCCAACATGAAGTCACTGAAACCCTATGCCCACTAGATGCAATCAGCGCTTTGTTATTTGTTGCTCACATGGCTTCTATCCTGACTGCTCTGCATAGTTTGCATCCTGAGATGAATTTAAAAGGACTGGAAAACCTTTTGTTGCTGGGAAAACTGTTCCGGGAGTAGGAACTGAAATCCCAAGTCAATGAGCCCCCTGGAAGGGACCCTGAGGTGAATACTAGATGTCTCCCGTGGGCCAGGGAGACCTCAGTTATTCTCCTCTTTGATGGCAGGCTGAGGAGGGGTTGTTGTCTATATTCTATTCAATTGGCAAAAGCAGCCCGTCTGGTCACTGACTCCCAATAATGGTCCCAACTCCACTTTCCTTCCAGCAATCAGGAATGACACATGGAACATAAAACACAGAGCAGCAGGGCTGACTGCAAGTGGACGAGGGGTGGGGTGCTGCCTACAGGGTGTGGTTTCAGAGGTTCAGCCTGTTGGCTATTGCCTGGGCTTTACTCTTGGGGCCTCCTTCCTCTAGTTTAAGGCTCTGAATCTTGTGTGTGTGTGTGTGTGTGTGTGTGTGTGTGTATCAGTGGGAACATTAGCTTAAGAATCCCAATTCTCAAATTTTTGTTTCTCACACATTTTCCTCACTTTGGATGACAAAAACTTACTCCTATCAGAGAACCCAGTTTTGTTTTATTTAACAAACAAAATAACTTCAGGGGAGTAGGCAAAGAAATAAGGCAAACACTATTGAAAATCTTTCTCAAGTAGATAAGGTATTCATAGAAGTATTTTACATAGTAAGGTAAGATATTCCTGAGGCCAGGGATCCTATACAATATTTAGAAGCCAGTTGCCACTTCTTTATACCTTCAAACATTACCAGGCTCTTGTCCTCTGTGTCTTATTTCATCAATTAGGACTTTTGTTCTGCTCCTAAAAATCGATATTTTTATGATGAAAAATACATTAAAATAACTTAAAAAAATCTTAAACTCTATTTCGAAAAACATTTTCTGAAAGTACTGTTTTTATACCACAGATTTGATTAAAAGTGAGTAAATATTTCAGAAAAGGATCAACAAACCCTATTTTATTTATTAGCCAAATAAACACAGATTTTAGTAGGTTTAAAATATTCATTTATTCATTCATTCAACAATATTTACTGAGTACCAGTGTGAATAATAGTGGCATGCATTTCATTTGTGTCATTGCTTTATGTCTTTCATTAAGTAATCATAATTTTTGTAACTTTAGTAACAAGTATGTTTCCAGTATCGTACTTCCTCCCTTGCAATAGAGATTTGGTGAACTTATTAAAAATCTATCCCTGGACGACATTAAAAAGAAAATGAAAGCAGCCATATAAGCTGAACTCACCTCATATGGCAACTTGAAGTGGCCTCAGCTATTAATGGCACATCATTATATCCCCATGGGCTGTGACAAAGAGGTCCAGACAATGACCAACACAACTTTTTCTCTCTCACAAAAGAAGTATGCAAATAAGATCAGGTGCACTCACTTCCATGGGAACATTGAGTCAACTTAGAATTATTAGTTAGTAAAATGCCTCAAACTTCAGCATTCTGTTATTGGTCACAAGTTAATTTCCACATACCTCACACTCTAGTGGGAATAGCTGTGTTGGCTAGGAGCCAGTCATCAACACCTCAGTGTGAATGAAGATCTGAGAGGAGATTCTAAGAGATGAAGTGAGGTAGAGAGGAGCGGAGAACAGTGGGTACTTGGAGTGGGGAGGGGGCACCCTGGGGGGAAAATGTCTCTAACTTGCTAGTTTCGCACAGAAACCCTGGTCTCTGGAATAACCTCCCTAGGTCCTAGTCCTACTTTCTCCAAAATCATACAAACTTAGTTCCTTACAAGTACGATTCCTATTTTATTTCTACTAATTGCTATGATTACCACTACTAATTAGCATGACAGAAAAGGGACGTCTGCTCCTTTGAGAGCTTTTATATATTGACACTCATTAGAGTGACCATTTCTGGTTAAGTTTTTAAATGCTTTAAAACGGCTGCATTGAGGTTGGGAGTAAATATTGTTGCTATAGTTTTAAAATATAAATAAATAAAAATAATAATTCCATTAGTAAAAGAGTTAAAATATGCCATAGAAGAATTGGCAATAGCTTTTACTACTATAAGTATATAGTATATAGTATATATACTTGAAATTTTTAAAAAATTTCATAAAGATGGTGTATTTCAAATCTGTGTGAAAAGGATAGATTACTCAATAAACAAGGTACCTATTTGAAAAGAAAATAAAGGTGAACCTCCATCTCACCTCTTATATAAAATACATTTTAAAAGATCTACAATTAGAAATAAAATAAAGGGATCCATTAAAATTCCGAAAGATAAACTGAGTGTGTATTTTTATAATCTTGGAGTAAGGAAGATCTTTTTAAATAGAAACCCTCAGGAAAATATTGTCAGTTGGGGCTTTTATTTAAGTCAAAATGTCCCCACAGGGGAGAAAAAGTCTCTTTATTCCACAGAAACAAGGATGAAACAATAAGATGAAATACACATACAACATTTACGTACAGTGACCATAATGTTTTACGTATTAGAACAAATAGTCCTATTTAAAAAAAAATGGGCAAGGACTTGAACACAAATGTCCCTGAACTGTTGAGCACAGTAAGATGCTAGATGAAGACACTTTCGAGGTCACCAGCCCAATGCCCCATTTTACACAGGAGGGAACAGGCTCAGAGAGGTTCAGTGACGTGCCTCATGTCATCCAACACGTTCGTTAGTACAGAATTCCACTTTACCTTGACAACCATCTATAGAGATCTTTATACATCAAATGTAAACAAAAGAAGATCAAGTTGCGGCCCTCCCCATTCAGACCTGCATGTGTGGCCCCTGGGAAATCATCACCGAGAGCACTGGAGAAGCAAAGGGACATCCCAAGGCTCCATTTGCACTCTTGGCTGCAGAATTCCAGGGACCCAGCTCATCTAGCTTGGCTGCTCTTACAGCAGCCTTCAGAAGCTTGGGAAGTGGGGCACTGAGTTAAAAAGACATTCCAGGTCAGCCCCCATTTGTTTGGATGACAACCTCCAGCCCAGATCCATTAAAGGTCACTGCCTGCAGGGCCAGGCCTTGCCAACAATGGATGCAAAGATCAGACCTGCCATCCAGGAGTAGACGATGATACAATCTGAATGGGAACCAAGAGGAGGGCAAAGAAAGCAAACTATGTACAAGCCTAGTGGCTTCCGTTCTCACCCAGGTCAAGGGTTCCCTAAGTCTAGCCTGCCCACAACTGAAGGCCTGGGAGATAAGTGTTATTAGGGAAATAGGTAGTATACAGATAGATTAAAATTTTCTAATGGCCTTGTATTTGTTATTGAAACAAATGTTTGTATAAAAAACATAAATGGAAAATCACAATCATGATTTCATTGTATGTTTTTTAAGGATGAGCCTGCAGTAAATATTTGTGTAAAAAAGTGACTTCAAAAAAAAAAAAGTGACTTCACTTAAGAACAATAGTAAGCAATTAAGGGTGCAGAATTATTTGAATATGGCAAAAATTCTGAATGAGATATGTAAATGACTTAAGTTTGAGAAACACTGATATACTCCATTTTTAATATTTTTTTTTACCAGCCCTGGAAAGAAATACATTTTACAAAGACTGCCAACCCATACATACATACATTTATGCAGCTGTAACAAAGATTTTGAGACATGATATTTAACTCTATTTGTGCGATAGACTCTGGACCCTAGATTCATCTTAGACTCCCCATTTCCTTTCTCTTTCCCTTTCTCTTTATGTTTAATTGCCTTGAACTCCTTCCTGTCAGTTCTGCTTCTAAAGGCTCTTTCTTCATCCCCTTTTTCCATCTTCAGTGCCTTTTTCCTGGTCAATGTCCTCATCACCTTTCACCTGGACTATATCCTAACTTATCTCCTTCCCTCCAATCCAATTTTTCTCCTTCGATCCACCCTCCACACTGCTGCCAAAAAGGTTTTGCCAAAACTCTGATCTAACCCTGTTGTGCCCAGCGCGCAGGATTAAAAGTCCAAGCTACTCAGTAAGGCTAATTTAAAGGCACCTGGTTGTTGGTTCCTGCTGACCTTCCAAATCGCAATACTGGCAAAATCAGGACTAGAAACCCAGGTTCTTCTCCACCTATTATGCTGCCTCCTCCAGGAATCTCTCCTTGTTGTTTTCATTCCACAGGTGATACTTGCATGGGTAAGTCCTTGCCTTTCTGGCACAGGGAGTTTTAAGGAAAGCCTGTCATGAGACAGAACCACATAATGTCACAAGTAGACAAGACGTGCACAAGGGTACTGTGTCCCTTGTCCATTATGAACACTGAATGTCATAAGTGTAAGGCATAGAAGGAGATAGGGATAGAAATGAATAAAAAGGAAATTAAAGTGTCTATTAGGCAATATTGAATTCATGTTGGAAACCACCAATACTGCATAAGGATTACCTTGGCCATCCTCACTTTGCAATTCTCCCACAAGAAGCAGGTGTCTCCAGTGAGCACACAATGACTCACTGGTTAAATTCTGGTGTGGATCAGTCTAGGAGAGTAGAGTTTATCCCCTCCGCCCCCCCACGCCTCCCCCAGGTGATGTTGGACTTGCCTTACTCAATGGAATATTAGCTGACAGGACACAAACAGAGGCTCAAACGTGTTTGTCTATTCTGACTTGGCCTCTTGAACTGACCACCCTATGCCAGGAGAGGAGCATGCCTCAGATAGCCATTCGCCTTCCATCCTGGGTCTGGAAATGGAACTAAGAGGAGCAGACCTGTGTCAGACCATAAGCCTGGAGTCTAGCCTAGCTCAGCCAGCCCAGGTGAGCCCAGCTGGGATCAGACCAAGGCTGCCTTGCAGACCTATTCACAAGAAAAATAAATGTATGTTGTCCTCAGCTACTGAGATTTTGAGGTGGTTTAACAACGCAGCAAAAACCAACTAGTCCAAAAGTAAAGCGGTTTTTATTTTCATCAAATTAAAAATCAACTCTTTGTTTTCCTTTTGTGGATCCTCTACAGGAGGAAAGTAATAAGGACGCGGCTGACCTTTTCCTAGCCCCCAGCACATTTCTAGGGCATCTCCCAGCATGCCGATTGCATAATAAGAAAGCTCCGCAGCCTCATTCTCACATTAGCCTGACGAGAAAGTAAATTAGGACTGTTACACTCCTGCACTCCCTCCCCCACTCAAGTCACGGTGACGCTCAAAATAAAACAGAAAATCCAGTGGCCCTTTGTTTTTAGAATATCCACGCCACTGTCTCTCCTTTCAGAAACTGGGGATTGCTTTTATCAAGGGTCTCCGGCGCTGGAGATCCTATCCCCACGTAGTTCTAACCATAATTTTTTCTAGCGAGAGTTCATGATGCCGAGTCCTTTTATAAAAGGAATGTTCCCAGGAGGAAGCCAGCAGGGTCAACGCCACAATGTCCTATGGCCTGGATTACACAGACCTAGTTTTCCTCTAGCTGAGGTCGCGGTGCAGCTTCTTTCCTGTCTTTTTAGGCCCCTCTGTGTTTTCCTTCCCCTGCCCGCGTCTCTACAGCTCGCGCCCGTTTTCACCGGTTCCTTCCACCGGCTGAGGACCACTTCCCCGCACCACAGAGCCTCCGCGCCATTGAGGACGCTGTCCTCCAGGTGGCAGTAGAGAGCTGCTCCCTGCCTAGCCGCTTACGTCACCTTGTTTACCCGGCTCCGGGTCATTTTTAGATCTAAGATCACAGGATGTTAATTGGGCCAATGATTTCCCATTCATTTTGGCAAAAGGCCCTTCTTGTGGGCGTCGGGACAAGGATGATGTCCTTCTTGACAGTGAGATTTTGCTGCGGGGAGTATTTATTTACAAAAACTTGGAATTTCATCTTTAGGAGATGGGAAAGTAGCACGTTGGTCTGTGGTATGGGCTTGTTTTGGGGTCACTGTAGTTTTGGAGCCGAACCAGGGTGGTGTTAACTAGGGACAGAGGGGAGTCATCGCCAAAGCCAGCTGAGAGCCCTCAGACAGAGTCTGCCTTTTTACTTCCCCTTCTTCCTTGTAAAATAACTACTCAGCAGGAAAGCATTTGGACTTTGGAACTTGGAGAAATAAGGAAAACGGCTGATTTGGTCAATTTGTGTCCTGATACACTGTGGGGAGACGCCTTGAAGCTCAGGGACTGGGAGGCTCCTATTTCAGTTGCCTTCACCCAGAAATTGGATCTGAATATCTCATTGTTATAAATCACACGTTTCACGGGCTGGAACTTTTCATCCTAACAACAACAAGCATCACTTATTACTCCTTATTTATTACTTCTACACTACCCAGCTAATTGTGAGGAAAGGTGAGGCACAGAGGAGCTGAATGGCCTAGCTCACTCATGTCCAAGTTCTGTGTAGGTTTTGCAAAAGTAAAACCTTCAGAAGCCCTGGGATCTCTGCTCTTTCCATACCAGCTTTGGTGGGTAGGGGATGGAAGGAGCTGGGAGTTTGTCTGTGTCTGTACAAGAGGTAAAATAAACGAATAGAACTCCTTAATCCCTTACAAGAAGAGAGTAGATGCATCTTATGCTAAGGGAAAGAAAGAAAATCTATAGAGTAACGTAAAAAATAAACGAGCTTCCAAGTTTCTTAAGTACCTGTTTTCCCCAGCCACCTCCCATCTCATCCTTTTACACACTCCTGCTGCTGCTGCTGCCAATAAAAACCAACTCCCAGAGAGGGCAAAGTCCCTCTCTCTCAAGCAGTGTGCAATCCAGCGGAGTAATCACACTGGCCTGGAGAAATAGACAGTTTTCATGCAGCCAGGAAGGGAAGGAAAATTCAATTCGGTTCCCTTCAACGACCATTTCTTGAGCTCCTAATCTGTGTCAACTACTCAGGCTATATAGGTTATAAAGACATGAAAAAACATGGTTCCTGCCACTGTGGAACTTCAAGTCTAGTAGAGTTTATAGTCATAGGGCGTTTTTTGTTCTGTTTTGAAAGCCCATAATGAAAGAAGAATTGAAAGAGACAGAACAATAGAAAGGGAGAATGCCAGGTAAATGGCTTGGAAAAACATTCCTCCGCTTTGGCGTCTACTTGAGAGTGGTGCTGGGGACAGGGCCTGGCAACAAAGGCAGAGAAGCTCGGTGGAGAACAGGAGCCCCCCACTCCAGGCACTTGGAGGTTCTAAGGAGGCCAAGAGAGGCAGAAGCGGGAAGCCTCTTGCTCAGGGTCAAACAGGGCATCTAAGGTCAGGGATGTGGAGCCAGTCAACCAGAATCATGTAAACCTCCCGGTATACATCCAGGGCAAGCATCTAGATCCAGCTTCAGTTTCTCACACTTGTGAATAGGAAGAGATCTGTGACTAGGAAGACATAAGTGGCTCCAGGTCCACTTATCACCAGTAAAATCACCTTTTTAAATGCCTTTTGTTAAGAATTTGGTGATAATTCAGATCCATCCTAATCACAGGGAGGAGCAAATGAAGAGAAAGCAAACAATTAAATTTTTAAATTTTTTACAGTTATATAAAAATGTTAAAAGATTTTTTTAAACTTTTAAATTGTTTATAAAACAAATACAGACAACAGCATAAAACAAATGTACAACTTAATACATTATAGGGCAAATGCCCTAGTAACCTTCTAACAATTCAGGAATGGAGACAGAATCATGTCAGGAAGAACTTTTTTTTTAAAGATTTTGTATGCATTTAAATTAATTAATTAATTAATTTGAATGTTTATTTTACATTGGAGTATAGTGGATTTACAATGTTGTGTTAGTTTCAGGTATACAGCAAAGTGATTCAGTTATAAATATACATATATCCATTCTTTTTCATATTCTTTTCCCATATAGGTAGCAAGAACTTTTTAAGCCACAGTAACTGCTGCAGCTTCCAAGGACAGAGTGGACGTGTCACTTGCAGGATGTTCTGAGACCTCCAAGGAAGAAAAGGGCCCTTCAATCATCAATCAAGCAATATTTATTGAGTGTGTATAATAATGCCACATAGCAAGTATAGGATCGCATCCCCACACATTTACCTGAAGGAGGTGAGAGAAGAAAGAAACCAGCATTTAGTGAGTGCCTACTGTATGCTAAGTGCTTTACCTATGTTATCTCTAAAAGGGATCAACTAAGCGTTAACCCTCACTACAACTCTGTGAGGTTGGTGTTATCCCCCCTTTACGGTTGAGGATACTGATGCATGGAGAGGTGAAGTAACTTGCTCACAGTCACACGGTAAGTAACAGGCAGCTGGCACTGGAACCCACGCAGCCTGGCTCCAGAGCCATTTTCTTTACCATCTCTCTAAATAGTATGCTAGAAACTTCTGTTTGCCCTTTTAGGTCACTCTCCACCATTCTCCGCCCTGCTCTGTGCTGCAAACCGTATCAATGGGCTCCCTTACCCTTAGGCTTCTAGTTGGGTTTAGCAGTGGGTAACTCAGGCAGGAGAGCAGAGGGAGGGGTAAGCACCCGTAGGAGGGCTGTGTCCCTTGACGCATGGTCAGAGCTCTTATCAGGTGGCTCTAAGCACACAGGGCACTCTCTCCAGGTTCTGGTGACCACACCTCTGCTCCCCACTTCAGGCCTAGGGGTGGTCAAGTAGCTGTTACTTATTGCACTGCCTCTGTGGTTTCCCTACATCCTGCCCACACCTTTGTAAATAGCCCCTTTATTCAACTCTCCTCAAATTACCCAATTTGAGTTGCCATCTGTTTCCTGCCCAGGTCTGGCCTGATATAAATAGGAAGTCAGGAAAGCAGCAGCTCAGAGGCCCCTGTCCCTTTGTGGGCAGCATTCCTCATGGGTATAGGACAGTTGCAGGTGAATCAAGACCTGTCATTTGAAAGGCTTCAGAATGTTTGTGTGTGTGTGTGTGTGTGTGTGTGTGTGTGTGTGTGTGTGTGTGTGTGTGTGTGGCCTGGCACTGCAGAGGGACGTTACCCCCAAAACTATGGGCTTCCTGAGTCAAGACAGACCACAAGCGGTTCTGTTGGTTTAAGGAATCCTAGGCCTTCTGGGAGAAGAGCTAAAGGGAGGAAGCAGACTGTGTGGGGAAGATAAGGAGAGGGGCTCCCATTGCTGTACTGCCTGAGTTCAAGTCCCAGCTCCTCCCCTTACCAGGCGTATGACCTCTGGCAGGTCATTTAACATTTCCATGCCTCAGTTTCCCCATCTATAAGGTGTGTTCGTAACGGTAAATTACTCGATAAATGTAATGTCTGGCCCACATTAAAGGTTATATTGTTGAGGGAGCTCAGGAATAAATTTTTTGACCTTTGAGAAATTCAGGGCAGATTCATCTTCCCCAGCCCTTGGGAATGATGCAGTGGGAAATCAGGAAGCGAACTGTGTGAAGCAGATTGCCATAGCTGGGATCCTGGGAGAAGTATGGAATCCCAAAGGAGACTCAGAGCATGGAACCCTTCCAATCAGTACCTCTTGGCCCTGTCCTGGATTAGGCTGCTACTTAAGAGCACACGGAGCAGATGTCCATCAGAAGACCAGAGCAAATAAAGTTACTAGAAAGATCTCACACTAAGAGAATGAAGAACCTTCTTCTTCTCCCCTTCCCTAAAGCTTCCCTTCTGTAAATATCACGTCTCTCTCCTGCACTGTCAATTTCTCTGTCTCTAAAGGACTGTTCCCATAGGTATATAAAGATGCCCTAATATCTCCTATCTGAAACTCTCCTTTGATTTCATATCCGATTCCATTTCTCTGATTCCATTCACAGCAAAAGTTCAAAGAGTTGTCTGTAGATACTTCTTCCCCTCCTATTCTCTCTTCAGCACTATCCATTGGCATTTCACTCCCTACTGCTCCCCCAAACCTCTCTTCTCATGGTCATCCAGTAAGCTCCACATTGCTTCAGCTAATGGTCACCTTACGATCGTCCTTGGCTCTCAACCGCATTTGGCCCAGTGGGATGACGCTCTTTACGTCGACGTATCTTCCTGCCTCGGTTTCCGTGGGTCTCTCCTGGATCTCCGCCTTCCTGTCCAAGTTTGTCAGCGTGCAGTGGCAGCAAGCTTGCTACCCGAGAGCTCTCGGGGTGTATGGTGTGCAGAGATTAGCTCATTTATCGGTTCGTCACAGTGCCTCAGGAAATGCGAAGAAACTTCCGTCTTCAGTAACCATTAGATGCATGAGGCTGATAGGAGTTGGAGAAAAGATGGGGAGCCAAGAGGAAACACTGGAGTCGGTGCAGGAATGACCTTTAGTCTGTCTGACCTTGCAGCCCTGGGAGCTCCCAGCAGTCAGATGCTGACATTCATCTCTGCATTTTTATGGTCCACTGGGCCTTATTATTCCTGTTTTACAAGGGAAGGAAGAAATGGGATTTATTCATCTTCTTGGACATGGACATATAAGGAGAGGTAGTGCCCTGATAGGGTCCTGGGCAGAAGAAACCCCCACCCTTCCCCATCCATGTCCTGCAGTGTCTCCAGAAAAATTAAACCCAGTCTACAGCACTTTCCAAACCTTTACCAGAATCAGTCCTCTCTTGAGCAAACTGGATTGGACTTGGGACCAGAGCTTAGTCCCAAGAGTTTAGCACCAATAAGGAAGATTTATCATCTACTTAAGAAATCCAGAGGTAGCTTCAGGGATGGCTGATCCATAGCTCAACAGTGTCAGAGAGGCCACACATTCTTCTGTTTCTCTGTTCTGCAGCCCCAGCCTGTCTGTCTTGTCCGCAAACAGTCTTCCTCATGTTTTTAAGATGGTGGGCACAGTTCTAGGTGTCACATGGAAACACAACAGCATCCAATAGCAGAAGAGGACTGTCTCTTCATGTGCCTTTTTAAGCAAGGAAATCTTCCTGAGAATTCCCTCAGCAGACTTATCATTATATCTCATTGACCAGAATGATCTCATGTGCTTATGTTCGACCAAGAAGAAGACAATCACCAGAGTTGGTTGTTTCAGTCAGATTTTATTCCTGAAGCAGGAAGGATGGTTATTGTCTAGGCAACCAGCCAGTCCTCTGCTCCGTTGTTTGTTTAGCAACATCCCAAAAAAGTCATCTTCCTATTATGTGCGGAGACTTTGGAGGCACCGACATCACGGTTTAATGTCAACCACTGCAAATGTAGAACCAAAATGCTAGAGATCTTGACTCCCAGAGAGGAGGTGTTCAGGGAATGTCCTCTGAAGCAAGGCAGAGGTGCCTGGGCCAGGTTCATTCATGGCCAAGAAGCAGCAGTCTTGGAAGCAGGGCTTGCCAAGGAAGTGAGGGAGCTCCCCAAGCTTCAAGCTGGCACTCAGCTCCCAATTACGATTCCAGAATTATTAGCTTTAATTCTGTGAGAAAGGAGCACGTCAAAGCCAGAAACCTATGAATTAAAATGTTGACTAATCGAGCTAATTATAGTTCAGTCATCTGAATTTTCACACAATGAGCCCGAGTTCTCATGAAAGCCTTCTCTTGGGCAGGAGGCTTTGATGATGAAGCAGCTATTTATGTCCCAGATCCAGTCCTCCTCATTCTGGCCAGGGAATCCTCACTGGAGTGCCTTTTGCCCACTGAAAACCCTGATGGGTTCTGCCCCAGGTTTCTTGAAAGCTGAAGCAAACTCAGTTGAAGCAGAGATTATGAAGATGTTGGGAGAAAGAGTCCCCTCCCTGGAGAAAGATCTAACCAGTGTGTCAGGATGTCATGATGGGATTCTTTTCATTTTCAGTTTTATTCCAGATTTTAAAATACTTAGGTAATTTACATAACCTAATTATACTTTAGGGAGAACCTCTTCTCGCTTCACATGTCTCAGTTATCAGATGCAGAGTGGTATAATAAATTTTAATCACTGTTTAGATGTTCTTTGCTGCAGAGTTAATAATATAGACTAAGCCTAAATCTTTGATGAGCTACGGGAGACACTTTTTGGTTGTCACAACTGGGGAGGAGGGGCGTCTAGTGTGTGAGGCCAGGGACGCTGCTAAACATCCTGCAATGCACAGTTTAGACCCCGACAACGAGGAACTATCTGACCCAAAATGTTCATAGTACTGAGTTTGACACCCTGTGTTAAAGGGTGAAGGTTCACTCAACACTGGTTATCCATTCAAGATGACAGCATTTTTACTTCAGTGGTGTTACCTGACACCAAGATATATTTGGGCAGATTCCTTTACATTTAGCATTTCTGAAATAGTGCTAGGAATAAAGAAACAGATTAAATCCATGACAATCATAGTCTCAAGTCTTGCAGAAGATGATTAATTCCTCCTAGTCAATATGCTTGCTCTTCAGGTAGCTGGCACTTGATGAATAACAATGATGTTTATGGATGCGCAGACCCACTAGTTAGGAGTTCTTCCTGTGTGGATAAAGAAGTAGGTATACAGAACATGATCCACTCAGTATGTTCCTGTCCCCAAACTACCTCTTTTTAAAGGAAGTTTTAATTAATTATATCATAAGACTTCCCTGGTGGCACAGTTGTTAAGAATCCGCCTGCCAATGTAGGGAACACAGGTTCGATCCCTGGTCTGGGAAGATCCCACATGCCGCAGAGCAACTAAGCCTGTGTGCCACAACTACTGAGTCTGCACTCTAGAGCCTGCAAGTCACAACTGCTGAGCCCGTGTGCCGCAACTACTGAGCCTGTGTGCTGCAACTACTGAAGCCCACGTGCCTAGAGCCCGTGCTCTGCAACAAGAGAAGCCACCGCAATGAGAAGCCCGCGCACCACAATGAAGAGTAGCTCCCACTCACCACAGCTAGAGAAAGCCCGTGTGCAGCACCAAAGACCCAACGCAGCCAAAAAGAGAAACAAAATTCTATCATAAATATTATAATAGATAAGCAATAACAAGGTTTAAAATCATGTAAGATCTAGGTACAAATTAAGTCCTCTTATTACTAAACTTAACTGTTATTAAACTTAACTGTTATCAAACTGTGAAGAGCACCATAGGCCTTACTCTTACTTCCTAACTCTTTCCTATGTTATCAACTGCATTTGGAGCTTGAAGTAATTTGCTTTTTCAACATACTTTTGACTGTAAAGATGTTCTGTTCTGTCTTGACCTTTTGGAGAAAGACCACTTAAAAATTGTTTTAAAGAGCACATCCACATAATTTAAAAAATCAAATAGCCTTAAAAGGCTAATGAAATTCAGCAGTTTCTTTCCTCATTCTGTCCCACCCCTCCCAGTCTTATTTCTTCTGGCATTCACTCATTGCTATATTCAAAATAATATGCATGTGCTATTCTCTTTTGGTTCAACAATTTTATTTTATTTATTTATTTTTTAAAAATATTTATTTATTTATTTATTTGGCTGTGCAGGGTCTTAGTTGCGGCATGCGGGATCTTTGTTGTCACCTGTGGGATCTCTCGTTGCGGCCTGTGGGATCTAGCTCCCTGACCAGAGATCGAACCCAGGCCCCATGCATTGGGAGTGCCAAGTCTTAGCCACTGGACCACCAGGGAAGTCCCTGGTTCAACAATTTTAAATGTATTAACTTCCTGTTTTGGTAAATGAGGATTTAGCACTCTTTTCAGCTATCCCCTCTGTTTTACCTCCCTAGCTCTCCCTACATATTATATATTATAATTTTTGGTTAAATTAGTATTTGGCTTTTACATGATTATACACATGCAAGGAAAGCAGAGCATTGTAGTATACTATTATTTTTCATTATTACTTTTTGTTTTTCATGATGTTAATAATGGCCTTTTTTTTTTTTTTTTTTACTAGTGACTACTTTAAATTTCCTCTTTTTCAGTACCTTTGGTCAAAAGTATTGCACTTATGACCTACTTTCTCTTTGCAGGGGCCAAATTTAGCTGGCATTCTGAGTTTTCAGCCCTGGAATGCCCTCGACCTCATGACTTATTAGAAAGAGACTCCAACCTACAGGCACAGCCTGTTTCCCACCATCAGTTTTATTTTTCCAAAACAGGTCATTCTTCCATCAGAGGTTTTTATCTCCATTTAAGAGCCTAGCTCCAGCTCATTTTTTATGGCTTCTTGCTAGGAGCCACGTAAAAGTAAATATTTGAACCCTCATCACTATGGTTTCCTGAGTCACACATCACATATTATTAAACAGCCAACACTGGTTTCTTCAGAAGGTCCCAGGGGCATTACTGGTTCCAACACAGGTGAACACAAATTCAGTAGCTTTTAAAACTACTGGTGGGCAGCATTTATAGATGGTGGCCTCTAGGACCTGTTTTCTCCTTTTTGGCTTTATGCTGTTGCTAGCTGCCCTTTGGATCCAGGATCTTTAGGATGCCTAACTCAATAATCCTGGACTGTGAACAATCCAGGTGTTTATTTAGAACGGCGTGGAACAAGTAGCAACCATCTTTTGGCTTCTGCTTTCACTGAACATGGTCTATCATATCGCCAGGTTCCATTGCCCTGTTCCTAGTCCTCTCTATAAGGGTCTATGCTGTTGCCAGTACTTATCCCCAGGATCCATTGCCCTGTTCCTAGTCCTCTCTATAAGGGTCTATGCTGTCGCCAGTACATGGAACCCTGGTATACCTGTCCCCAAGCGTGAGTGGGTTTGCCATAGAAGATGAGAACACCAATGTTGAGGAGAGCAAACCTCACTAAAACATATGCATGGTTCAATTCATCCAGAAAAGACCTCATTCAGCAGAGTGTCTCCATCAGAAGAGCTCCTTTCCTGAAGTATGCTGGCCTCTCAAAATGCTGATAGCAGCTTCCTGACTTAGCTAATTCAGCCCTGGTCTGCCTGCTCTTGGAGGATGCTTGATCATGTCAGCTTCCTGGTGATAACTGGCCTGAGTCTATCATGCCTGTGTCTATTCCTATACCCTGTCTTATAGACTTTCTTTACATCCCAAACTGAGCAGTTGTGGAGGGAAGTCAAACAGTACATGCTACAAAACCTTGAAGCATCTGGATCTCTCCCCAAACTCAATGACCACTACTTCTAACAGAAAGATGCTCTCACAGATGCTGAAACACTGACACAGTATCTTTTCCTCAAATGCAGCCTTGGCTTTCTACTTCTGTATTTATTTTTAACCAGAACTACATTTAGAAATATATGACCAACTATACTAGTAATAATAAGTGGAAGAAGAGAAGGCGTGTGTATGGATTCATCTTCCTAGGTATGTGTGGGTCCAGTTAATATTTAAAATGGTCTCGAGTTCTCCAAGCACACATTGACTGTCTGATGGGGGAGGTGGTGAGGAGAGGGACAGGTGGCAGTGGGAAAGCTGACCTAAGATTAAAAATTAATGTATTCAATTTTCAAATTAGATCATTGTTGGCAGATGGCTATGAATTTTAATATAATTTCGTATTTAACTTTTTTGGAGGAGATTTAGACTCTATTATTCACCAACTAGGCAATTTATGAACTCACATTTCAGCTTTAATTCTACCTTATCACAAGGAGAATTATAGGGCTGGAAAAACTCCACCAATCATCCTCTATTGGAAAGAACCACACCCAAAGCCAGCCAGGGCAACAGGGATCCCTAACACATTTTTCTGAGACTTCTAATTTAAGGTATTCCACAGCAAGTTTCCTTTGGGAGCAAAGAGTGGTGTGCCACTTTTCCATTCTGTTCACCTCTGCTGTGTTTCTTCTTCCCATGCTCCATGCAGCTGGATAGACTGAGGAACCCCACCCCCACCCCAGGCTTCATCCATCAGTTTCAGCCTCAGTCTTAGTATCTTCAGGAGCCTGCATTCCTGTTCCATGGGCTGTGAAGTTAGGCATGTTGGATCAGGCCACAGCCTTGGGCCAAAAGGGAAGGAGAGTAAACCCCACTTAAGGTATGGGATTTGGTCTGGAAGGAACTAACCTGATTCCAGAGGCTGGCCCCACAAGAGTGCTTGGTCTATTCAAGACACAGTGCCCAAAGGGAAAAGAAAGCTTGGGCAAATAGTGGTCCTGTGGTGTCCTGTTTGGATGGTATGTAGCAGCATGGAGAGCTTCCAGGCAGCAGCAATCATGCAGGAATTAGATCCAGCAGAGATGTAGTTCTGGAAGAGCTGAATGTTCACAGAGGGTATCAGCAAATGGGTGTGGCCACCAAGAGGAGTATGTTTTCTTTCAGGGAAAGAAATTGGCCAGAAGGCTGCGTATCGGGGCCTTGAATAAGCAGTCTAGGGATCAAAGTAAGGCTCAAGTTCTAGATGGAAGGTGGGGTCTCTTCTAGTGGTCATTGCTGATGCAGCCCTCCTCACCCCACCCACTCTCTCTGGACACCGAATTATATCTTTGGAGTCAGTGACCACCTTGATGACTTCCTATTTTAGATCTCCGGTCTAGACACCTTACCTGGACTCCAGACCTTCATAGTCAGCTGCCCATTGGACCCCTCCACTTACATGTTCATAAAAACCTCACCAGCTTTCCCCAACCTACACCTCTTCCTATGTTCTTTATCTCAAGGAAGGGGCTCGTTCTTGACTCTTCCTTCTTCTCATCCACCATATTTAGTCTTTCATCAGTCCAGTTGCATCTGCCTTCGAAATAGCTCCTAATTTTCTTCGCTCCTTGCCATTTCACTGTTAATGTCTTAGTTCCGGTCACCATCACCTCTCACGAGAATCTGCACCATAATCTCTTAACTGTTCTCCCCGCCTGTAGTCATGCATGTCCTTTGCCAATCCTTCCCCCTAAATACAGCTTTGATTTTAATCTCTCTTTTGCTTAAAATCCTTCATTGGTACCCATTGTCCTCAGAATAAAGTTCAAAATTTACTAGCATGACTTAAAGGCTCATGACCTGCCCTGCCTGCCTGTCCATCTTCATCTCTTCCCCTTTCCTCCACATCCTCCTCCCACCGTGTTGAATTTCTTGCAGGTCCCTGAGGAAGCCTTGGTTTCTCTGGCGTCCTCAGCTGTGTAAGAGGGGTTCTCACTCTCTTCATCTGAGTAAATTTGACTCATCTTTTAGGGTTCAGTTCGAGGTGTTATCTTCTTGAGGACTCCTTCTCTGGGTAGGTGCGCCTCCCACAGCCCAAATCTCCTCCTTCCCTCATGCTTGTCGCCACTGTGTGTCTTCCAGACCAGACTGTGAACACTTCCAGGCAGAAACCAGGTCTCTATCAGTGAGGGGCAGCACAGCAATGTGGAGACCGCAGGCTGTGGAGTCAGCCAGACTTGTATTTGAAAGCCAAACCTGCAGTAAGACACCCTGGGCAAGATTTTTACCATCTCAGGATCTCTGTCTCATTAGCTGCAAAAACAATACTTCCTCATAAGCTGTCATAAGGATTAAATGTGGTAATAATACAAAGCAGCTGGCACTGAGTCTGACACATCATGGATGCTCAGTAAATGTTGGATGAAGAAAGTGCAGGAAGAGAAGCTCCAAACAGAGCTTGTGGTGAGCTGTGAGAGAGCCTTTGTGGGTCACCATGGCCTCGGCCATCCTGGCAGAGATGAGGCAGAGCCGAGTGGAGTTAAGGCCAGACTCTGTCTCTAGAGGAAGTGCTAACTGAGCAGGAGGAAGGTGACATCCAGGGCTGGTGGAGAGCAAGACAAGGAAGACCAGAAGTGAATGTGGGAGGTCTCGGTGAGATTGCCTGCAGCATTGGGCTATGACAGGGCCATCACTCCAGGCCCAGCTCCAAGGGGCAGACTTGACAAGTGCCTGAAGCTGCCATTGGACAGTAGGAAGCACATCCTCTCTGACTCGGGAGCTTTAAAAACACACTTGCCTGGTCCCCACCTCCAGAGATTTAGTTTCAAGTGCTCTAAAGTAGACCCAGGGCTGAGCATTTTAAAAAACTCTTCAGAGAATTCTAAGGCAGGGAAGGCTGAGAATCACACTCTAGAATAGAGGAGGTGCCATACCTCATAGGCCATGTAAGGACTAAGTTTGCACCTATACCCCCAGACTGTTCCTCTGAGCATCACGGAGGTGACAGGTGATAGGTGATAGGGAGGTGGTAGGTGGCTGCTACTTGCTTGCCTGCCCTGGTGAGGACTGGCTCAGTACCAGAGCGGGCCCATCCACAGGCCAAGTGGCAGGGAGCAGGGAGAGACAAGGGTAGAAAAACATGAGGCTGACGGACATAGTCTTTCTGATCTCAAAATCCCAGCCTGCCTCTCCAGCCCCTCCCCAGAGGAGACCAGTTGCTCTTTGGGAGAGGGAGGTCCTTTGGGAGGTGATGGGGCGGAGGAACACCTTCTCTTCCTTCATATCCACTCTGATGGCACAGGGGAAACCAGCGGGGAGCTGCTGTTCACTTCTCCTGGGGGAAAAACTCAGTGATGGAAGCTTAGAACTCATGGTCATTCTAAGAATGTAAGGAATTTTTTTTAGATAAGAAATAAGTCCCCAGCCAGCTGCAGAACCCTCTTAGTTTGAAGAGGTCATAAACAAGGATGAGAAAAAAGGAAGGGAGGAACTCATGAAAAATTAGATCTGCTGGCATTTGTTTGAAAACTGCCTAGTTCTCCACTCTGTGGATTTCCACGATCTGTATATGTAAAAGGTAATCAGGATGATGACACCTATTACAGTTCACAAGGAATAGACCCACCAAGAAGTGGTATCATGAAGTGACTTCTAGTAAAAGCTGCCCTTTATTTTATCACCCAGGTCCTCACTAGACCCTGCAAATATTTGATCATGCAAACCCTATCAAAAGTTATTGATCATTGGGCTTCCCTGGTGGCGCAGTGGTTGAGAATCTGCCTGCCAATGCAGGGGACACAGGTTCGAGCCCTGGTCTGGGAGGATCCCACATGCCGTGGAGCAGCTGGGCCCGTGAGCCACAATTGCTGAGCCTGCGCGTCTGGAGCCTGTGCTCTGCAACAAGAGAGGCCGTGATGGTGAGAGGCCCGCGCACCGCAATGAGGAGTGGCCCCCACTTGCCGCAACTGGAGAAAGCACTCGCACAGAAACGAAGACCCAGCACAGCCATAGATAAATAAATAAGTAAAAAAAAAAAAAAAAAAAAAAAAAAAGTTATTGATCATGAAGAAAGAATATATATATATATATTCATATATATATAAAGAATATATATATGTGTGTGTATAACTGAATCATTTTGCTGTACATCTGAAACTAACACAACATTGTAAATCAACTATATTTCAATAAAAATTTTTTTTCAAGTTATTGATCATGAGTCTGTGCAATGTAAGCAGTCTCTTTCTCAGCTTCTTCCTGGAAGGGAATGAAAAAAAGATGGCCATGGATCAGTTAGAAGTAAAAGTGGCATCTCCTCTCCTCGACTTTGAGTGCAGAGGCATAGCCCAGGGAAGGAGAGCAGATGGAGTAAAAAGTAACAAAGGGCAAGAGATTTACCTGTTCCTGACCTTGATGTGCTCCCATCTCCCTAGTCCCACCCCACCCTCATCACCCTTCACCTATATACACCTGTATATACACCTATACCTCTTATCACCTTATTGTAATTTCAGTGCTGTACAAAACTAAAGCTTTTGTGTCAACAAAGTATTCCCTCCTTCCCCCACAAAAGAGCATGAAATTTTGTAAAGCGGTTCATTACCTTCCTGGAACTTACCTCATTGTAGAAAGACCTGAAATTAAAGGGGCTTCCGTTCCCTATGGGCAGAGACTCGACATAGACTATTTTAGTTCAAGCATCTCTTCCTTTTTGGAAATTAACAGCTCAAGTCTCTATTGATTTAACATGCTGTCCCTGTGATGCAGTGGGGATTTCACACAACTAATGAGGACAGGCCGTTCTGTGATTACTTAACCCTTCCGGTCCTTTGTTTTTCATATTTTCTTTAAAATGAAAACAACTCAAATACAGGAATCTCTTAGAGGGAACAAGACAGAAATCTGCCCTTCCTCTTGTATTTTAAATATATATATTAAAATATACTGTCAAAATAAGGGAATTTCAGTCTGTGTCTCTGCAATGTCCTTCTGATTTTTTTGTAAAAGAGCAGGCTCCATGATACATTAGGACAAGAAGCAAGTGACTGGGCAGGGGAGGGAGGGAGGAATGAATATAGGCCTTCATTTTCTTTCTTGGGTCTCTGTCTCTCTGCCTTAGAGTAAGTCTGGGGCTGTGCTTGCTTGCGATGATATCAGCTTGCTGTGGGTAGAAATTATGATGGTGGACTAAATTAGCAACCATGACCTCAGTGTAGGAAGAAGGAGGAGGAGAAAGGAAGGGAGGCCGGAGCTGCTGTTTAAAGTACAGTTAATGGAATAATTGCCAGGATCCATCAGGTACTTTATACAAAATTGAATTGTCAGGGAAGATTCTCCACCCCCCCCCAACTCTTTTTTATTGAGGAAGAGGCAAAGTCCTTTATACCTCGTGATTTTAAGGGCAAGGAAAGTCTTCAAAATTATGGGGGTGGGGGAGAGATAAAAAAGAAGCCTTATTACCCAGGCCACTTAGCAAATGTTCAATGAGCACCTGCTATGTGCAGAAGCCTGAGCGGGGCGGAGGAGAAACCCCACACCCATCATGGAATGTGGAGTTGCCTGGGTGGAGAGCTCACTGTGACATCCTGGCTTGGGCCCTGCTTAGACAATGTCTCAGTCTCACACACTATTATAAGTTGGTAAAATTTGTCTCTGGAATCCTCCTCTCTACCCCTACCTTGTCTGGGGTCATTGCTGTGTGGTTGACAGGTATTGCTCTTGTGGCTCCCAACCGGGACTCTTCCCTTTGGTTTGTCTTAGTTCTTTCCTGAGTGGGGTAGTTGAAAGAGCCCTCCCTGGGTGAATTTTGGCGAGTCATTTCACTTCTTGGAGTCTCAACTTTTTCTGTAAATAAGAATAGTAATAACACTAACATTGTGAGGATTAAATTAAATAATGAATGTGAATTAACCACAGCTAATTTTTATAGAGATTGTAGCCTATGACAGGTACTGTGCTGCTAAATGTTCTGTGTACAACATCCCATTTCATCCTTCCAACAGCCAGTCATGGAGGCGTTCTCATCCCCCTTTTACAGGTGAGGAAACTGAGGCTTAGAGAGATTAAGTAACCTGCCCAAGTCACACTGCTAGTTCCTTTAGGTGTTAGGATTTGAATTCAGTTCTGTCTTACTCCAAAGTCCATGCTGGTAACCACAGTGCCCCACTGCCTCTATAAATATCCCTGTAAAATGCTTTGTCAACAGAAGATAATTTTATTAGATACAGCTAATACACAGAACCATTTATTATTTGACAAATTTGAAGGTACCAAAGACCACATCATTTGCATACCAAACGTGCAGAACAATTAATTTACGTAGAATTGCAGGCTTTTACAGGTGAAAGGGAACTTTGAGATGATCTAGGCTGTGTTGTTCAAACTCTGCTTCTCAGAGGCCCCGTACTGAGCTATGCTTTTATCTGTTTTAAAATTTATTATGATTTCTGAGTAGGATTTTGTCTAAGACTTACTCTTTTCTAATTCACTCACTGTCATTTTACAGTGGCCTTTTGACAGGGCATTAAGAGATAAAGAGACTCAAGATTTCCTGACTTCTGTGCAGGTCTCTCTTTACTCCTCAGGGCTAACTCTTGACACGATGTGTCCAATATAGTAAAGAATTGAGAATATGAAAAATTATAATCAAGAGAGGCTTTTCCAAGGGACTTTCTTAAGAACGCACATAAATCTGGCTGATCTAAGCAAAGGCAGTGAAGGACTCAACAAGTAGAAAGTAATTAGGCATGGTAACAAAAATGAGAAAAAAAGATTTCAAGGGGGGCTTGGAAATGATGTCAGCGATAACTATTATGTTGTTGTCTCCTGTGGGAATAAGCAGATAAATACCATCCAGTGAGGCCCTTAAATTCATTTGTTCATTCAACCATCATTTATGAAACATCTACTGTTTGTCAGGCACTGTACTAGGCAGAGGGGCCACAAAGATGAATGTCCCTGCAGTCAAGGGGCTGACTAACTGGAGTGGGAGGTGAGGAGGCATAGGCATTAGTGTGGCGAGAGCAATGATAGAGATTTACAAAGAGTCCTGGGGATACTTTGAGAAGAGACATCTCATCCTGGCATTAGTGGGGAGAGGATGGTGGTCAGGAAACCCTTCCCAGAAGATGTAACACCTGAGAAGAATTTAAATTAGAGGAAATTGACATGGGAGGACATCGTTCTGGCCTTAAATAGAAGAGAATTCAGGTTTTTTCTACTTTTTTCTGATGAGGCAGAGATGGGCCATCCAGCAAGCCTCCTTGACCATAAGCCACAAACTGATCAAAACCCTAACCACATTGCCTCAGGGATATTGCTAACTAGAAGTTCTGCTTTCAATTACTATAAATAGTTTCTTTTTACAAAGATGAAAACAGCTATTCTTCAGAATCAGAGCTGGGTGGCATTTTCCTCAGTGATCACTTGGGTCTCATCTCCTTTGGATGATTTCTAAATAAGCGTATGCTGTGGGAGCCACGCTACATATCTATTGGGTACTTGAGAAAATACAAAAATGAAGTCTACTAGTTAGGGAAGGCTAAATTGTTGAAACAAATGGACCCTAAAATACAGTGGCTGAAATCCAGCAGAAGTTTATCACCAATAAATTGGAGAATATTCCAAGTCAGCAGCAGCTCTCTTCCACATGGAGAATTGTAGCTCCAAGCTCCTCCATCTGAGATTCTGCTTCCCTGGGGCCTTGATGTCTATGTTCAGTTAGAGGATGGGGAAATAACGAGTAAACACTTTCTGAAAGAGCTACACCCGTGACAGCACATATCATTTTTTCTTGTATTTTATTGGCAAAAATTAGTCACATGGCCACACGCGGTTTCAGGATCTGCTGGGAAATGTGTTTCCAGACTGAGCAGCTGATTTCAAGCACAGCCGTTGATAAGGAAGAAGATTTTGATGGGCAGCTACTGCTTTCATCTTATAAACTGAGAGAAAGAAAATGGATAATCACAGGAAATCTAAGCTAGAAAGTTATTAATAAGAATGGCTCTCACAGGGACTTCCCTGGTGGTCCAGAGGTTAAGACTTCGTGCTCCCAATGCAGGGGGCCCGGGTTCAACCCCTGGCCAGGGCACAAGATCCCACATGCCACAACTAAAAGATCCCGCATGCTGCAATTAGAAGATCCTGCACACGGCAGCGAAGATCCCGCATGTCGCAACTAAGACCCGGCGCAGCCAAATAAATAAATAAATATTTTTTATAAAAGGGTGGGGAGCCACTGCAGAGCCCTGAATGAAGATGAGGCTCCCCGCCCTGGGAAGACTTTAAAAAAAAAAAAAAAAAAAAAGAATGGCTCTCACAAATCAACAAGTGGTACACCTTAAAGTTACACAAGGTTATATGTCAATTATACCTCAATAGAGCTAGGAAAGAAGAAAAGCATGCTTCTTAGCTCCAGAGCATTTTATAGTCATTCGCTTGGTAATATCAAAGGATTTATCAACCCTTTCAAGTGGGTCCCCAACGAGGGTCCTCCTGCCCAGTGTCATTGGAGCCAATCGAACAAGACCAAGCTTGGTTCAAAGCAAAGTTCTATCCTTTAATCAAAGAATGGAGAGGTGCAGTCTTGCGCGCTAGAGCACACGCTCTCAGGACAGGCCGTGGGCGTGGGCGGGGCTGCTTCACAGAGAGCTTGGCAGTGGGGGAACGGAAGGGAGTGGAGTTCCCGCAGGGAGTGGGCGGAGGTGTTGGCGGAGCCGGGCGCGGTGCCGGGCGCAGCGTCTCTGCACACGGCCTGCCACCGCCATCTTGAATTGGGTGCAGTTCGGGCTTCTGCACACGGTGCCGAAGCGAAGTGTGGGGTGCAGCTACGTCGCACCAGGATCTCTGGTCTGAGGTGCCGGGGGCAGGGCCTCTGCACACGGCACCCTGTGAGCAAGTGAAACCAGACTAAGCACAAAGGAAAGGAAAAAAAAAAAAGGTTAGACTTTATTTTATTACCCAGATTCTATTTTTATTTCCTGAGTATTGTTAATGGGCTTTGCCAGTGACACCTGCCTGCTTTCTTACAAGCGTCAGAAAAAAGGCCTCTTCATAAATGGAAAACACAGGGCCGCAGCCACAACCAGGTGATTGCTTGTTGGTTAAAACGCTGATTAGTTTAAAAATATTTAAGGAATCTAACAACTAGGTAGATAATATCAACAGCAGTAAATCATGAGCAACTGTCAGATTTTCCCAGTCAGAGCAATTTAGTAATACTACAAATATTTTTCAATGCCTTTCCTGCACTGAATACTTTGGAGTAATATAAAAAAAGACGTTGTCATTTGAAAATTTAAAAAATATATGTGTGTGTATATGTATGTATAAATGACGATTGAAATAGAAGTGATAATAGCCCAATGATACTACTGATTGCCAAATGGATTGCACAGAAGAAAAATGTAGGTATGGTCAGAAGCATGGAGAAAGCAGGATTTGGGCAAAGTCTCGAAGTGTATGTGAAATGTTCATAGGCGTAATGGATAGGAAGGCATTATGTATGTGAAAGTTCCAGAAATAAAAGAGAACAGAGAGAAGATTGTGGATAAAGAAATGGATGACGTTGAGTCATTATGGTGGTGATTCTCTATGAATGGGGTGAGGGTGGGCAAAATAGGAAGCAGTCTTCTCCCTATGGACAGAAATGAGGCAGAAAGTTGTGTGTGTTGCTTTAACAGCTCCCTAAGTAATGCTCTTATACGTCTTCACTGAAATATTTTGAAATACTATTTAAATATGTTATATTCGTTTATTGAAAATATTTTGCTTTTGTTTAAACCTGGAGTGGACTTCAAGTTTTGAAGCACCTGAAAAATCTTTCAAACAAAAATTAAGATTCCACTTAGTATAACCATAACTGGTACACTGTGCTTAATAAGTGGCCAGTTGATTATTGAATTGATAGACACCTTAAGGTAGGTTTACAGAATAACATGGAATAGGCAGAATTCTAAAGGTATCCCTCAAGATTCCTGTCCCTGATTATTCAGTCAAAACTAATATAAGTAGTGGTGTGAAGCAGCTATAATTATGGCCCCAAATTAGTTGCCCTTAAGATAGAGAGCCCTTTAAAAGCAGAGCTTTTTCTCTGGTCGGTAGCAGAACAAGCAGAGATTCGAAGTGTAAGGACTCAGTGTACCATGGCTGACTTTGAAGATGGAGGAGGCCATGTGAGAAGGAAGGTGGGTGGTCTCTAAGAGCAGACGGTGGCCCTTGAATGACAACCAGCTGCCAGACACTAGATTCTACCAACAAGCCAAATGAAGTTGGAAGCAGATTGTTTCCAAAAGCCTCCAGAAAAGAGCCCCACCTGGCCAACGCTTTGATTTTGACCCTGTGATACTCTAAGCTGAGAGCCCAGTTGAGCCTGCCCAGTCTTTTGTCCTACAGAACTAAGAGCTAGTAAATAAATATTGTTTTGAGCTGCTAAATTTGCAGCGATTTGTTACATAGCAATAGAAAACTAATATGAACAGATACCTGAATTCAATTAAGCAGAGGTTGTACACGTCAAGACTCAGCTCCAATCCTCTGTGAAAACTTCCCTGATCACCCCAGAGTGATCCTTTTCTCCTCTTTAGTCCTAATGGACTTTGTTTTTATCATTTCGGAGTTAGATATCACAGTATTGCCTGGCACTTTGTGTACATGACCTTTTTATGTCCCTAGATGGTAAGCTCCTTGATGGCAAGGAATCCAGTCTTTATGGTTCTGCTTCTAAGAGTATGGGAGCATAGGAGGAGGTGGTAGGCAAGTCTGATTGTCAAGAATTTTCTACCAACAAAAGCAAATGAAATGTTCTTGAGAAAGAGCAAGTAGCTATCGTTTTCTCTCCATAAGTAAGAACCTGAGACAACATTCAGCTGCTGGGATCAAGGTTACGGATCTCCTGTGACTGCCAGCCTGACCAGGTCCTATCGCTATATAATGGGCAAACCAGAATGACTAGTCTGACTCATAAAGGTATAATTGAGACCCTTCTAGTTATGAGTCTGTTTTATTCTTAGTGCCAGTTATTACTCCATAAACACTTCATCCAGTCCCTGTCGGCTGCTGAGGCTGTGACCATGGCAGGGTGGTAAGCCCTGACTTGAAAATTATTGATACAACGTTCTTTTCTTAGGTAATCACATGAAGGCAGTCTTACCAGCTTCCAGGAGCAATATCCTTTATTTTTTTTTCTATAAATTTATTTATTTTATTTTTTACTTTTGGCTGTGTTGGGTCTTCATTGCTGCGTGCGGGCTTTCTCTGGTTGGCAGCGAGCGGGGGCTACTCTTCGTTGTGGTGTGCGGGCTTCTCATTGCCGTGTCTTCTCTTGTTGCAGAGCATGGGCTCTGGGCACGTGGGCTTCAGTAGTTGGGGCTCGTGGGCTCAGTAGTTGTGGCTCATGGGCTCTAGAGCACAGGTTCAGTAGTTGTGGCACACGGGCTTAACTGCTCTGTGGCATGTGGGATCTTCCCAGATCAGGGCTCGAACCTGTGTCCCCTGCACTGGCAGGCGGATTCTTAACCACTGCGCCACCAGGGAAGCCCAGCAATATCCTTTATTTCTGAGAAACTCTCTCATGCATATGTATTTCTAATATGAGTGGATTTTATCCTTTTATCAATACCTTTATGCGTGACCCACTAATGTAAATAACAAATTTTAAAAGCACCCAGCACGTTTTATACACCTGTAGACTGATTCTGTAACGAGTTAGCAACGTTCTTACATAGTTCAGGAAGAAAACGTCTGCTCCAGGACAGAGAATTAATTTCTCCTTCATTCCCCCATAGGTAGGAAAGGAAGAATGATCCTCTTTTGAGGTGCCCTATAGTGCCAGAAGGAGTGATCAGACAATGCCTGAAATAGAAGAGTTTTGCTTGGGACGAGTGTTTAACCTGAGGTTATAATGCCTGGTTTTAGGAAACTCTCATGACATTCAATGGTGATTTTATTTGTTAAGTTTCAGAAACTAAAGCAAACACAGGTTTAATATTTTTTTCAGATAAAAAAGATTTTAAAATTTACTAGCAATATTTTTACTGGACTTTCTCAGCCTCATGCTGTAATTGTCTTTTTATTTTTAGACTGATCTGTCTACCCATTTTCCAGTTTTTGCAGTAATTCAGAAAGTATCCTAAGCTCTGCCTACTCAGTCACCCCTCCCCCCCACCACATTCAAGTTCAAATCCAGGATGTTCTACCTCCAAAATATCTTTCAAAAACATTCTCATTTCTCCATCTTTATCCTCAGTGTCTTGGTTAAGGTCCCCAGTCTCCCAGATGGTCTTTCCTGAAAACTAGACCTTGAATTATTTTTATAAAACAACAATCTAGTCACGTCATTCACTGTTTTGCTTAAAATGTTCTGTCCCGCCGCCAGAGTATACTTCAAACTCCTGAGCCAGACGGGTTGTATCTTTGCCTGCTTTACTAGCCTTACCTCCTGCCTTCACCCACATCCTTTACTTCTTCAGTGTTTCTCAAAATGCTGTCCTTGCACCATCCCCAAGAAAATACCACTTATTGGGAATTCCCTGGTTAGGACTCCACGCTTTCACTGCTGAGGGTGAGGGTGAGGTTTCCATCTTTGCTAGGGGAAGTAAGATCCTGCAAGCTGTGTGGTGCGACCAGAAAAAATCCTGGGTCCTGTCTGAGGTCTATAGAATCAGAAACCGTGAGGTTCGGGGCCAGAAATATGCATTGTTAAACTCTGGGTTGATTCTCAGGCAACATGAAGAATTCGGTAACTGCCAGGAGCATTTGCCAACTACTTGTTCAGTGTCCCACATTCTCTCCCCTACATGCCTTTACCTTGTGCTCTGTGACACACACACACACACACACACACACACACAGTTTTTTTTGCCTGGCTGAGTTTGGACTCTGCTTCTAAATTAGTTCTAAATCTTCCTTAAGAGTCACCTATGGCAAACCTTCCTTGACGCCCCTAGGCTGGCTGAAGAGCGAACCTCTGTATTGCCCTTAAGGCATACAAGTGCAATTTATTATTGTTGCTGCTGGTTACTTGTCTGTTTCACTGCCAGGTGAGCTGTTTACAAATAAGTGCTGTTTCTTTCACCTGTGTCCCCAGAGCCAGAGTCCTGGGAACGTAGTTAGTGGTCCCTAATAAGTATTTGTGAATGTGTGAATAAATAAATGCACAATTTTAAGATTTTATTAAGAAAACATAATTATCATAAAAAAGAAAAAAATTTTAAAAACCTGGGAGTATGATTAATCCAGATGATCATGTCTGGGAAAACTGATTAAAAAAAGACAATGAAAGAAAACATAATCTGATATAGAGCAAAAAATTAAAAGAGCTTTTAAAACTCAAGGAATTTTGCTTTTCTCTGGTAGATAGTCATTGGTTGTGACTCATAGCATCAGTGATTCCAATAGCTATCACTGATAGATTGCCCTGTTATAGATGAAAATTCCTGCTTCTCTGAACTGTTTATTTCTTCCTGATGATGTCTGAGTTTGGATGCCCTGTGCTATAGAAAGCATAGAGGAATCTGGGAGTTGGACAGTCCTGCCAAATACTAGCTGTATAACTTCAGGCAAATTGTTTTTCTCTGAGTCTCCTTCCTTATTATGTAAGTCAGAGAAGACTTTCTGCATATGCCCAGAGGGAATAATACATGTACTTATAGAGGGAAAATGGGATGTAATGAAATAAAATGTGTAAGACATACTAGGTAGTGAAAAAAATTATTATTCTCTTTATAGTAAGAAAAAAACGTAGATTGTTTCTGAGTTTGTGTTGTATGTCAAGTATTTTATTAGATATTGGGGAGGGAAGAGGCATGCAAAAAATAGAGAGTGCATATACCTTCTAATTCAAGAGATAGTGTTTTGAAAGAGCTTACAATATACTGAGGATTATAAATAAACTAAAAAATCCATTTAATTTTTATAGAAAGAAAAAAGAACTCAGCTACAAGGAGACTGCTAGTTGTTCTCCAGAATCCAGTCTCTCCTTATTCTACAGTGGTAGAACCCCTAATTTTAAGCCAAGTATGTTGCCACCTGGAAAAAAGACTGCATTTCCCAACCTCCCTCACTGTTAGATGTGACCGTGTACCTGAGTTCTGGCTAATGGTATATGCATAAATATAGTGTGAAAAAATTCCAGGAAGCATTCTTAAAAAGAGGTAGCCTGCTACTTCCTTCCATTTTCTCCTTTCTGCTGATGGACTGGGACTTTGGTAATTGGGGATAGACAAGTCAGCTTGGGTCATAGTGTAGAAGCTGCATATTGAGGCTGGAGAAGAAGCAAAATTCAAGGAGCTTGGCTCCTGATGGTCCCATGATGCCATCATGCCAGCCCTAAATTGCCTACGTTTATTTGAGGCACAAATAAACTTTAATGCACTGGTGTTTGGGGCTTTCCTTCATTCACAGCTGAAGTTTATCCTAACTAACACAAACTAATACTAACTTACAAAACTTCAAGCTGCTTTTAAGTTAATGGAGAAAGGCTTATGTTATAATAAGTGGAAACAATGCAGAAGGCAAAATTGTGTACGTGTACACATAGAAGATACATAGGAAGGAAATATACCAAATTATTAACTTGTTGGTTTAGGATGGTAGAATAATGGGTAGGTTCTTTCCTGTTTCATATTTTTCTGTACTTCCCCAGTTTTTTTATCTGAACAATTTTTATTTTTAATTTAATTTTTATTTTATATTGGAGTATAGCTGATTTACAATATTGGGTTAGTTTCAGATGTACAGCAAAGTAATTCAGTTATATATATACATATATCCGTTCATTTTCAGATTCTTTTCCCATATAGGTTATTACAGAATATTGAGTAGAGTTCCCTGTGCTATACAGTAGGTCCTGTACTTTCCCAATTTTTAATTAAAAAATCATATTTTCAACGGATATACATTTGAGCTCAGTTGGCAGCAACCACTATACATATCTAGTGTTTTTTATCCTCTAGTTTCTAAAATTTTAAATTATTCTTATATCTATAGGAGAGAATAGCATTGTGATTGAGTCAGTTCTGGGTTCAGTATCGTTTTTCAGCTGTTTGAACCTGGCAAATTACCTAAGCCTCAGTTTCTTCATCTGTTAATTGGGCATTATAATTTTACCTATTTCATAGGATTATGGCCTGAAATAAATAAGGTAGTGGATATAAAATCATGTAGCACCATGCATATAGTAAGCAGTCAATAAACCCTATATAATATTGTTATTATATCTATTTATATATGTTGATTGAGTCTACTTGCTGGCATTTTCATTAGCCACTTAATCTCAGTATATTATAGCTTACTTAGCTATGTATGACCTTATTACTAGAAATTTATGTTGTCCTCAACTTTTCATTGGTAGATAAGGTAGACTCAAATGATCCAAGAGGGGAAGCTCTCCAGGCAGGATGATCATGGATAAAAACAAAGATGACAATCTGTGATTTGATTAAAAAAAACTACAGCATTTAAAATTATTACTGTTTCAGAGAATCTGGAACATAATTATTGCTAACAGTTTATCAAGTGGCTGACAACAAATGATATAGTGTGTCAACAAATGGATATTAATTTGTTTTGAATTGAAATTAGTTTTGGTGGAAGCAAGAAAACCTGTTTTCAAAGAAGACAACGAGCTAAAGAAGTGTGTGTTTGTATGTGTGTGTGTGTGTGTTGGAAGGGGTGGGATGATTATTGAAGGAGGGTCTTGAGGGATAGTCTGAAGAGTTGGGATTTGATACCAGAAGTGTTCTTGAATATGAATTCAAGTAGTGAGTTTTTCAATTTTCCTTAATATTCCCTAAGGATGGTCAAGAGATTCTTTTCATTGGAAATTATATTTTAACAGAAGTGTAAAGTAATACATGCTCAATGATGAAAGCAAAACCATAAAAGAAATCTCAAGAGGGTTAAAGTAACACAAGGAAACAAATCAGCATGTATTTTTTTAAACAATGGAAAGAATTCACATTTACTTGTAATTAAATACTAATAAAACCCTGTACTCCACGGGGGATAAATAGATCTGTTACTACTCTGATTAAGAGACAATCTGGGGCGGCAGTCGGCGAATCCGGGGAAGAGTTCCAGCGCGGGAGGTGAAGTGAGAGGTCACGGTGGTTCTTACGTAAGGGGCCAGAGCGCGCGGCGGGAACTGGAGACCCGCCGGCGGAGAGGGGTATTTAGCTTCCTGTGGTATACTGATGAGCAGAACTCTTCCACTACACACCTCAGTTCTGCCTAAGGAGATATATGCAAGAACTTTCTTCAGAATTGCTGCACCATTAATAAACAAAAGAAAAGAATATTCAGAGAGAAGAATTATAGGATATTCTATGCAGGAAATGTATGATGTAGTATCAGGAATGGAGGATTACAAGCATTTTGTTCCTTGGTGCAAAAAATCAGATGTAATATCAAGGAGATCTGGATACTGCAAAACACGATTAGAAATTGGGTTTCCACCTGTATTGGAGCGCTATACATCAGTGGTAACCTTGGTGAAACCACATTTGGTAAAGGCATCCTGTACTGATGGGAAGCTCTTCAATCATTTGGAGACTGTATGGCGTTTTAGCCCAGGTCTTCCTGGCTACCCAAGAACTTGTACTTTGGATTTTTCAATTTCTTTTGAATTTCGCTCACTTCTACACTCTCAGCTTGCCACGTTGTTTTTCGATGAAGTTGTAAAGCAGATGGTAGCTGCCTTTGAAAGAAGAGCATGTAAGCTGTATGGTCCAGAAACAAATATACCTCGGGAATTAATGCTTCATGAAGTTCATCACACGTAAAGAGAAAAAGGAAATGGTCACGTACTTGTAACTAGTTTATTCACTTTTAGGAAGTACTTTTATCATTTGCTTTCAGAAGTCAGAAAGCATTTGTCAAACCCAGCTTTGATTATAAACCCGTACCATTGAAAATTTGCACTTGGAATATGGAACCACGTGTACATAGAATTCAATCGAGTGTAATTCAGAGTAATATGTATATTAGCATATTTACAATAATGGGATGTCATCACTATTGCTAGAATACTGACATCACTCTTCTGAACAGATATTGAAACTGTAAATTTAAACCTTTTAGTTATCACCTCACCTGAAAGAGGTTGGTTGAGATACTCATGCAGTGTGTATTATATTAACCATATCACTTTTAAGTTATTAAATTCAGACTATTTATAACTTATGGTCTTAGGGTCTGCCTCATGGCTTAGGATATTTGAGTAATCATCAGATGTTTAAAGTAAAAACTTTGACTTAAAAATACTGTTAATGAAGGTTCCTTGGCACTTTTCTTATTTTTAAATTGTTCTTGTGGGTAGTAGTAGATAATTCGGTGTTATACTGAGGTTAGCTTCCAGATAAACAGTGATTTTTTTTTTTTTTTTTTTTTTGGTGAGTGGTCCAGAGTTTTAAGCTACTTTTCTCATAGTTTGCAGCCCTCTCCCCGGTACTTTGACTGCTCTTTCAAAAATGCTGTTTGCGTGTCAAATTTTGTCTACAGCAGTGGGCAGTAGATGAAGATAATAAGTTGGTGTCAAATTTTGTCTACAACAGTGGGCAGTAGATGAAGATAAGTTGGTTGAGATGTCTCCAGCACCATGCATCCTTATTTTCTATTTATTGTGTGTACTCACTTTCAATAATGCATTTCAAACTGATATTTTTGTAAACAAATCAATGTAAGGACTGAAGTGGTAACTTAATAACGTTAATTTGTTTAAAAAAAAAAAAAAGAGAGACAATCTGGGGAATTCCCTGGTGGTCTAGTGGTTAGGATTCGGTGCTTTCACTGCCATGGCCCGGGTTCAATCCCCCCGTTGGGGAACTAAGATCCTGCAAGATGCATGGCCCGGCCAAAAAAAAAAAAAAAGAGACAATCTGGATCATTGGGGAACTATATTTGTTTTAACCAGATCCCAAAATAAATTAGTTTTGTGACAGAGGAATAGTGTTCACCCTATATTCTATATGCTTCCCTATATTTCCCAGCTTCCTTTTGTTGTCAGGTTATGGCCATGTGGCTAGTCCCTCCCAGGAGCCTGTGAGCACAAATGATGTGTATAGGTTCCTTCTGTTCTGCAATGGGGAGTAGTGGGGATTGAACCACTTACTGAGATGGCGGTGTCACAAGAGATGGAGCCTGGTTTCCTGAGTCACCAAATGGAGGAGAGCTTCATCAACCTTCTTTGAAGTTTGAGTAAGAAATAAACTTTTTTTTTTTTTGGATGCGTTGGGTCTTAGTTGGGGCATGTGGGATCTTTCGTTGTGGCTTGCGGGCTTCTCTCTAGTTGTGGAGTGCAGGTTTTCTCTCTCTAGTTGTGGTGCGCGGGCTTAGTTGCTCCACGGCATGTGGGGCCTTAGTTCCCCAATCAGGGATGGAACCTGTGACCCCTGCATTGGAAGGCAGATTCTTTATCACTGGACCACCAAGGGAGTCCCCAGAAATAAACTTTTTATTGTGTTAAGTCACTCTATCAGTTTGCTAGGGCTGCCATAACAAAACACCACAGACTGGGTGGTTTATACTATAGAAATTTATTTTTTCATAGTTCTGGAGCATAGAAATCTAAGCTAAGGTGCCTGGCAGGTTTGGTGTCTTCTGAGGCCTCTCTCCCTAGCTTGCAGATGGCCACCTTCTTGCTGAGTTCTCACATGACCTTGTGTCTGTGTGGGCACATCCCTGCTGTCCCTTCCTCTTCTAAGGACACTAGTCATATTGGATTAGGGCCCCATCCTAAAAGCCCCATATTAACTTAATTACTTATCTTTAAATACTTATCTCCAAATACTGTAGGTTGGAACTTCAAATATGAATTTAGGAGGAGGACACAATTCAGCCTCTAACAGTCACTGTAGTTTTGGGATTTACTTTGTCATCACAGCATGGAATAGCTTATTGTGATCAAAACAGTTTTCCTGGGAACAGGAATGAAGATGTGTTTGTTTTGAACTTACAAATTTATGTTTATATATGAGAATGTGTGTTGGCGTAGGTGTGGGTATGTGTATATGTGCTGTGCAGAACGTTACAACCTGTGAATGAGTTACGTGGTACCAAGATATTGTTCACTCATCCTTGAGATAGCTAGGCAGGTCCTGGGAGGTAGGAATCTCTAGACTACTCAACTTAGGTCATGAGCAGCCCCCTCTGTTCACCGAGTGTATCATACAAATATTATCCTCTATGTATGTAATGGTTTTTAAAAAATTTCAAAGTACTTTTACACACTATGAATAATTATATACCATGTCAACATAAATACTTTATGAATGTCCCCTATTTTATGGAATACAGGGAAAATTTATTGATAACCTAAGTGCCAAGCACTGTTCTAAATTCACTATTCTAATACATAAAACTCTAAATGAGTTATATATATTAACTCATTATATTCTCAAAATAACCCTACAAAATAACTCTACAAAACTATTAATATCCCATTTTACAGATGAGGAGACTGAGGCACAGGTGGGTTAAAGACTTGCCCATTTACGAAGATGGTAAAAAGTGGAGCCAGAATTTGAACCTAGGCAGCCTGTCTCTAGTCTTTCTGGCGCAGCACTTATAGCTGTTGACAATTTCAAGCAAAAAAAAAATTTTAGTGAATGAATTTCATAGTTGAATTTTGGAATTTGCTTTTTTCCCCCTTATGTCTAACAGGCAGTGATTGAGTCAAGTTTACCTCTTTGATGCCTTTGAAGAGTGGTTATTTTGCTTTGTAACAAAATTAAATCCTTGCTCTGAAAAACTATGTACTCCAAGACATGAGTAAGCACAGTGTAAGCTGAAGATCAATGCCATAATTCCAATCAATTCAATTCAGCAAAGTATTTGTTGAGTAACTACTATGTGCTAGGCTTTGTGTTGTGTGCATGGAATACAGTAAAGACTAAGATGACACTGTTCCTTGCATAATAGCCACCGTTACAGAGGGGTTTATGGTATTTTCCTCAAATGTGTTACTAAAGAAAAAGTTAAGGGCCATAGGGGTTTAGATCTCTATTGAGCTACTAAGGAGAGCTAAGAAATTAAAATGGAGAATTTAAAAATATTTATTCATTCATTTAAAATGTAATAAACCCATTATATGTTAACAAAATATATTTTATGAAAAATAATTATTTCCAAAAAAAAAAAATCCAGTGAGAAAAGTGACATTTGATTTGTTTTTTTATTTGTTTGGCTGATTTCCATAATGTCATGCTTAATAAAAAACAGATTCTCTTATTTGCTTCTCATATTTGCATTCAGTTTGTTGACATATGTTGTTTGGGTTGAAACACATGAAGAAAATCTAACCTCACACAGGTAGTTGGGAAAGGAGGAGAATTTTTAACAGTCTTTTCAGATGATTATGGACAGTCTTTGATAGTACACCAAAACTTGACAAGTTGTAGTTTCTTAAAGGTTAGTTGGAATCTAAAAGCTGACCTTTTCATATGCTGTTATATTAAAATCAATTTATCTATCTCACACTTTGAATGGACATTTTACCTATGCATGATTTTATAACATCATGCATTATCATTCAGAAGATATTGAATGGTAACTTCCGTGAATTTATGCAGATCTTCCAAATGTTGACACATATTATACAAACCAAAAAAAAAAAAAAATCACATTCTTTAATATTACCACTGATCTCATTGGCAAGGTCTTTAAACACTGGGAAGCTGTCAAGTTCGCAGTGTCAGATACAAGGTTCCTAAAGCTTGAAAGCTCAAATTTATCACTGGCAACAAATACTGTCAGTTGTTTTCCTTGAAGTGACAGACCCACTTTATTCATTTTTGAGAAAATGTCTACCAAATACCCAAGTCTGAATAGCTATAATTTGTTTACCAGTCATTCTTTTAAGTCAAAATGGTGTTCAATGAAAAAAGCAGTTAGTTCAGCTTGTAACTCAAGGAACAAGTGCTTTTCCTCATAGCCCCCTATTTCAGTATGCCGCACAAGGGCTTTATGTGTACTTCCCATTTCATCACAGATATTAAAAAGACATGTACTCAAGGGTCAAGACTGAATAAAATTGAGATGTTTAATTTTCATCAAGAACATTCTTAAGTGAAAATGGCATCTGAAATTTAATTTATTTTTTTGTTTGTTTACTGCTAGTGCTTGGCAGAGAACAATATAATGGCTATTATTACAGTTTGGTGCAAATGCTGTCATTTATGTTAAGGCACCAGGAGTTTTACCCACCATTGCTTTTGTAGCATCAGTGCAAATGTCAACATAATGAAAAAGGTAAATAATAGTTAGTGTTATTAGGAAGATAGTTTTGACCTTGTGGACCTCATGAAACGGTTTTGGTGACCCCAAGGGGTAGGCAGACCACAGTTTGAGAACCACCATCACAGAAAATAACCATATTTCCTCACAAAGAATCTTTAACATATGAAACAGAATGCTGAAGTAGAACACTGATTATGATATATGCCTTTTTAATAGGGCAACTACTATAAAAATCACATAATGGGAAAACAATATGATTTAGGACTAATTTAGATTTTCTAATATGCTTAAAAACAAACTTTGGGTCAAAAGTTTAAAGACTTTAAAGTTAGCTTAGCTAATTATATTTTTGTTTTCAAGCACTAAAAGATCTGTCAGTGAGATAGTTTTCTCTCTCCTGTTACTTATTCTCTAAAAAATAATTACATTAATGGGAAAGTATCTGAAAAGGCATTTCTCCAAAGAAGATACACAAATGGCCAAGAAGAATATGAAAAGATACTCAACATCATTAGTTATCAAGGATATACAGGTCAAAATCACAATGAGATACCACTTCACACCCACTAAGATGGCTAGAAGTAAAAAAGCCAGATACTAACAAGTATTGGTGAAGATGATGAGAAAGTGGAACCCTCATATACTGCTTATGAGAATGTAAAATGGTCCATCTACTTTGGAAAACAGTCTGGGAGTTCCTCAAACAATTAAACATAGAATTTCACCAAGAGAAACAAAAACATGCCTACACAGAAACTTGTATATAAGTTCATAGCAGCATTATTTATAATAGCCAAAAAGTGAAAACAACCCAAATGTCCATCAACAGACAAATGAATAAACAAATGTGATATATCCATACAATGGAATATTATTTGGCCATAAAAAAGGAATGAAATACTGATATATTCAACAATATGGATGAATCTTGAAAACATTATGCTACCTGAAAGAAACCAATCACAAAAGACTACATATTATATGATTCCACTTACATGAAAGTTCAGAATAGGAAATCTATGGAGATGGAAAGTTGATTAGTGGTTACTTGGGGTGTAGGGGTGAGGAGTTTGCAGGGGTAGATGAGTGATAGGGGTTTCTCCCTGAGATGAAAATGTTCTAAAATTGACTGTGGTGATGACTGCACATGTCTGTGAATATCCTAAAAACCATTGAACTATACACTTTAAATGGTGAATTGTATGGTATGTAAATTATATCTCAATAAAGCTGTTCCCTGCCCCCCCAAATCAACTACATTATAGAAAAAAATTAACCATATGAAAAATTTTTAGATAATTTTATAGAGGGGGAGACTAAAGCCCCAGAGAGAGGGGTGATTGACCTAAACTCACTCAAAAGCTAGTACTAGAATCCAGGTTTCTGGTTTCTGCAATAGAATGCATTTCATCCCCCAGAATAGTATTACAATACCCCTTTCACTTCTGGGAAGAAAATTCCAATGATCATACCAAATGCATTCAAACTGGAGTCAGCCTAAGAGGTAAAAAGAAAGTATCTACTAGAAAAGTACTCTATCTACAATTCTGCTCTGAACAATGTCACCCTTTGTGGAAAGAAATGGGAAAATGAGCAGAATAAGAGAGGAGAAATAGAATTCACCTTCTTGGTTTAAACACTAGACCACTTATGGGCAGGCTTGTAAGTAGTCACACTAGTTGCACAGGCTTTTGCCAGCTCCTTTAAAAATAGCTATTCATAAAAACAGTAAACACAAAATGTAGCACAAACGTTTTTGTAGGTTCACGGACTAGTAAATATCATACCCCTTCATGGTCAAGCATATTGTAGTGGACAGCTTGGTGTTTGTCTCACAAATGATTTGGTTCCAGTGCTAGGCAGAGCTATAGGGATGCCTCTGATTTGTGTAACACTTTTGAGTTTCAGCCTGCTTTTACATAGTATCCCTTCTGATGCTTGCAACAGCCCTGTGAAATCAATAGGGTAGGTATTATTAGCCCCATTTTGCAAATAGGAAACTATTTTCAGGTAAGTAGGACAAGGTTTTGTTAATCATCCTCATTTTATGAATGAGGAGTCTTATTTTACACAAGCAGCATGATATAAATAGCTGCAAGAGAGAACTTAAACTTGTAGCTGGTACATGAAAATTTGGGAACTATTTAAAACTGGAGAACAAGGGAACAGTGTACAGCAGGGATACTCATGGAAATGACAAATTTATTGGTGCTTTATATTTATGACTTCCATAAACTACTTTTAAACAGATCAGACCCTGAACTTGCAAGCCCTGATATGCTATAGAATGATTGACAGTGCTGCCTCCTTGCACAGCTTCAGGGGACACCATTCACATGGAGGTGACACCATCCCCATAGCATTAGACATTAGTGGTAGGTGTCCTGTGGAATTAAATCAGATTCCTAAATTAGAGATGCTATGTAGATATCACAGACATGAGTCAGGCAAATCTCAAGGTCCATCACAAATCCCACCTCCTCCATGAAATCTGCCCCAATATTCTGTCCTAGCAGTCCATTATATGCATTGTATATTTTGGTATTTCTTTATATTTCATTTCATTTTATTAATTTTTTTCATTTTTAAAGACACACTGTTGTCTTTCTAATCTTACAATCAATACATGTTCATTTCAGACAATTAGGAATACATAAAATCATAAAGTAAATAATAATTAACATCCATAATCTTCATCCCTTAGAGATAACCACCATTAGCCTTTTGATGCATTTCCTCCCATTTCCCCTCCATTTTAACTATAATTTATCTTTTTATATTATTCTTCCATGTTTCATCTTTAAGTATTTGACCCCTGTAAGTTTTATCTTCTTCAAAATATGGTAACTCTTTGAGGATAAAAACCATATTATTTTCTACTTCTTTATGCTCTACACTTTCTTATGCATAGTGATAAGTACAGTAGTCCATAATTCAATTGAATTAGTTTATCTTCAATAATTTGAGTCGTTTGGTATTATAGGTACAGTGAAGAATATAAGTAAATCTACAAATGTATCAGTTATTCCATGAATAATAGTTCCCTTTGAATTTACTAAATTACTTACATTTCATGTATATAAGTTTTTGTTTGTTTGATTGTTAGTTTTGGTTAAACTTGGGAGATTTTATTTACTTGCCCACATCACCAATCATGGATATGAGTGGCTAAGGCTTCTATCTCCTCAGGAAAACACAGCACAATTGAGTGATCACAACCTTTGGAGAACTTCAGTCTTTGGTTGCAGCATTTAAGAGCTCCTGGTTTTGGTCTCACAAGCCCTTTTTGAAGTGACCTATGTATTTTTTTTTTTTTTCTGTGTTGGGTGTTCGTTGCTGCGCGCGGGCTTTCTCTAGTTGCAGCGAGTGGGGGCTACTCTTCGTTGCATTTCGCGGGCTTCTCATTGTGGTGGCTTCTGGTTGCAGAGCACGGGCTCTAGGCGCGCAGGCTTCAGTAGTTGTGGCACGCGGGGTCAGTAGTTGTGGCGCACAGGCTTAGTTGCTCTGCGGCACGTGGGATCTTCCCAGACCAGGGACCGAACCCATGTCCCCTGCACTGGCAGGCGGATTCTTAACCAGTGCGCCACCAGGGAAGTCCCTATGTTGTGTTTTGATGTTGGGATTATTGCCTTAAATCTTTTTGCTTCTTTTGATGAATCATATGGAAAACAAATTTGAATTCTGTTTATTAATGCTATTAAGTTTCAAGTGCCAACTTCTGGTAGAACAAATACCCAATCATTTGAACTGTTAAAAGATAAATTGAGGCATATTAAAAATTTTAAGAGTTTATTTGAGCAAAAATCAGTTTAAATCAAATCACCAAACTGGAAAGTGCTCCACCAACAGGAGCTAGGGGAAAGATTTTACAGAGAAGAAGGAAGCGAAGCAAGGAGATTATTTGATGGGCTATAGCTTAAGCATTCACTTTACTTGGGAAAACCTTATTGGCTGTTTGTGATCGGTTGTCCTTAGATTTTAATTTCTTAACCTTGAGAAATTTACAGGATTGGGTTTGGTTTGCTTATGTAATGCCACTAACACATTAGAACCATCTCAGTTTAATGAACTCCTTTTAAATTAATTTAACAATTGCTATATCTGGATTGCATTTTCTAAGAAAGAAAATATTATGTAGCTCATAATTCCAAATAGTTAATCTAAAAGTTAGGGCTTTAAGGAGAAGTCTAAAATAATTTATAACAAATAATTATTAAAAAAAAAATCAGGGGTTGACTTCAGATGCATATAATAGAAACTTGACTACAGTAGTAGCTTAACCAAATAGGAATTTAATTTTCAAATAGCAGGAAGTCTAGAAGCAGGTAGTGTTGCCAGCTTTAACAAATAAACATACAGGGCATCTAGTTACATTTGAATTTCAGATAAACAGTTTTTTAGTATAAGTGTCCCATGGGACAAATGTTAACTGGACAGCATTCATTTTATTTGGCATTCATAGAAGCAAGCTGTTTAGGGCTGGTGCAGCTGCTCAAGGATGTCAGCAAGTTCCTTCTAGCATCCTACTCTACTGTCCTTTCTTTGTGGCTTTTGTCCTCATGGTTGTAAGATGGATACTGTACCTCCAGGCATCAAATCCATGTTCTAGGCGGGAAGATTGAGGGAAAGAAAAATGGAGAATACAGTAGTCCTAAACCAACTGAGTCTGATCCTTTGAAACAGGAAAACAGTAGCTTCTCTGGAAACTCCATCTTGTAGACTTTACTTATATTTTATCCCCCAGAACTGGGTTGCCTGGCCACTGCTAGCCGCAAAGATGACCAGGGAAGTGAATATTTTTAATTGGGTACTCTGCCACTCTGAACAAATTTGATTTTCACTAGGAATGAAGAAGAGAAGGGTAGACATAGGATAGGCAACATGCGATATCTGCAATGAAAGGTAAAAGTAATTTTCAATGACTATTTTGAATTTTATTTTGACCACACAAATATGCATGGTGAATTTGGAAGGTGAAAGAAACTCAAACAGTAGAATTTCCCATTGTTAGTCTTAACTAGTCTTAGGGTCCTCTACCTTCCTGAGAAATTATCGCCCATAGATTTAAGGATAGCCTTAACTCTAGCAAATTAGTGGGGAAAGCTAACAAGACTGCTGGTAGTGTGACTCAAAAATGGAAATGGGGTCCCTAGAGCCATGCCCCAAAGACTATAGCAAGAAAAGTGTGGCTCTTGCTGTAAGATACATACTGATTATGTTAACTTACTGAAGTCTATTAAAAGAAATTCATCTAAAATAGCAATAGTGAATCCTATCTCCATAGGCCAAAAACTCTTAAACCTGATAGAACAATTGTTCTCTCATCCAACACGATTTTACAGTGAGGTTTTCTCCCTTATCTAAAGTGATTTTCTTACCAAGAGACAATTAACTAACACTGGACATTAACACCTCTCTCAAACTTTTCAAACAATTAGCATCAAATTATTTCTTTTCTTGTGGAAATTGAAGAGAAAATCATTAACAAATGGTACCAAATTATAAGATTTTTTTTTTCTATTTAGTATTTCTATTTTGCGGTGGTTTTACAAACACTATTGGTTCTTTTTTTCAGCAGGAGTTTAACAATCATGATGGGACATTTTCTGCCACTACAAAACCAGGGGCTCGTCTAATTTGGGACTATCAAAAGCAGTATCACGTGGTGACCATAGGCAGTTTCATTTTTCTGTACCAGTAGAGAAGTATATGTAAAATAAGAATAGAATTTTCACCATGACTAATGCATTTCCAGTAATTATTACTAAGGTAAATTCTCAAAGAAAAACAGACATTTAGTTGTACTAAACTTTTTTCATTTTGTTTTGTTTTTACAACTTGGCTGCCTGTCTGTCTTTATTAAGGTAATACTTATTTGATTTCTAGTTAAAATAAAAGATTTTTGTCCAACCAAATTAACAGAATGATTATCTTGTCAGGGAGTAATGAAAATGAATATTTCCTCCATTTTTTGGAGTGGTATAGTTTTTACAAGCTCCACAGAGGATATCATTCAGATAAGGTCACACCAAATAGGAGTTTTGCTCATTGGATTAAAAATAGATCAGCTCAATGACTCAGCAGGTAGCTTATTGCAGTTGCCTACTAAGAACATCCTAATTCTTCCTTGTACTACATCACAGTGAAGTACTCATGTGGCTTTATGGGGATTAGCTTATTCAGCTATTAGAAATAAGATCACAGTATATCTAGGACATTCTGTGAGATACAACAGCACTGAGAGTATTATGGGTCAAATTCTGGTTAAGTATAAGTAAGCATATATTCAAAGATTTAAGTTCCTTTTAATAAATTTATAATAATGTGGCTAAATTGAAAGTGAACTGTGGAATCAGGTTACAGAGAGCACTTGATTGTGCTTGGATTTTAGAGCAGTGCCTGTTTCATTGTTCCATGAGCCTTTCTACCTGATTTCCCCTCCCCCTGCCATATGGGAAACCTCAGGGGGGCCTTTAATGTTTTCCTTTTTTCTTACTCGCATTCAGGCAGTGGCCAAGTCACCTCCAGTCCCAGAATATTCAGGGATGGTCTAACAAATGGAGTTGGTATTTCTCCTGAAAGGAGACAGGAATAGAAGGCCTACCTTCCTCAAAAATATCTCCCTCCAAATTATTGGCTATCCATAGGGAAACACTTTAAGCTAGTATCTTCCATTAACATATATTAATATATCCAGCAACTACTTGATAATCATCCTTGTACAGCCTCCAGATATTAGGTCCCAGAGTAACGTAGATGAATAAAACCAGATCTTGACCCTCTAAGGGCTCCTTTTAACTCCTGATTTATTAGACCCCTGAGTAAATAGATAGGTAAGTTACAGTGTGAGGAAAAAGAAGAGTAGGAAGGTGGGAGAGTCAGATCTTGCAGGGCCCTGTACTGGAGAGTCAGGCAAGGTAGCAGGCCAGGGAGAAGGAGCGGCGTGAAGGCTTGTAGGGGCTTTGAAGGAGGGAAAAATCAATCTAGAGGCTCTGAGAAGTGCAAAAAACAAGTTTCATTCTCATTAATTCTTTTTTTTATTGTAGTATAATTGCTTTACAATGGTGTGTTAGTTTCTGCTGTACAACAAAGTGAATCAGCTAAACATATACATATATCCCCTCCCTCTTAGAACAAAGTGAATCAGCTAAACATATACATATATCCCCTCCCTCTTGGGCCTCCCTCTCACCCCCTCCCATCCCACCCATCTAGGTCATCATTAAGGCTCACCTTGGAAACACTGCCTAGTTCAGCCCATTCCTCTCCTAGGTCGGGCCCTCAGCAAAACAGAGGTAGCTTCAGTTTGGTTGGCAGGCAGTGTGTTTTCCGTTTGGGTGGCTGTTTTTCCTCCAGGATCACCAGATTTACCTCCCCCTCCCCACACTCCCATGTGGAGACCTGTTCTAAAGCTACTGACTGAGAGCAAAAAGTTAAGGAAGACTTCATTGATAAAGGTTTGAAGTGAGATCCCTGCTAGTAATGTTTGCTTTTTTACACAGGAGTCTGGGAAGCTCTTAAAGGTTGTTCAAACCAGACCACTAAACTCCAGTCTAATGCCATCCTATAAGGCTAACTTAAAAGGCATTACATTAATTCAGCAAGGAGGCCATGAGACTGATGTGGCTCTGATGTACTGGCAGCCTACGGAAGCAAACCAAAATCTAAGCATGCAAATGCTGAAAAGTTAGGGCAACCAATCACAAACTGCCATCTAGGCTTTAGCTATAGCCAATCAATAATTTCCTTACTTTGCTTACACATTTTCTCTATAAAAGTCTCACCCTCACCGCCCCCAGCTCCTGTGGGTGGAACGCTTCTAACAACTTCTGGTTTGGTGCTGCCCAACTGGAATAGACTTTTGCTCAAATAAACTCTTGAAATGTTCAATATGCCTCAGTTTATTTTTTAACAAAGATTAATCTTACTCAGTATCTCAAGTCTCTGTCCTCGACCTCATAGTTTTACTTATTTTCATTGTGTTAGTTACCCTTGTAAATGGCTTTCCATTCATTTGTTCAGAGTGAATGCTATTTTTCTTGTCAACTATTAATCCCAATGAGAGCAGTAAAAAATATTTATACTTCCTTTAAGAGTAGACCTGACTGTAAAAATAGATAGATAGAGAGAGAGAGAGATGAATAGATAGGTGGATTGATAATTTTCTAAGCATTATTTCAAGGTTCATCGATCTTGCTTGGGAGCCGGTAATAAGGCAGACTTGAATATATCCTCTACTCACATATTTCTTGGAACGTGATTGTTCATAGCCTCCAAGAGGGCAGAGACTCATCTATTGTCTTTGGTCCCCAGCACATGGCTCCTGCCTGACACTGGTCTGAGGATCAGCGGATTGAACTGCAGCAGCTTCACAGTTGCTCCCAGGTGCTTGAAGCTGAAAGCTGTCAATCATTTCACAAGATTTACTGAATCTTCTTCTTGGCAGAGGAATTGTGAGTTTATATAAAGAGAATATATAATATTTAATTGTGAGTTTATATATCGGTCTAAGAAAATGACTTGAAAAAATTTACAAGGCAATATAAAATTGAATATAAATAAATGGAGTGAAAATATAGTGTATAGAGTTAATCTCTGAGAATACTGACTGATCTCAAGTGCTGGAATAAGTATAAGGGCAAATACAAATTTTCTCCCCTCTGAAAATAAGCAGAGAGATTTTCCCCTTCTCCCTTTACTTTCTGAATTTCTTTCTCTGTCCTTGTCAAATGTATGTAAATCTTTGTAATGGCTAAATAAGCCTCTGGCCAGTCTCAACTCAGGAATGTTTCCTCAAGGACCTGGGAGCCATCTCTTTGAAGTGTAATCATCAAGGAAAATAATTCCAGTCTCCTGGAAGATGGGTTTTCTGGGAAAAGATGGGTCTAATTTGTCACCTGACTGTAAATTAAAAGCTACCCAAGTATTGAATGGTTTGTGTCCACTTAGCTGTATGAAAGAGGGAGATTCCCTTCTGTCTTTGTAATCCTTTTAGCGGGTTACCTGTGTGGCATATCACGTTCTGGTTTAATCTTATTCAAAATTTAAAATTTCCCTTTTTTTCTTTCTACCCTTGTGGAGAGCTTTTGAATTGAAGGAAGATTTGTTTTGATTATATTTCCCCAACACAAACATGGGCTGAGCTTTCTGGCAGCTGAGATATTGATGTTTGGTAGATTTCAATCATGACATTAATTCTGCTTTCTTTAAGTAATGGAGAATCAGTGCAGCGTGGTGGTCAAGGATGTGAACTCTGGAGTTAAAACACTTGCCTTCAAATCCTGGCTCAGTGACTCACCAGCAGTGTGACCTTGTACCAGTCAATTGGAAATCACATCGAACTTCCCCCAAGTCTAAATTTCCTCATCCACTTTTTAAAGCCTCAGTTTCCTCATCTCTAAAGTTGTGAATGACAAATCAGCCCTGCCTGAACCTCATGGAGAGCGTCCCCCCACAACAAAGAGAGGCTCTGTGGCTGGCAGAAGTAGAAGGGAATGCTAGGCAGGCCACAGCAACTGCTGTGCAGACCACTGTTAATCTGCCTCTCCGTGTTAACTCTGTGAGGGATGGGGTTGTGTCTCACTTTATAGCTTCAGTGCCCAACGTAATACCTAATACTTAATAGTTGCTCTATAAATATTATTTTAATGAATAAGCAATGAATAACTCCCATAAGCAAAGTTTTAGAGGTCACAAAGCTGAAACAAGGACTACAGAGAGTAACAGTGGGAAATACAATTAAAATGTAGGTTAAGACCATATAGTAGGGAGGCTTAAATGCTAAGCTGAGGTATTCATGCACTATTGTGTAGGCAGTAGGGAACCACTAAAAGTTTATGGACAGGGAAATAATACGATCAGAGCTAAAGCTTAAGAAGAGTAAACCAGTAGCAATGTCTAGAATGAATGGGTGGTAGGACTCCTAGTAGATGGGAAGATGTTTCTAATAGAAGATGTTTCAAACAGAAGGCAGTCATTCAGGTTAGAGCAGTGGTTCTCAATTGGGAGTGATTTTGCCTCTCAGGGGACATTTGGAAACGTCTGGAGACATATAAGTGAGGGGGTGCTATTGGCATCTAGTGGTTGGAGGCCAGGGATGCTGCTTAACATCCTACAATGCGCAGCAAAGAGTTATCCTGTCCAAAATGTCAGTAGTATCCCACTTGAGAAACTCTGGGTTAGAGATAATTAGAATGCATAACAAGAAGAGAACAAATGCGGCAGACATGAGTGGCACTGTGGAAGGGGAATACATAGACTTTTGAAAATGACTGTGTCTATAGAGCAGAGGAGAAGGCAGAATTAGAAGCAAACAAACAACAACAACAAAAAACATTCCACGGTTTAAAGCAGATATCTGGGAAGATGATGTCAGGAACAGGAATAGAGAAGTCAGAAGGAGGGCCAAATTTTAAGGGGGAATGATGAATTTGTTTTGAGTTTGAGATTTAACTGGATACCTTAGCATAATTCCAGAGGCAGCTAAACATGTACTTGTGGAGCCTAGAAAGAGGCTAAGACCAAAGATATAGATTTTAGGAGACATTTGCCGTGAGTTATTGGTTAAAGGAACGGGAGCAGGTAAGAGTACTGAAAAAGGGCAAAGAGGAGATGTGGTCTGAGAACAGAATTTTGAAAGACTGGGAGAAAACACAAAGGTCATATTACTATAAGACAGTGATGTTTATAAAATCATCTTATTTTTCAGAATATTGCTCTACTTTAGCAATTAATTTCCTCCCACAAATCCAACATATTAATTAGACTACCTGGAAGTGGGTCATTCCTAACTGTTCCTAAACTCTTGTTAACTCCATATCAAAGAACCTCTTGTTCTCTTGTTTTTAAATAATAGTTTTATTAAATTCCTCAAATCCTCTTACAAATCCCAAACATATTCTCAAGCTTGGCTCAACAGAACATCATTTTTAAAGCATTCTTTTCCTTTTATTCTGTGACTATCTTTAGCATTTAAGAGTTATTTAGAAATTATTTTCAAGACTGGCCTTCTTCAAAATTGAGAAGTATGTTATTTGATTTCAGACCATAGCGAGCCTCTGGCTTATTTGCTGTCCATAGAGGAAAAAAGTGTGAGCATGAGCTTATATCCCAGCTTTGCCATTAGTGAGCCATGTGATCTTTGGTAATATTCTTTCTCTCTCTCATTTAGAAAATTTAATTATATCTACAAAAAGGTACATGAGTTTTGTCAGAGACTAACATAAACATTTAATGTGGTAGTTGCCCACAGACCCATCCCAGTGTAATATTACCCAAACCTTTACTGTAAATTCCTAGGCACAATTCAGAGGCATTACAGATTTTTTAAAACTTTCCAAAGTTTTTATTTTGAAAAATATCAAACCTACAAAAAGTTGAAAAAATAGTGCAATGAGCAGCCATATACCCTTCGCCTAGATTCACCTATCATTAACTTTTGTGACGTCTGGTTGTTCTCTCTGTCTTTGTCTATCTATCTACCTATTTATATTTATTTTTTGCTAAATGACTTGAAAGTAAGTTATAGATATCATGAAACTGTATCCCTAAATACTTAGTATACATATCCTAAGAACATGGACATTCAGCTATAAAACCACAATATTATTATCTCACTCTAGAAATTTAACATTGATACAGCATACTATCTAATATATATACAGATTTTAAAATTGTTCCCCAAATGCCCCGTAAAACAGTTTTTTTCTTTTTTCAAGGTAGGATTTAGTCAAGGTTAATGTTTTTCTAGTCTGCTTTAATTTAGAAAAGTCTTCTACATTCTTTGGTCTTTTGTGACACTAATCATTTTGAAGATTACAAGCAAGTAATCCCACAATCTGGAATTGTCTGATTGTCTTCCCCTGATTAGTTTTGGGTTAAATATTTTTATAAGTATACTACACAGTATACTACACAGAGGATATAATGTATCCTCTCATTGTATCACTTCAGGAGACACGTCGTATCAGTTTGTCCCATTATTAACAGTATTAAGTTAAGTCACTAAATTAAGTCTTTCAGATCCCTCCTTTGTAAAAGTGGCTTTTCTCTATTTTAGTTAATAAGTAATCCATAGGGTGATATTTTAAGACATGTAACTAGCCTATATTGTGGTCTTCGAGTTCTCATCTGGCCTAACCTTCTTAGTAGTTTTTGCCAGTTTATTAAGTATGGTTCACCAGAAAACTTTTTTTTTTTAGTATGTAAAGTATCCCTTTTTTTTTTTTTTTTTAGTATGTGAAGTATCCTATATAATTTGTTTTGTTTTATTTTTTGCTTGAGTTAGCTAGAATTGGCTTTTGTTATTTTCCACCAAATACCGATTCCTACAATGTGAGAAAACATTGTATAAAATTCCTACCTCACTGGGGTAAAGATCAACATTATCTTCAGGGTTTCAAATATGACTATGATACCACACAAAGGCCCATGCATACAGGACCTCCAGATTTTTCAGGATACATGTAGAAAAACATTTTTTATCAGGATGTGTAACTGGTGAGCCCTGGTCAGGTTTGCTTAGCTCAGTCCCTCCTATGCCTCAGATAAATGATACACAAGCCCATGGACTGATCATTGTTACCTAGCTGCAGTGAGACTGTGCTGTTTGTGATGCTTAGTCATTGTCATAACTCTGTGGACAATGTAGCATGATGAAACTAGTGACAGACATTATATCCAAATCCTAGTTGCTAGATACAGATGACCTGGCTTGCTAAAGGCAGATTTTACAACCATATTAGGTAATTTTGCTGGAATTTCAGGGTGACATGGGTTGTATTTGTTAATATAATAATCGTAGTAATAGAAAAACTAAAATCTCAATGACAATTCAATAGAAACTTAATTCCTCTCTCAGTGTCCAATTGGTGTTTGGTGAATGATCTTCCATATAACAACTCAGACTCTCTGATATCTTCCATCTCATGATCTGCCATCTTCTGGAGCCTTGGGGTCCTTTGCTTCCAGTGGCAGAAGAGAAAGGTCACGTAGGTTTTTGATTTTGGTTTTAGAAGTACGTGGTTTATACAATCAATTTTAAACATAGAACAAGAGGAAAGAGAATGAGATAAATAACCAGAGTTAAAATAAGGTACTAGTAGGGTGGACGGATCACTGGAATTCTATGTTATGCAGTGTTCACAAGTGGTCGAGCGAAGAGTTTCAACATATGGAAAGAGCCGACACAGGCTACTTCCACTGGGGAAAAACAGGGGCAAATACACCTGGCCAAAAGCTATAGCTCACCAGCAACTATGCAGGAGGGTTTAATGGGCCAGGCTGAAAGTGGTGCATATCACTTCTGCCCACATTGACATTCTATCAGCCAAAACTCAGACCACACCCATCTGTAAAGGAGGCTAGGAAATATGGTCTAGGAGCAAAGTGATAACAGCTTTGAAAAGAGCCAGTCATTCTCTCCCACAGAGGCTGTAGGAGTTTTGGCAAACCTCCACCTCATGGTTACCTGTGAAGCTGAGAGGGACTGTGAATGCTAGAGAAGTTGCAGTCACCAAACACTCCAAGCCTGATGGTCTCTGTTGTTTTTGGCTGGTTTGGCCTCACTGCTGCAAACTTTTACTTGTATTAAATATATGTCAATGAGTGCTACATTTCACTGAGGTCTCAAACTCACTCCTCTGCAGGATTACTTCAGTAGCTGAGAAGCACTCCCACTTCTTTCTTAATATTTCTTTAGAAACGTTAAAGGCATCTCTAGCTAGTCACGTAATTGTAAAGAGTGTATGATAATTTTTAGATAGAAGCTGACCTCAGCAATGTACAAGTATGAAAGTGACCCTATTCATCACCACCAGTTTTAGTTAAACGTCCCTGCCCGGGTGAAAACTCAGACTTATATCCAGTTACTCCCCAGATAACAAGTCCTTTCGTCTCTTTCAAACATGAGGGGGTCTTGTCCAGATTTCCAGAAGTATGTATGTCCAGGAGGAAAGTGACACAGTTTTGGTGAGCAGCCAAAAGGCTGTAAGAGGTTTGGTAAACCCTCACTTGTGGTTTTACCTGGAATAAGTTATTGAAAAAAATATTTAAAATGTGTTGCTGACTGGCATGGTGCAAGGAGAACTATTAAGGCCTAAAATGAAGTTAAAGCAGGAATTCAAAGAGGTAAAGTGAGCACCAAAGCTGGATTAGCCCTAAAGTTTCTGAAGAACTCTGGTGACCTTGAGATTCCACTCTGATGGCTGCACAGAGTTTGGGGGACAGGAGATAAAGGTAAGGGCCTATTCAAGTAGAGCGTCTACTAGGAGATCTGCATAAAACCAGGACCCCAAAAATCCCAAGGAAAAATTAACTTATCACTCAGGAGTAGACAGCAAGAAACTTGCATCTTGAACTTGATCCTAGTTGAAGACAATGAGATAGAAAAATGAGACAGAAAAATTTCCCCTGAGCATTTATAACACAAGCTGATCTCCAAGTGGATTTTCATTCCAAAAGCCTGCCCCCTGTGAGTTTTGAAAACCTCAAATGATCATTGAACTTGAAGTGGTCTCAGGTTGGTAGTTCCCCCAGGCAACAGGCAGGAGGACTGCAATTTCAACCTGGACCTCAAAGAAATTCCACAGATGAAATGCCAAGGCCAATGATTCAGCTCTCAGTAAAAAAAAAAAAAAAAAAAAAATCTAACAATGCAAGGAAATAAGGCACTCAAAGCTAGAGCTAGCAGAAACAAAACAGAAGAATCAGATCTGCAAAGACTTCAGAAATTGCAGTTGTCAAGCCCAACATAAAAGTACTGTGTTTAATGTGTTTAAAGAAATAAGAGTGGCTTGAAAATACAAGCAAGGAACAGAAGACTATAAAAATGGTTAAGCAGATATGATAAAGAGCTGAACAGAATTTCTGGAGATGAAAACTTTAATAATTAAAGTTGAAAACTCAGTGGACAAATTAAGCCTCAGAATACACTACCCAGCAAAGTTATCATCAGAACTGAAGGAGAGATAAAGAGTTCTCCAGATAAGCAAAAGCTAAAGGAGTTTATCACCACTAAACTGGTCTAACAAGAAATGTTAAAGGGTCTTCTTTAAGATGAAAAGAAAGGGTGCTAATTAGTAATAAGAACACGTATGAAAGAGTAAATCTCACTGGAAAAGTAAATATATAATCAAGGTAGTATGTTAATTACTTAAAAAGCTAATATAAAGGTTAAAAGACAAAAGTAGTAAAAACAACTATAACAACAGTTAAGGGATATACAAGATAAAAAGATGTAAAACGTGACATCAAAAACATAAAACATGGGTGGGGAAAGAATGAAAATGTTGAGCTATAGAATGGGATTAACCTTAAGTTGTTATCAACTTAAAATAGACTGTTATAGACATAAGTTGTTATATGTAACCCTGATGGTAACCACAAAGCAAAAACCTATAGTAAGTACACAAAGATAAAAAGAAAGGAATATAAGCATACCGCCAAAGAAAGTCATCAGACCACAAAGGAAGAGAACAAAAGAAGAAGAAAGGAACAGAGAGGAACTACAAAGAGAGCTAGAAAATAATTAACAATATGGCAATTAGCACATAGCTATCAATAGTTACTTTAAATTTAAGTGGACTAAATTCTCCAATCAAAAGACAGAGTGGCTGAATGGATTTAAAAAACCAAGATCTATCTGTATTCTGCCTACAAGAGACACACTTTAGATGTAAGTACACATACAGACTGAAAGTGAAGGCATGAAAAAAGATATTCCATGCAAATGAAAACCAAAAGAAAGCTGGAGTAGCTACCCGTGTATCAGGCAAAGTAGACTTTAAAACAAAAACTGTAATAAGAGACCAAAAAAAGGGTATTACATAATGACATAATAATAAAGGGGTTAATCCAACAAGAGGATATAACATTTGTAAATGTTTATGCACCCAACATAGGAGTACCTAAATATTAAAGTAAATATTAACAGGCCTAAATGGAGAAATAGACAGCAATACAATAATAGTAGGGGACTTTAATATACCACTTACATCAATGGACAGATCATCTAGACAGAAAGTCAATAAGGAAGCATCAGCCTTAAGAAACATGGTAGAACAGAGTGACAACAAATATTTATAAAACATTCCATCCAGAAGCAACAGGATACACGTTATTCTCAAGTGCACATGGAATATTTTCCAAGATAGACCATGTATTAGGTCACAAAACAAGTCTTAATAAATATAAGAGAATTGAAATGATATCAAGAATCTTTTCCAACAATGGTATGAAACTAGAAATTAATTACACAAAGAAAACTGGAAAATTCACAAATGTGTGGAGGTTAAACAACATGCTACTGAATTGCTAATTGGTCAAAGAAGAGAAAAATTTTAAAAATACCTTGAGACAATCGAAAATGGAAATGTAACATACCAAAATGTATGGAATGCAGCAAAAGCACTTTTAAGAGAGAAGTTCTTAGTGATAAATGCATACCTCAAGAAATAAGAAAAGTCTCAAGTAAACAACATAACTTCACACCTCAAGGAACTAAAAAAACAAGAACAAATGAAGCCAAAAGTTAGTAGAAGGAAAGACATAAAGATTAGAGCAGAAATAAATGAAGCAGAAACTAAAAAGACAAAGAGATCAATGAAACTACTAGCTGGTTCTTTGAAATGATAAACAAAATTGCTAAACCTTCAGGTTGACTCACCAAGAAAAAAAAAAATGAGAGAGGATTCAAATAAATAAAATCAGAAATGAAAGAGGAGATATTAAAACAGATAACACAGAAATATAAAGGATCATAATAAAATACTACTAAAAATTTCATGCCAACAAATTGGACAACCTAGAAGAAATGTGTAAATTTCTAGAAACATACAATCTACCAAGAAGGAATCATTATGAAATATAAAATCTGAACAGATCAATTACTAGCAAGGAGCTTGAATCAGTAATCAAAAGCCTTCCAGCAAACAGAAGTCCATGACCAGAGAGCTTCACTGGTGAATTCTACCAAACATTCAAAGAAGGATTAATACCAATTCTTCTCAAACTCCTCCAAAAAATAGAAGAGGGGGAAAATCCTCCAAACACATTTTATGAGGCCAGCATTCCCCTGATACCAAAGCCAGACAAGGATACTATTAAAAAAGAAAATTACAGGCCAATATTCCTGGTGAACATAGATACAAAAATCCTCAACAAAATATTAGCAAACCAAATTAAACAATACATTAAAAGGATAATACACCATGATCCAGTGGGATTTATTCCAGGGATTGCTAGGATGGTTCATCATCCACAAATCAGTCCATGTGATATACCACATTAGCACAACGAAAAATAAAAATCATATCATCATCTCAATAGATGCAGAAGAAGCAGTTGACAAAATTCAACATCCATTTATGATTAAAAACTCTCAACAAAGTGCACATAGAGGGAAATGATTGCAACAAAATAATGGCCATATATAACAACCTAGAAGAAATGTATAAATTTCTAGAAACATACAGTCTACCAAGAAGGAATCATTATGAAATATAAAATCTGAACAGATCAATTACTAGCTTGAATCAATAATCAAAAGCTTTCCAACAAACAAAAGTCCGTGACCAGAGAGTTGACAGTTGACATTTTACTCAATGATGAAAGGCTGAAAGCATTTCCTCTAAGATCAGGAACAAGACAAGGATGTCCACTCTCTATGATTTTATTCAACATAGGAAGCCCTAGCCAGAGCAATTAGGTGAGAAAAAGAAATAAAAAGAATCCAAATCGGAAAGGAAGAAGTAAAACTTTCACTATTTGCAGATGACATGATGTTATATATAGAAAGACGGTACAGATCTAGACTCCATCGAAAAACTGTTATAACTAATAACTTAGGTAAAGTTGCAGGATACAAATTTTTTTTTTTTTTTTTGGCTGTGTTGGGTCTTCTTTGCTGCGTGTGTGCTTTCTCTAGTTGCAGTAAGTGGAGGCTACTCTTCATTGTGGTGTGTGGGCTTCTCATTGTGGTGGCTTCTCGTTGCGGAGCACGGGCTCTAGGTGCGCAGACTTCAGTAGTTGCAGCATGCAGGCTCAGTAGTTGCGGCACGCGGGCCCTAGAGCAGGCGGGCTTCAGTAGTTGTGGCACATGGTCTCAGTAGTTGCAGCACGCAGGCTCTAGGGCACACAGGCTTCAGTAGTTGTGGCACGTGGGCTCAGTAGTTGTGGCACACCGGTTTATTTGCTCCGTGAAATGTGGGATCTTCCTGGACCAGGGATCGAACCCATGTCCCCTGTGTTGGCAGGTGGGTTCTTAACCACTGCGCCACCAGGGAAGTCCCAGGATACAAAATTGATACACAAAAATCTGTTGTGTTTCTTTACACTAATAACAAACTATCAGAAGGAATTAAGAAAACAATCTCATTTACATTTGCATCAAAATAATATAATACCTTGGAATAAGTTTACCCAAGGAGGTGAAAAATGTGTATTTTAAAACTGCAAGACATTAATGAAAGAAATTGAAGAAGACACAAACAGAAAGATATTCCATGCTCATGGATTAGAAAAATTAATATTGTTAAAATGTCCATACTACTCAAAGCAATATGCAGATTCAAGACAATCTCTAACAAAATTCCAATGGCATTTTTCACAGAAAGAGAACAATCCTAAAATTTGTACAGAACCACAAAGACCCTGAATAGCCAAAGCAATCTTGAGAAAGAAGGACAAAGCTGGAGGCATCAGGGACCCTGATTTCAAACTATATTACAAAACTATAGTAATTAAAACAGTATGGCATCGGCATAAAAACAGACACACAGATCAATGGAACAGATTGGAGACCCCAGAATTAAACCCACACATTTGTGGTCAATTAATTTACAACAAATGAGCGAAGAATATACAATGGTGAAAGGATAGTGTCTTCAACAAATGGTACTGGGAAAATTGGACAGCCAAATGCAAAAGAATGAAACTGGACCACTATCTTACACTATACCCCAAAACTAAATCAAAATAGATTAAAAATTTGAAAGTAAGAGCCTGAAGCCATAAAACTCCTAGAAGAAAACATAGGTAGCAAACTCCTTGACATAGGTCTTGGCAATGATTTTTAAAATCTAACACCCAAAGCAAAAGCAATAAAAGCAAAAATAAACAAGTTGGGACTACGTTAAACCAAAAAGCTTTTGCACAGCAAATAAACCAACAGCAAAATGAAAAGGCAACGTACTAAATGGGAGAAAATATTTGTAAATCATATATATGGTAATGGGCTAAAATCCAAAATTCACAAAGAACTCATACAAATCAATAGCAAAAAACCAAACAATCTACTTTAAAAATGGGCAGAACATCTGAATAGACATTTTTCCAAAGAAGACCTACAGATGGCCAACAGGTACATGAAAAAGTGTTCAACAACATTAATCATCAGGGAAATGCAAATAAAAACCACAATGAGATATCACACCTGTTAGAATGGCTATTATCAAAAAGACAAGAAATAACAATGTTGGCACAGATGTGGAGCAAAGGGAAACCTCATGCACCATTGATAGGAATGTAAATTGGTGCAACCACTGTGGAAAACAGTATGGAAGTTCCTCAAAAAATTAAAAATAGAACTACCGTATTATCCAACAATTCCATTTCTTGATATTTATCTGAGAAAAACAAAAACACTAATTCAAAAAGATATATACACATCCATGTTCATTGCAACATCATATACAATAGCCAAGATATGGAAACAACCTAAGTGTCCATTGATGGATAAATGGATCAAGAAATTGGGTACACATATCCAATGGAATATTACTCAGCCATAAAAAGAATGCCACTTTTGATAACATGGATGGACCTCGAGGGCATTATGCTAAGTGAAATATGTCAGACAGAGAAAGATAAATACTGCATAATCTCTCTTATATGTGGAATCAAAAAACAAAGCAAGCTCATAACTACTGAGAACAGATTGGTGGTTGCAAGAGGTGAAGGGTAGGGAGTGGAAGAAGTGGGTGAACTTTTTTTTTAGTTTAAATAAATTGAATAAAAATTTTAAAAAATAATTTAAGTTGAAAACTCAGTAGATGAATTAAGCTTCAGAGTAGAAACAGCTGAGAAGAGAATTTGTAGAAGAGTCCAGTTCAAGCTTTTAATCTTGTAACTTCAGTTCTGTTGAGGGCAATTTCAAAATTCCAAATTTGTTCAAAGCTGAATCTTCTTTGCTTCTCTAGCGCAGGCCTGCTTCAGGCTTCAGAACCTGAGGTCGGCGAGGTGGCCTTGTCAGCTGCTTCTTTCCTCCCAAAATACCTCCCCCACTTCTATGGGCTGTTTCTGACCTCTGCCACCCTGTGCCAGGGGAAAAAGTGATTAGAGGGAAAGGGAAACAGTTTTGTATGCCTGGTACTGTGTCATCTGGTGTCAGTGCCCTCTGGGTATGAAGACTATCCAAAGATGACACTTTCTCTCCAAATTTTTTCCCAGAAGTACACCGTCTGCTTCCGCACACTCTGACTATAGCTCCTTGTTGCAGACAGCACTTCTCTGGCTGTCAGCTTTTGATAACTCCCTCAAATCTGGACTTCTGGTGGTTTCTTTCCCAATTGGGGAGCAAGAAGGCAAGATTCCTTTTCACATGATCACAGGCCAGTGCTTTTTGTGGATTCCACTTTGTTCCCTGAAACATACTACCCTTTGCCTCCTGTATGTGAAAGGCCATTTTACACCCAGTATGGCCCTGCAAACAAGTGAAGCTTCAGCTATGTCTCCAGCCTTCACATTTGGCAAGGATCAGACCCAAGTCCTTCTTCCTGAAACTCCTGGAGACAAGTTCTGGGAGGTCTCCTTGAGGTACTTCTCATTTGGCTTGAAGTGAGGGGGGAGCACACTTCTCCCTGACCCCATGTGAAGGTGGGGGGGAGAGAAAGCCGTTTCCAAAGAAATCCTCACCTTCCCATCTTCTCTACCTCAGTCTCTTTATACTGTCAAGGTCAATGGTGAGCTCATGAAAGACAGAGTATTTACACACTTAGCAGGTCCAGAGTGACTTGGGAGTACTGGTCACCCATTGTGTTGATTTCAGCTTTGGGAGCCTGGCCAAAAATGAAGAGAGAAGTGCCATTTGAATATCTTGTTTCATTGGATTTTATCCCAAATAATTAAAATAATTACATTTTTTAATGAAGCAAAAAAATGCAAATAAGATGCTATAATTTCTTTGATGTCAAAAATTCAAGACTGAGGGCTTCCTGGTGGCTCAGTGGTTAAGAATCCGCCTGCCAATGCAGGGGACATGGGTTCGAGCGTTGGTCCGGGAAGATTCCACATGCTGCGGAGCAGCTAAGGCCGTGTACCACAACTACCGAGCCTGCACTCCAGAGCCCGCGACCACAACTACTGAAGCCCGCATGCTGCGACTACTGAAGCCCATGAGCCTAGAGCCTGTGCTCTGCAACAAGAGAAGCCACCGCCACGAGAAGCCCGCGCACCACAACGAAGAGTAGCCCCCGCTCGCCACAACTAGAGAAAGCCTGCATGCAGCAACGAAGACCCACCGTAGCCAAAAATAAATAATAAAATAAATAAATTTATAAAAAAAAAAAATTCAAGACTGAAAATGCAAACCACACAAGGGCAGAAGATATTTGCAATGCATATTACAAAAGTTAATGCATATTACTCAGAATACATAAAGAATTCTTACAAAGAAATAGAAAAATGGGCAAAAACTTGAACAGGCTCTTCAAAAAAGAGGATATCCAAATGACCAGTGAACATAAAAATGTGCTCAAGCTCAGGAGTTATCAAGGAAAAGCAAATTTAAAACACAATGAGATACACACACACACACCATTATGCACTCATCAGAAGAGTTAAAATAAAAAACGGAAAATACCAAGTATTAATGAGAATAAGGAGCAGCTAAATTTTTCCTATACCAGTGGGGTGAGGGTGTAAATTAATACACCCACATTGCAAAAATGCCTAGCAGTAGCTATTAAATCTGAACTTTTGACCCAGCAATTTTATTCCTTGGGTATTTACTCAATAGAGCATGCATGTTGTGCTCTAAAAGATATTCTCATGAATGCTTCTATCAGCATCATTCATGATAGCCCCAAACTGAAAACAATTTAAGTATCTATAGATAATAGAATGGATACATAAATTGTGGTATATTCATACAATGGAATACCATGCAGGAATAGAAATGAATGAACTACTGTTACAATAAAATAGATGAATCTCATTTATGTAAAAGAAGTTGAACACAAAAGTATTCATACTGCACAATTTCATTTATATAAAGTTTGAAAACAGGCAAATGTATGGTATTGAAAGTCAGAAGAGTGATTTCCTTTTGGGAAGAAGGAGGGAATAGTGATTGGGAGAGGGCAGAAATGTCATATCCAATTTCATGGCCTATTGGTATTACATGGTGTGTTTGCTTTGTGATTACTCATTGAACTGTACCCGTATGATTTGTTCACTTTTCTGTACCCATTTTATACTTCAATAGAAAAGCAAGTTTTTTAAGGGGGGGAAAACATTCTATAAAAAGACAAAGATCAAATGTGGGTCAGAAATATTAATAAACACTGATTTTGAGTCTGTGTTGTTTCCTTCCTAGATTCATGACAACGAACTGATCTCTGTGAGGCTCAGTTTCTTCATTTATGAAATAGGAATGATGTAATTAATCCTTCCCCAGAGGATTGTTGTAAATGTCAAATGACAGGATATATATAAATGTGCTTTGAAAACTATAACAAGCATCAGTTATAATAGCAGGTATATATAAATGATAAAAATTTCAAGGCCAATTTTTCTTCACAAATTGTTCTCTTTCAAAAAATCATATAACACCCAACTGAGAATCAGTTAACGGAGCCCTCCCATACTATTTAATCCTCATGAGTCACAAACAGATGTACTATATGGCCACATAGATATGTGAGTCTACAAGATAAATTTAGAAGCTTTTCACGGTAACAAAATATTGGCATCTTAACACAACTGACTTGTCTCAGTGGTCAAGTGTAGGAAAGACTCTTAATCTGGATATCTCAACTATTTGGTTGCAAATAACAGAAACCAACTCAAGCTAACTTAAGCAAAGAAGAATGTGGAGATGTCTCAGAGAACTCAAGGGTAGTAAAGCAGTTGGGCTTCTGGAATCAGAAACTATTCAGCCTTGAAGAACGTGGCAGAACTTGCTCTCCTGTCTCAGCCACGCCTCTTTAAGGTTGTCTGCTTCATTCTTCCCTCACAACAGACTGGTTCTCTTTCCTTCCCTGTGCACAGAATGGGGAAGGATGGTCCTAAAACAGTTCTGAGCTGACAGTCTTTCCTCTCACAAGACCAGCCTAGCCTGATGGGCAATTTCTTGGCCTTAAAGAAAATTTCCTGGGAGAAAATCAGTTTAACCTGGCTTGGGAAGAATGATCACTCTGGTTTGGTCAACTGGCCAGAAGTACAGTGTCATTTAGTACAAATGTGTTTAGTACAAATAGTCCACTGGGGGACTACCCCAGTGGGCAAGATGTAAGTTTTCAGAAAAAGGGAGTTATGAGCTGGGAAGACATCCATAAAAGCTTTTGTTGCAATTTCCTATAGATTTTAACTGTAGTAGTTGCATCAATCAAGTTGCCTGCTTTCTATCTTTCCCCTTCTTTGAGAGTTGTTCCCACAACCCTGCTGAGAATGGGTATCAAACCACTTGACTCTTGCTATCCAGGTGACAGCTGACTGGACCAGGGTTTAATATCTGACACATTACAGGCCAATCGTAGTTTTTCTGTCTGAAATTTGGAAATGGGATGTGAAAGCTGGGTCAGTTACTCATGGGTCCTGGACTTGTAAAACCATGGAAGGTTGATACTGGAGTAGCCACGCTAAGACACATTCAGGCAAGGGAAACTGACCTACAGATACACAGTGAGTTAGAAGCAGCTGACTGGAGAAATGGAAGAAAGACCATGTTGGTTCTAAGAACAAAACACTGACTGGTTTCTGACCTTCCCAGGTTCAGTCTCGTGCAGTCTTAATCACCAGTGTGCAGTTGGGTTCCATGAAATCATCTTGTCTGTTTATTGCAGATATCAAACTAGCTCAGTCAACTTGAGTAGATTTATGTTGACTGTAACAAGAGCAATCTGAATGAATTTGAGAACATCAGGGCCCAGCGAGTGTCCTTTCTACCGCACACAGACATGAGGTTTTTTTGCTTTGAGCTCTGCCCACAGTTTTACAAAATCAATGGCTATTTTTAGATTTTTCAACAAGACATTATTTCATGCCTACCATGTTTAGCATAAAAAGCATTAACAAAGAAATAAGACACGTGGTCATAGCCTCAGGGGCTACAATCTAGTTGAGAAGAGAATACAAAACACACCTAAAACAATTAGAGACTAGGAAAAAAACAGTATATAATTAAGTGTTAAATTTCAGGGCACCGAAACATTACTACCATACAGAAGACAGATCAAGATCCTTGTGGCTTGAATGGGCAGAGCTGAGAGAGGAGGGGGAAGGGTTCCACAGTGAGCAAACCAGCAGGACTGGAGAAGAGGGTTCACGTGGCTAATTGGTAGGAAATTTGCTTAAGAATAGTTCTCTTATTTCTGATTACTGGCTTCTAGTTGGTGGAGAGTTCTCTTGTAATGTTGGGAAATTATGAAAGCACATTGCTTTAATTGATGTTGTTCTTCTCTGTAATCTCATAGCATTTTCAATGCTCAGTCTGCTTTCACTCACTTCAGCTTAATATAAGGAGATTAAATTTCCTGAGGCCAATCAGCTGTTTGTCCTATTCAATGAAGTATTTTGTAAAAAACATTAACAATTGTGTCTAAAAATCTCACTTTCTTTATTGTATGTTGTCCTGTATGATGATGATTAATCGCAAATAAACCAAATACAGTCATCTAAATAAGAACAAACATGTGAATATTCATGTAGCAATTGAAATTCACAAAATGTTTTACTTTATAAAATAATCACCCTACAGTAAGTATATAGAAATAACACTAGGAAGTTATAATAAAAGAAAATTGTTACAGTCGTTATATATAATCTTCTAAGACACATAAAAAATATAGCCTGGAGAATGAAACAAAAATATATGTACATTCTTTTATGACATTATTATGAAACTATTATTAGAATTCCAGAATTGACCTGTATAATTAATGAACAAGGACCTTTATTTGTTGTTAACCTTGCCATAGATTGCATGAACTGTGTTAATAAAACCACCAAAATAGTTGTCCTATGTGGGTAAATGACTACTGTGATATAGTTTGAAAATTATATCTAATTTATTGTTGATGATCAATCATGTTCCAAAACAATATGATGAAAACAGTGTTTTAAAAGATGGCTCATTTTTTTTTTCCTCTCTATAGCTATTTACAGTGTCAAATTTAACCTTAAAGTATAGTGATGAACACAAAAGAATTCTGAATAGAGAATTTCCACAATCCATTCTGTCCTTTCTATATCATTGTGGTTTTTTTGTGTTTTTTTTGTTTTTTAAATTATTTATTTATTTTTGGCTGTGTTGGGTCTTCGTTTCTGTGCGAGGGCTTTCTCCAGTTGCGGCAAGTGGGGGCCACTCTTCATCGCGGTGCGCGGGCCTCTCACTGTCGCGGCCTCTCCCGTTGCGGAGCACAGGCTCCAGATGCGCAGGCTCAGTAGTTGTGGCTCACGGGCTTAGTTGCTCCGCGGCATGTGGGATCTTCCCAGACCAGGGCTCAAACCCGTGTCCCCTGCATTGGCAGGCAGACTCCCAACCACTGAGCCACCAGGGAAGCCCCTATATCTTTGTTTAAAATGGTTTTCTGAATAGGGTAATTTTCTTTTTAAAAAAATAGTTGTTTTATTTATTTATTTGTCTCTGCCAGGTCTTAGTTGCGGCATGCGGGATCTCCGTAGCTGCACGCGGGATCTTTTTTAATTGCAGCATGCAGGATCTTTTAGTTGCGGCATGCAGGATCTGGTTCCCTGATCACGGATCTATCAGGCTGCCTGCGTTGGGAGCGCAGAGTCTTAACCACTGGAGCACCAAGGAAGTCCCACGATAATTTTCATTTAATCTTTAGTGACTTACTTGATCTTTATACTTCAAAGATAATTAATTAGCATTTATTTTAATTATTTTTTATAAAATTATAATTTCGTGGACTATGTATCTCTTTAATTTTACTTAGAATCAACACTTATCGAAGACTTATTGATTCATTAATAAGAGAACCAGCAAGATGGTGAAGCTTTTCTAAAATATATTTCTTTAATTTTAAAAGTAGTTTTATTAGAACGATGTCCATATGTTTATGCAAGTAATTTGAAATTGTAATTTGTTATTTTTTTAAAATTAATTTATTTATGTATTTATTTTTGGCTGTGTTGGGTCTTCGTTGCTGCGTGTGGGCTTTCTCTAGTTGCAGAGAGTGGGGGCCACTCTTCATTGCAGTGCGTGGGCTTCTCATTGCGGTGGCTTCTCTTGTTGCAGAGCACGGGCTCTAGGTGCACAGGTTTCAGTAGTTGTGGCACATGGACTCAGTAGTTGTGGCTTGCAGGCTCTAGAGCACAGGCTCAGTAGCTGGGGCACACGGGCTTAGTTGCTCCACGGCATGTGGGATCTTCCCGGATCAGGGCTCGAATCCATGTTCCCTGCATTGGCAGGCGGATTCTTAACCACTGTGCAGCCAAGGAAGTCCCATAATTTGTTATTTTTTAAATGTCGTATTTTAAATTTATAATGCAGGCATAAATACTATCTAAAGAAAATTAAAAACATATTTAGATTAAAATGTTAATTTAGAATAGTAATGCTTTTGTCTTAAATTGTTTTCAGAAGTACTTTTTAGAAATCATTTTACATAAGAAACTCAAAATGAGGGTGTACAGATATTACTTTCAAAACATAACTCAGAAGCAAAGCAAGGTAAAATGTAGTGTAAAACTCCAGTCTGGACTTTTCTTTTGCAATTGACTTGGCAACAAAATATTCAAAGAAATAATCATACATAAGAAGTTTACCAATCTGGAAATACCCCATTCTTAGACAAAAAATAGGGACTTAGGGGAAAGAAACCGGCATTTATTAAGCTTCTATGCTATGCTAGGTATTTGCATAATTATCTCATAGTAATCCTTACTTTACAAAGTAGATACGATCTCCCTCTTATGTAGCAGAAAATGAACCTCATAGCAGCTAAATAACTTCCTCAAGGAGTTCTGACTAGTGATTGCTGGAACCCAATTATTATCTTGTAAATTCAGTTTTCTCTTTTCTCTTCAGTAGCTATTTTATTTGAAACTGTGTCAACCTATGATCAGGTTAAATTTCAAAATCTTAGAATCTCAGAACAGGAATTTCTTTTTCTGTAATCAGATGAAACTGAAAAATGTCTCTCTTATAGAATTATTTAACATTATTAAAACTGTTTCTACAACTCCCTATCTCTTTTAAAAGTCGATGAAATAAAGAAAGAGGGAGGGAGTCAAGATGGCATACTAGGAGGACGCAGAATTCGCACCTCCTCACAACTAGGGTACCTACCAGGCACTGGTGGGGGACCGCAAACACCTAAGGGAATGGGAGGAACCCCCAGCAACTGGTTATTTCAATTATAGTTTTATTCTTACTAATATATTTTTTATCTTTCTAATATTATTTCCTTTTTTATTCTTTGATATTTTACTGTTCCTTTTTTCTTTCTTTTTTTTTTTTTACCATGCCACAAAGCTTGCGAGATCTTGGTTCCCAGGCTGGAGGCCGGGCCCGAGCTCCTGTGGTGGGAACTCTGAGTCCAAAGTGCTGGACTAACAGAGAACTTTAGACCCCAGGGAATATTCACTGGAGTGAGGCCTCCCAGGGGTCCTCATCTCAGCACCAAGACTCAGCTCTATCTAACTGCCTACAAACTCCAGGGCTAGAGGTCTTAGGCCAAACAACTGGTAAGACAGGAATACAGTACCACCCATCAAAAAAAAAAAAAAGAAACAACAAAAAAATATGTTACAGATGAAGGAGCAAGGTAAAAACCTACAAGACCAAATAAATGAAGATGAAATAGGCAACCTACCTGAAAAAGAATTCAGAGTAATGATAGTAAAGATGATCCAAAATCTTGGACACAGTATGGAGAAAATACAAGAAACATTTAATAAGGATCTAGAAGAACTAAAGAGTAAACAAACAGTGACGAACAACACAATTACTGAAACTAAAAATACTCTAGAAGGAATCAATAGCAGAATAACTGAGGCAGAAGAACAGATAAGTGAGCTGGAAGATAAAATGGTGGAAATAACTGCCAGGGAGCAGAATAAAGAAAAAAGAATGAAAAGAATTGAAGACAGTCTCAGAGACCTCTGGGACAACATTAAACACACCAACATTCAAATTATAGGGGTCTGAGAAAATATTTGAAGAGATTATAGTCAAAAACTTCCCTAACATGGGAAAGGAAATAGTCAAGTCCAGGAAGCAAAGAAAGTACCATACAGGAAAAACCCAAAGAGAAACACACGAGACACATATTATTCCAACTATCAAAAATTAAATACAAAGAAAAAATATTAAAAGCAGCAAGGGAAAAGCAACAAATAACATACAAGGGAATCCCCATAAGGTTAACAGCTGATTTTTCAGCAGAAACTCTGCAAGCCATAAGGGAGTGGCAGGACATATTTCAAGTGATGAAAGGGAAAAACCTACAACCAAGATGACTCTACCCAGCAAGGATCTCATTCAGATTCAATGGAGAAATTAAAACCTTTACAGGTAAGCAAAAGTTAAGAAAATTAAGCACCACCAAACCAGCTTTACAACAAATGCTAAAGGAACTTTTCTAGGCAGGAAACACAAGAGAAGGAAAAGACCTACAATAACAAACCCAAAACAATTCAGAAAATGGTAATAGGAACATACATATCGATAATTACCTTAAATGTAAATGGATTAAATGCTCCCACCAAAAGACATAGACTGATTGAATGGATACAAAAACAAGGCCCGTACATATGCTGTCTACAAGAGACCCACTTCACACCTATGGACACATACAGACTGAAGTGAGCGGATGGAAAAAGATACACCATGCAAATGAAAATCCAAAGAAAGCTGGAGTAGCAATCCTCATATCAGACAAAGTAGACTTTAAAATAAAGACTATTACAAGAGACAAAGAAGGACACTACATAATGATCAAGGGATAAATCCAAGAAGAAGATATAACAATTGTAAATATTTATGCACCCAAAAGAGGAGCACCTCAATACATAAGGCAAATGCTAACAGCCATGAAAGGGGAAATCGACAGTAACACAATCATAGTAGGGGACTTTAACACCCCACTTTCACCAATGGACAGATCATCCAAAATGAAAATAAATAAGGAAACACAAGCTTTAATGACCCATTAGGGGCTTCCCCAGTGGCGCAGTGGTTGAGAATCTGCCTGCCAATGCAGGGGACACGGGTTCAAGCCCTGCTCTGGGAAGATCCCACATGCCGTGGAGCAACTAGGCTCGTGAGCCACAACTACTGAGCCTGCGTGTCTGGAGCCTGTGCTCCGCAACAAGAGAGGCCGTGATAGTGAGAGACCCGTGCACTGCGATGAAGAGTGGCCCCCACTTGCCGCAACTAGAGAAAGCCCTCGCACAGAAACGAAGACCCAACACAGCCAAAAATAAAAAATAAATTAATTAATAAATTAAAAAAAAAAAGACCCATTAAACAAGATGGACTTAATTGACATTTATAGGACATTCCATCCAAAACCAACAGAATACACTTTCTTCTCAAGTGCTCATGGAACATTCTCCAGGATTGATCATATCTTGGGTCACAAATCAAGCCTTGGTGAATTTAAGAAAATTGAAATCGCATCAAGTATCTTTTCTGACCACAATGCTATGAGACTAGATATAAATTACAGGAAAAAAACTGTAAAAAATACAAACACATGGAGGCTAAACAATACGCTACTAAATAGCCAAGAGATCACTGAAGAAATCAAAGAGGAAATCAAAAAATACCTAGAAACAGGGGCTTCCCTGGTGGCGCAGTGGTTGAGAATCTGCCTGCCAATGGCAGGGGACACGGGTTCGAGCCCTGGTCTGGGAAGATCCCACGTGCCACGGAGCAACTGGGCCCGTGAGCCACAACTACTGAGCCTGCGCGTCTGGAGCCTGTGCTCCGCAACAAGAGAGGCTGCGACAGTGAGAGGCCTGCGCACCGCAATGAAGAGTGGCCCCCGCTCGCCGCAACTAGAGAAAGCCCACGCACAGAAACGAAGACCCAACACAGCCAAAAATAAGTAAATAAATAAAATAAATTTATGTAAAAAAAAAACCTAGAAACAAATGACAATGAAAACACAACAACCCAAAACCTATGGGAATGCAGCAAAAGCAGTTCTAAGAGGGAAGTTTACAGCAATACAGTCCTACCTCAAGAAACAAGAAACTCTCAAATAAACAACCTAACCTTACAACTAAAGCAATTAGAGAAAGAAGAACAAGAAAACCCCAAAGTTAGCAGAAGGAAAGAAATCATAAAGATCAGATCAGAAATAAATGAAAAAGAAATGAAGGAAACAATAGCAAAGATCAATAAAACTAAAAGCTGGTTCTTTGAGAAGATAAACAAAATTGATAAACCATTAACCAGACTCATCAAGAAAAAAAGGGAGGGGCTTCCCTGGTGGCGCAGTGGTTAAGAATCTGCCTGCCAATACAGGGGACACGGGTTCGAGCCCTGGTCTGGGAAGATCCCACATGCCGTGGAGCAACTAAGCTCGTGAGCCACAACTACTGAGCCTGCGCGTCTGGAGCCTGTGCTCCGCAACAAGAGAGGCCGCGACAGTGAGAGGCCCGCGCACCGCGATGAAGAGTGGCCCCCGCTTGCCGCAACTAGAGAAAGCCCTCGCACAGAAACGAAGACCCAACACAGCCAAAAATAAATAAATAAATAAATAAATTAATTAAAAAAAAAAAAGAAAAAAAGGGAGAAGACTGAAATCAACAGAATTAGAAATGAAAAAGGAGAAGTAACAACTGACAATGCAGAATTAGAAAGGATCATGAGAGATTACTACAAGCAACTCTATGCCAATAAAATGGACAACCTGGAAGAAATGGACAAATTCTTAGAAAAGCACAACCTTCCGAGACCGAACCAGGAAGAAATAGAAAATATAAACAGACCAATCACAAGCACTGAAATCGAAACTGTGATTAAAAATCTTCCAACAAACAAAAGCCTAGGACCAGATGGCTTCATAGGCAAATTCTATCAAATATTTAGAGAAGAGCTAACACCTATCCTTCTCAAACTCTTCCAAAATATGGCAGAAGGAGGAACACTCCCAAACTCATTCTACGAGGCCACCATCACCCTGATAACAAAACCAGACAAAGATGTCACAAAGAAAGAAAACTACAGGCCAATATCACATAGATGAACATAGATGCACAAATCCTCAACAAAATACTAGCAAACAGAATCCAACAGCACATTAAAAGGATCATACACCATGATCAAGTGGGGTTTATCCCAGGAATGCAAGGATTCTTCAATATATTCTTCAATATATGCAAATAAATCAATGTGATAAACCATATTGACAAATTGAAGGAGAAAAACCATCATCTCAATAGATGAAGAAAAAGCTTTTGACAAAATTCAACACCCATTTATGATAAAAACCCTCCAGAAAGTAGGCATAGAGGGAACTTACCTCAACATAATAAAGGCCATATTTGACAAACCCACAGCCAACATCGTTCTCAATGGTGAAAAACTGAAAGCATTTCCTCTAAGATCAGGAACAAGACAAGGATGTCCACTCTCACCACTATTATTTAACGTAGTTTTTTTAAAAAATTAATTAATTAATTTATTTTTGGCTGTGTTGGGTCTTTGTTTCTGTGCGAGGGCTTTCTCTAGTTTCGGCAAGCGGGGGCCACTGTTAATCGCGGTGCGTGGGCCTCGCACTATCGTGGCCTCTCTTGTTGCGGAGCACAGGCTCCAGACGCGCAGGCTCAGTAGTTGTGGCTCACGGGCCCAGTTGCTCCGTGGCACGTGGGATCTTCCCAGACCAGGGCTCGAACCCATGTCCCCTGCATTGGCAGGCGGATTCTCAACCACTGCACCACCAGGGAAGCCCTTAACGTAGTTTTTGAAGTCCTAGCCACAGCAATCAGAGAAGAGAAAGAAATAAAAGGAATACAAATTGGAAAAGAAGAAGTAAAACGGTCACTGTTTGCAGATGACATGATACTATACATACAGAATCCTAAAGATGCCACCAGAAAACTACTAGAGCTAATCAGTGAATCTGGTAAAGTAGCAGGATACAAAGTTAATGCGCAGAAATCTCTTGCATTCCTATACACTAATGATGAAAAATCTGAAAGAGAAATTAAGGGAACACTCCCATTTACCCTTGCAACAAAAAGACTAAAAAACCTAGGAAAAAACCTGCCTAAGGAGACAAAAGACCTGTATGCAGAAAACGATAAGACACTGATGAAAGAAATTAAAGATGATACAAACAGATGGAGAGATATACCATGTTCTTGGATTGGAAGAATCAATATTGTAAAAATGAGTATACTACCCAAAGCAATCTACAGATTCAATGCAATCCCTGTCAAACTACCAATGGCATTTTTCACAGAACTAGAACAAAAAATTGCATAATTTGTATGGAAACCGAAAAGATCCTGAATAGCCAAAGGAATTTTGAGAAAGAAAAACAGAGCTGGAGGAATCAGGCTCCCAGACTTCAGACTATACTACAAAGCTACAGTAATCAAGACAGTATGGTACTGGCACAAAAACAAATATAGATCAATGGAACAGGATAGAAAGCCCAGAGATAAACCCACGCACATATGGTCAACTAATCTATGACAAGGGAGGCAAGGATATACAATGGAGAAAAGACAGCCTCTTCAATAAGTGGTGCTGGGAAAACTGGACAGCTACATGTAAAAGAATGAAATTAGAACACTCCCTAACACCGTATACGAAAATAAACTCAGAATGGATTAAACACCTACATGTAAGGCCAGAAACTATAAAACTCTTAGAGGACAACATAGGCAGAACACTCTGACATAAATCACAGCAAGATCCTTTTTGACCCTCGTCCTAGAGAAATGGAAATAAAAACAAAAATAAACAAATGGGACCTAATGAAACTTAAAAGCTTTCACACAGCAAAGGAAACCATAAACAAGACAAAAAGACAACCCTCAGAATGGGAGAAAATATTTGCTAACGAAGCAACTGACAAAGGATTAATCTCCAGAATATACAAGCAGCTCATGCCGCTCAATATCAAGAAAACAACCCAATCCAAAAACGGGCAGAAGACCTAAACAGAGTTTTCTCCAAAGAAGATATACAGATTGCCCACAAACACATGAAAGGATGCTCAGCATCACTAATCATTAGAGAAATGCTAATCAAAACTACAATGAGGTATCACCTCACACCAGTCAGAATGTCCATCATCAAAAAAATCTACAATAAATGCTGGAGAGGGTGTGGAGAAAAGGGAACCCTCTTGCACTGTTGGTGGGAATGTAAATTGATAAAGCCACTATGGAGAACAGTACAGAGGTTCCTCAAAAAACTAAAAATAGAACTACCATACGACCCAGCAATCCCACCATAGGGCATATACCCATGTAGCACAATATTCATTGCAGCTCTATTTACAATAGCCAGAGCATGGAAGCAACCTAAGTGTCCATCAACAGATGAATGGATAAAGAAGATGTGGCACATATATACAATGGAATATTAGCCATAAAAAGAAACGAAATTTAGTTTTTTGTAGTCAGATGTATGGACCTAGAGACTGTCATACAGAGTGAAGTAAGTCAGAAAGACAAAGAAAATACTGTGTGCTAACACATATATATGGAATCTAAAAAAAAAAAAAAAAAAGGTTCTGATGAACCTAATGGCAGGACAGGAATAAAGACACAGACATAGAGAATGGACTTGAAGACACGGGGAGGGGGAAGGGTAAGCTGGGACGAAGTGAGAGAGTAACACTGACCTATATACACTACCAAATGTAAAATAGGACTCTAGTGGGAAGCAGCTGCATAGCACAGGGAAATCAGCTTGGTGCTTTGTGACCACCTAGAGGGGTGGGATAAGGAGGGTGGGAGGGTGACTCAAGAGGGTGGGGATATGGGGATATACGTACGGCATATAGCTGATTCACTTTGTTATATAGCAGAGACTAACACAACATTGTAAAGCAATTATACTCCAATAAAGGTGTTAAAAAAAAAAAAAAAGAAAGAGGGAGGACTCTTTTAGCTTAAAAGCATGTAAAGAGATTGACGGGATCCAGGGCACGCTACCCCAAAACATGGAAAACTATTTCCTCCTCTACAAGATATAACAAACAAATGCAATGCATAAAACTTTATTGGATCCCGTTTAGGAAAAAAACAGAAAGAAGAGATATTTTTGGGACAATTGGATAAGAACTGGATATTGAATGACATAAGTGAATTAATTATTAATTTACGTTGGGTAATATCTTATGGAAAAACCCGAATGAACTTTTTGGCCAACCCAATATTTAAGAGGTAAGTGTTATGATACCTGCAACTTATTATTATTTAAATTTTTATTTATTTATTTATTTATTTTTGGCTGTGTTGTGTCTTCGTTTCTGTGCGAGGGCTTTCTCTAGTTGCGGCGAGCGGGGGCCACTCTTCATCGCGGTGTGCGGGCCTCTCACTATCGCGGCCCCTCTTGTCCTGCAAATTATTTTTAAATGATTCAGCAACAGTATAAAATATGTATAGATAGTTCATTGGTGAGTGATGAAATAAATATGGTAAAATCATAAAAATTGTTGGATCTGGGTGGAGAGTATACAGATGTTCATTGTAATTTTCTTAAATTTGTCTCCATGTATGAATAAGTTCATAATAAAAAGGTTAAGATAAAAATCAAGTGTGTAAGCTTCTGCTTAACCTCAGTTTTTTTTTTAAGAACACCACAAATTATGTAAATTAAATAGATGAACTTCAGTCAACTGTCCTACAAATTCAAATCAGTTTCATTCAAAAAGTGAGTTTTATTCATTTGTTGAGTATCTACTCAGTTGAGAACATTGCATTCATGCAATGCTGATTCAAAAGTGATGGAGAAGACAAGAATACAGCGTTTGGGATTAAGATTAGCACATGTTAAGAAATTAGGATAATAAAATAATCAATGAGTGTTGGAGAGTTTAAGAGTAATGGGAGATCTCTGAGGACTGCACTAGTGGGATCTTGAGCCTATCCTTTAAAAATGGGGAGGATTTGAAAAGGAAGAATTAAAAGATTGCAGTTGAGTGAATCAAAATGAGCAAAGACATGGAAATGAGGATGAGTTTACATGTTTTATAAATCAAAGATATAAAACTGTCATTCTAAACTTCAGATCTCTTGGAGAATACTGGTACTTCTTCATTGAGTTGGCATAATTCCAGACTAAAAGTAAGAAATGTGGTCAATGCAACAATATTACAAGTAAATTCGTGATTTCCTTTAGGTTTTTTGATATATTGAAAATAGCTATGTTAACCAAAATTTCAGAAATGGAGACCTAATTGAAATTAAAAGGTGCTTATTTGGGGCCTTTATAAGCCTCCCCCACTTTGTATTTGGGGTTTGTTAGGACTGTAGCCCAGGAGACACAGATTCAAAAAGCACTTGAACTATTATACAAAGTGGAGGAGGTTTTTAAAGGCGAAAACAGCAACAGTACATTAATTACATGAATTGTTTATCAAGAATTATAATTGGAGCTGGCAAGAAGTAAAAGTGCTTGTTAAATAAAGATTAGTTGGGGTCCAAAATGGTTGCAGAGTTACAAGGGGAAACTTTGAGACCCATGAGGTTGCAGTTGGCAGGTGCTATTCTGAATATGGCAGGTGGTGTCCTTGGGTCTGGTACAATTCAAAGAAAGTTCAAGGCCTCAGAGATGGTGCAGAGATGGGTCTAAGACTAGATCCTGAATGGCTGCCCAACGCATTTTTGTATGCCTGAACTGTGAGCTCTTAGGTTCCTTTGATTAATTTTGCACACCATTAGAGGTGCTAGCTACTAATGTAGGGGCTGGTAACTTTCATTGCCAGTAGCTATTAGGTTCTTTAGGTGTGAGGAGATGTTGGTCTGGGCTAATATGGTAGGCAGTAACTAGTGGCAGCTGGTAAAATAGGCCCCATGTAAAAGCTAATCTGGGCCCCTCCACGAGGGGCTCCAACATATAAGGGAGATGAACAGATGATCTCTCTGCACATTGTATGGAGTTAGGCAGGCCATGAAGTCATTCTCAGAAGTATGGTCCCTGGTTCTTATAAGCATTATCTTAGCCAATTTTAATGACATTCATTTTCACATAAAACTAAGGCCTACTTGAAACCTACTGAGTTATTGAGGGTTATGAGGTTCTGATATTCATAAACTAAAATTAGTGATTTGTTAGAATTTAGTGAGGACTAATGCAGTGTTCTTCTAGGAAGATAGGATGCATGCAAAGCTATAGCATATGCACATAAATGGTTGGCAGAAATTCCCACAGTTTTCAGGAAGGACACTTTTGTTCTCATTGCTTCATCAGTATTCTTTTAGGTTGGTTATGGTTTTCCAAAGTTGCTGTTCTTCCATTCCATGCTCAATTAAGCTTCAATAGGGGTTTTGATTAACTAACAACATGCAGTACTATATGTTTGCATCAATAGTGTTTTAGCATGGAATTTTACAATATTTAGACTTCAGAATATGTACACATTGTTCAAATAATAAATAAGTCATACTAGAATTGCAAAAATAGATGCATACATAATCTCCCCCAACTTTCCCATTGAGTGGCACTTCATTGTTATCCCCAACTCTTTTTCCATTGGGAAATGAGAATGAGTATATAGGAAAGCAAGTATAGGGTGTAGATTGTTCTAGAGTTTTCTCTACTGTCTAAAGCTGTCATTGGCAAAAACTGTTTGAGACCAACAGTTCTGTTCCTATTACCTGCTATTAATAAATGCCAGAGCTTTCTCTTTTTTTGAACAAAACAGCAATCTAAATTATACAGGGTAAATCTGACAAATACTATGATCTATTAATATTAAAATATCCATCTGTTTACATTTCTTCTCTAGAGTATAAGATTGCTAATCTGAGAAGCAAGACACTGATGGCATTCAGACAACAGAACTTTTCTAAAAGGATTGTTTTAATGGTCAACCGTTAAAAAAAAATCAACCCGATGAAGTGATGTAAGAATTATTTGCTGTAGTAGTAGTTAGAAGTGACAGCATGATCTACTTAGGATATAAATGATGGCTTAATTTTTCTGAGTAACTACTGTTTCAAAGTGTTAAATTGAAATTTTATATCTGTGCATATGTTACATGAATATATAAAATGTATATGAATATTAAGCTTATAATAGATAAAATGGTAAAATGTCTCTTTTTTTTCTTTCATCATGCACTTTAGGATACCTAAACTCCAGAAAATTCTTTGCTCTTTTAAAGATTAAGCCACAGAAATTTAGCATGAGTGTGATTGCTCACTGTTCTGTGTAATCTGAGTTTACAGGTGTTTTTTCAGTTATGAGGATGGACCTTAAAAGATGCCGTTGATAGGCTGATTGGTCTAAAACTGGCAGAGGTGTGTTTGGGCCATGCAATTTTTAAAAAGGAATTGAATTAATTCTTAATATTGAAAAACTGGGAAATTTACATAAAAGTCCAGATGTGAGGTTTCTCTTGGGAAAAAAATAAAAAAGAGGAATGCTTTTGCCACTGGGCCTTTATTCACTACTTAGGCAGAGTGGTGAATTAGCTGGCCCATTAGCTGGGTACCTGTTATTCCCTGACACTGATACTGAGGACCAACTGCCATTTACTATCATGCTAGTGCTGTATGTTTTTTTATACTCATGTGCTTCACTCATTTACTTCTTGGCCTCTGTAGGCATTTGAGTGTAGGATATCTGAGTTAACTTACAGAGACCTTGGGATATTTATGGAATTTCACCTACTGTATTATCATGTAGGCTCAGTCCCATATAAAAGTGGGAGGGGGGGTACCAATTTCAGAATGCTGCCCCTATATTTTTAAGAAAAATCCAACTACAGTTGATTTCTATTCAAGTATAATTTCATTTGTTAGCTAATGTTATCGTGTTCATTTAAAAAAACACTGCCTTAAACATTTTTCCAGTTATGTTCTGTGGAACTCCAGAAAATGGTGACTGGAAAACAAATGCCTCTCTAGTCAATTAAGTTAGGGAAGCACTGAGCAGTAGTGTCTCCTCTTGATTCTTAACGCATAGAAGCGTATAGAAGGCTCTGAGAAGTCCTGGAGCAACTTTATTTAATGGTTAATCAAATAAACAAACTTATTTGGCAGAGGAAAATTTCTTTCTCTGAAAAATTATTCACTGAAAAATATTCACTTGGAAAATGCCTCATCCATCCCTCCATTCATTCATTCAGCAAATAGATATTGAATACCCACTATGTGCTAGATTCTGTAAATAAGACAGAGATGGCCATGACCAATTTTTACATTATATGAGCCCCTCACTTCTCATAAGGGCTATTTCAGGCATTAACTGCACTATTTTTTGTTTTGCCAGTAACAGTAACTTTGTTAATGGAGAGAAAGAAAAAGTTGAAAGAAACATTGATAAGGGCTTCCCTGGTGGCGCAGTGGTTAAGAATCTGCCTGCCAATGCAAGGGACACGGGTTCAAGCCCAGGCCTGGGAAGATCCCACATGCCGCAGAGCAACTAAGCCTGTGCACCACAACTATTGAGCCTGTGCTCTAGAGCCCGCAAGCCACAACCACTGAGCCCACGTGCCACAACTACAGAAGCCTGTGCACCTAGAGCCCGTGCTCTGCAACAAGAGAAGCCAACGCAATGAGAAGCCCGCACACAGCAACGCAAGAGTAGCCCCTGCTCGCCACAACTAGAGAAAGCCTGCGCACAGCACCACAGACCCAACACAGCCAAAAATAAATAAATAAATAAATAAATTTATAAAAAAACAAAAAAACACATACTATAAAAACATTGACAAAACTGGCTAGATATGGGGAATTATATAGAAGACTGAATGGGGAAATCGCAGTGCCTTGAAAGAGGCAATAAACTTGAGCAAGCTTTGGGGAAAAGAAATCTTATTTGGGGCATATGTATCAATTAGGATGCTTTGAGCTATGAATAATAGAAAATTCAACCAAAGAGACATATAATAAGGAAAATTATTCTCTCCTTTATTGAGAAATTCAGGGATAGAATGATTCCAAGGTTGTTTAACTCAGTAGCTTGACATCAGTGATTAAGGTCCTTTCTACATTTCCTCTCATGCGCAGTGAGCTGGTCTTTCTCCTCAAGCTTGCCCCTCCATAGTCACAAATTGCTGCCACAGCTCCAAGCATCACATCCTTACAAAATAATAATAATAGCTAAAATTTACTTCACACTTTTATTTATTTATTTATTTGGCTGCATTGGGTCTTCGTTGCTGCGTGCCGGCTTTCTCTAATTGCGGTGAGGGGGGGCTACTCTTGCGTTGCTGTGTACGGGCTTCTCATTGCGTTGGCTTCTCTTGTTGTGGAGCATGGGCTGTAGGCGCACAGGCTTCAGTAGTTGTGGCTCGCGGGCTCTAGAGTGCAGGCTCAGTAGTTGTGGTGCACGGGCTTAGTTGTTCCACGGCATGTGGGATCATCCTGGACCAGGGCTCGAACCCACGTCCCCTGCATTGGCAGGCAGATTCTTAACCACTGTGCCACCAGGGAAGTCCCTACTTCACACTTTTGATAAGCCAGATACTGTTCTAAACACTTTACGTATATTAATTCCTTTGTTCCTTACAACAACCCTGTGAATTGGTTCTATCATCCTATTTTACAGATAAGAAAATTGAGGTGTGGAAGTTATGTAACTTGTTCAGAGTTACCTAGCTAGTGAGTGGCATCACTGAGATACAACTGCAGGCAGTTTGGCTCCAACAAAAGAAGAGCATGCCTTTTTCACGGTCCCTTATAAGAGTACCCCCCTCCCCCCACCCCACCCTGTTTCCTGCCTCTTGCCCCTCAAGTGTCACTAGCTAGCCTGATTTGCATCACATGCACATTCCTAAACCAAATCACCCTAAGGGGAATGAAATTATCATAGATAGTTTAGACTAACCAAGATTAATCTCTGGGGCTGGAGGGTAACTAAACCTCCCCCTATACATCAACTAAGTGAGGTTCATCAAAGGAAGGGGCTTGTGTTCCACATTTGGGGCTCAGATTCACTGAGGCAGTAGCCGGAGTCACAAGAATGGGACAAATTTCTGAGGAAGATGGTATAGAAATCAGAGGGCTAAAAACTGAAACTTGAGGGGAAGGATGGTTGAAGCAATATAGTCCAAATGTTGAGAACTGTTTAAGCTATGTGGTAGGTACATGGGGTTCGTTATATAATATCACTGTCTATTTTTGTGTGTGTCTGAAAATTTCCCTAATGAAAATTTTTGAGAGACAAAGCAAAACAAAAACCAACCATGGAGACTCTGGAAACTCTCACTCGGAAGGGACTTCCTGTCCTTGCTTCCCCAGCCCCTCTGCGGCCTTGTACCTTCCTTAACCCTTGTCTAAGGTTTGAACCCACTCTGGGACTTTGAGACAAGTTCTGGTCCCAGGCAGGGAAAATATAAGAAGCCCTAGTTTGGCCTCTCACTGGTTCGGTTTCCATTCATTTCTGCTGCTGATCTCCTCTGGCTATTCTCGGATTCTCTGGCTTCCTCTCCTGTCACCATTTCTACTTGGCCTCAGAGCCTGAATTTCTCAACCCTGATCTTCAATCTTTCTGTGGCCAGGTCCTGATAAGATACCTGCCTCTGGACCAGTTATCTAACTGCTGGGGTCTCTGCTGTTTTCCAGAAACATAAGGCCTTTATCTAAAGGACATTAAATGTGGGCCTTATTATGAAACATTTTAAACTAACAGCATTCAAGTCCGGCATGTCCCTTTCATCATGAATTTTTCATTTGAGAGTCTTCTTACAACTACATCCCTCCATACTTGTTGCTAATGTAACCAACCTGTGACTTTACTCCTGTGCTCATCACCTTGATGACTGCTTCATCCTCAAAGTCTGCTTAGATTCTCAAGATCAGCACTCATATCCAGCTTTAATAGCAGGAGATAAAGAGCTTTCAGACAAGGTAAACAGGAAAGGAGTACTTGCAGGTGTGGAAGAAAAATAAGGGAAAAGTAGCCCAATGTTTCCCTTTAGGTTTCTGAAACATGAGCAAACTACCAGATTGCATAAGCAAATGGAAGTGCTACCAAGAAGCAAAAGATGAAAAGTTGGCAGAAATGTACAGTTTACTGTAAAAAAGAAAACAAAATATAACAAAGCAAATGAATAATGTAAATGAGTTTGGGCATAAATGCTCAACATAAATGCCTGATAGTAGTTTTCTACAGCCAAGCATGTTTAAACATTTTGTAGTTTTGCAGAATTTATATCACTGGGCTCCAAGTGAAAAGTGTTTCTGATAACACCCCCTGTGTTGTAACCATAATCTCAATGATCTCTTATGCATGACACTCACTTTAAAACACAGAGGCGCAGCTAGCTCTGAGGCAGCCAGCTTTGGCCTCCAAGGCTGTGGGGATTGCATGCAGGATGGCGAGAGCTTGATCAACTTCCTCTCTTCAGAGGAGGCAGGGTAGGGCCAGCCCAGCCTTGGCAGAGTGGCACTGAGGAAGGGGAAATCATCCAGTGAACCACTCGAGATACCCCGAATTCAATTATAATAAGTGATTATTGAGCAGCCACTGTGTACAATGTACAACAAAAGAAATAACGTCTTTGCTGAAATGGAGATTACTGTCTCAGCAGGGGTTATTACTCCTCAGAGTTTATCTTTTCTTTCTTTTTTTTTTTTTTTTTTTTGCAAAGGGTTCCTTTGGTGAATCCTGTGGATCCCTTCCCAGGATAATGTTTTAAAATACATAAAACAGAGTTCATAAGATTTCAAAGGAAACCAATTATATTGAAATAGTCATCAAACTATTAAAGAAGCAAATTTGTGATACAGTAATATATATGTTTCTTTATGAATAAATAACAAGATCTAGTGGTGAGTCTAATAATTCCTGTAATTTCAAAATAGTGTTGATTGTAAATATTTCGAGAGCTCTGTAACAACTCTAATGTGATATAAAGAGATCAGCAATCTATGACGATGATAAAGTCACAGTACGGTTACTGCTACTGTGGTTTGTTGTCTACATTCATAAGAAAGAAAGGCTAAGTTTCAGTTAGAGGTTAATAAAAATAAATGTGTAACTTTTTTCCCATCCAAATTCATAAACTTGTGAATTCAATCCCCTTGGACTCTGTGGACCTCAGGTTAAGAACTTCTCACTGGGGATGTGTGTGTATGTGTGTGTGTGCACACATGTGCTCATACACGTGTCCTTCAGACAGGGTAGCATGTTGGAATAATAAATTACCTAAATAATTAAAATGTGAGGTAGAATAGGATAAGTGCTGTAGGATTGCAGCAGCAAAGTGCTACAGGGATTCAATAGGGAGAGGAAATCTGAAAAGGCTTAAAAATAGGTAAAGGGGAAGAAAAGAGAGTGGAGAGAAGGGAGGCAGGCATATTAGCTTCTGGGTCATCCTTTTCTTCCCATCCTCCTACTCCTCAGCTCATTAAACTGACTAACACTGGCTTACCGTTGGAGCTAGCCCTAGGTGGAGTATGATTTAGAGCAGTTCTCAAACAGTCTGATGTCAGTATCCCTTTGCACTCTTATAAACTATTGAGTACCCAAAGAGCTTTTGTCTGTGTGGGTTATATCTATAAATATTTATTATACTAGAAATTAAAACTGAGAAATTTAAAAATATTTATCAATTTATAGTATATGTTACAGAAATAGCATTTTTTGGTGACACATCACTATTTTCTATAATAATAACAAAAATATTAGTGAGGAAGGAGACATTGTCTTATATTTTTGCCAATCTCTTTAAACTCTGGCTTAATAAAAGACAGTTGGAGGGGCTTCCCTGGTGGCACCATGGATAAGAATCCGCCTGCCAATGCAGGGGACACAGGTTCGATCCCTGGTCCGGGAAGATCCCACATGCTGCGGAGCAACTCAGCCCATGTGCCACAACTACTGAGCCTGCACTCTAGAGCCCGTGAGCCACAACTACTAAAGTCCGCCTGCCTAGAGCCCGTGCTCCGCAACAAGAGAAGCCACTGCAACGAGAAGCTCGTGCACCACAACGAAGAGTAGCCGCCGCTCGCTGCAACTAGAGAAAGCCCACATGCAGCAACAAAGACCCAACACAGCCAAAAAAAAAAAAAAAAAAAAAAAATCCCAGTTAAAAAAAAGAAAAAAGACAGTTGGAATCTGTATTTGCTTTTGCATTCAGTATGTTGCAACAGCACATGTTATATAGCCCCTGGAAAGCTCCACTGTATTCTTGTGAAAGAACAGGAGTGAAACAGGCAAAGAATGTCTTAATATCATTGTGAAAATAGTTTTGACCTTGTAGACCCTCAGGGGTCCTCAGACCATACTTTGAGATCTTTGATTTAGGGATTTCTTCTAAAATTTTTCTTCTTTGTTTTATGATTTGAATTTTCTTCAGCTACGGAAAAAGACGAATTCTATAATTAGAAATAAATGATATGTGTGTGCTTGTTGTCTTCAAATATATGTGTGTTGGATATCTCTTGGTGTCCCTCTAGACATCCAGCTGTCCCTCCATTTCTCCATCTTGTTCTGTGACCTATATGGATAGCATCAACAGGCTCCAGTTGGGTTTGGCCAATGGGTAGCACCTGTGGGAGATCAAAGGGAGGGAGGAGAGTGAGGCTGGGGTATTTATCCCCTACTTGAGGAGGGCTTACTTTGTCCTTCACCACAAGTCAGAGTTCTTGTCACGGAACCCTCTGCATACAACGCTCTCCAGGTACAGGTTTCTGGAAGCCCTTCCTACTCTCATCCCTTCAGGAATAGAGATGATACCATGCTTCCCTATTACTAGCCTGAGGGGATTAGACTTCATGATTTATCTCTACCCTGCCTGCATCTTTAAAAATAGTCCCATTATTACACTCTCCTCAAAATTCCTAATTTGGTTGCACCATCTGTTTCTTGCCAGACTCTGATTAATGCAACCTTTGAGAGTTACATGACCTTAGGGATAAACTTCAGTTAAAGTATCATCCATGGCACCAGATCCACTTGATCTTAATGGAAGTTAGAAAGCTGTGAAGCCCTGGTGTCTCAGAGCCTAAGGTCTTTAATGGCTTGGGAAAGAGCTAGGTGCGTTGAGGACCTACTGGTATCTGCAAAGATTTCTTGGTTTTGCCTCTGCTTGATTTTATTTTCATCTGTGCATAGATAAAACAGAAACATAGCTGCAAAACTATGGATGAAGACCAAATATATATTTCTTATTATACCACAATATCAGTTAATTAATTCCACGTGGGCAGCAATGCCTATCACCTACCATAGTAGCTGATTCACAGTGAACGCTTAGTAAACATTTGTAGAGTGGAGCTGGTGAAATTTTTTTTAAGTGAAGAAAACAGGTTTATTAGTGGAATATTTCCAGTGGTTAAGAAGGGAGAGGATCAATTTGCTCAAATCAGACTACTTGAAGTTTGATTCTGAAGCTCCTTGTCAGAGAATATACTCATCTGCATATAACAGGCACATAAATATGCTGAATGAATAAATGAAACTTCTTCTCTATGACATATAAAGATTCTGATTGAACTGTGACAGGCACTGTATTTGGTGCTATTATATACCATATCCCATTTAATCTTTAAAATAGTCACGTGAAGTAGGCAGCACTGGATTACCAAGTGTGGGCTTAGTGTCCCAGCAAAACTGGGGCACCCAAATTTGGAAAAAATTGATATCTGATGTCTTATTTAAAAAAGAACTTGAGAATACTATAGTCAACATTGGAAAAATTAGAACCTTTTCTACATTACGTTTAGTATTATTTCCATTTTAAATTATGTATTGGGGAGTGCTTTGTATTATTACTGAGAGTGTCAAAAGCTCTTCATCTGACTTTGGAAGATGTTATGATTCCTATTTTACAGAAGAGCAAACCAAGGCTTGTTGACTAGCTGAAGATAGCTTAGTTCCTAGCTGAAGCCACATAGCTAGTTTGTAGCAGAGCCCACTATGATGGTACTCGATGTTTCTGACACATTGTATGTTATAATGGTACACATCAATTTTGTGAATCTTCTTGGACCTTCTCTATTGGTTTAGTGTTTTAATTAGATAAAGTATATAACAAAGTTAACGTAAAATCTTTTTGATCCCTGTTATATTCTCAGCACCTAGAACAGTATTCAAAACATCCTTATTTTTAGTGAATGAAAGAATGCATGATGAGCCCACCTAAATGATTGTGCTTTGTATTAATTTTGAGGTCAACCAAGGGAAAGTGAGAAGGACATCAAGCAGACCACGAAAATTCTCTGATGCCCTTTGCGGCTGCTTGGATTCTCAAGACAAGGGTCCCTAGAGGTCTCCATTTTTATGATCTTTAGCTTGATTCCTGTTTGGAAGCTGGGATCCTAGATTCCCTTACCCCTATATAAGGTGTGTCAGGCAAAGGAGTATGATTTAAAGAAACAGATTCTATAAGTCATTGAAGAAATATTTCCTGAGAACTGTATGATCCCATGCTGATAATAAAGGGGACAAGGGAGAGGCAAAATCTAAATGGGCCTACTTCTTTTTCTTATTATTTGTCTTCCCAAGGTGCAGAAGTAGGGAAACTGAATTTTAGTTTACGGTGTCTTCATTACCTATGCTAGAAGGTCTCAATCTTTGGTGTTCATAAAAACCACCTTGGGGAATTGTTTAAAAATTCAACTAAGTCTTGTCCCCAGAGTCCCTGATATTATAGATGTGAGTGGACCCAGGAATCTGCACCCCAGGTGATTCTGATGCTGGTGGTCTAGCCACCATGCTGTAAGAAACACTGTCCTTACACAAACTTGAGTAGATCAAGAAATCTGAATTGCAATCAAGTCTTTTTTTCTGCCATCCTCACCATGGCTAGGACAACTGCCCTATTCTTAAATTTGCCCTTCTCCCCCAAACACTGACAGCCCTTAAGCTGAACAGCACTCTGTTGGATCTTAGCTTAAATTGTCTACCCAAACCAATTTACACCAAAGTGTGAATAAGGTTTAAATTCTCTTTCAGGGAATTTTCATTAAAAAAAAAATGTATCTTAAGGTACTAGAATGCCTTCATTACACTCTAGTTATCATTCTTTTGCTGGGGGTGGAGGAGGGGCAGATTAACCTGGCAGTACCTTTTAGTCTAATTCAGTTGCTGGAAGAATTAAGTCCACTTCCCTCATCCTCCTATTGAGTCATTCATTCTAGACTAATCCTGTATCTTTGTGAAGCCTTCCTCCGTAAACTTACTCACAGGAGATCCTTTACTTCATCGTCACCACGTTTCAGTTATAGCACCCATCATCTTATACCTAATTTATTTTTGTACTTCAGCTCTCCGTACAGTGCCTGGCAAATAGCAGGCGTTCAATAACTGTGGAGCGAACGAATGTCAAAGACTAGGCCAAGAGTTTCTAAAATCAACGTTGACTAAGAAACAAAACACGGAAATGTCAAGGGCTGAATGCCAGTGCGGGCCGAGAAGGAATAAAAATAACCCCTAACAGCACAGAATCCTCCTGAAGGGATCGCCTGTCTGATTTTCTCACGTCGCTTTTTGTCCTCTCCTGACACCCCAATTTCCCGCTCTCTAACTCATTTTCTTCGCTTCTGGGGACAGGTTAGGCAGGTATCCCAGTTCAGCTGCTCTGATTGGTCGGCGATGATTTCATTGTTAGGGAGCATCCGGGCCTTTCCCCTCCCCGCAACACCTCCCCCAGAGCCCTGCCTGCCGAGGTTCCCTCTCCCGCGTGCGCCCCACCCGCTGGCTAAAGCAAAACAACCGCCTCTCCCTAGATCGCTTCTTGTCCTCGCCTGCGCCTTCCCTTCCCGTCTCGACGTCTAAGAGAGGCGTTTATATCCTCCAATGAGGGCCTAGTAGGACTTTGTTTGCCAATCAGCAGCCAACCCCCTGCAATTCCGGGTGGGACTAGGCCTCCACACCTATAATTGGACAGCCCGCTGGCTCCTTTATGGCGTTTGTTTTACGCGAGGCTTAGAGGTCAAAAATAAAGGGACATGGTCCTCACAGAACGAGAAGGCTCCGCATAGACTCTGGGTTTGACCGTTTCCGAAGAGTAGCCAATCGCTTTTCGAATACTTCCCCGCCTTTTGCGCGTTCATTTAAAAAAAAGCCGGTGTGACGGACTTGGAAATTGGTTCCGTGACGGACATGTAGAGAAAGCCAATGATTGAGAGTTCGGGCCACCCTTTATACCAATAAGAAAAGACTATCGCTAGGACTCGGGCTTTGAGAGGCGGAGCGCAGGTGGGCGTTATTTGATTGACGACGGTCTCTACGTATGGTTGTTAGGGTGGGTTGGTCCCTGACGTCCGGAGGTATAGCAGAGGCGGGGCTGAATGAAGTAAAGGGTAATGAAGGGTTGGGTCTCACTCAGTGGGCGGTGTTTGATGGATAGTTGACCTTGCCAATTGAAGGTGGTCACTGATGCCCAATGGGAAATTAGGAACCCAGAGGCGGGGCATTGTGGGCGGGGAAAACTAAGGACGGCGGCACAGGGGCTGCGGGACTGGGAGGGAGGGCGGTGATTGATGGGCCGTCCAGCAAACCGGGTACAGCGAGATACCGCGCGGCGTCCCAATGGGTGGGAGCTGGGGGCGGGGCTCGCCGAGGGGCGGGGAAGGACAGGGTGCGGGGAGGGGGGTTGCAGAAGGAGCGGAGCGGCTGCTGCTCAATGGCGGAAAAGCCGCCGGTGCTCTGACCGCTTCGTCCCCCTAGCAGTTGCGGGGGAGTTTCCTGCCGGCGCGGCTGGAGTCTCTGTTTCTCAGGGTTCGGTGGCTGGAAGATGCTCCAGAGAGACGAGGCTGCGGCGGAGGAGGTGGCGGCGGCCGAATCGGCAACGGCGCTAGGGTGGAGAGAAGGCGGCAGCGGCGGCGGCGGCGGCGTGCGGGGCCCAACGGTGTAAACAGCCCCGGAGGCGGCGGAGGCGGTGGCCAAGACCCCGAGGGGGAAGCGGCGGCTGAGCCAGGGTCGCGCCTCCGTTGGAAGCCTGGGCTGAGTGCAGCAGGGGGATTCTGCGGCGGGCGCGAGCGGACGCCCTAGACCTCGCCTCCCTCCCTCGCCCCAGGTAAGGCCGCTGGGCGCCCCGCCGCAGGGGAAACGGCTCGCGGGCACCGCCGAGGCCCCGGACCGTTTTCGGGGTGCCGCCGAGCTGCGGCCGGGACCTCTCCCCGCCTAATCCTCGCCTCTTTCCCTCGGCCGCGGAGCCCAGAGGAGCGGAACGCCGGGCCTGGCTCCTGGCTAGGCCCCTTCCCCAGCCGCCGCCTCCGCGCTCGGCCGAGGCTGGGAGAGGCTCGGGGCAGGGAATTTTAGTTTGCTCCAAAGCCTGGAAGTAAACTGCTTGTCCCTGTTCTCTGCGAGCATCTCTTTCACCTGAAAGCACTGGGGCTACTCCAGGCCGTAACTCGTCCCTTCCTGGTGCATGCCTGTTTGAAAACACTACCTTTTCCCATTTGTTTCCTCATTAGCTTCTGCCCTCCTCTGCGCTCCATTTCACTTCCTCGTTAAATCTTCTTTCTCGCTCTTCTGTCTACGCGTCTCACCACCTCCTTCCTCCTTAGCGACTTTAGTTAAATCGTTTCTCTTTCTCTTAGGAGACTCCGGTCTTCTCTTCCCTGCCTTCCCCAGCAGTCCTTTTCGGATGTCATTCTTTTTACTAGTAAAGTTCTTAAATGAAACTGCTATCGTCAGTATCCCAAATCTACCAGAGGCCCATTAAGAATAGACTCACCAGCTTTAAGTGGCAGATCAGTTTTTGATTTCAGCGAGCCTAACATCCTTTTTAAGAAATTGTATTATTAAATGTAGAGTGTGGAAATAGCCCTTAAGTTATTTTTAAAATGAAGGGCTCAATGAGTGTTGGAAATAGTTATTTCATTTTTCAAGTTGCATGACCTCTAATGTCAGATTGAGCAGATCTAGAACATTTGCCCATCTTGTTTGGCAGAATGCTTCTTAAGCGTTTTGATAGCGGCTCACATTCATCACTATTCAAGTTGGCTTAAAAACAACTTGAAAACTTTAGAAAAAAGACATTATGAGAACAACTAGGAAGCTCTTTTGATGAAGTCACTGTTAAATACCTTTTAAAATAGCCTCCACGTTTAATGTATCAAAATAAAGTTGGCGGGAGTCTTGTAAAAAGGATTATTTAGGAATTTGAGTAGTCTTAAGAGTTATGTAGCTATTTTGGGAAAAACATTCTTTTTCTGTTAACAAACGTTTACAACTACTGTGATGTGAGAATTACCGAGGTTTACTGTGGGATTAACACAGGAACTCATTTTATTTGAGCTACTGCATGGATGTAGAAGTGGTAAATTGTTCAGGTTAGCGTAAATCAGTATGTTCTAGGAGATGGAGAAACATGCTATCAACACTGAATGTTAATAGACATTATTTCATTTACTTTCTCTGTTGTGCAATAGCAAAGTTCCTATTGTTGGCCTACTTTTAAATAGAGCATTTCTAAATAAATGGTGAGGCAAGTTATTCTAATTATTATAGTAGTCTTTTCCAAGTGTATAGCCTTTTAAAAAGATATAGTTGCAGTTTTACTATTAAAATGGTAATTTCTTTTTTTTTTAAATTTATTTCTTTAATTTATTTATTTTTGGCTGCGTTGGGTCTTTGTTGCTGCCCATGGGCTTTCTCTAGTTGCGGCGAGCGGGGGCTACACTTCGTTGCGGTGTGCAGGCTTCTCATTGCGGTGGCTTCTCTTGTTGCGGAGCAGGTGCTCTAGGCACGTGGGCTCAGTAGTTGTGGCTCGCGGGCTCTAGAGCTCAGGCTCAGTAGTTGTGGCACACGGGCTTAGTTGCTCCGCGGCATGTGGGATCCTCCCAGACCAGGGCTCGAACCCGTGTCCCCTGCATTGGCAGGTGGATTCTTAACCACTGTGCCACCAGGGAAGCCCTGAAATGGTAATTTCTTAAAGGAATAATTTTGTAGGCTTCTTGAATGGACAATGGGTTGTTTCAATAGAACTTTTATTTAGTATTTAGAACAGATTTTGTTAGTCAACAGATTTTCTTTCAGGGATAATCCTGATTTTTACTGTGCTTCTTACCTTCTCTCAGTGTCTTATCTTTTTTTTTTTTTTTTAATGGTTGTTTGTGTTTTCTCCTTTTCATTTATTTTTGCTCTCATAAAAAGTCTTACTACAGTTTCTGCAGTGTTTATGTTGCACTGTCAGCATGGAATAGTATTTTTATTTGATCTTTCATACCCATTAGTTAAGATTTCCCCAGTTTCTTGGACATTACCCTTTGGATTTGTTCATGTTGTGATTATTCTCTGAGATGTGACCATCAGAGCTTTCAACACCTGTTTTCTTATACTGGGTGTGATTTCTATAAAGACTCCAGGAACAGGTGAAAGCCTTTTCAGTTTATCTGATAGGTCAGTAAATATTAGCTTATGTTAGTAATTCACATGTAATTACCAAATCCCTTAAGAGTACATCATTTGAAGGAATGGTATAGTGTCTAAAATATCTGTGCTTCTAAGAACGCCTCATTCACAGGTTGACGAGGTCAGAAAAAGTGGCTGTCGTTGAAAGTTTATTTTCTTATAACGTACTTTTTTTATGGAGTTTTTTGAATTAAAATGTGACGCTGATACACTATCTCTTGATGTGATGCTGATACACTATCTCTTGGCATTCGTGGAAGAGTAGAATTTGCCATAGTATTGTTTAGCGATTGTGGAGTTTCATTGAAAACTGGCTGAGCCAGTGGTGGAAAGATTGCAAACGTCCTTGTAGATGGATTGGTAAACATTTCTTTTATTGCACGTGCTACTGGGAGTGAATGTTCCCCCCCATACTCAGTGGTGGTAGTTACACATATTATCTACATTATATGAATATTTGTATATTATATGTAATTATTTAAAAGTATTTTTTGACATTATCTAGCATAGAAAGTGACTAAAATAGAACTCTACGGTAGTCCTTCATAAGATATTAATAAGGTGAATAAAATTAACTTATTAAAATATACATGGCATTTTACTTTTTTGTGAAATATGCCTTTCACAGTTCACTGATTTTAAGCAAAAATTAGTAGGGAAACAACTGAAGTATCAGAGTCCTAAGAGTTAAAATTTTTTTAAGTTCCAAAATTCTAATAGGAAAATTTATTTAAGTAATACTTAGGTTAAAATTACAATGAGTGGTAAGAGAATTTTGGGGAATATGGATTTTTGATGATTTTTTCACACTCTGTGTGAATTAGGAGGATTGATTAATTGGGGATATGAGTAAGATTCCTAGAAATTGAGAAAACTCCAAAAGTGTAATCTGGATTACTACCCATCTCACTATCCTGTACTCAAACTAAACAGTGAAGGTAAAATAGTGTTGATTTGGGGAATATTGATTTTTATAGTTTTTGCTTGACTGTCATAAAATTTATAAAATAACAGAGCTTGTCATCAGCTTCTAGCAGCTGATCTAACAAGTATAGGTGAAGAAAAAGATACATGGGGTTCATAATCTGTTTTTTATTCTTGTCTTTGTTGGTATACTTTACATCAAAACATTGATTTAAAATAAAATAACTTTTGATCTTTCAAACTAATTTAAGTATGCATATATCTCTGATTAGCCATTTTGGAATCTTTTTTTCAAATGAAACATTTCTAAGGTGATTTAACCTCCTTGTTTAGATTTGACTTGAGTTACACTTTTCAGCATTCTGTCTCTCTGGTTTGTCCCCAGACCAGACCACCACCATTTAGACTAACTTGAGTGATTTGATTAGGTAGTTGAATCAGTGTTATAAAAATAAGTCTTCACTGAATTCTTGATAAAGGTATAAAGCTTTCCAAAAGTGTAGTCTATCTACTGTAGTTTCATTTCTCAGATGTTATGAAGATTTTGAGATTTAGTTTCTAGTATCATCTAGCAACCTAGGAAACAAATACCATGTGGTAGTTCATACCTTTTTTTTTATTTTTAAGTTTTCAAGTGTTTTATTTTTCCTCTTAAGTTTAATGTTAATGACAGACGTAAACATTTTGCTCTGAATTACGGTAAGCCATGACACAGAATTTCTCAAGTAAATTTTTTTTTTCTTTTACTACAGCTAACTTCTGACCACATCTACAATGTCTTAACATATGATACCCTTTGTAATAACTTATTGAAGAACCCAGTAGTTTAACAATCAATTGTAGTAGTTTAACTTGTTCATATATTTAGACATTTAACATGATTTGTAACATTTAAAGCATAGTTTGCCAATTTAATGCTTTTATGACTTAATAAGTAGTTTAATAGTAACTTGCTAAAAATGGATTCATAGTTTTCTTTTGGAGTATGTTAAAATATCAAGATTATATTTATTGGCTTTAAATTGATTTATTTCTTGAAAATTAAAGATCTTAAAGTTTAGAAACATAATACTAGTTGGAAAACTTGTTTTGCATCCTTTTGAATAAAAGAAGATCTACTAAAACATGGTCTGAAGTTTAGATGAGAGAGGAACATTGCAAGACTTGTATTTAATATTAAGGAACTTGTTTTACTTTTAGAGATGGGACCAATTACTGGTAGTGATATAGGGAGGGTAAGACCTGTGTCTGGTATTGCTGGTGCTTTTTGTCTGTGTAGAATAATCTCCACTTCAAAATAGGCTGTGAATGAAAATGCATTTGTATGAAAGAAACATGAAAAACCTTTTCTTTCATGGAAAACTGTTGTCAAATGTGGTTATGTTATTAGGTATAATCAAGTTTGTTATATAAGAAAAAAGCTAAGTGTATAGAGTTTGTTTGATAGATAGTACATACCTGAGAAGAAGTAGGTTTGATAAATTTGTGAAGTTCTGAAAGATTTCGAAGAACTTTTAAAAGCTTGAGGGTAATGTCACTGATTCTTAAGTATAATTGCATTTTCTTGGTGTAGGTATGTATAAGTGCACTCCTAACTTTGAAAAGGGATGGTTAATAGATGTTCTTATGAATAGGAGAATCTAGGAGTGTCCATATTACTCATGGGTGCTTAAGCTATTTTGGCAAAGAGTTTTTCTTTTTCCCTCTTCTGATTAAAGCAATCAACTCTGAGTTAAGGAACTGGTGCTATCTATTGAACACAGGTGGCCCTTCCTAGTCTCTTACAAGGAGGAAATAATTAAACTCAAAGCAACTCTAAATGATAGAATGTGTGGGAGATCAAGTTTAGATATGAGAGGCTTCTTGTTACTTTTACTTCTTTAGGCTACCAACCCACTGAGAGGTAAAAAATTCAGTAGAGCTTAATAGTATTTAGTCTGTGGGCTACCCTCCTTTTACCCCCCAATTATTCTTGTGTTCACTGAGTGCCTTCTAATATGCAAGGTTCCATTCCAGGCAGGAGGCCCAACAAAATAGACAAAATCCCTGCCCTCGGAGATCTTTTGTTCCGATAACAAACTCTTCCTTAATTTACATTACAACTCTGCTCCCTTTGTGGATGACTTAATTATGAGTGGGATTTGGCATGTATGGTGTTTTCTACACTTTGCTGAGAAGCTATGATTAGAGCTTTACTATTTTTGACAGAGAGGGAAGAAGAGTTTTTCTGTAACTGGACAAAAACTGGAATATGAAAAGAGGAAGTAGGAAGGGGGAAATATTGTTGTACCTAAGATTAAAATGTGAGCCAAAGGTAAAAAAAGAAATCCCTACATTAGGCATGAGGGAAGCTGGGGGAAACACCATGTACTGTCCAACCTTGGATAGAGGAGTCCTTGGACAGGAGAATGGGAGAAAAGATGGGATAATGGGAGGAGGGTAAACAGGACTTTTAACAAGTCTGGTTTAAGTAACTTGGGATGTACCTATAAAATATATGTTATTATTTGTGTTTGGAAAAGACCCTGTTGTTTCTCTTCTTTTGCGAATACAGCTGAAAGATTAATGGTTGGCCAGTAGTGTCTGAAATACTGTCACTGATTTGTGACTGCTATTCTGTCTCTAGTTATAAGACGATTCTCTTGAAGATAGCTGATGGAGTCAATCTGTCTCTTAGGTTTATTGTGCTCATAGTGATCTGTATATAGCCACTGCTTCCCTTAATTCCGTAGTTGTGGTATATTACTTGAAGTTGTGTCTTTGTCTTCCTGCATTGTAAGTTTCTGCATGAGGATGTCCTCTTGCACTTAGAGATGAAGTAGGTGCTTAGTTTTCTACTTTCTGTTCTTTAGCTTTACTAGTGATGATCCAGTTTGGTAAAGATGGCTCTTCTTGAGTTTACACAAACATTGCACACTTTTAAGATAAGCATGAGAGATCTTTGATGTTTGTTTTTGTTTTAATGTATAATGGTCTTTTGCTTTCATTAGTGAGTCATTGAGTCAGAGTTTCATGTGATCTTGCTGCAGTGAATTGAGATTGATTTTTTTATTTTAAAGCAAATCAACTTGTGTTTATTTCAGTGCCCCAATATAAAAATGAACACTAGTTCCATTCATGACCTAAGAGACCTCCTTTATAGCACTCAAATAAGCCTTCAAATTTCTAGTTTCACTTTTAATGTATTTATCACTTTTATCAAAACTCTGATGTGCAAAAGAACTTGAACTTTTGAATATATTAAATTTAGTACTGTAATTCAGACCAGGTTCATTAAGCTGTTCAGCATTTGGGCTTCTTTGAGTGCCTGTATTTTAGATGGAAAAACAAAACAAAAACAAACTTACTTGATTTCTTAAATTATCTCTTATAATTGGGTTTGTTTATATGATTCAGAATTTAATTAAAGCTTTGGTGGTTCTAGGTCCTAAATGTAAGGAAACTGAGTTTAACTTCTTTATGTTCAGCTGTTCTGGAGTGTTTTGAATCAAAATGTGAAAGTGAAATGGTAACTTTTAGCTCAATACATAATAGAGTTCAGTTATACTTTCATTTTGTTTTTGTTTTATAAAATCTAACTCTAGTTCATAAGGGAAGTAGAGGCTTATAAGGATTAAGTGATGATTTAGGATGTTATTGCTCTTATCTTACATCTTGAGTCTTTTTCTCAGAGATCGGTTTGTATTTTAGTTCAGGTTATTTGCTGTTGTACTTTTGATTTGTGTTGCTTTTTCTGCCTCTGTCTTTGCTTACTTGATTTTTATTTAAGTACAGGGTGGCTACCAGGTCTGGAAACACAGATGCGTACACAATAAATGGTTTATTGGTGTTATAGAATATGTTAAAATAATATCTATGTTTTCAGACTTTATGACAATCCTACAAAGTGGAATTCATGCAGGTGGGTCTTTTGTTTTGGTTCGGATATATATTACATGGCCAAGTTATGGAGTCAGGGATAAGGTATATTTTGAATATAAAGGAGTAGAGATGCATAGTTAATTATAGAGAGCTGGCTGGAATAACCCTGACCCTGGATTTTAAGAGGACTGAAAACGATCTAACAAGGTAAAAATAAGTGTGATGGTTAACTGGTTGTGTGATATTTTGTCTAACAAAGTTTGGGAGATGCTAGATAGCAGTAGCTTCAGGATTATACTTGAACGATGGTCAGAGGTGGTAGCCAAACAGTGACGACATTAAAAGAGTATGTTTTTAGCCCTTAACTCTGTTATTTGTAATTCTTCTTAGTCACCTAAGAATGAAAACTGGTCTACATCCACAGACCTAGGTGAGAATTACTGTTTCACAAATGTGCATGAGGCGTCTTTTCCAAAGATTTAGATACATATTGCTGAATCTTTGCTAGTTTATGCTTTTAGGTAATGCTGTAGGATGCTTGGCACTGTTTTGTTGCGTATGTTTGTATGTGTATATTAAGTGTAAGAAAGCTTTGTACTAGGAGTGGGTTATGTTTCTGGAAAAAGTTCCAAAAGGAGGAAGGTGATTGGAAGCATAGACTCTAAAGTCAGACTACCTGGATTTGAATCCCTCTTCCACCACTCTGTAGATGGGTAATTTAAAGCAAGTTACTTAATGTTTCTAAGCCTCAGTGTTCTTGTTTGTTAAGTGAGGATATTTCATAAAATTGTTGGGTTGGGGTATTCCAGGTAAAGTCATTACCATAGAGCCTTGGAACGTCTGAGTGCTTTCTCTTATTGCTATACTAAATGACATATAGTAAACCAGGAGGCAGAAGACCCTGTTTGAGGTTCCCACTGAGCCTTTTAATGATCCTGTGACTTTGTGAGTCACTTATTCTTTCTCCAATTTAGTGGCTTTAATCTGTAATGTAATATTTTTGCATTAAGGCAGAGGGCTGGACCATCTGATGTCTTGAGGTCCTTTTGACTCTTAAATTAAGAGTTCTGTTTTAAGATTGTCATTTTCTACCAAAGTGTAAGCAACATAAGGACAACAACTGTGTTAGTTTTGTGTGCAGATTTATCCATGTATCTATATTATATTCTATAAATAGTTGCTGAATAAATTTTCCCATAAAGACAGTATCTTTTAGGGGGAGGAGAATAGAGAGTAAGAAGAGGGGAGGGAGGTTTGCATTCCTTCTCAAGGACTTGATGCTTAACGTGTTAAAGGTATGAACACAAATTTCCTGCTATTCAGTTTTTATTTAGTAAGTAAATATTGTCTGCTAGTGTTAGATACTTTGGGGAACAAAGATTATCTGAGTCTGCCATGTGTGGTATGAGGAAAGGAGTAAACGTGTATATGAATTACTATACAAGGTGAAAAGTAAAAATGCTATAAAGGAATTATAAGTATGTTTTATATATTAAGAATCTCTATAAAATGTGTAAAAGTCAAATGGCAGTATAATTAGATTGTCTTACCTTGTAATTGCCTTGTTCTCACTTTTAGAAATCAGATGCTTAAAAGGAAAAACATCAGGGTTGTGAACTTTAGGAAAGTTTAGGACCTTGAGAGCTTTTAGGGAAACTTAAGACTAATATTTGTGGAGGAGATTGATGAAAAAAATTTAATAAGTATATAATCTCATTGCATTCTGTATATAATCTCAACGCATTCTGGCGTTTTTATTATGAAAATTTTTAATCCTATGGACTATTGTAACAGTACATTGAGTTCATATATGCCACCACCTAAATTCCATGGTATTTTATATTTTTGCCCCATACGCTTCATCCATAGTCTTGCCGAACCATTTAACAATAAATTATAGACATCATGTCACTTCACCCCTAAATACTTAAGTATGAATCTCCAAAAAATGACATTTTCCTCAATACTTAAAATATTACCGTACGTAGCACAGTTATCTAATCCCCAGAAGTCATGTAATCCCCAATCCAGATGTCCTATATAGTTTTTTCCCCTCCATACCAAGGTCCAGTGAGGATCTTGCATTACATTGCATTTGCTGTTGTGTCTCAATTCTCTTTTAAATTTAAACACCAGTTTTAAAAAATGACTTTCTCAAGAGACCAATTATTTTGTAAAATGTCCTGTATTCAGAATTTGTCTGATTGTTTGTTGAAACTTGTTTAAAACTTAACTAAAGACTGCGTTGAATTCAGGTTAAACATTTGGCCAGGATACTTCATAGGTGATGCTGCTTCATATTACATCACATCAGGAGGTACAAAATGATTGCGTCGCACTATTCGTGGTACTAAGTTTGATCGCTGGGTTAAGGTGGTGATTGCTAGATGTCTCCATGGACAAGAAACGTTTCTCTTTTGTGATTACCGGGTAATTCATGGCATACTTTGTTACTATAGAAATCCATTTCTCCTTCAGACTTTGACTTAATGGATTTATTGATTTCTTTTAAAATTTTATTTATTTTATTTTTATTTTATTCTATTTTTTGGCTGTGTTGGGTCTTGTTGCTGCGCACGGGCTTTCTCTAGTTGTGGTGAGTGGGGGCTACTCTTCGTTGCGGTGCGCGGGCTTCTCATTGCGGTGGCTTCTCTTGTTGCGGAGCACAGGCTCCAGGCGCGCGGGCTTCGGTAGTTGTGGCATGCGGGCTCAGTAGTTGTGGTGCACAGGCTTAGTTGCTCTGCGGCATGTGGGATCTTCCCGTACCAGGGCTTGAACCCGTGTCCCCTGCATTGGCAGACTGATTCTTAACCACTGCGCCACCAGGGAAGCCCTTGATTTCTTTTTTAAAGACGGATCTTGACAGGGGTTACCAAACCATAGCTCACTGGCCAAATTTGGTCTGCTGCCTGTTTTTGTAAATAAAGTTTTATTGGAACACAGCCATGCTCATTTGTTTGCATACTGTCTGGCTGCTTTCCCACTACTATGGCAGGGTTGAGTAGCTGTGACAGAAACCATATGGCCCTGCAAAGCCCTGAATATTTACTATTTGGTTCTTTAAAGAATAAGTTTGCTGACCCCTGATTTGTATTCTTCCCTTTTTCTCATTATGTTGATAGTAGTGGTATAAAATTGGTGTTTATATAATTGGTGTTTCAGTGTTGCCTCTCCTGCATCCTGATGTTATTCAAGGTATAAAGGTTGCTCTTCACGTGATTAAAATTGTGAAGTTTTTGCTTATGTCTCCCAAACCATAAAGTATACCCAGTTATAGTGCTATACATGGTATACTAAATCATATGTTAAAAACAAATATTTCAGGCATAAAAAGAATAAGGAACATGAAGTACCCACTACCCAGCTTATTTTAGGGTATAGAACACTATCGGTATAGTAGAAGCCCTTCTGTAATCTTCCTGGATACCATCGTTTCTTTCCCACTGTCTTGAATTTTGTGCCTACCCTCACATATACAATCTCCATGTATGTATCTATGTGTAAATAGCGTGTAGGATTGTTTTAAGATAGTTTATAGTTTCTGAGCATGATTATATATGGAATTTTTTTTTTACAATTAGCTTTTTTTACTTAACATTTCTGCAGAGTTTTTCCTTGTTGATCTATTCCTCTTTTTAAATAGTATTGCATAGTATCCCATTGTGTGATTATAACACATTTTGTCTAGTGTCTTTGGATGAACATTTGGATTATTTTTGTATTTATATACAATCGTGTTGAAACATTTACATCTTTTTGTATATATGTGTGAGAGTTTCTCTAGAGCACAAAGTTAGGAGTATAACTGCTGAATTGTAGGTCATTCTTATCCTACAACCTACCTAAATATTTTGAAATTCTCTCTGAAGTGGCTGTACCAATTTATACTCTGGCCAGTGGTATATAAAAGTGCCTGTTGCTCTATATCAATATCAGTGCTGTCCTATATAAATATAATGTTGGTCGTACATGTAACTTAAAATTTTCGTGTAGTTACATTAACAAAAAAGGTGAAGTTAATTTTAGTGATGTATTTGGTATATCAAAAATGTCATTTTGGTATGTAAACAGTAGCAGTGAGATTTTTGCATTCTCTTTTTTCTATTAAATCTTCAAAATATGGCATGTATTTTATATTTAACAGCAAGTCTCAATTTGCATTAGCCACATTTCAGATTCTTACTAGTCACAAGTGGCTAGTAGCTACTGTATCAGACAGCACAGCTCTGTATCCTTGTCTCCATTTGGTACTGAGAATCTTTTTTCCCCCTCAATGTAATGAGAGAGAATTGATGTTTCATTGTGACCTTAATTTTGCATTTTCCTATTACTAGTGAGGATGAACATTCTCATATGTTTATTGGCCATTTAAATTTCCCCTTTTGTGTATTTGCTATTATCATTTCCCCTATTTTCTATTTTCCTGTTTGTTTTTTTCTTTTTTTTTAAATTTTATTTATTTATTTTTGGCTGCGTCGGGGCACGTGGGTTCTTCGTTGAGGCAGGTGGGATCGTTCGTTTCGGGCGTGCGGGTTTTCTCTTCTCTAGTGGTGGTGCGCAGGCTCCAGGGCATGTGGGCTCTGGAGTTGAGGCACCGCGTGGGCTTAGTTGCCTCGCGGCATGTGGGATCTTAGTTTGCTGACCAGCGATAGAACCGGTGTCCCCTGCATTGTAAGGCAGATTCTTTACCACTGGACCACCAGGGAAGTCCCTGTTTTTTTCTTCATGACAAAATCTTATAGGCATAGATATGGATTTACTTTGCCATTAGAATGCTGGTGTTTTTGTTAATCGTGTTTAAGAGTTTTTACGGATTAATTAGACAGTGTATCTATAAAATGACACATTAAACATTTTAACCTAAAGCCAGTTTTAAAATGACTCCAAAAGTATTTGGATTGAAGTGAATGCTTGGAAGAATAATGCTTGAATGGTTATATGAGGGAGAGAAGGGGGACACAGTGATTGCTTTATACTTAAACAATCCTTTGTGTATATTTGTTTTCCTTCCCTTTGCTCAGGGCTTAGTCTTGCTTCTTCTTTCCTTAACTCTAATCTCAAGGCCCTGTAGGAAGAGCTAGGTGGAGTGGATTCTGGCCTAGAGCCAAAGATGTTTTCAAAAAGGGCTGTAGGGCTCCACTGAGGTAGGCAGTTGGGGATGCTTTATGCTGCATCTGGAAACAAACCAGGTGACAAATTCATTAGTGTGTCCTCTGTCTGCAGTTAAGTAGGTATAATTGTCTGGGTGCTTTAAATGTGAAACGCAAAAAGTAAAATTCCTGGAAATCCAGAACTGCCTGTACTTAATAAATGTTACAGTGGACCAATATAATATTTTTGTGAATGTTGGAATGGCTGACAGGATATCTTTTCTTGAAGAAGTATTTTTTAACTTAATGTGTATTTTACTCAATACTTGCTAGGTGCCAAGGTCACAAGTTAGGATGTGAGGGGATAAGGAAGGTGAAAACGTTAAAAGGAATATGAATGATTGTATAAGAGTGGTGAGAGGGTGGGGTGAAAGGTTGGAGAAGGTATCAAGGAGGAGATGTTATTTCATAGGCATGTTGAATGATTTGGTTAGCTTAATTAAAGAGATAGGGCAAATTGTGAGGTGGGAGTGAGCATGATGTACTTGGCCTGTGTAAGTCCTCGGCTGGGCAGGTTAGAGGAGAAGGTTCCAGACTGGATATTTTGTACTCAATTTTAGTTGAGGAGTGGGAAGCAACTTTATCTTTTGGAGACAGGTAAGGTATGTTTTACGGAAATCAAGTTGGTGGTAATCTGTAAGGTGGATTGAAGGAAGGGGAGATTGAAGTCAAGGAGTCCAATTAGGAGGCTGTTAGATAATCCAGAGAATAGATCATAAGGCTCAAGATTATGATGGAGGATAAGTGAGATACTTAAATGGAAGATGTGTTGGGACATGGTGTGTAGTGGTTGGATTTATATAAAAGATTTATGGTTTCTAGCCCAAGTTACTAAAAGAGAGATTACAAATAGGTTGATTAACAGGTAGTTAATACAAATAGTAGTTAGATTGGGATATGAAGGTGGTTGGGGGGCAGAGATGGAGATTTTGGTTATGTTATGTTTGAAGAGCTATGTACAGCAGCCAAGCTTAATGATTAAAATCTTAGACTAAAATTCATCTGAGAAGTCAATCTAGAAGTGGTGGTTGAAGCAATGAGATTGGATCAGAGGGCAGATACAATGTTTTGGGTTGAAGGCTAATTACTGTTTTGGGGGGCCCACTTCCCTCTTGAATTTAGGAGGCTGAAGGAAAAAGTATGAACATGAATGATTGTAAGTGTTTTGAATTCGAGTGTTTTGAAAGTCAGCAGAAGTGTCAAGAGTTTCAGGAAGGGAGGAATTATCAGTAGTGTGAAGTGCCACTAAGTATCTTGTCTTGAGAAGCCTCCTTTTTAGGACCAGACTGATATATGAGCTAATTTTTTTAAGCAGGAACCGATTCTACCAAGCAAAACATCAGTGTTTGAGTTGTTTTGCCAGGAATATTGGGGATTTTTGTACTGATATGGTTATATATTATATCTTTTTCTTATAAATTTATTTATTATTTTTGACTGTGTTGGGTCTTCGTTGCTGTGCGTGGGCTTTCTCTAGTGGTGAGCGGAGGCTACTCTTCGTTGCGGTGCGCAGGCTTCTCATTGCAGTGGCTTCTCTTGTTGCGGAACACGGGCTCTAGGCACGCGGGCTCAGTAGTTGTGGCATGCGGGCTCTAGAGCTCAGGCTCAGTAGTTGTGGCACATGGGCTTAGTTGGTCTGCAGCATGTGGGATCTTCCTGGACCAGAGCTCGAACCTGTGTCCCCTGCATTGGCAGGCGGATTCTTAACCACTGCGTCACCAGGGAAGCCCTGATAATGGTTATATCTTGAGAAAATATTCTCTATATGAAACATTCTAGATAAGTTGTTCATACTATGACCATGTTCCAGGGTAAAGTAAATTCACTTTGGTGAATATTAGGATTATGACTGTACTTTAGAGTCATGTTCTGTTCCACTTCACTAACTTCTTATAAACATAGCACTAAAATGATTAGATAATCAAACCTGCAAATAAAATTTTCTCCAAAAGCTTCATGAAACCTTTGCTCTCTGATTTTTTTTTTTTTTTTTTACTTGCTTTTTGTAGTCAAATACAGGTAGGACATGAACTCCCTCTGATTTCAGCAGCTTGAGCTGAAAAATACAGTGTTAGGGTCAAGGGGGAAAATGCTTTTACCTTATAATATCAAGCTTTTAATGGACACATGCAGGTAGCTGGTGATGTGTTCTTTACACCACCCTAAACTACTTTCTTTGGGCTTTGCTTCAGCCTTCTTCCAAATCTGTGAGGGCCCGAAATTTTCAAAAGCCATGGAAGCAATAAAAAGGAACAAGCTAGTGATAAACACAACATGGATGTATCTCTGAAACATTATGCTAAGTGAAAAAAGCCAGACACAAAGGAGTACATACTGTATGAGTCTATGTACATGAAATTTTAGAAAAGGCAAAATTACTCTGACAGCAGATGAGTGTTTGCCTAAGTCTAGAGGTGATGGGGAGATTATCCTCAAAGGGGCACAGAGGAACTTTTTGGAGTGATAGAAATGTTCTGTATATTGTGGTGGTGGTGGTTACACAAGTGTATACGTTTGTCATAGCTCATCAAACTGTATATGTAAAATGGGTACATTTTATCATACATAAAACAACAGCAGCCGGGGTCTTCAGCAACAAGGACAAGTTGGGCAGCAGAATGGAACTTTATGGATTGGACTCTAATCCGAGATTTTCGTAGTGAAGTGAACTGTTTTTTGACAGTAAAGCTGTCTAACACTGGTGTTATCTCTTCATGTGTCCTAATAGGGAGTTATACATATGAGAAGGTAATTCAGACAGATGCAGTGGTTTTACTATATTGGGAATATAAGTAAACATGTATATATATAAAATCAACTAAAATGATCTGATAATATCTAGTTTATTAAAAACTTTTTTCTGGTTTGCTGGTTTCAGAAGTCATTGAAAGGATTTCAGAAATGAAAAAAGCTATTGAAGAGTATTTAAATAGTATAGTTTTGCCTAGTTGGAAAAACTTGAGAGTTCATTATCCATAGGACAATCATTCTCTTAAACATCAGATATTTTCTAATGTCAGTTTATATATGAATAGTTGATCTGGGACATAAAGTCTACTTTTTTTTTTTGCTATTTGAATATATCTGATTTTTATGTATTATGTTGCTTATGATAGACTAAGGTATGATTTGTGGATTATAATGATAATAATAGGTAATACTTTTAAAGCACTTACTTTATGCCAGACACTGACCTATGCAGTAAACCTGCACAGTCTTGTTCAGTTACTACAACTGCTCTGTGACATAGATGCTTTTATTACTCTTATCTCTTAGATGAATACATCATGGCTTTGAGGAAATTAAATAATTAGGTCAGGGTGACACAGTAAGTGGTTGAGCTGGCATTTGAATTCAAGTTTACTTCGTTTTAACGCCCATACCTTTTTGTTTTTATTTTTTTTAATGTAAAAAAAGAAGTCTTGAGGGGGGAGTGGTAATTTAAGAGAGAGGGCATGACTTGGGGTTTCTGCAGATCCTGTGACTCATAATAAGTGTACCTTTGATACCAAAGAATCTGGCATTTCTAGCTTTTGATAGCTCATGATGGCAGGCAGTGCTTCATGGATCTGGTCATGATGGCCGTTGGGAATGAGGTTTCTGTCATTCCTAAGGTCTTTCATGCAACAGTCTGGTTCTGTGCCTTCAGGAGACCCTTTCTCCTCTTTCTCTTCTTCATCCTCACGTGCTTATGTCATTGTCTCAAATCAGGTTCCCCTGGAAGGCCTCACGGGAACAATATTTCCTGAGTTCTTGCATGTTCATAAGAGTTTGTTTATACTCTTGTACTTGAAAATCAGTTTTGCTGTATGTAAAATCTATGAGAACATTTCTTTCTTTGCATATCTTAAAGTATCATTGTTTTCTGGCATAGAGCATTGCTGTCACTTTGATGAAAATCTGACAAAGCCTGAATGCATATTCTTCACAGTTCAGATATGCATGTAGTCTAATTTTTAGAGTACACTATACATATCCAAACAGTGATAGGTTTTTGTTTTCTCATTAAATTGGCAGCTAAAATGAAATGCCACTGTTACCAAACCTGTTTCCATTTTATGACCTACTTTTTCCTTACTGAAGGACTATGGGAGGGATTAAGAACTGGTACTGTTGCCCCAAATTTGAAATTTCTAGCTATGCTTTTGAGAAATTTCTAGCTATGCTTTTGAGAAATTTCTAGCTATGCTTTTGAGTTAGAACAAGAAATCTAAGTTATTCTCATATATGGTGAACTTCACTTACTATAAATTAATTTCACAAAATTTGACTTACTGAATTGTTTTCATAATCTAATCTAGAGCTGTAGTTTCCAAATTTGGGGAGATTCTTAAAACTACGCAGCATATTCTCATCAGTAACATCTCTTTATTACTGGAGCTGGGTGTAGTCAATGCCTAGTTACCCAACTATAATGAAAACTGTTAAAACTATCAATTTAACAATTATTCAGACCCTTTTGAACTTTCCATATCTACTATTATTTCAAAAATCTTAAACAAATGCCACTCATATAACAATTCACCAGAGTTGATTTGGAGGCAGAGAGAACTTTTGATTTAATTCTGAAAGCATTAAGAATTGGAAGGAAGGATGAGAGCCAAATATTGTGTTTAGTGAGGGGGGAAAAGTATTCTTCCTTTGCTTCTTATTCAGAGACTAGCGTTTAGGATTTGATGCAGATATTTGTGGAAGAATATGTTTTTTAAGGCTCTGGATTGGTATTAATACTGTGTGACTCACAAGTCCCAGGCAATAAGCTTTGTGGGTTTTTTTATTTTTATTTTTTTAACATCTTTATTGGAGTATAATTGCTTTACAATGGTGTGTTAGTTTCTGCTTTATAACAAAGTGAATCAGCTATGCATATACATATATCCCATTACCCCCTCCCTCTTGTGTCTTCCTCCCACCCTCCCTACCCCACCCCTCTAGGTGGTCACAAAGCACCAAGCTGATCTCCCTGTGCTATGCAGCTGCTTCCCACTAGCTATCTATTTTACATTTGGTAGTATATGTAAGTCCATGCCACTCTCTCACTACATCTCAGCTTACCCTTCCCCCTCCCTGTCTCCTCAAGTCCATTCTCTACATCTGCATCTTTATTCCTGTCCTGCCCCTAGGTTCTTCATAACCTTTTTTTTTTTTTTTTAGATTCGATGTTAGCATACGGTATTTGTTTTTCTCTTTCTGACTTACTTCACTCTGTATGACAGACTCTAGGTCCATCCACCTCTCTACAAATAACTCAATTTCGTTTCTTTTCTTTTATGGCTGAGTAATATTCCATTGTATATATGTGCCACATCTTCTTTATCCATTCATCTGTTGATGGACACTTAGGTTGCTTCCATGTCCTGGCTATTGTAAATAGAGCTGCAGTGAACGTTGAGGTACATGACTCTCTTTGAATTACGGTTTTCTCAGGGTATATGCCCAGTAGTGGGGTTGCTGGGTCGTATGGTAGTTCTATTTTTATTTTTTTAAGGCACCTCCATACTGTTCTCCATAGTGGCTGTATCAATTTACATTCCCACCATCAGTGCAAGAGGGTTCCCTTTTCTCCACACCCTCTCCAGCATTTATTGTTCGTAGATTTTTTGATGACGTCTATTCTGACTGGTGTGAGGTGATACCTCATTGTAGTTTTGATTTGCATTTCTCTAATGATTAGTGATGTTGAGCATTCTTTCATGTGTTTGTTGACAATCTGTATATCTTCTTTGGAGAAATGTCTCTTTAGGTCTTCTGACCGTTTTTGGATTGGGTTGTTTGTTTTTTTGATATTGAGCTGCATAAGCTCCTTGTAAAGTTTGGAAATTAGTCCTTTGTCAGTTGCTTCATTTGCAAATATTTTCTCCCTTTCTGAGGGTTGTCTTTTCATCTTGTTTATGGTTTCCTTTTCTGTGCAAAAGCTTTTAAGTTTCATTAGGTCCCATTTGTTTATTTTTGTTTTTATTTCCATTTCTCTAGGAGGTGGGTCAAAAAGAATCTTGCTGTGATGTATGTCATAGAGTGTTCTGCCTATGTTTTCCTCTAAGAGTTTGATAGTGTCTGCCCTTACACTTAGGTCTTTAATCCATTTTGAGTTTATTTTTGTGTATGGTGTTAGGGAGTGTTATAATTTCATTCTTTTACGTGTAGCTGTCTAGTTTTCCCAGCACCACTTACTGAAGAGACTGTCTTTTCTCCGTTGTATATTCTTGCCTCCTTTATCAAAAATAAGGTGACCATATGTGCGTGGGTTTATCTCTGGGCTTTCTATCCTGTTCCATTGATCTATATTTCTGTTTTTGTGCCAGTACCATACTGTCTTGATTACGGTATCTTTGTAGTATAGTCTGAAGTCCAGGAGCCTGATTCCTCTGCTCCGTTTTTCTTTCTCCAGATTGCTTTGGCTATTCGGGGTCTTTTGTGTTTCCATACAAATTGTGCCATTGTTTGTTCTAGTTCTGTGAATAATGCCATTGGTAGTTTGATAGGGATTGCATTGAATCTATAGATTGCTTTGGGTAGTATAGTCATTTTCACAATGTTGCTTCTTCCAATCCAAGAACATGGTATATCTCTCCATCTGTTTGTATCATCTTTAATTTCTTTCATCATTGTCTTACAGTTTTCTGCATACACGTCTTTTGTCTCCTTAGGTAGGTTTATTCCTAGGTATTTTATTCTTTTTGTTGCAGTGGTAAATGGGACTGTTTCCTTAATTGCTCTTTCAGATTTTTCATCATCAGTATATAGGAATGCAAGAGATTTGTGTGCATTAATTTTGTATCCTGCTACTTTACCAAATTCGTTGATTAGCTCTAGTAGTTTTTGGGTAGCATCTTTAGGATTCTTTATGTATAGTATCGTGTCATCTGCAAACAGTGACAGCTTTACTTCTTCTTTTCCGATTTGGATTCCTTTTATTTATTTTTCTTCTCTGATTGCTGTGGCTAAAACTTCCAAAACTATGTTGAATAATAGTGGTGAGAGTGGGCAACCTTGTCTTGTTCCTGATCTTAGTGGAAATAGTTTTAGTTTTTCACCATTGGGAAGGATGTTGGCTGTGGGTTTGTCATATATGGCCTTTATTATGTTGAGGTAAGTTCCCTCTGTGCCTACTTTCTGGAGAGTTTTTATCATAAACAGGTGTTGAATTTTGTCAAAAGCTTTTTCTCCATCTATTGAGATGATCATATGGTTTTCCTTCTTCAATTTGTTTATATGGTGTATCACATTGATTGATTTGCGTATATTGAAGAATCCTTACATCCCTGGGATAAATCCCACTTGATCATGGTGTATGATCCTTTTAATGTGTTGTTGGTTTCTGTTTGCTAGTATTTTGTTGAGGATTTTTGCATTTATGTTCATCAGTGATATTGGCCTGTAGTTTTCTTTTCTTTCTTTCTTTGTCTGGTTTTGGTGTCAGGGTGATGGTGGCATCGTAGAATGAGTTTGGGAGTGTTCCTCCATCTGCTATATTTTGGAAGAGGTTGAGAAGGATAGGTGTTAGCTCTTCTCTAAATGTTTGATAGAATTCGCCTGTAAAGCCATCTGGTCCTGGGCTTTTGTTTGTTGAAAGATTTTTAATCACAGTTTCAATTTCAGTGCTTGTGATTGGTCTGTTTATACTTTCTGTTTCTTCCTGGTTCAGTCTCGGAAGGTTGTGCTTTTCTAAGAATTTGTCCATTTTTTCCAGGTTGTCCATTTTATTGGCATATAGTTGCTTGTAATCTCTCATGATCCTTTGTATTTCTGCAGTGTTAGTTGTTACTTCTCCTTTTTCATTTCTAATTACTGATTTGAGTCTTCTCCCTTTTTTCCTTGATGAGTTGGGCTAATGGTTTATCAATTTTGTTTATCTTAAAGAACCAGCTTTTACTTTTATTGATTTTTGCTACCATTTCCTTCATTTCTTTTTCATTTATTTCTGATCTGATCTTTATGATTTCTTTCCTTCTGCTAACTTTGGGGTTTTTTTTGTTCTTCTTTGTCTAATTGCTTTAGGTGTAAGTTTAGGTTGTTTTTTTGAGATGTTTCTTGTTTCTTGAGGTAGGATTGTATTGCTATAAACTTCCCTCTTGGAACTACTTTTGCTGCATCCCGTAGGTTTTGGGTCGTCGTGTTTTCATTGTCATTTGTTTCTAGGTATTTTTTGATTTCCTCTTTGATTTCTTCAGTGATTTCTTGGTTATTAAGTAGTGTGTTGTTTAGCCTCCATGTGTTTTTTTTTTTTTACAGATTTTTTTTCCTGTAATTGATATCTAGTTTCATAGCATTGTGGTCGGAAAAGATACTTGATACGATTTCAATTTTCTTAAATTTACCAAAGTTTGATTTGTGACCCAAGATATGGTCTATCCTGGAGAATGTTCCATGAGCACTTGAGAAGAAAGTGTATTCTGTTGTTTTTGGATGGAATGTCCTATAAATATCAGTTAAGTCCATCTTGTTTAATGTGTCATTTAAAGCTTGTGTTTCCTTATTTATTTTCATTTTGGATGATCTGTCCATTAGTGAAAGTGGGGTGTTAAAGTCCCCTACTATGATTGTGTTATTGTCGATTTCCCCTTTTATGGCTGTTAGCATTTGCTTTATGTATTGAGGTGTTCCTTTGTTGGGTGTATAAATATTTACAATTGTTATATCTTCTTCTTGGATTGATCCCTTGATCATTATGTAGTGTCCTTCTTTGTCTCTTGTAATAGTCTTTATTTTAAAGTCTATTTTGTCTGATCTGAGAATTGCTACTTCAGCTTTCTTTTGATTTCCATTTGCATGGAATATCTTTTTCCATCCCCTCACTTTCAGTCTGTATGTGTACCTAGGTCTGAAGTGGCTCTCTTGTAGACAACGTATATACATGGGTCTTGTTTTTGTATCCATTCAGCCAGTCTTTGTCTTTTGGTGGGAGCATTTAATCCATTTATATTTAAGGTAATTATCGATATGTATGTTCCTATTACCATTTTCTTAATTGTTTTGGGTTTGTTATCGTAGTTCTTTTCCTTCTCTTGTGTTTCCTGCCTAGAGAAGTTCCTTTAGCATTTGTTCCAAAGCTGGTTTGGTGGTGCTGAATTGTCTTAGCTTTTGCTTGTCTGTGAAGGTTTTAATTTCTCTGTCGAATCTGAACGAGATCCTTGCCATGTAGAGTACTCTTGGTTGTAGGTTTTTCCCTTTCATCACTTTAAATATGTCCTGCCACTCCCTTCTGGCTTGCAGAGTTTCTGCTGAAAGATCAGCTGTTAACCTTGTGGGGATTCCCTTGTATGTTATTTGTTGTTTTTCCCTTGCTGTTTTTAGTATTTTTTCTTTGTATTTAATTTTTGATAGTTTGATTAATATTTGTCTTGGTGTGTTTCTTCTTGGATTTATCCTGTATGGGACTCTCTGCGCTTCTTGGACTTGATTAACTATTTCTTTTCCTATATTAGGGAAGTTTACAACTATAATTTCTTCAAATATTTTCTCAGTCCCTTTCTTTTTCTCTTCTTCTTCTGGGATCTCTATAAGTCGAATGTTGGTGTGTTTAATGCTGTCCCAGAAGTCTCTGAGACTGTCCTCAATTCTTTTCATTCTTTTTTCTTTATTCTGCTCTGCAGTAATTTCCACTATTTTATCTTTCAGGTCACTTTTCCATTCTTTTGCCTGTTATTCTGCTATTGATTCCTTCTAGAGAATTTGTAATTTCATTTATTGTGTTCGTCATTGTTTGTTTGCTCTTTAGTTCTTCTAGGTCCTTGTTAAACGTTTCTTGTATTTTCTCCCTTCTATTTCCAAGATTTTGGATCATCTTTACTATCATTACTCTGAATTCTTTTTCAGGTAGACTGCCTATTTCCTCTTCATTTGTTTGGTCTGGTGGGTTTTTACCTTGCTCCTTCATCTGCTGTGTGTTTCTCTGTCTTCTCATTTTGCTTAACTTACTGTGTTTGGGGTCTCCTTTTCGCAGGCTGCAGCTTCGTAGTTCCCGTTGTTTTTGGTGTCTGCCCCCAGTGGCTAAGGTTGTTTCAGTGGGTTGTGGAGGCTTCCTGGCCGAGGGGACTAGTGCCTGTGTTCTGGTGGATGAGGCTGGATCTTGTCTTTCTGGTGGGCAGGACTGTGTCCTGTGCTGTGTTTTGGGGTGTCTGTGACCTTATTATGATTTTAGACAGCCTCTCTGCTAATGGGTGGGGTTGTGTTCCTGTCTTGCTAGTTGTTTGGCATAGGGTGTCCAGCCTTGTAGCTTGCTGGTCGTTGAGTGGAGCTGCGTCTTAGCATTGAGATGGAGATCTCTGGGAGAGTTTTCACCATTTGACATTACGTGGAGCCGGGAGGTCTCTGGTGGACCAATGTCCTGAACTCGGCTCTCCCACCTCAGAGGCACAGGCCTGACACCTGGCCGCAGCACCAAGACCCTGTCAGCCACACGGCTCTCTCTGAGCTTCTATTTCGACAGCAACAACGTGACTCTGGACGGTGTGGACCACTTTTTTCACCAGTTGGCCGAGGAGAAGTATGAGGGCGCCCAGCGTCTCTTGAAAATGCAAAACCAGTGCTGCGGCCGCGCCCTTTTCTAGGATGTGTGGAAGCCTTCTCAAGATGAGTCGGGTAAAACCCAGGACGCTATGGAAGCCGCCATTCTTAGGGAGAAGAACCTGAACCAGGCACTATTGGATCTGTGTGCCCTGGGTTCTGCCCGCGCAGACTCCCACCTCTGTGACTTCTCTAAGCAATAAGCTTTGAGTATTTGTATCTTACCTCAGCTTTAAGAAATTGTTTTTCTTGTATTCCTTCTTTGTTAATTAATTCTCTTGTTCTGTTTGTGGAATACTTTTTTCGTCTGTTGTTGTACTTCCTAGATTGAACCACTATGATGTTCACTTCTTTTTATTTTTGTATTTGTTATACAATCTGGGAGGTTGCTTTGACTTATTTAAACTCCCAAACACTCTCCAGCGAAGGTTTTTTTGGTGTGGGGGTGGGAGTGGGGGAGTGGTAGAGGTAATCATATATTTAAATCTGAAGATCTATTTCTCATCCTGTGTTCCATTTTCATACCATCCTGTTCTTGTTTTATGGACGCAAGAACCAGTATCTTTTTCAGTTTCTAAGGATTCTGATTTCTGATTTTTTTAAAATCCCCTTTTGTTGTTGAAATTCCCTTTACAGTGGTGTCTTTGTCCCCTCCCCCACTGTTTATCATGGTCTTTGCATTTCATGCTGCTGGGTTTCCTTATATGTCTAATTATCCTTGGCTGTCTGTTCATTCTTACTCTTAAATATGAGTAGAAAATTCATCTTAAATTTCTGATTTTTGTTTGGGGGTAAAAGTCTGACAGAAGCTTTTCTGGATATGGACTAGGTGTGAACAGAGGGTGAGGTTAATGGTTCTCTATAACTTTCACTAGCTCTCCCTGTTTTCATTCATGTACAGTCTCCCATTTTACTGTGTCCACGCGCAGCCTGTGTCTGAGTTCTGTCCATGAGTCTCTCCGCACTTCTAATTTGTTACTTGCATATTCTAACTGCCAATCCTTCCATTCTGTTTTTTTAATCACCATGCTTCCATCTGCTTTATACCTTCCAAAGATTTTTAATATCTCTACCCATGGATGGTGCACCTCTTACTTCCCTCTTCTCCCTCCTAAGTTGTCATTGTTTATTTTCTACTTTAAAAAATTCTTTTACTATCATTTTGATGGCGTATTGGGAGCGATTAGAGAAAATGGCTGTGTTCCATGTCTTGAACTAGAAAATCGTTTATCACTTAGATTAATATATCAGTATGAATCATTATTTTTGTTACAAAAATATTTCACTAAAGATTAAGCTACCATAGGGCATTTGTTTGTGCACAGATCATTATTGGATAATAATAGTATAGAGAAATTTAAAAATACTGGATTTTGAGAAAATATTGAAACTTTTAAGTCTCATGTCTTCTTTCCTATAGCATTTTTGAAGCTTTTCTCCCATTTACTTGTTCCCATTTTTTAAAAGATTTTTTCTTTTCTTTTGAAAATAATTTTAAAGAACTCTCAAAATTTAGTAGGCTGATGAAGTTAAATGAGTTAATCTCTTATTTATAAGTGTTAGACTAGGCGTCTGTTAAAACAGAAGTGACATTTATTTTGGCTAAACAGTTTCTGTTCTACATATGTGTTTACATAGCATTTTCACACTCCATAAATTGAACAGAGCAAGTGGGTTGACTAAATTTTACTGTAACATTTGTCAAGGAAATGGGTATTGATGACCATTTAATAATAAGAGAAATTGTTGCAGAATTATTCTGTTGAAATTTTACAGTGGCGTGCAGCTTTTTGAACAGCATGAAAATTTTCTTGCAGCATGAAAATTCAAATTGATTCTTGACATAAGGATTTATGTGCCATCATCAAGATTTAATGGACATTAAATTTTGCTGTTTGCATCAAACTGCTCTCATAAAGAATGAAAATGTTACCAGCTTTATCTGAGTATTATCTCACCCCATCTCCTCTTTCCTGGAAGTTAACTATTATCAAGTTGGTCTTGATAGTAGTTTTAGTTTTTATACTGCTTAAGCATGTTTTTTAAATACCTTTGCTGTTTATTCACGCATCTAAACTAATCTATTTATTGGTTTGTAAGTTTTATAATTTTACATAAATAGCGTCACACTGTATGTATTTTTTTCCAGGTAGCTTTGTTTTTGAGATTTATTCATGGTGATACATGTGCATGTAACGCATACTTTTAATTTCTGTACATGTTACATTGCATCAGCATCACTGGCTGCTTCTCCTTGCGTAGAGATGAGAATTTCTCTAGGGTGAATAGTCTGTAAACCAACAATTCCATGGGAAGTTATGTGCATCTTAACTTTACCAGATATTACTCTGAGATTTCTGATGCTGTCTGGTTCCTGATTCTCTATGTGTGACCTGTTCTTTTCCCTCTGGGAATTTTCAGGGTTTTTATCTCACCAGTGTTTTGAAATTTCAGTTACCTTTTTTGTTGTTCTTGTGGTTGTACTTTCATCAGTTACTAGGCACTTTCAGTCTTGACATTTATACTTTTTAGTGCTGGGAAACTTTTCTGAATCATTTCTTTGATAAAGTTCTTCTCTTTGTTTTTCTTGTTCTTTCTATTAGTTGGACTGATCTGAAAATTTTCTTAGTTTTATTCTCTCCTATTTTAAGTCTCTCTGTTGTTGTTTTTGGCTGGGTGTGGGGGTAAGGTGCAGAGAATCTTTTTGGGGTTGTTTTTCCAACTTGATTTTGTGACCTTTTATTGAAAAACATCTGTCCTCATTTTAGTTCCTAAGAGTACTTTATTTTTCTCTGAAAAAAAATTTTTATAACATCTCATTCTTGTTTCATGAATACAATACTCTTATTTCTCTTGATGATTTTTTTTTCTACTCTCTTTTCTCTCTGATTCCTTTTTGTTTCTTTCTTTGATTCTGTTTTTCATGTTGTATGTTTTCCTTCTATGTCTGGTAATCTTTGGATGCCTATTCATATTTAAGTTTTGAAGCCTTGTGTGAATGGATGGGGACTGTCATTTGGTAGGCCTCCCTGTAGGGTGACCTGACGATTTTGTAGAGTGTTCCTATAAGTAATCTGTAAGGGATTACTGAATTTTCCTCAGAGAGCAGTAGAACTGTTGCCTGCCTGAGGTTTATAAGATTTCTGGAAGTCGAGTTGAGAAAGAAGGCTGAGGGTTTCACTAAGGCTTTTTTACTCTAACTGTCAACTCAATCTGTCTCTGAATCCAGAGCCTTTGTAGTTCAGCCTTTTCAAAGTAAACCTCCAGTCTTTTTCCGTGTGTAGTAGTTTTTTTTTTTTTAATATTTATTTATTTATTTATTTATTTATTTGGCCGTGCCAGCTCTTAGTTGCGGCATGTGCGATCTTTAGTTGCAGCATGCAGGGTCTAGTTCCCTGACCAGGGATCAAACCTGGTCCCCTGCATTGGGAGCATGGAGTCTTAGCCACTGGACCACCAGGGAAGTCCCCCATGTGTAGTAGTCTTAATACATGTCTGCAAATTGATTTTTAATTCTCCTATGTAAGAGGTGTGTCTGTGTCCCTCTGCACTGGCCTTAGTAACTTGCTTGTAACCTACAGCATGTAGCTCTGTTGACACTCAGAAGAGGCCATGCAGCTTCTGCTTGGTTCTCTTGGGACATTCCCTCTGGGGAAAGCCAGGTGCCATGTAAGAAGTCTGACTACCCTGAGCTAGTCAAACTGGAGAGACCACTTACAAGCACTCCCGGGGACAAGTCCCACCTGAATTCCTAGCCAACAGCTTCTAGCAGCTGCTAATCATTAAATGAGATTTCAGGTGACTACCGTCATCCCTTGGTATTGGGGGGTGGGGGAGGTGTCGGAATTGTTTCCAGGACCGCTGACAGTTAACCAAAATCCACAGATGCTCAAGCCCCTTCTATAAAATGGTGAAGTATTGGCATATAACCTATGCATATCCTCCCGTATATTTTAAATCATTTCTAGATTACTTATAATACCCACTACAATGTAAATACTATGTAAATAGCTGCCAGAGCATGGCAAATTCAAGTTTTGCTTTTTGGAACCTTCTGGAATTTTTTTTCCCCAGTTATTTTCAATCTGCAGTTGGTTGAATCCACAGATCCAGAACCTGTGGACATGGGGGACTGCCTGTGTCTCCCCAGCCATTGTCTGTATGCTATAATATGAGAAACCCCAAGTGAGAACTGCCCAGTTGAGCCCTTACAATTAATGAGCCAATATTGGTTATAAGAATAACTAAAACTCATACTTATTCAGGGTCCCATTTAAGATCTACCACATTACATTTAATCATCATATCTCCTTAGGCCCCTCTTGGGTGTGTGGGTTGCTCAGACTTTTCTTGTTTTTTATGACCTTGACAATTTTGAGGAGTACTGGTCAGGTATTTTGTAGAATGTCTCTATTGGGATTTGTCTAATGCTTTCTCATGATTAGACTGGAGTAATGGGGTTTGGGGAAGAAGACCATAGAGATTAAGTGCTATCTTCATCACACTGTATCAAGAGAACATACAGTGAACATGATTATGACTGTTGATGTTGACCTTGATCACCTGGCTGAAATAGTGTGTCAGATTTCTCCACTGTAATTACTCTTTTTGCCCCCTTTTCATTTCGTACTCTGAAAAGGAAGTCCCCAAGCCCAATCTACACTTAAAGGGCGGGACGTTAAATAGTCCATCTATTTGAGTGTGGAGTATCTACATAAATTACCTGGCATTTGTCTGCACTGGAGATTTGTCTGTTCTCTTATTTATTCATTTATTCAACCATTTATTTTTATCAGTACGGACTCATGAATATTTATACTTTGGGTTATAATCCAATACTACTTTATTTTGTTGCTCAGATTATTCTAGCTTTGTACAAAAAAAAAAATTTTTTTTTTTGTTTGATCTACCATAGGCCAGGAGTGGTGAATTAATTCTGTTCTGTTTTTTCTGGTTCTTTACCCTTGTGTTACTGGTAGTTTTTACTTATGTACTTTGGTGTAGTGTTATTCCACTTAATGGAAAACCAGAGGACTTTTAGGAAAGACAAATAGGTCTTTAGGAAAGTAGATGGGAGTTACGATAGTCTTTGACAGTGTTTGATTTCTCATCTCAGGTGATAGGAGTCAATGTCCTCTATTATTGGAAACCTCCCTTGAAAGTGGCATTTTTGTCTAGTTAAATTCTTTTGGAAGACTCTGCTTTTTAGGTAGATAAGCTGAGTGGGGTTTAGACAAAACCTCTTTCTGCATCTATTGATTTTCAGATGTCTTGAAATAATTTTTATGCCACTGGGAGATAATTTGCATCCCTTCACATGTTTGAAAGAACAACAGTTGAGTTAGAGTTAAAACACTCTGTCATGCTTTGCTTCCTTGAAGTCTGACACTGTGCCACTTTCCTGTGCATAGCACTTTGGAAGACTGAAACTAGCCTGATTTATCTATTCCTCTCCTGCTTTAAGTGGCTTTATTTAGAAGGGTGTGGGAGAGTGAGGAATTGAATTCTCATGGCATTCTTTAATTGCCTTTAAAATCAAATAGCTTAAATATAGCGGCTGTTTTTTCCTTAAATTGTAAATACGTTTCCCCCAAATCCTTTGTAGACATGGCTGTATGATATTTCATCCTATAGATGAGGATTTATTAGCCTCAGCACTGTTGACATTTGAACTATTCTTTGCTGCAGGCCTGTCCTTTGCAGGGTAGGACGTTTTACAGCCTTCCTGGCCTCTTATTAACTAGGTGCTAGTGCTGTTCCCTCCCTACATCAGTTGTGACAATCAAAAATGTCTCTAGACATTGCCAGATGTATTCTGGGGGCCAGAATCTCTCCTGGTTGAGAACCACTGCTATAGATTTATTCCATTCCTCTGTTGTTAGAAATGCAAGTTATTTTTTTTTTTAAGAAATTCACGTTCATTCATTCATTCATTCATTCATTCATTTATTTATGACTGTGTTGGGTCTTCGTTTCTGTGCGAGGGCTTTCTCTAGTTGTGGCAAGTGGGGACCACTCTTCATCGCGGTGCGCGGGCCTCTCACCATCATGGCCTCTCTTGTTGCGGAGCACAGGCTCCAGACGCGCAGGTTCAGTAATTGTGGCTCACGGGCCCAGTCGCTCCGTGGCATGTGGGATCTTCCCAGATCAGGGCTCGAACCTGTGTCCCCTGCATTGGCAGGCAGACTCCCAACCACTGCGCCACCAGGGAAGCCCGCAAGTTATTTTTATATTCAGTATAAATAACACTGTACTGAACATCATTATACACAAAGATTTTTCCCTTTTGATCTGTTATTAATGGTGAATTACATTAATTTCCAAATATACAACTATTTTTCTATTCCTATTTTAGAGGATTTTTTCACATGCTGATAGATTCTATTTGCTAGTATTTTTAATCTTTTAAAACAATAACACAATATTTATGTACAATTGGGGTTGTTTCTTTAGGTACCTTCTCAGAAACAGAACCACTGAGTCAGAGTTTCCAATTATATAATCTTGGTATTTTTAGGATGCATTTCTAAGCCACCCTAGCATGATAGGCAAAATCACAGGTAGAAAGATTTTTCCATAGCCAATTTATAATCCTTGTTTTATCCACACTTTAAATTTTGAAATAATTTTAGATTTACAGAAAAGTTACAAAGATAGTAGAGAGAGTTCCTGCACATCCCCTAACCACTTTCGTCTGTGTCAACTTCTTACATTACTGTGGTGTATTTGTCTAGACTAAAAAACCAACACTGGTACTATTCTATTAACTGGACTCCAGACTTTATCTGGATTTCACCAGTTTTTCTGGTAATTCCCTTTTTCTGGGCCAGGATCCAATCTGGGTACCACATTACATTTAGTACCTTTGCCTTTTGGGTCCCCATACATTTGTATAACTATCTTTGATTTTTAAAAAAGAAGGAAAAGTTTGTAATGCATCAACTACTTAAGCCTTGAGTTTAAGAAGATGAATTCTAGGCTAGGCTAGTCTGCTTTGGTTTGAATCCTGACTTGCCACCTAAGTTGTATTGTCTGGGTACACTAGGTATCTCACTTTTCTCAATTGTAAAATAATAATATGAATAGTGCTAACTGTACGAAGTTGTTACTCGATTTAAATGATATAATGCACATCAATCTCTTAATATAAAGCCTGGCATGAAGAGCTAACAAAAAAACTAAGCATTTTTATTATTGCTGTTTATATTAGTTTTTTAGTCAAAAGAACAACATACTAATCTTTAGAAACCCTTGGGGAAAATCTTGTCCATGGGCCTGAGGCATCCCTGACACTACCTCTTCTGTTTGATAGGAAGCAGATGGGATTGACAGATTGTGTTATTCTTGTGCAGGGCTTGCCAATGTCCATGTGCCCCCTCTAAGAAATAGTGTGCCAAATGTAGAAAGGAGAGGGGGAATTTTGCAGTATCTGAATGTCCTTTGTTGAAATTTTATGATTTGCTTTGTTTAAAGATTTTTGGTTAAAGGTCTCTTTGAGAATTGTTTGCTTTTTTGATATTTGTTTTTTTAAAGGGTAGAATTTAAATGAGTTAATGTTTGTGAAGCATTTAAAACAGTGCCTGCAACAGAATGAGTGCTGTGGAAGTATTTACTTATTCTTCAGTGCTTCAAATAAGATAAAAGCATATTATGATTACTTGTTATAATGAGCCTCTGGAGCAAAAATTAACTGAAATAAGAGGTGAGAGGACCATTAACCCTCTCAGGTTAGTCACCTGGTTGTCCTTGAAAGGGTTTGGTTTCTGACCAAAGCTCTCTGCAGTCCGCCCCTTCATGCTGTTGAGACTGCAAAAGATTCTTACCTTTGGCCAATAGCCTGATAAAAGTGTGAGAAGTATCTGGCATTTGTAATTATGAGGGAATAAAGGCAGAATGAAGTGCTTCAGGCATTTTTTTTCTCTACATGTCCTGCAATTTAAATATCATTACAATTAAAAGTATCTAAGTGTGGTTGCTCAGGAATAAGTGGTCTTAATTTTGGTAGAACCTAGAGAGACAGCATTAAATTAGTTTTAAAACATTTTGGTTATGGAAAATTTCAGACATACATAAAGGTTGAAATAACAATGTAAATTGAGCCCCCATGTACCTATCACCCTACTTCAACAATTATTAACCTAGAGCCAATTAAAGATATTATTTTTAAATTGCTGTGAACTCTCATAACATCATCAGTCTAACAGCAATCATATTCATTTTTTGTATATTTTCCTTTATATGTACAAATTTTACATTATTACATGAGTACAATTTTTGTATTATTTATGTTTCTAAGTAGTATTAGCAATAATCATTTTAGTGGGGATCACAATTTTTATTTTATGCCCCTCAACTCCCCCGTCTTTATTAGCTCCTCTTTCCATATTCTATTTTGACTTTAGCTTAGAAAGGGCACTCATATTTTTATGTTGCAGTAGATGCCAAGATGATGCATCTTGGTTTCTATGTATTTATAAACAATAGACATCTTCTAATATAGAGGTGTCTTTTTCTCTTTAATCTTTGGTGGGGGTAAGTGAGGAGTGCATGTAAATTTTTAAAAGTTAAATGATTGAAGGACAACTCTACTCCAGTTTTTAACTTAAATGCATCCTTTCAGCATCCCTAATAAATAGCAGTCTTTTAAGAAATGTCTTAATGTTAACCAGACACCTGCTAGATCTGCCCTCTGGAATAAATGAATATGCCATTTCTTCTTTTACAAGGACACAGGGACTTATTACCTCCTCTCTAGTCTAAGCAGTCCCAGGTTCTTCAGATGTTTGTTATATGATGTGTTTTTTGAGCTGCCTGCTGTTCTCATTCTTCTGCTTGGGATATATTTTAGTTTTGTCAATGTTCCTCTTAAAATGTGGTACTTTAGAACAGAATGTGTTGTTTTATATGTTTGGTAAGTTAGAGTACTGAACCTTATAGCTTTAATGAGCTTGACTTGGGAACCATGGTTCAGCCTCCCATAATGTGAGCATTGTCAAATGCAGATTATTTCTAGTAAGCCAGCTACTTCATTTGGTGCTCACTTGCTCATTCAATCATTCCATAAGTATTTATGGAGTGCTTACCATGTGCCACGTGTAGTTTTAATCATTTTGTCAGTGAGCAAGACAGACGTTTCTCTTCTCTTGGAGCTCACATTCTGGTTGGTATCAGAAAAGTAAAGAATTTAATGAGAAACTTTCAGCAAGCTGTGAGTAAAAGAAAACTGGAAAATGAGCTGTGAAGTTATTAGGAGACTACTTTAGATTGGGTAGTCAGGAAAGGTCTCTTTGAGTTGACAGCTGGGCTGAGATCTAAATGTCAGGAAGGAGCCAGCCATGCAAGTACGGGGGTGGAGAGGTAAGGGCGATTCCAAGAAGAGAAAACAGTAAAAACAGAAGTCCAGAGGTAAGGGAACAAGCTTGACATGTTGAGTGAATAGAAAAGTCCACAGTGGCTAGAGAGTGTAAGTGATGATGGAAGAGTTATAGGAAGTAAGGTTGAAGAACTAAACAGGGGTCAGATCATAGAGGGCTGTAAGTAAGTTTGGGTTTTCTTTTAAATTCAATGGGAAGTCAAGAGTGACATAATTTCATTACATTGAAGAAAGATCACTCTGGTGAATGAATTACAGAGAGGCAGAAGTGGAAGCAGGACCACTAGTTACAGTAGTATTCTAGGCAAGAGACGATGGTCACTTTGACTGGGATGGTGCAGCTACAGATGAGAGATGTGGACTGATTCTGATTCGGGATATATTTGGAGATATAACTGATAGGATTTGCTAATGAAATAAATGGTGTGTTTGAGAGAATGCAGAGTCAATGTTCTGACATACAGATATTTTTGTTCATGTGAGGAAACAGATTTGTTTCAACTCTGGAGAAAAAACCTGGCATATTTTAAATATTTACTATGGTGTGTGTTGTTGATGGTTAAGAGAATGGACTCTGGAGCCAGACAGCTTGGTTACAGTAGCTCTGCTGCCTACCTTGGACAAGTTACTCAGCCATTCTTTGGCTCAGCACCCTCATCTATAAAATGAGGACAATAATAATATCTACCTTGTAAGGTTGTTGCAAAGATTAAATGAGTTGATTGATATAGGTGTAGTAGGCTTCAGTGGCTGCTAATATTAAAGAGCCTATGTAAATGTTAACTTTTATTATTTTAAAGGTTTTTGCAAGGGTAATTTTGAGTCTACATAATGTTAGCCATATGCTGACTTTATACACCAATCCCTATATAAGATACAGTTCTCTTTAATTGGAGCTTCATATTTTTTGTTTTTCCTCAGGGACATCTGTAATATTTTGTTTACTGCCATTGTGAAAGTATGAAAAAATTATTTTTTGTTTTCCTGTAGCTAGCTCTGTGTTGCTAGCTAAAATCTGCTTAATACTGCATTTGTATCAAGTCTCTTTCAGAGTGTGCTTATACTGCAGTATCTTACACTGAAGAAATGTCTTGCAAGAGGTACCAGAAATATTGGGTTTTTGCTAACATGCCTCGTAATACAGATTTTATGTTCCTGTTTAGAAAAGTATCTGTTAATCCTATTTCTGTAAAATTATAAAATACACCATGAGAATTTTGTTTTCACCTTGTCTCTTACAGAAGTGCAGTTCATTTAAGTAGAATTTGATACTTTTATTTATATCATAGCAGTACTAAATATTTAGTCTTGTTCTAAATTCTTTTCAGAAAGGGGCTTTTCTGTCTGTTAGTGGTATATACATCTCTTTATGAATTTATGATATGCTTTGCCCTAGTTTGATGATAACTTATAGAGACCATTAATTACGTCTCAGTTTTTATCTTTCATTGAGTGTAGAATTCATGCTTTTTATTTATTCTTTTTAATAGCAGGATTCACCAGTGGGTTTACTACTTCAAGGAAATGACAGTATATTAAAATGAGCAGGATGTATCTGCTGGGTGTTAATGGCTCACTCACCATGTCAGTATGAGTGATTGTTTCTTTGATTTGTTTGCAGGGGAAAAAAAAAACCTTTGGGTATCAATATATTGATATTTATAATGGTTTACATTTTTATAGATTATAGCTTTTGATTGCTAAAGAAGGAGTCACTATAAAGGAATTTTCCTAGTTGAAATAACATTCATTAAATGGCATTAAATTTGTTATTTAATTTTTATTACATTTACATGGTTTAAAATGGAAAAGGTACAACATGGTGTATAATGGAGAGTATATCTTTCATTCCTGTCTTCCAGCCTCTTGATTTTTCTTTCCCAAAGGTATCAGTTCTGTGTATGCTTCCAGAAAATGAATATATACATTTATGCATGAATATATACAGCTATGCATGTGCACACATGCACACACGTGTGTATATATTCTTTTTTTAAAAACTGTAGGGTATTATGATTTATGTTTTATCATTATGTATCATAATTCATCCCTATTAAATAAAATTATCAGTTCCCAAATGAGTGATACTAAGATTTTTTTGTGTGTTTTACTTCTGCCTACATATCATTTTGTACGCGTAGGAGTAAACCTGTAGGTAAATTTTTAGAATTTGGCTGAAGACTATGTGCAACTGTAATTTCTGGTACACTTTATTAAATTGACTTCCACTGAGATTGTACCAGTCTGTTGGTGCCAGCAGTGTATGTTTCTGCATCATCTCGTCAAGAGAATGATTACCAAACCTTTGATAATCTGACACATGAAAAATGTTACCTTAGTGTAGTCTTAATTTTCATTTCTTTTCTGAGTGTGAAGTTGGGTGTAGTTTAAGATCCATTTGTGGGTTTTTTTGGTCCATTTTTCTATCATGTTGGTCATTTTCTTACTGATTTATGGGACCTTTTTTATATTAGGGAAATGAGCTCATGATATGCAATACAGTTTTTTATTTCTTATCCATGTAGTGTGCTTTTGTTTTACTTTATGCTTCCTTAATTTAGTGTGTTTTCTTTTTTAATTAAAATAAACATTTACACAGTTTAAAGAACCAAATAGTCCTATAAACTCCTCTTCTTGGAGAAGATTCCCCAGAACCATTTTGAACTCTTGCAGCTGATTCCTTTGGAATTTATCTTCAAATTTCTAAACAACTGTGCTTATTGATTTTTTTTAGTTCTAGGAATTATCTATCCCATTATGGAAGGTGAGATTTAATCACTCCATTACCCCAAACACACACACATGCACATATACTCCACATACCCCTCTCGCCGCCCCCGCCAAACCCCCCCGTTCTTCCTCATGTTTTCCAGATAGGATTACTTTTTATTTCCTGCACAATTTCTTGTTTTCCTTGGAGTTAATAAGTTTTGTTTGGTGTACTAATCATTAATTTAACCCCCAGTTGAGATCAGTGTCATTCTGATTCTTGAGCTTTTGTATGAAACCTTTTTCTTTCTCTCTGAAAGCATATAGGCTCTACCTACCTCCAGTGTTCTGAAATTTTTGATAATGTGCCTTTGTAAGTATCTGTTTTCATCCATTGTGCTTGGCACAGAGTGGGCCCTCTCAGTCTTGAAATTGATGCCCTTCAGTTTGGAAATTTTTTTAGATTATTTTAAAAAATTATTTCTTCTCCAGTTTTCTGTGTTCTCTTACTCCTGTTATTTGGCTCTTGAACCTCCGGGACTGATCCTCTGCTGTTTTACCATGTCTGCCTTGTGCTCTAATTTCTGGGAGTTTCCTTCAATTTTTATCTTCCCAGCTTTCTCTTCTATGATTATGTTTTTACTTTACAGGAGCTCTTTTGTTCCTCTGAATGTTCTGTTTTTCCTTTTAATAACATCCTGTATTCAAAATCTTATCTTTCTGAAAGGAGTTTGCTCACTTGCTTCTTTCCTCCCTTCTTTCCTTAAATTTTCTTTTCCTAACCTCATCCCTTTCTCTTCCAAATTGCCCTTTTCTGCTTGTTTTGGCCCCCCTCTCTTCTTCTAGGGAACTTCTTCTATGTTTGACCATGGACTGTCTGCTTATATTTTAAAGTGGGCATTGAATAGCTGATTGGAAGCTCTGTGCTTGTCCGTGGGATTTGTTGGCTGTGGGTTTCACTGTAGGGTGATTTGGCTGAACTATTTGAGTAACCTCCAATGTTAGCACCTTTTGATCTTCCTTTTGGGCTAGTGAGATTCTAAAGAGTAGAAAAACTCTTCTCATCTTTTTTAGAGGGTATACATTTGATTGCCATCATTTTGAAAATCAAGTGTCTGAAAAAGGTTAGTATGTCAAATAATATGTATAAACTTTCACTTATGTTTTTTAAGTGTAGCTTCCAGCCCTCATCTCTGCCTGGTATTCTTCAGTTCCCAAAGTCCTGTTTTACCTTCTTCAGAAATAAGCCTTCTCTTTGGGGAGTGAGCGTTGTATTCATTCATTCTGCTACACTGAACGGGAGAGGAGAATTCTGGGGAGTCCAACTACTTCTTCAGTACTCTTTCAGTCAGTGCTCCAGTTTGTAGCCCCAGCTTCACTTCCACTTCCAGAGGAGTTTAAGCTAGTTTGCTTTTTTCTTTCCTCGCAGCTGGCTTAGTTTGTAACTTAGCATTCCACTAAGGGTCTTGGTTCTTCTGCTTCCCAGGCTTCACGGTGTACTTGTTGCTGTCTCCACTCCCATTAACTTTATCTTTATGGATATAAAAGGTCCCTTATGAAGTGTAGCAGAATTTTAGAACAGAAGAGAAACAAATGTTTATGTTCAGTCCTTCATCTTTAACTGGAAGTCCTTTATGTGAGTCATTAAATATTTTAGCTCATTCAGAGATAAGCTTGGATCAGGTAAAACTAAATGTCTCAGCCTTTTTGTGGCTGTTGTTTTTCATCTGTTTGTGCTATTAGAAAGTTCTTTGAGAATCTGATGAATGTTTCGAACTTCCTCTGAGAAAAAATATTTAAAATAAATACACAGTATTTTGTATACATTTTATTTTTTAGAATTTACATTCTATCAGTTAGGGGTATTCTGTACTGAAATGGTAGTCCCTTCTTTTGTCAAACAGTGCCCAGCAACATGGAGAAGCGTTGACTTCCTTTATGTAGAATGTAAAACTAAAATTCCCCCAAAGATAGCTGTGCCAAATTAGTGACTTCTTTAAAAAAAAAAAAGAAAATCCAAATTGGGTAAATAAGAAAAATATAATAACAAGCAAGCATAATTCTGTGAAAAGGTAAATTTCAGCAAGAAGACTGCTTTTGGTTTGAATAAAATGTTGATATTGAAACTTGGTTCCGCATGACATGAGCACATTTAGAGTGGTGTAAATGTTAATATTTAATATAAGGCTTATCATAAAACAGTATATAGTTAATTGCCTTGTGTGTGAGAGATGCTACTTCCAAGAGTTCAGAAGGATGATAAATACTTTTGATTGGAGTGTTTTATAAAATTTCATATAAGAGGATGTGCTTGACTTGGAGGTTTTGTTTTATTTTTTTTTTTAAGTTGGAGTAGAGGATATGGTTGCTATCATTTTGGAAGCTTTGGGGAACAAGCCCACATAACTTTTAACTTTCATTTAGAAATTGCGAAATCTGGTTCAAGTTCTTGTCCTTTTTTATTCTTTTTTTACATTAATCAGGTATTACATATGAGATATGAACTTGGCCAGTGGTACTGTTCTATCTATTATGAGTTGTATTTTGGTCTTACAGTGTCATATATAATCTTTTACCTGTTGGTAGCTGGTAATTCACTTACTAATCAGACTCCCAAAACATAGAATTTCAGAACAGTAGATGTTCAATATTGTTGTGTATAGCTTTTTTTCTAAGAAAACAGATACTTGGTAGAGCAAGGAATCAAACCCAGTGTTTAGGCATTCTTTTTCTTGTTTCCTACAGTTCACTGTCTTAAGATTATATGTTTATTGTATGTGTATGTATTTTGGGTACAAGTTGGTACTCTTTTATTTATTATCAGAAAATGTTTAATTTTTTAGGTGCTATAGGTTTCTTGGTTCTTTTGAAGTCTAGATCGATGTGTGTACTCAAACGCATAGTTTTCTAGGGTTTCTATTGCATGAAGGTTTCCCAGATCATTTCAGTAAAATATGGCACTTGGTCCTAATAATCTCTTCTAATAGATACTTTTGTAATTCATATGAGAAAGTTTCATGGCCAAACCTTATAGGTGATTCTATGAAGCGAAACTGTTAATAGTTAAAATGACTTTATGAGTATGTGAGAGTAAACTATTACTTCTTAAAAAAAAAAAAAATCCAGGTCCAAGCAGGTAGTGGTCAGTCCTCTCATTCCCAGCTCTTTTTCTTAAGCCAAAATTTTTCTCCCCTTCGGGAGACTCTGTCCCTTTTTACTATTGCCCCTCAGTATTGACTGAGGCAGAGAGCATTCAATTTACCTTCAGTGCCCTCTCTAGAACATGGACATGAGACTTTTCCTACTTAATTTGACATGAGATAATTGAGATAAGAACTTTTAAACTTTATTAAAGGTAGAGGAAATCCAAGGGGAAATAAACATAGAGCACAATAGCCAAATACATAATCTAGTCTATGCCTAGCCTGCGTACAGCGTCATTCGTATGCTATAATTCTTGGATTGCCTTCATGTGGTGGACACCATTTAAGCATCCGTTATTCCAGATTCCACTCCTGGATGCTGTCCTCCCTGGAAGTCTTCCTTTGAGAGAATGAGAGTCTTCTGTAACACAGGAGTGATGAGTTCAGGGATTTTTTTTTTTTTTTTTGGCTTGAGTCCTTTCTCTTTTCGGTAATGTAAGGAATGTCTATTTTCTTTATGGAATCTACTCCAGTTCTAGGGGGTGTATGGACTTAGGGTAAAGGCCACATAAGAAATTTATCACATTTATTGGGGATGGAAATGTTGCTTTGTTAAACCACTTCTGTCAAACTAATTAAAAAAAAAATCTTCCAACACTTATTTAGTATTTGTTTTGGCAGGAAAATAAAGAAACAAATTACTATTTTGGGAAATAGGTATACACAGAAGGACCATTAATTATGCAGAGTAGCATGTGCTAAGTGGATGGTAAAGAACTAAGTGTTAATGAAGTTTAGTAGAGCACCATGGAGGAAAGGATTTCTGGGAAAGATAGGACCCAAATCTGACATTTCAGGAAGGATGTAACTGTGCAAGGATGGGAGGAAGTTAAGGAAGGAGGGCACAATTTTAAAAATAATTCATTGTCTAAATTATGGTAGACAAAACAGCCCTGCTTTTGATTTTAGACTCTATTAGAATCAGTTAGTACAAATGTTCAGTACAATAAGTGTTTTTTCCTTCACCTTTATATTTCTAAGTTACTTGTTATTTGAAAAAATGAAGCTATATTCTTTGAGGACCTATTACTGTTTCCTACTGTGCTGTCAGTTTTGTTTATAAATATGTAATATAGGTGGCTAGATTGTAAACTGAGGACAGCTTTGAAGTAAGTTGGTCCCTCTTACTTGATTGGTGAGAACAAATCAGCCAATCTGCCAGCAAAGGCAAGGGAACTGGAACTTTAAATTCAAAAGAATTTTTAAAACACAATGCTTCAGATAATTTTTCTTGTTCTTTGTCAGAGTTTATCATCAAAATAAATTATTAGCCAAGTGCACTATGTTTAATGTTTTTAGGCATAGTAGAGAGTTTTATCCAGGAAATCGGGTGTTTTGTAAGTTGAGATTAGCTTTTGTTCTTCTCCAGCAACTATGAATCCACTTCTTTAGATGAAGTTCTATTCCCTAGATATGTTTAGGGGGAAAGGGAGAAAAAAGCCTCTGTTATATGGATCATTTGATTCAAGGAGTAGAGATGACTTTGAGTGAGCTAAAGAGGGGTTTAGAAAACGGGAACCTAATACTCAGTTTTGAAAATGTTTTATTTGGTGATGAGTAGTGTATCTTAGTATGTGCTTTTGCATGTATTTGACCTTATTTTGAACATTATAGTAATATTTCAATTTGAGTATTTAAGCAGCCCTTTAAGTTTCGTTTAACCAAATTTTGGCTTGTTATGTGTAAAGATTGCCCACCCTCTTCCCTCACCCCCTTTCAGAGTTGGTTTGTAAGCAAACTCAAAGGTATCAGAGTTTTTTTTTTTTTTTATATTTATTTTTGGCTGTGTTGGGTCTCCGTTTCTGTGCGAGGGCCTTCTCTAGTTGCGGCGAGCGGGGGCCACTCTTCATCGCGGTGCGCGGGCCTCTCACTATCACGGCCTCTCGTTGCAGAGCACAGGTTCCAGACGCGCAGGCTCAGTAGTTGTGGCTCACGGGCCCAGCCGCTCCGTGGCATGTGGGATCTTCCCAGACCAGGGCTCGAACCCGTGTCCCCTGCATTGGCAGGCAGATTCTCAACCACTGCGCCACCAGGGAAGCCCGGTATCAGAGTTTTTTAATGTGGAGGCTTATTCCAGAAAAAAATGTCAACTCTGAATCTACCCATCTAAATTTTAAGGCCTCTAGAACTTTTTTCCAGATTTGTTCTTCTCAATGAAAAGCAGTTATTATCAGTTTGGTTTGCTACTCGCTTAGGCAAGAAGGGCATGATACATCTTTGAGTTCCCAAATCTGTGATTCTAAGATAAGTAGACAGTGGACATCTCAGTAGGAAATAATGTTATTAGAATTTCAGTGCTTCTGCTTTGCTCCTTGAAATGCTCATGTACACACACACACACACACACACATACACACACACACACACACACAACCATACCAAATTAATTGTGCCTCTTACTCTTCTTCTGGTCTTTGTATATGCTGGCTATTTCCTTCTCCCACTTCCACCTTTTAGGTCCCAGCTTAGGCTTCTTCCTTTGGAAAAAGTTTAACTACCTAAGACTTTTTTGATACCTCTTCTTGGCATACCTATATTTATCCCATTATAGCCCCTGTATCACAGTGTGCCTTCAAAACCTGTGCACTGGTCTTTATCTTCCACCAGGCTATACATTCCTTTAGGGATAGGGGCATCTTATTCCTAGTACTTAATACAGTGCCTGGCAGGTAGTAGGCAGTCAGAAAATTCTTGAGTGAGTGTCTGATGTACTGTGGTTAAAGTACGTTTAAGGTATTCCTGTGGCAAATACAAGTATGTATGATTTATTGTTGTATTTTATGCACTGGTTATGAATGAAAAATTTTAGAATCAGCCCAGAATTGAATGCTGTATAATATATACACACATGTGAAACCTTTTAAGTGATTATTAAAAATGTGATTACTTAAAGTGATTATAGCAAATTACTTAAATAAAAAAGACAGCCAGTAGTCCCCAGTCTTCCATGTATAACTCCTTTAAAAATACCATTTCTCAGGTGCTTACTTTATAGTACAATTACTGTGTTCCATTGATTAAGCAAATAAATAATAACATTATGCTGCTCTGAGTTCAGTAATGTATTAATCTCAAAGAAGGCAATGGAAAAAGACAGATGTGCAGAGAATATTGCTCATTCAGTCTTTAGACAATGCTTGCTATGCATATATTCTCTCTCAGTCTTGTAAAACCTCTTAGGCCCACAGAGTTGTATAGATCAAGTGGTCTCTACAGGGAGTATGCAGGACCATCCATCAGTATTATTTTTTTAAAGATTAGAACCTTTGTTTATTGTCTTTCATCTTGAAAAAGGCAAATTACATTTAATATAGTGATTGACACTGGCTTCCCCACACTGTTAGTATGTCAAATGGGCTGGTGAGAGATCCTAAGGAGCGGTAGAATTTTTACTTCCTCACTTGTATTCATTGCTGTATCACACTGAAGTTTACTTGTGATTACATTGATTTCCATGTGATCTAGTTTTTTGTTTTTGTTTTTTTAATTTGTCTTTTGGCTGCATTGGGTCTTTGTTGCTGCGCACGGGCTTTCTCTAGTTGCGGTGAGCTGGGGCTACTCTTTGTTGCGGTGCGCGGGCTTCTCATTGTGGTGGCTTCTCTTGTTGTGGAGCACAGGCTCCAGGGGCGCAGGCTTCAGTAGTTGCAGCACCCGGGCTCAGTAGTTGTGGCTCGCGGGCTCTAGAGCGCAGGCTCAGTAGTTGTGGCACACGGGCTTAGCAGCTCCGCGGCATGTGGGATCTTCCCAGACCAGGGCTCGAACCTGTGTCCCCTGCGTTGGCAGGTGGACTCCCAACCACTGAGCCACCAGGAAAGTCCCTCCATGTGATCTAGTTTTAACTAAACAGTCTTCAAAAAATGAGCAAGTGACTGTAAAAGATGCCTATCAAAACATTAGATTGATTTTAATTATAATAGAGCACATACAAGCACACAGCGTAAAAAATGTTAGAACTCCTAATCCCAGTATGGGCTCTTATTATGGGGCAAAACCTATAATATAATCAGATCTCAAATATCAACCTCTCAAAATTTGAGATTGTGAAAGATTATTTGAAATGTGGATCTCTATTTACTGTTGTTGAAACCATAGCTTGGCTAAGTGTATAGTGTGCTTGATATATGGCTAAACCATAGCATAAAATCATAGCAAATTAGCAAGACATTTAAAAAATTGCATTCTGAGGGTAAAAACTAACCATTATGAGTTCCCCCCCCCCCCAGAGGTGTTTGATAGAGCCATACAATATTCAATAAAGTAACTACAAAATTTCACTAAATTTAATTATAAATGTTTACAAGGCCCTTTGAGGTTTCTTGTTGAGTAGTAAAAGACAAAGCATACCACTGGGGAAACACTAGTTTTTCCTGCCTTGGTCAAAATGACTGAAATAATACGTAGAATATATGGCCAAAAATTAAAATACATTCCTTTGTCATCACATGCCTTTGAAACATGTAGTAATCATTGCCAAGTTGAAGAAACCAGTATGAGAACAATGACACCTGGGAGATTTAAGATTGACTAAAATATAGGTGTTTGTAACATACTTTCCTCTTAGTATTTGCTAAGTTTTGTTTCAGTAGTAAAGTCTGTTTTTGGGGGGGAGTGAAGAGGAAAAGCAAAGAGATGCTAGACAAATGTATATTCTCAACAGTAAATGCTTCTTTAATAAAGATAACCTTTTTTGGAAGAAAAATCATAGTCACTTAAGGTGAAAATCGTTCACTGCAGCATTCATAGGAAAATTACTGCAGCAAAGAAATTGAACCAGGAGTTCAGAGCTATTAGGGTGTCATCAGTGTAGTTAATTTTATAAAAACAAGACCTTTAACTTTAAAATTCAGTGAGCTATTTACAGTGGTGATGCCAAAATATGCAGACGCTCAAGTCCCCTATATAAAATGGTGTAGTATTTGCATATAACCTATGCACAACCTCCCCATATACTTTAAATCATCTCTAGATTACCTAATACAATATAAATCCCATGTACAAGTTGCTGGTGCAAGGCAAATTCAAGTTTTGCTTTTTGGAACTTTCTGGAATTTTTTTTCCCTGGGTATTTTCGACTTGTGGTTGGTTGAATCTGAGGATGTGGAACCAGCTGATACTGAGGGCTTACTATGAATGAAATGAGAAATGACCAAGAAGGTACAGTCTGCCACATAGACTTTTGATGAATATCTCATAGCAAAGTTTTTTGCTTTTGAAGAGTTAGAGAACTTAAAATAGTAATTGCTAATTCCTATGCAGATATTTTTGGATAAAAGAAAATACACTCTTAATCATGCCATTCAAGATGAAGCTTACTTACTAAGAAAGTAATTGTTTTAAAGAAAGTAGTGTTAGCAAAAGAACAGTTGAGAAACAAATGTTTGGAGATGGTTTGTTTTGTGATTTTTGTTGGGGGAAAAAAGATTATCTATATAAACTTTAAGCACTTGGGAATTTAGGTATATGTTTTAGGAAAACTCACACATGTGCACCACGATTGTTCAAAACAGCACTGTTTTATACTTTAAAAAAATGAGAAATAACTCATTGATAGTGGAATGGATAAAAATTGTGGTACAAACATACAGTGGCATATAGTGAATGAACTACAGCTCTGTGCATCAATGTAAATGAAATACAGTGTTGAGCTGGAAAAAAAAAGTACTAGAGTAAAACATACTGTATTTTACATCAGTGTAAGGTGTCAAACATATAAAACTAAACAACCACACATGAATATGGTTAAACTAGAAGAAATACTAATTATAAAATTCAGTATAATAGGAGGCTTCAGTGGTCTTGATAATGTTCTATTTCTTAAACTGTATGGTAGTTTTAGTACTCTTTAGCTGTGTGTATACATTATATAAAATATGTATGATATTTCATGATGTTTAAAGAATTAAATCATGGGACAACCCTAACTTTAAAATGAGATCAATATTGAACGTAAAAAAAATTTACTAATTTGTGAAAGAATGCATTCCTAGTTACAGCCAATAGGTGTGCTGGTGACCGAAGCTCAGTTAATTAGACACTTAGATACCTGTTTCGCAAACTTTGAATCTTGAGCAAGTGACTTTCAGAAAGGAATTAGACGGAAGGTAGAGATCACTGCAGCAGCAGGCAAGGCTGTTCTTCGTGTAACTTTCACAGTGTTTGGCTGCCCAACCTCAGGGCTCCTCTGTTTCCTGATGGTTTTCCAAGCTGGCGTTCCAGGCTCCCTTTGATTCTTAGGGTCTCCTATAGCTTTCTATTGAAGACCCCTCCTTCCCTTCTCTCTTTATCCCTAAATTAAAAACAAATTTGGAAATAGGAATTTCCAAACTATTTTTAAAACTCTTCTAAATGAGGAACTCTTGTGAATTTTGAGCCCATTTCTTGAAATGTGAAACAGCAGAACCTTAATTTGAAGAACATCAAGATAAGGGAAATGACAACACATTTTTTTTATAATTGGTAGTTGGGATTGAAGAGTGGGTGATAAATACAGTCAACAATTCAGTTTCATTTGCGTTTAGGTATCTTTATAAGGGTTTTTTTTTTTTTTCAGGTGAAATAAACATTAAAAACAATCTAAATTAAAATGTGCTTAGAACTAGGCTTTCAAATCATTGTATCAAAATATCAAATCGATGTGCTAACAAATAAGCATATTCTATTACATTGTTCTCAATACAAAATATAATTTTTTATCGTACTTGAATGAAATTAATTTTTAGGTCTGAGTAAAATCTTGTCCTTCCAAAATTCCTTTTTATAAATATTTGTGTTTGTAATTTATTAGTACAGTATTATATATAACTCATGAAAATTTATAAAATTGCTGCAATTTATAAGTATTATATATGGTGGTTCATTGGGTTTTTAGGAATAGGAATATTTAGTTTATTGTAAAGTTAGGTAATGGTTACAGCTGAAAAAGATATCTCACAAAGATACCTAGATCCAAGTGAAAGTCAGTTGATCTAGACTAGTGTGTCTCAAAATGTGATTCTTTAGTCACCAACATGCTTTTTTGAAGATCCCATCCAAGATCTACTGGAAAAAAAAAAAATTGGTGTGGGGATAGGGCCATGGAATTTGCATTTTGAGCAAATAATAACAGCAAACATTTTATGGTGTTTACTGTGTCTCAGGAACTATTCTAAGCACTATATGTTAACTCATTCTTCACTGCAACCCTGTCAGGTGTAGGTACTATTGTTATTATTCCCATTTGACAGAGAAGGAATTTGAGGTACCAGTGACTAGGAAACTCAAGGTCACACAGCTGGCAAGTGTTAGGGCCAGGATTGTATGTGGAAAATGTACCAGGCATTCTCATCCCCACTGTTCCAGTCCAAGTCATTTGAAATTGGAAAAGCTTTATTCTAAAGTAATAGTAAAGCTGAGAGGGAGGGTGATGCATAGTGGTACTTTACAGTTCTCTCTATGGGCTTTAAGTCTTTGTCAGCCAGCACTGAGTGAAAGCTGTCTTAATGCTACTTCACGGATTGTGAAACATGGCAATATTAAGTAGTATGTTCTTTAGCACATCATTAAAGTTATATTTGTTTTTATGGGTTAATGGGCTTCAGTCAATCGAAGTAAAGTTTTTTATTTGATGTGCAGTAAAACCTAAGTAAAATCACATGTTTATAAAACTGAGATTTTATGTTTTAATTAACTTGGGGGGTTGTCTTCAGGATTACTGGGGGGAAAATACTTGATTACAACACTTGCTTTTGGAAGTTTTTCTAAAATATGTTAGCATACTTTTCTACCTTAGTAGATTGAACAAGATGTTGCATCGTTCTGAATATTCTTACTCCTGCATCTTATATATTGAACCCTAGAGTTATCTTATAAATGGAATTTAAAAAAAAAAACAAAACTTAACCAGGTTTTGTTTCTTGGTTTCCTTTCTCCTAGAATGGTGGTTCTCAACTTGCTGCACGGACAAATCACCAGAGAGGCATTTTTAAAAAGATATTGATATCTGGGTCCCATCCCCAGAGACTCTAATGCGCTAGGATTGAGAAACTACTATTCTAGAAGAAGGGTATACGGGGAAATTTTCTTGGTTTCTTTTTTGTTGTTGTTCCAGTAAATTTTGATAATACTGAAAAATACACTTGATCAGGAGTTACTAGAAAATAAATGAAATATTTTAGATAAATGCTCTATCAAATTTAAACATGTAACACCTACAATTTTTTTTTTCCTTTCAGATTCATTACTAAACATGGGTGCATTTTTGGATAAACCCAAAACTGAGAAACATAATGCTCATGGTGCTGGGAATGGTTTACGTTACGGCCTGAGTAGCATGCAAGGATGGAGAGTGGAAATGGAAGATGCACACACAGCTGTTGTAGGTATTCCTCACGGCTTGGAAGACTGGTCGTTTTTTGCAGTTTATGATGGTCACGCTGGATCCCGAGTAGCAAATTACTGCTCAACACACTTATTAGAACACATCACTAATAATGAAGACTTTAGGGCAGCTGGAAAATCAGGATCTGCTCTTGAGCCTTCAGTGGAAAACGTCAAGAATGGTATCAGAACTGGCTTTTTGAAAATTGATGAATACATGCGTAACTTTTCAGATCTCAGAAATGGCATGGACAGGAGCGGTTCAACTGCAGTGGGAGTTATGATTTCACCTAAGCATATCTACTTCATCAACTGTGGTGATTCACGGGCTGTTCTGTATAGGAATGGACAAGTCTGCTTTTCTACCCAAGATCACAAACCTTGCAACCCAAGGGAGAAAGAGCGAATCCAAAATGCAGGAGGCAGCGTAATGATACAGCGTGTTAATGGTTCATTAGCAGTGTCTCGTGCTCTGGGGGACTATGATTACAAGTGTGTTGATGGCAAGGGCCCAACAGAACAACTTGTTTCTCCAGAGCCTGAGGTTTATGAAATTTTAAGAGCAGAAGAGGATGAATTTATCATCTTGGCTTGTGATGGGATCTGGGATGTTATGAGTAATGAGGAGCTCTGTGAATTTGTTAAATCTAGGCTTGAGGTATCTGATGACCTGGAAAATGTGTGCAATTGGGTAGTGGACACTTGTTTGCATAAGGTATGTAAGTCTTTTTTGTTATAATTAAAATGCCCTATTAATTTTGAAAAGACACGGTAAGTAAAATTAAGCAAACTTAGTTTTAAAGCTTTTAGTATTTTCTTTAGGGAAGACCTATATATTTAAAAATTATTTTCTTCACCAGAAATGAAACCTGTTTTTTTTTTTTGGTTGCCATCCTCATTTGTCTTAATCTTCTAATTTGCAAATTAAGTTTAATAAATTTGTGGCATGTTGTCATTTAAATAATTTATGACTTTTTGTTGTGGCAGAGGCATCTATACACAATTGTGACTTTTGATTAAAATTCTCAACATTGGCAGTAGCCATCTTTTTTTTTTTTTTGGGGGGGGTGGGGGCTGCGCCGTGCGGCTTGTGGGATCTCAGTTCCCTGACCAGGAATTGAACCCAGGCCCCGGTAGTGAAAGCCCAGAATCCTAACCACTAGGCCACCAGTGAACTCCTGGCAATAGCTGTCTAATGCCTGACTATGCAGCAGTTTCATAAAAAAACATGTAGAGAGGGTATGATTCTATATTAGATATACAAAAGATCAAGAGCCACATAGTATTGGAAGATACATCAGAAGCCTAGACTAAGTAAAGTTTTGTGATTTAGTTCTGAGCCCACTAGCAGCTAAGACAAAAACTGAAGTAAGAGTTGTATATTTCTTATTCTGTAGTAAAAGAAGCTTTTTCCTAGCATAAAATCTAAAAGGAATTTACATGTGACTCTATATAAATAATATATGGCATGGTAGATAATATTTTTAGAGGAGATAATCAAAATTCTTTTCATATAGATGTTTTTGTCATTACTGATTAAAAAACCGAAGACTAATATAAAGTGCAGTCTTGTTAAGAATTCCTTTGGAACACAAAAGTTTAATTTACATTTGCAATATTTTATGAATCTTAACTTGATACAATAATAGGGAGGAAAATCCAGACTAACAGATAATTAGCAGTTTCCTTGGATGTCTTTAAAATGTTCAGTAGTTTCAAGTGGGTTTTTGACAGCGTCTACATAGCAGTCAATTAAAATTTGAGTTATCTGGCCAGTGCCTAAAATATGTAAGTATTCTATGACTCTGAAAAGCTATCAAGACAAAACCAACCTTTGGTTATGTGATACAACCTTTGGTTATGTGATACAACCTTTGGTTATGTGATAACCTTTGGTTATGTGATACAGTAAGGTTTTGCCTTACTTACTCTGTCTAGATTAGAGCCACTCTGTTTCCTCACCATGTAAGATGCTGTGGAAGATACAGGCATAGCCAAAAAGTTTTTCAAAGGCTCTCTGAGTCTGTGGAAATGCCCAGGTTTTGTTGAAGTATCTACTTCTTTTCCATAGAATGGGAAGAGACAACTTCAAAAAGAGAAAATATAAGGGCTGGTGTTTCCAGCTTTTTTCTGAAAGGATTTTAATGATGGTATCTCTAGCTCTTCTGTTTTTTGTTTGTTTGTTTTTGTATTGTATCCTTTTTGCTTCTCTAGATGAATTAAGTACAGAAATATTGATGGTTGTCAGTGCTGGAATAGTAAGTGGTTCTAAAGATGTCTATCTCCTCGGACTCTATATGGAGAGAGTCTGACCTGCAGCTTTTTGAGACAAAAGCAAGCATATGTTTTTGCCTAACTAGGAAGTGAAAACAGCATTTTCCTGATTATTAAAAAAAAAAAAAAAAAGTTATTGAAAAGCAAGCCAGATAATACAGAATATATATATATATTTTTTAAATTTATATAATACAGAATATGTAAAGAAACACTCAAAAATTTTGCCACCCACCTAAGTGGGCTATCTTCATAATTGCGGTATTTATTTTTTCAGTCTTTTTTGCCTGCCTCTGAATGTGTATATTTTTATAAAAATGAGACCATTATATTTGTTATTCTGTAGTCTACTTTTTCATTCAACAGTATATTGTAGAAAGATCTCCATGTCTCTATGTATCTATCAAAATCATTTTTCATGGTTGCATAGCAGAGTGTCATGTAGTTTTGAGGGAATAGCCAGAAATCTATTAGATCTGTAATTTGGAGTAAAGAAATAAGTTTATATTGTGGATAAACTGCACTCTCCCTTCCATTGAAAGGATGTTAGTTTTCAGGAATTTTGACCCAACCCTTCTGAATGGGGTTTGAGTGATTCTGGTGGTATATCTTCATTTGATAGGTTTCGTCAGTTTAAATTGATTAAATTTTTTTGTTGATGGTGTTAAAAGATTCTAGGCAGAATCCCAGAATCTCAAATGGTAAATGATAGTCATAGAGGGACAAGGGGTTAGAACACCAACCTCTTCATTTAATTTAGTTGAATGAAGTTGACCATCATAGTTCCTTTGAATGAAGTTGCATTTAAATTGAAATCAGTTTTGAGAAGCTTAGTTAGCTGTTTTGTGTTGAAACACAACAGACATGAATTTTTTGAACTGCCACATGCTACTTATGGAATTAGATAAGCTTCTTATCCATTCCTGTTTTTCTGACTCCATAATTTTCTCATTCCACTTGTTTGTATTGTAAAACCAAGGGTTAGCAATATTATAAAACAATAGGATTAAAATAGAACATATGATTGCTTTGAATTTAGTCTGAAAGATTGAATTTAAATTTTGAAATCCATGGAAAGCAGGTAGACCAGTGCTAGCCCTTAGCAATTGCTCAGTAGGTGTTAGCTGCTTTTTTTTTTTTTAATGGTGGAATAAATTTATTTTTTTAAAAAAATTTTTAATTTTTTTATTGGAGTATAGTTGATTTAACAGTGTTGTTAGTTTCTGCTGTACAGCAGAGTGAATCAGTTATACATATATATATATATATATATATCTCCACTCTTTTTTAGATTCTTTTCCCATATAGATCATTATAGAGTATTAAGAAGAGTTCCCTGTGCTATACAGTAGGTCCTTATTAGTTATCTATTTTATGTATAGTAGTGTGTAGATGTCAGTCCCAATCTCCCAATTTATCCCTCCATTCCACCTTTCCCCCTTGGTAACAGTAAGTTTGTTTTCTACATCTGTGCCTCAATTTCTGTTTTGTAAATAGGTTCATTTGTACCATTTATTAAGATTCCACATATAAGTGCTATCATATGATATCTGTCTTTCTCTGTCTGACTCATTTCACTTAGTATGACAATCTCTAGGTCCAGGTGTTAGCTGCTTTAAGAGAAAAGATAGAGTAGATCCGGTTTTTAAGTAGATGTTTTAAATAGGTGTTTTTAAGATATTTTCCTGATAATAGATTTAAATTAAGTGTTGGGAATTCCCTGGCGGTCCAGTGGTTATGACTTGGCACTTTAACTGCCAGGCCCTGGGTTCGATCCCTGGTCGGGGAACTAAGATCCCGCAAGCTGCATGGCGCAACCAAAAAATAAATAAATAAAATAAAATAAAAAAATAAATTAATTAAGTGTTAAAATTTTCTAGCACTTCTAACGTTTGTCATTCCCTAATAGTTTACAGAGACGTTTATATGTTAACTCATGAACTCTTGGGAAATTATGATAACCATCAAAATCACAATAGTATCAAAAAATTGCTTTTTATGAGCCAAATGCAGTATACTTTAAGCACTTTACACATATTTTAATTTCTTTAATTTTCACAACAACCATAAAAGGTAGTTAGCATTATTATTGTTAAAGATAGTCATTTTTCAGAGTTGCTGTTTAACAGTATGAAGCTACAAGTGTTGCATGACTCTGGTCAGGTATTACCCTATTTAGATGATTACCTCTAGGGAAGAATGGTCCCTAAGAAAGCAGCTTTCCCATTTTACTGCCAGTGCTGCTAGCATTCGTGGTGTTTATGCTAACTAATTTCAGGTCACATAGAATATGTGACAGCTGTTTGCATAGCCTTTCATAACTTATAGATCACACTCATTTTATTTATCCTCATAGTAACCTCAGGTGAACAAAATAAAAATTTTAATTTCCAGTTTGCAAGTAAGGAAATGGAGGTTTGTCATTAAAAGACTTTAAGAAAAAAAAGAAAGGAAGAAAGAAAAGCTGTAAGTCAGATATTTGGTGAGTTTTGAAGCAGAGTCTAGAATCCAAGTTTTCTGACTTAAGTTTTGTATATATGTCGCCAAACTTTCCCAGAGGATTTGATGAAAAATTTTTTCCTAAGGGAAACATTAAGACTTTCCTTTTCTTTTTTCAGTAATTATAAGATTAAAATTTTTTAAACAAATGCAATGATGTTTGAAGTAAAGTTATTAATCTTTATGTCCCTCCTTGTCAGTCTCATTCCCCTTAGGTAACCACTGTTTACAGTTTGCTATATATCCTTCCAAATAATTCTCTGTGTTTATTCATACAAATAGAAGTATAAAAACATGGTTTTCTTTCCTTTTTTTTTTAAATCTTTCAATTTTATTTTATTTATTTTTTTATAAAGCAGGTCCTTATTAGTCATCAGTTTTATACACATCAGTGTATACCTGTCAATCCCAATCGCCCAATTCATCACACCCCCACCCCCACCCCACCCCCGCTGCTTCCCCCCTTGGTGTCCATACGTTTGTTCTCTACATCTGTGTCTCAATTTCTACCCTGCAAACTGGTTCATCTGTACCATTTTTCTAGGTTCCACATATATGCGTTAATATACGATATTTGTTTTTCTCTTTCTGACGTATTTCACTCTGTATGACAGTCTCTAGATCCATCCACGTCTCAACAAATGACCCAATTTCGTTCCTTTTTATGGCTGAGTAATAGTCCATTGTATATATGTACCACATCTGCTTTATCCATTCATCTGTCGATGGGCATTTAGGTTGCTTCCATGAGCTGGCTATTGTACATAGAGCTGTAATGAACACTGGGGTACATGTTGTCTTTTTGAATGATGGTTTTCTCTGGGTATATGCCCAGTAGTAGGATTGCTGGGTCATATGGTAATTCTATTTTTAGTTTTTTAAGGAACCTCCATACTGTTCTCCATAGTGGCTGTATCAATTTACATTCCCACCAACAGTGCTGGGGGGTTCCCTTTTCTCCACACCCTCTCCAGCATTTGTTGTTTGTAGATTTTCTGATGATGCCCATTCTAACTAGTGTGAGGTGATACCTCACTGTAGTTTTGATTTGCATTTCTCTAATAATTAGTGATGTTGAGCAGCTTTTCATGTGCTTCTTGGCCATCTGTATGTCTTCTTTGGAGAAATGTCTGTTTAGGTCTTCTGCCCATTTTTGGATTGGGTTGTTTGTTTTTTTAATATTGACTGCATGAGCTGTTTATATATTTTGGAGATTAATCCTTTGTCCATTGATTCGTTTGCAAATATTTTCTCCCTTTCTGAGGGTTGTCTTTTCGTCTTGTTTATGGTTTCCTTTGCTGTGCAAAAGCTTTTAAGTTTCACTAGGTCCCATTTGTTTATTTTTGTTTTTATTTCCATTACTCTAGGAGGTGGATCAAAAAAGATCTTGCTGTGATTTATGTCAAAGAGTGTTCTTACTATGTTTTCCTCTAAGAGTTTTATAGTGTCTGGTCTTACATTTAGGTCTCTAATCCATTTTGAGTTTATTTTTGTGTATGGTGTTAGGGAGTGTTCTAATTTCATTCTTTTACATGTAGCTGTCCAGTTTACCCAGCACCACTTATTGAAGAGACTGTCTTTTCTCCATTGTATATCCTTGCCTCCTTTGTAATAGATTAGTTGACCATAGGTGCGTGGGTTTATCTCTGGGCTTTCTATCTTGTTCCATTGATCTATGTTTTTTTTTTTTTTGCCAGTACCATATTATCTTGATTACTGTAGCTTTGTAGTATAGTCTGAAGTCAGGGAGTCTGATTCCTGCAGCTCCGTTTTTTTCCCTCAAGACTGCTTTGGCTATTTGGGGTCTTTTGTGTCTCCATACAAATTTTAAGATTTTTTGTTCTAGTTCCGTAAAAAGTGCCATTGGTAATTTGATAGGGATTGCATTGAATCTGTAGATTGCTTTGGGTAGTATAGTCATTTTCACAATATTGATTCTTCCAATCCAAGAACATGGTATATCTCTCCATCTGTTGTTATCATCTTTAATTTCTTTCATCATTGTCTTATAGTTTTCTGCATACAGGTCTTTTGTCTCCCTAGCTAGGTTTATTCCCAGGTATTTTATTCTCTTTGTTGCAATGGTAAATGGGAGTGTTTCCTTAATTTCTCTTTCAGGTTTTTCATCATTAGTGTATAGGAATGCAAGAGATTTCTGTGCATTAATTTTGTATCCTGCAGCTTTACCGAATTCATTGATTAGCTCTAGTAGTTTTCTGGTGGCATCTTTAAGATTCTCTATGTATAGTATCATGTCATCTGCAAACAGTGACCGTTTTACTTCTTCTTTTCCAATTTGGATTCCTTTTATTTCTTTTTCTTCTCTGATTGCCGTGGCCAGGACTTCCAAAACTATGTTGAATAATAGTGGTGAGAGTGGACATCCTTGTCTTGTTCCTGATCTTAGAGGAAATGCTTTCAGTTTTTCACCATTGAGAATGATGTTTGCTGTGGGTTTGTCATATATGGCCTTTATTTTGTTGAGGTAGGTTCCCTCTATGCCCACTTTTTGGAGAGTTATTATCATAAACGGGTGTTGAATTTTGTCAAAAGCTTTTCCTCCATCTATTGGATGATCATATGATTTTTCTTCTTCAGTTTGTTAATATGGTGTATCACATTGATTGATTTGCGTATATTGAAGAATCCTTGCATCCCTGGGATCAATCCCACTTGATCATGGTGTATGATTCTTTTAATGTGTTGTTGGATTCTGTTTGCTAGTATTTTGTTGAGGATTTTTGCATCTATGTTCATCAGTGATATTGGTCTGTAATTTTCTTTTTTTGTAGTATCTTTGTCTGGTTTTGGTGTCAGGGTGATGGTGTCCTCATAGAATGAGTTTGCGAGTGTTCCTTCCTCTGCAATTTTTTGGAAGAGTTTGAGTAGGATGGGTGTTAGCTCTTCTCTAAATGTTTGATAGAATTCACCTGTGAAGCCATCTGGTCCTGGACTTTTGTTTGTTGGAAGATTTTTAATCACAGTTTCAATTTCATTACTTGTGATTGGTCTGTTCATATTTTCTGTTTCTTCCTGGTTCAGTCTTGGAAGGTTATACCTTTCTAAGAATTTGTCCATTTCTTCCAGGTTGTCTATTTTATTGACATACAGTTGCTTGTAGTAGTCTCTTAGGATGCTTTGTATTTCTGCGGTGTCTGTTTTTACTTCTCCTTTTTCATTTCTAATTTTATTGATTTGATTTGAGTCCTCTCCCTCTTTTTCTTGATGAGTCTGGCTAATGGCTTATCAATTTGGTTTATCTTCTCAAAGAACCAGCTTTTAGTTTTATTGATCTTTGCTATTGTTTTCTTTGTTTCTATTTCCTTTATTTCTGTTCTGATCTTTATGATTTCTTCTGCTAACTTTGGGTTTTGTTTGTTCTTCTTTCTCTAGTTCCTTTAGGTGTAAAGTTAGATTGTTTATTTGTGATTATTCTTGTTTCTTGATGTAGGCTTGTATAGCTATAAACTTCCCTCTTAGAACTGGTTTTGCTGCATCCCATAGGTTTTGGATCATCTTGTTTTTATTGTCATTTGTCTCTAGGTTTTTTTGATTTCCTCTTTGATTTCTTCAATGCCCTCTTGGTTATTTAGTAAAGTGTTGTTTAGCCTCCATGTGTTTGTGTTTTTTACGGTTTTTTCCCCTGTAATTCATTTCTAATATCATAGCGTGTGGTCGGAAAAGATGCTTGATAATGATTTCAGTTTTCTTAAATTTACTGAGGCTTTATTTGTGACCGAAGATGTGATCTATCCTGGAGAATGTTCCGTGCGCACTTGAGAAGAAAGTGTAATCTGCTGTTTCTGGATGGAATGTCCTATAAATATCAATTAAATCTATCTGGTCTTTATTGTGTCATTTAAAGCTTCTGTTTCCTTATTTATTTATTTTCATTTTGGATGATCTGTCCATTGGTGTAAGTGAGGTGCTAAAGTCCCCCGCTATTATTGTGTTACTGTCGATTTCCTCTTTCAGAGCTGTTAGCAGTTGCCTTATGTATTGAGTTGCTCCTATGTTGGGTGCATATATATTTATAATTGTTATATCTTCTTCTTGGATTGATCCCTTGATCATTATGTAGTGTCCTTCCTTGTCTCTTATAACATTCTTTATTTTAAAGTCTATCTTATCTGATCTGAGTATTGCTACTCCCGCTTTCTTTTGATTTCCATTTGTATGGAATATCTTTTTCCATCCCCTCAGTCTGAAGTGGGTCTCTTGTAGACAGCATATATATGGGTCTTGTTTTTGTATCCATTCAGGAAGCCTGTGTCTTTTGGTTGGAGCATTTAATCCAGTCACGTTTAAGGTAATTATCGATATGTATGTTCCTATGACCATTTTCTGAATTGTTTTGGGTTTAATTTTGTAGGTCCTTTTCTTCTCTTGTGTTTCCCACTTAGAGAAGTTCCTTTAGCATTTGTTGTAGAGCTGGTTTGGTGGTGCTGAATTCTCTTAGCTTTTGCTTGTCTGTAAAGCTTTTGATTTCTCCATCGAATCTGAATGAGATCCTTGCTGGGTAGAGTAATCTTGGTGTAGTAGGTTCTTTCCTTTCATCACTTTAAGTATACCATGCCACTCCCTTCTGGCTTGTAGAGTTTCTGCTGAGAAATCAGCTGTTAACCTTATGGGAGTTCCCTTGTATGTTATTTGTTGTTTTTCCCTTGCTGCTTTCCATAATTTTTCTTTGTCTTTAATTTTTTCCAGTTTGATTACTATGTGTCTCAGCGTGTTTCTCCTTGGATTTATCCTGTACGGGGCTCTGCACTTCGTAGACTTGGGTGGCTATTTCCTTTCCCAAGTTAGGGAAGTTTTCGACTATAATCTCTTCAAATATTTTCTCTGGTCCTTTCTCTCTCTCTTCTCCTTCTGGGACCCCCATGATGCAAATGTTGTTGCGTTTAATGTTGTCCCAGAGGTCTCTTAGGCTGTCTTCATTTCTTTTCATTCTTTTTTCTTTAGTCTGTTCCGCAGCAGTGAATTCCACCATTCTGTCTTCCAGGTCACTGATCTGTTCTTCTGCCTCAGTTATTCTGCTATTGATTCCTTCTAGTGTAGTTTTCATTTCAGTTATTGTATTGTTCATCTCTGTTTGTTTGTTCTTTAATTTAAGTCTTTGTTAAACATTTCTTGCATCTTCTCGATCTTTGCCTCCATTCTTATTCTGAGGTCCTGGATCATCTTCACTATCATTATTCTGAATTCTTTTTCTAGAAGGATGCCTATCTCCACTTCATTTAGTTCTTTTTCTGGGGGTTTATCTTCATCTGGTACATAGCCCTCTGCGTTTTCATCTTGTCTATCTTTCTGTGAATGTGGTTTTTGTTCCACAGGCTGCAGGGTTGTAGTTCTTCTTGGTTCTGCTGTCTGCCCTCTGGTGGATGAGGCTATCTAAGAGGCTTGTGCAAGTTTCCTGATGGGAGGGACTGGTGGTGGGTAGAGCTGAGGGTTGTCTGGTGGGCAGAGCTCAGTAAAACTTTCATCTGTTTGACTGCTGATGGGTGGGGCTGGGTTGCCTCCCTGTTGGTTGTTTGGCTAGAGGCCACCAAACACTGGAGCCTACCTGGGCTCTTTGGTGGGGCTAATGGCAGACTCTGGGAGGGCTCACACCAAGGAGTACTTCCCAGAACTTCTGCTCCCAGTGTCCTTGTCCCCACGGTGAGGCACAGCCACCCCCGCCTTTGCAGAAGACCCGCCAACACTAGCAGGTAGGTCTGGTTCAGTCTCCCCTGGGGTCCCTGCTCCTTCGCCTGGGTCCCCATGCACAAACTCCTTTGTGTGTGCCCTCCAAGAGTGGAGTCTCTGTTTCCTCCAGTCCTGTGGAAGTCCTGCAGTCAAATCCCTCTAGCCTTCAAAGTCTGATTCTCTAGGAATTCCTCCTTCCGTTGCCAGACCCCCAGGGTTTGGAAGCCTGACATGGAGCTCAGAACCTTCACTCCAGTGAGTGGACTTCTGTGGTATAAGTGTTCTCCAGTCTGTGAGTCACCCACCCAGCGGTTATGGGATTTGATTTTGCTGTGATTGTGCCCCTCCTACCATCTCATTGTGGCTTCTCCTTTGTCTTTGGATGTGGGGTATCTTTTCTGGTGAATTCCAGTGTCTTCCTGTTGATGATTGTCCAGCAGCTAGTTGTGATTCTGGTGCTCTCGTAAGAGGGAGTGAGAGCACGTCCTTCTACTCCACCATCTTGGTTCAGGGCCTCTTCTTTCCTTTTTTTTGTTTTTTGCTTTTTACAGAAATGGATCATGCTATGCATGTTACTTTGCCACCTGCTTTGTTTTTCTTAAATCATAAAAGTCAATATTCCTTTAAGTTGTTTTTTTAAAATACAATTTGATTTCCCTTAATTCAATTTATATATCACCTATTAGAAGCTTATTTATTTTAAAACATGAGATATAATACCTGATAGTTGGATTAAGTGGGGAAATTAATAACATTTTCCAAAGGCAATATCAATCCAAATTATTGATAAAACATGGAAAATGTACTTAAATTGTATACCCCCCCAAAATAATTGTTTAGCCCTGAATTCAGGAGTTTTTCCACTATAGTTTTCAGAAAATATGATCATAAATAATGCTACTTTAAAAGTAGACATAGATAATATTAGAGTGGGGTGTGGCTGGGTTTTTTGAAGAGAAGGATGTAAAAATACAGTATATGTAGTGTAGAAATCCCCCAACTTTTTTTTTTTATAAAAAGGAATTCCTTTATTTTTATTATTTATTTATTTATTATTCACTTTTAGCTGTGTTGGGTCCTCATTTCCGTGCAAGGGCTCTCTCCAGTTGTGGCAAGCGGGGGCCACTCACCATCGCGGCCTCTCTTGCTGCGGAGCACAGGCTCCAGACGCGCAGGCTCAGTAGTTGTGGCTCACGGGCCCAGTTGCTCTGCGGCATGTGGGATCATCCCAGACCAGGGCTCGAACCCGCGTCCCCTGCATTGGCAGGCAGACTCTCAACCACTGTGCCACCAGGGAAGCTCCCCCCCCAACTTTCTTTGTTGATGGTGTCTTGAGTATCTCAGTAAGTTTTTTTACAGTGCTACTTAGCCATATTAATACCTAATAGTTACGAGTATTAAGTAGTTAGAGCCAAACTTAATGAGTATACAAAATAATAAATAATACACATACATTGAAAAAACGTTTTATTTCATTCTTTTAAAAACTACAGTTACATACTGATGAGATGTGTGCACCTGTTGGACACTGCACAACTTCTCAAACCTTGGAATCATTAGGCACTGTCACACTTGTTTCCTGTATCACATTGATTTTTATGAGGACTTGCTTTTTAATCACAGTAAGTCCCAGAACCCCAGCTTTGGAAAAATAGGATGTCATTGAGAGGAATATAGTGCTGTCTAATGTTAAAAGTGTGAACTACCTTGAGCTAGTTTGTGGGGTGTCCACAGATGTTGAGTATCACTGTGTCGTCCCCCTCCCCCCTCCATTTAAAATATCTCTGTGAGTGCACTGTGGCATCCTGGGGCTTCTTGGCACACTGTTTAGAACCATGGGTTTGGTATTAGAACATAGGCTTTGGAACCAGACAACTGGGTTTTGAATTATGCTCTGCCACTTAGTGCAAAGCCTGGATTTGTTCATCTTATAAAATAGATGTAATAATATCTTCTTCATGGAGTTGCTGAGAGTAAAGCTTTTGGCAAGTGCATGAACAGTATCTGGTTTACAGGCTTCAATAAATTTTAGTTCTATTGATGATGGTTATGAAACAGAGGTAGATTTGTATGAAGGGAAATATAGGTTCAAGCAATAAAGAAATGGTGGGAGAATTGAGTATTCTTGAAAGGAAGTAATGATAGGCTTCATCTTTCATGGATGGCTGAAAATTTGGGCTATTCTTTAAGTTTGGCTGGTTTTTGAGCTCTGTGTAAATGAGATAACTACAGTGAGCTACAGGTTAAAAAATGAGGAATATTTATGGTTCACTTATCAGATACTCATTTACTAACTTTGGTAGTGTTAGAGATTCTGTTCACAACCTATTTCATGTGCTGTGTTAAGACTTGATCCAGAACACTTCTTTGTAACCATGCAGCATTCAACTTTAAAGCTAACAGCATCAAATTATTTAATGATTAATTTTAGATACCCTTGCTTATAGCAGGGGCACTGGCTACTTTGATCTATAACTGTCTATTAAAGCTCTGATTCCTTAGAGTACTACTGCTGTGCTATTGTCAAAATTAAAAAATGAAAAGGGGCTGAAATAATGTTTTAAACATCTGGCTAATTGCCTTAGTTGTTCAACTTGATTTAGTTTTTTTTGAATCATATTTCATTTCTGGAATTTACAGAAAATTTATACTGAATATGCAAGGATGATTTATCTCTAGAAAACTGAAGAGGCATAAAGGGAAGGATCTTTTTCAATTGCTGTATAAAAATTACTGAAACACACTCATACTTTGTGTTTAGGGGAAAATCATCTTTATGTAGAAATAGAAACACCATCATTGAAATCACACGTGCCAAGATGTTAATCTAAATTATTTCCTTTAAATATCTTTGGGTACTTAAACTTCTTGAAACTATCTTTTAGTTAATTTTCCAAATGATAAGATGTATGTTTTATAACTTATAAAAATCTAATGGAAAACTATATAGATAGATAGATAGATTGATTAGGAATGTCTAAACAATGCTCATGCTGTTGTTATCAAAATAGAGAATGGTTAGAAGAAACTGGATTTCTAAAAATGTAAGGTGTGAATTCTGTTTATTCATAAAATTGCTTTTAAAAAAAACATTGGCATTCAAGTGATGCTTGATTCTTGAATATCTGTGGTATAAAGATTTTGCCTGACCTGAATTTATATGGTAAATCCTGATTCCTGTGGAATGTATTGCTGTTTGGAACCATAGGGTGTATATGTGGGATATGTGTGTGTATATCTTCATATATATATATTTTTTTTCATGTAGCCAATGTAGTATTTCTAATATTAAGTCATTATGCAAGTTTTGGTGGGTTTCATTAAGGAGTAAAATCCTCTGGGCCAATTTGGAAATCCTAATTCTTTTTCCAGATATTGAGAACTGGGTTATATACTCATCATGATTCTTTCTACTAAAGCATAAGAATTCTGTGCAGAGAGTTACTCTTTTTGAAGCCTTCTTAAGACCCAGCCTTTAGTGCCTTCAAACTTTGCTCCACTGAGTTTTAGGAGATTGTGGCAGAAGTTTTTCAAGACCTGCCTATCTTTGGCTATGTCATGTGGGTCCCAAAAAGGTGACGAGTCTTAACCAAACAATGCCTGCCTAGATTCTGGCCATGATGACTGAAAAGACTAGACTAGCATGGGTGTGGCCTTGGCTCTTTTCACTTGGGTTGGCAAATCCCACTGCCATTGACTTAGTTTTTTAGAGTGGTGAATAAAATTTTAAAAAGGGAGTTAAAAAAATCACTATTCCAAGAACAGTTTCATTCTTTTCTAAAAAAACTCAATAAAAGTAATATACCGATAAGAAAAGTAGTGAGAAAATGTTTTAAATTTATTGCTTGTAGTCTCATGGTAATAGAGTAGTATATATTGTTTCCTTTTCCTCTTGTGATGGTGTGATTAAAAAGGCAGCAGTAAAATTTGTTCTTAAATTAGCAGTTTTAGCTGCTCTCTACAAATCCTGACACTGTAATTCTGTGTAACAGTCTGATGTCATTTCTTCAAAAGTTATTACATCTGACTACAGTGTATCTCAGTTTGATTGTTTGATACTGTACCCTCAGAAGAGTTTCCAGTTTAACTTTTCTTCTCTGCTTGTTCATTTTAGTGTCTTGGGTATCCTAATGATCAACAATTTTCAGCCACGTCAGTTCAATAGAGTTTCAGTAGCACGGCTCTGATGCAGGTTAATTAGCTAGGAAAAAAATGTATATTTCTTTGGGAGGATGCATTTTGGGCTTAAGTCACTTTGGGAATATGCAATCTTGAGTGGGAAACAAAGTTTTTAGAAGATTTAATATATGTGAAGATATCTTCATTTCTCAGGTTGTGGAATGGTGGTGGATAAGAAACAGTACACGGAATCAAAAGTCATAAAATAATTATGATCTGTGCATACCTGGAGTCCTTGTTTCTTCAGGGTGTGCTTCAAATAGTTCTTTGGAATGAAAATGAATGTGTTGAAGGTGTACATTCTAGATGATTAAATAAGTAATTGCTTAATTTAATTAACTCTGTTTTGAAGTAAATAATAGAAAGTTGGTAGACTATTGAAGTATAATTTTTCTTTTTCTTTTTTTAATATACAGGGAAGTCGAGATAACATGAGTATTGTACTAGTTTGCTTTTCAAATGCCCCCAAGGTCTCAGATGAAGCAATGAGAAAAGACTCAGAGTTGGATAAGTACTTGGAATCACGGGTGGAAGGTAAGAAAGATGCTTTTTTTTTTTTTATTTAGAAGGAAAGGAAAATTATTATTCCTTGTTTATCAAATAGTTCTTTTAAAATTTCCTGCAGCTTTTGGACTAAAAATCCATTATTATTCAGGAATGAGGGAGAGGAAAACCTAGTCTCTTTATCTTCAACATAATTTGCTAATTTGTTTGGGTTTAAATCTGTTATCTTACTTGTTTACATATGTTCCATCTGTTCTTTTCTCTTTTTTCTCCTTCCTTCCCTTTTGGGTTAATCGGCATTTTTTATTCCATTTCATCCCTGCATTTGCTTATCAGTTATACATTCTTTTAAATATTCATTTAGTGGTTACCCTGATAGAGAATACATGTTAGAGTCTATGACAGGATCTCCAACTTAATACTTCATTTTGATTTTATATGTGCTGCTTTTTAGATATAAAATTACTTTTTATGAAGTTATATTATGTCAGTCTTATTTATTTATTTATTTTGCCTTGATGTCATTCTTAACAAAGTTCTTTCCTCAATTCACGGTTACATTTTTTTTTTTTTGAACAAAATGTAAAATTTTGTTTTATATATTTTTAACTTTTTATTTTATATTGGAGTATAGTTGATTAACAATGTTGTGATAGTTTCAGGCGTACAGCAAAGTGATTCAGTTACACATGTGCATGTATCTATTCTTTTTCAAATTCTTTTCCCATTTAGGTTGTTACATAACATTGAGCAGAGTTCAGTGTTACATATTGACCTATATTTTTTCCTAACACCTTTATGGCTTGATTATTATTATTTTTTAATAGTACACTTGAATGATATAATTAATGATTATGTTGTGGTCGGCTTGTCAGATTTGGCCTATTACAAGTCATGTTTTAGATGAACAGTAGCTATAGTAATTGGTAATAGTTTTGAAATACAAAAATTTGCAATTTCAAATGTGTAATTACCAAAGGAAAACTACCTTCTCTTGCAGATTTGGAGAGCGGGGGGAGATTTATCTTTTCTAGCTTTACAGCTCTCTAGCCACACACCATAAACAAAGGTGCATAAAGGTTTTGTTTTTGTTGGTCTGCAATTTCTTCAGCTCTGAATTGTCAGTGAGTTCTGTTTTCAGGGTAATGGAAAGATAAGAAACATGTGGGAACACTTTGAAGACAATGTCAGAGGCACTCTTATTCCTGTTGGTAATATCATAATTATTAAGAGGAGCTGTTTATAGGAGTTTTTAATAATACATGTTTTCTAAAAGGTCTAGTGTATTTGGGTAGGGGATTGCTGGCTCAAATTTATCAGAAGGCAAGAAGGATTTTCTTTTTTTTTTTTTTTTTTAAACATCTTTATTGGAGTACAATTGCTTTACAATGGTGTGTTAGTTTCTGCTTTATAACAAAGTGAATCAGTTATACATATAAATATGTTCCCATATCTCTTCCCTCTTGCAACTCCCTCCCTCCCAGCCTCTCTATCCCACCCCTCTAGGTGGTCACAAAGCACCGAGCTGATCTCCCTGTGCTATGTGGCTGCTTCCCACTAGCTATCTATTGAATTTTCTTATTGTCCTATTTCTTCATTCACAAAGAAGAAACTAGATAGTTTTCATTTTGGGAAGAACTCTAAAATTTGGTCAGTTACTTGTTATATGATCTCAACCAACTTGCCTGATCTCTTAAGGCTCCAATTTCTTTATTGTGAACTAAAGGTAAAAACACCAACCATACAGTTTGTTTTAATAATAAATGAGATAACTTAAAGTACCTGGTATGGTGCCTACATCCTCAGCAAACTGTAGCTTTTATCAACTCTTCTGTAACAGCTAAATTTTAATTTCTTCTGTTTATTTATTTGTTTATTTATTCATTCATTCATTCATTTATGGCTGTGTTGGGTCTTCGTTGCAGCACACAAGCTTCTCATTGCAGTGGCTTCTTTTGTTGCAGAGCATGGGCTCTAGGTGCTCAGGCTTCAATAGTTGTGGCATGCGGGCTCTAGAGCACAGCTCAGTAGTTGTGGCGTACGGGCTCACTTGCTCCGCAGCATGTGGGATCTTCCCGGACCAGGGCTCGAACCCATGTCCCCTGCATTGGCAGGCGGATTCTTAACCAATGTGCCACCAGGGAAGCCCCCTAAGTTTTAATTTCTTAAATGTGTGGTCAGTTCAGCTCAATGTGGGTTGTTAACATTTAAAATTAATTTTCTTTTGTATAGTTTTAAAGTTTCCAAAATATATGTTATATGGCAGAGATGACAGATATGTAATAATATGATATGGTCTTGGGGGCTATGGTAGATACTTGATTATTAATCATTCAATCAAAAAACACTTAAAAATCCTTGAAAAAGCATCCACTACAAATCAATATGCCTTGGTACCTAACTTCTTTTTTATAAGGTAGCGTTGTTCAAGAGCATTATATTTCTATTAGGGTTTTAAATCATGTAATCTGACATTAAAATTTTGAGTTGAAAGCATTCTGGTGTATTGGCAAGTCTTTGTATGTGTTTTTATTGGGAATGCAGAGGGGAGGTATAATGTTAAAATAAACAGGGAATAGCCTTTAACCTAAATTGATTAGATATTTGGTGAATGCCTTCTACATGTATTCATTTCTTCAGCTGTCCCTGAGCATGTCTGTTACTGGGAATGCAGCAGAAAACAAAACAAAAACATTCTTGATCTCATGGAGTTTATAATATAGTGGAGACCTTTTTTTTTTTTTTTTTTTAATAGAAGAAAAACAATAGTAAGCAGACAGTAACAAGGAATATTGGTTAGGCAGGTCTCTGAGGAAAAGCATTTGAGCAGATACCTATATATGGAAGAGAGTGGCTATCTGGGGAAGAACATTCCAGCAAAGGGAGCAACAAGGACTGAGGAGGGAATATGCTTAGAGTGTGTGGCTAGATGAGAATGAGCTGGTGGAAAAGTGAAAGATGAAGAGAGATTGCTAAGAAGCAGATCATGTAGGGCTCTGCAGACTAAAATGAGGTCTTTGGACTTCATTCAAATGGTGCTGGGAAGTCATTGGAAGAGTGCAAGAGTGACTTGATCTGACTTTTTTTTTTAATAAATTTATTTTATTTATTTATTTTTGGCTGCGTTGGGTCTCCGTTGCTGTACGCAGGCTTTCTCTAGTGGAACGCGGGGGCTGCTCTTCTTTGCAGCGCGTGTGCTTCTCATTGCGGTGGCTTCTCTTGTGGCGGAGCACGGGCTCTAGGTGCGCAGGCTTCAGTAGTTGTGGCACGCGGGCTCAGTAGTTGTGGCTCACGGGCTCTAGAGCGCAGGCTCAGTAGTTGTGGCGCATGGGCGTAGGTGCTTCCCGGCATGTGGGATCTTCCCAGACCAGGGGTCGAACCCGTGTCCCCTGCATTGGCAGGCTGATTCGTAACCACGGTGCCACCAGGGAAGTCCCTTGATCTGACTTTTAGAAGGATCTCTCTCAGTTGCCATGTGAAGAAGAGATTGTAAAGAGCAGACAAGAGAGGAAGGCAAGAGAACAATTAGGAATCATGCATTAAAGCAGGTGGCAGATGATGGTGGAGGAGTGGACTGCAGTGGCACCAGTGGGTTGTGAAAATTGGCTGGTGAAGTGCTAGACTGCAGTGGTTCTCAGTGGCCGGTGTGGGGAGGAGGGTGGATTTTGTCCCTCATGAGACATGTGGCAATGTCTGGAGGCACTTTTGGTCTCATAACTGATAGGGTGCCACTAGCGTAGTGAGTGAGGCCAGGATATTGCTTAACATTCTGCAATGCATAGGACAGCCTTCACAACAAAAAATTGTAGAAAACATCAGTAGTGCTGAGGTTGAGAAACCCTGCACTGTAGAGATACAAGTGTAACGTAGAAAAATTACAGTCCTGCCTTCGTGCGGTCTGTGATCTAGTAAATATTGTGTACAGTTGGAGTATCTAGCAATACACCTACTCCAGGCGTGGGTCAGAGAAGAATTTGAGAAAGTGACACATAAAGTTGAAACCTGAAGTATAAATACACTTTAACCATACAAAGAGGTTGGTTGGATTGGTGTAAAAAGTGTTCCAAACCAAGGGAGGAAGTATATGTGAAAATCTAGAAGGTTTCTTTGAATAGCACCTTTGGAGATACAGGTAGGAGTCGGAGCAGAGTTGAACGGGAGCAGTGAAAATCAAGGTCACAGTGAAGTCCCTGTGAGGGACACATGGTAAACAGTTTGGAGTTTGCATCTTGAGGGCTGCTTAGGACTCTGCTTTTTTGTTGTCTTAAAAGTAAGTTTGCTGTTGTCTGATTTTTGAGGATTTTATGTCTTGATACTGGCCAAATGATCATGCTTTAAAAATCTGTTTTCCATAAATTGTAAATATAAATGAAACATGGAAATGTTTTATTTTGTTCTAAGTATTAGCAAGTTCTGAGATTTATTTTCCTTTTCTGTTTTAAATAAATTGTGGAACATAACTAGGTATCAAAAAACCTATAAAACAGTTTTTAACTTTCCCCTTCTTATAGTCCTTATCTTTCCATTGCTTTTGTTTTCCTGTAATTATAGGATTAATAACTTATATTTTTACATAAAATAATAGATCAAAAGTGTTTTTCCATGTGGCTGTGCTGTGCTCATAGGGATCATTTTAGTGATTATAAACCATTTCACTCAGCGGCTACACCAAAATTTCCCTAACTGTCCTTTTATTGGACATTTAATTTGTTCCAGTTTCTGCTTTTATGAATAATGCTAAAATGGGTATATATATGCAAATAACTTTTTATCTTACTTTTTTTTGTTCCTTGTGTGATAGTAAGGTAATATTTGCTTTTTATATTTTAAAATAGGTACTACCAAATAGTACCTCTTGTTTCACTGTGTGAATTCTGAGTTATCACATTAATTTAGGAACTCTTTTTAAAAACCTACAGAAATTATGGAGAAGTCTGGTGAGGAAGGAATGCCTGATCTTGCCCATGTCATGCGCATCTTGTCTGCAGAAAATATCCCGAATTTGCCTCCTGGGGGAGGTCTTGCCGGCAAGTAAGTAGAAGAAAAAGAACTAATTTTGACTTCATTTATAGTTAGTAATTAAATAATTTTTGGTAAGAAGTACATCAGTTATCTAAAGATGAAATGGGTTGATAGTTCTTATACTAGAGAAGAACTCTTAAAATTTCATCGAGAAGAGCTTTTCTTTTCAAGGCATTATTTATTATACTCTTTGAGGATGAAGGTCCTTCTTTCCTTGGTAAATGAGAACAAATGGATTGTGCAGGATCAAATTCTGAGTGAAATGCAGATACTATGTTCTTGGCAGATATTTAATGAGGCAATTAATTATTGAGTGTAGTTAAGATATGAAGTATTATTTAAAATACTCAGAAGCTTAACAACTGTATGTAATTTAATAAAACTAAAGCATATTTCTTTTTAGGCGCAATGTTATTGAAGCTGTTTATAGTAGGCTGAATCCACATAGAGAAAGTGATGGGGTAAGCTTTATTTTATTTCTTAAGTATTTTAAATAATTTTATAATATAAATACTGGAAATTATGACTGCTTTTCGTTTTAAGGAGTCAGTTAAAATTAAAGGAAATATATTGAAGTGGAAGGTAGAGATAAAGTTCTGTTTTGTAGATAGGTTTGCTTTCATTTAATGGGCATCAAATACCTTTTTGTGTGGGCTGTACTTACTTCTTCCCTGTATGTCTGCCTTTCCTTCTCTTTCTCCCTTAAATCTTAATTTTGAGGCAAACAAAGAATGTGCTTTTAAATATGTCAATTTCTCCTCCAGCAGGCTGCTGTCATCACTGGAAGTTAACAATAGTGATGTTATTATTTTAAAGACTAGACCTTTCAGTGCCCCTTTGTGCCCAGTTGAACACCTGAGGATAATTTCTTTCTAACATTCTTGTTGTGCTGTGGGTATATATGTTGAACTGGGATAACCATTTTGTTGTATCCTGCTGTGCTTCATCAGAGCAAAACTCTTTGTCCCTTTACCTTCCTTAGAAATACTGATCAGCTGCTCCTCTGTAGGCTTTTTGTTTTATTTTAATACTAGTACCAGCAGGCAAAACAGTGTCCTTTTTTAAAGAAAACTGCCCTAAATTTCAAAGTCAGTAATTCAAATAACTGTCTTCTCATAGACAAGTTATGAGTTTTCAGAGACAGATTGAGTTTTCAAGTTTTTGGACATCTAAAAATGAACAACTTAATTTTAACGTGTATGCTTCAAAGATTTAAGGGAGCCAAACATAGTAATGAAACTTGTTGAGAAGAAATAGACTCACCCTCCAAGTCTCTAGCTCCTCTTGGCAGGTCTTGAGAGAGACATCAGCCACTGGTAGAAATTATGTATCATCTCAATTGCATTGTTTTCCAGGGTTCATTATTGCACAGCAATATCATATAATTTCTTTTTTCTTAACAATAAAAGTTACACTGACAAAAAGGGAAATTTTTATAATTAATGCATTTTAGTTAGTTGAATAAATGATACTATATATTGCTAATAACAGAATTTATACCTTGTCCTAGAGCAGTGATTCTGACACTTTCTTTTGTGGCACGTCCCTTAAAGTATTAAGAATTGTATACAAAGATGTGGAAATTAAAAATTAAAAATAAAGATATGTCATGTGATGCATTTAAAGAACCCTAAACCAAACAAGTGAGGATAGGATGTTGATACAACTAAAAAGATGGTAGTAATTGGGAGGTAGAGTAAAGAGAGTCTTACCTCTTCAGCTAGATTATAGGTTCCACACAGCATCCACCACCAGGTTTGGAGGAAATAAGACCTCAAATAGTTATTGATTCATTATTAGCCATATAAGTACTCCTGTTCCCTCATGTGTTTGAAAATGCAACCCCAGTGTGTAATCTGAAAAAATTATTTCATAATATACTTGCTGGATTTCTTGGTCTCTCAAGAAAGTTGGCAACTTTTACTCCAAAAAAAAAGAGTTTATAACCCAGAATTTCTGTTTAACATATACCAAGGATGAATTTTAAACTTTTTTTAAAAATAGAAAATACTTATTATACATAGTAGCTATATAAACAGTGAATAAGTAGGCAACAGAACCATGAAACTCAGAAGAGATGCTCAGGATATAAAACTGGCCTTAAAGACCATTATTATATGAGTATAAATTAAGGAGATGTATAGTTAATCACCTTTATATATAAGCTTTCTAAGACTAAACAATCCACCGTGTAATGAATTGGTGTGGGAGGAGACTATGAAACGTAAGGCATGGTCCCCCATCCCTACTCTCAATGCACCTGGCAATGTAGATATAAACATACAAATTAACTAATAAAAAGGTTTCACGTCATTTACTAAAGGATAAAAAGAAATGACAAAATATAGAATGTGATTAATTGCCATGTGAATTGTACAGTGATTGCTTGGGAAGTCAGATTTTCAGAGAAAAGATTGGATTTGAAGAATGGTTTGAATGGCAGAAAGTAAAGGAGGAGGATGATAGTTCACATGGATGGTCAAGGTGAGAACAAAGTTTAAGCTATCTTTGAAAGAGAGGACATCGTTTTGGCTAGAGCAGAGAATTGCTACGGTGAAAAATAAGAATTCAGGATGCCAGAAGTATTTGTGAGGAGACTGGACACACCTTTTGAACTTTGTATTTTAGAGTGTGGAGACACCATGTGTTTGCAGCATAAGAATGACAGACTCAAAGGAGTATCTGGTATTTTAATCTGTTAGAAACATATGCAATATTAGATTAAAGAGATGCTGGAAGTCAAGTAGTTGTGAAATGATCACAGAGATGATAAGTATAAACTCATCATTAGTAGGTAGATGTGTGGATTAGAGAAACTTCCTTGTTTACTGTAAAAACTCACTTTTGCAGCCCAGAATCCTATTTTGGGAAACATTACTTTACCCTTGCAGAATAATCACAACCTTAGAAAAATGTTGAACCATAATCACAAGTAGAAGAAATGTACTAAAAAATACAAAAGAAACAGAAAACTGAAGAACTTATAGAGGTTTGATTAAATTCTTAGCTCTTAACTTTACCCACTGTAGCAGTGAGTTAGACACAGAAGTGCTCCATAAATGCTTCTCAGCTTGGTTAGATCTGTGCCATGCGGAAGATGCTGCCAGGAAGTTCACAGTGGCAGGGGCTGATATAGTTAACTTGCAGAATGGGAAAGACAGAGGTATGGTAGAAATACAGAGGAGGAGACAGTTGGGAGGTGTTATTTTTTTTAAATCTTTTTGAATAACAAAAATAATTTTTTATTCAGATATTTTAAAAAAATGAATGCTAGTCAGAGTAAATCAGAGATTATTTAGATTCCTAAAATGTCTGCTTTATGTCCAAGATAGAATTGTTCTGCTGTAAATGCGTATAAGTAGTACCATTAGAAATAAGGATTCATTCATTTTTCTTATATTAAAAAAATCTTTTGATTAATAAAAGTATTTTTAAAAGCTCAGTTGGATATAAGTCAAAGTAAATCATTTAAAATATATTCAGAAAGTCCATTATTTAGGGGACTCTTCTTAAGTTGCTTTACTAAATTTTTGTTTTTTAGTTCAACTTTCTGGAATATGTTCAGTCTTCTTAATATAAGCAATATTGATATTTTCCCAGCTTTAAAATCAAAATCTGTGGAAAAGAGTTAAGCGTGAATTCTTAATAAAGGGGTTCGTGAATCCCCAAAAAGTTTTTGCAAATGTATTTATGTGTGTGCATACACATTATTTAATGATTTAGAGTAAGTCTGTGATTTTCATTAGTTCCTCAGAGGAGTCTGTGACCCCCAAAAGAATAATCACCAGAGGATCAGAAAAAGTAAAACTGCATTTTGCTTTAAGTTGTTGTTATATAAGGTAGGGCTCTGGAATCACCCCCTCCCCCGACCGCCCTTCTTTTAAAATGCTAGTTTGCTTGTTTTTAATTGAAGAATAGTTGATTTACAGCGTTGTGTTAGTTTTAGGTGTACAGCAAAGTGATATACAGTTTTCTGTTTTGTTTATGTATTTACATATATATATATTCTTTTTCAGATTCTTTTCTGTTATAGGTTATTATAAGATATTGAATATAGTTCCCTATGCTATACAGTAAGTCCTTGTTTATCTAAAAAAATGCTAGTCTGGTTTTATTCCTAGAATTTAAATTCCTAGCGATCTGGGACTTCATCTGTTTTGTTTATGGCTATATCTCAGCACCTACAGCAGTGCTGAGCTCTCAACTGGCATACACTGAGAGCGCAATAAATACTAGTTAAGTTAGAAATATTTCTTTCTTGTAGTTTGCAAGACTATCTTTTTTTTTTTTTTTTACATCTTTATTGGAATGTAATTGCTTTACAATGTTGTGTTAGCTTCTGCTGTATAACAAAGTGAATCACCTATATGTACCCATATATCCCCATATCCCCTCCCTCTTGAGCCTCCCTCCCACTCTCCCTATCCCACCCCTCTAGGTGGTCCCAAAGCACCTAGCTGATCTCCCTGTGCTATGCAGCTGCTTCCCACTAGCTATCTATTTTACATTTGGTAGTGTATATATGGCTAAGACTATCTTTAAGTCATGTATTTTAAAAAATAATTAGAGGTTGCCAATTAGAAGGAAAGTTTATTTTTTGAGCTTCATATTTTCCATGCCAAAAGGTTCAGTTCTTCCCCCAAAGGAGACTTAAGATGCTTTTGAATCAGTATACCACTGATCAGGTGGCTGTGTAAGTTGATGATTTTCCAGTGATAAAGGGGGAACTTGTATTTACCCAGCTCCTACTTGTGCTAAGCCATATCTATATATCTATATCTAAATATTAATTATAGGTAATCTCCTCAACACCCTTCTCTTACAGAGAAGACTAAGAATTGGTGCGGAGTAGCTTGCCCAGGTTGCAAAGCTAGATAAATCGAGTAGCCAGAATTTGAATCTAACTCAGAATGACTCCAAAAACTATTCCCTTTACACCTTTCTATGCAGCCTTTTGAAGATATTTAGAGATTACATATGTGTCTGTACCCCACCTCTGTCTGTCGTGCAAGAAAAATCATTTCCCGTTCTTTAGTGAATCTCATGTTTAATAGTCTTAAAATACTCTGTTTTTTGATGAGGAATATTTTATAAACTTGTTGAGACTAAGTAGTCAAGCCCAGTGTCTTATTAGTTATTTTTCATTTAAATACACATTTTTATTCTAACTAAAAAAACTTTTTAAGGCATTTGGATTTTGAGAAGGGGAGGGAAGACAGGACAAAAGCCCCCCAAAATCTCCCTGTTCTGTTTTCACGTTATTAAGTTTTATATACAGTCTTCTTTTTAATTTTATTTCAAATAGATCAATTATATTTTTATATCACAGTTTTAGGATTTTGTGAATACTAGGTTTTTTGTAAATTGTTTCTTGTTCACTTTTTCACTTGTCAAAGCATTTTTATGGAGAAGACCTACCTACACTGTTTGAAAATGCACTAATTCTAGTCACTATTTTTTAAGGTGTCATTTGACATACCACTTCTTGTAGCTGTGTGGTCTTGACCATTTAAGTGACTCTTTAAAATTATTTCATATTGATTGAAGTTTACATGATCCTTGACGATAACATAATTTATTAGATTCTTTATTAGTCACTGTTAATTGTATCTCATGAAGTCATATTTGAGAATCTTCTAAAAATTATTTTTAACCTGATAAGCAAGGCATGGGACTCCAAAAAACATAGTAAATATACTAGCATTCTTCACTTTCTCTCCACTGTTTTAGCTAATCATTTGAAGAATTTCACTAATGGCAACTGTTTTTTAAAAATTGCTGCAAATAAATATTAGCTAGTTAAATTCCATTAAAAAAAATTTTCCCCCCTTCTCTTTGCTCTCTGCTTGATTTATCCATATTCCTGTGTCTTATTTGGTGTAAGACAGTGTTTTCATAATGAGAAATTTGATTGTCAAGCTGTGTTAGTCTAGATGACAGTAAAACCTTAAAAACAAAATCTGAGGGAAAAGTCCTAAATTCCCATTTCTGTAATTGCCTTAAATTTATTTTGCAGAATAATTTAAACCATCCCATCTAATATGATTTTTTTGTCCTATAATTTTATTAATTTTTCTGTGACAGGAAATGCATTATAGACTTCAATATGAAATAATTTGTGGTCCCATTCTACAATAATTTTAACCAATATTTATTTAGTAAGTGTCTATTTATATGAGGCACTTAGTATGCAAAAACTGTTACCATAGTGTATTCAGAAGAACATTCAGAGGGACATTGATGTTAATTACACCTGTACACAAATCTGAGTTCTGTCACTTACTAGCACTGTTACCCTGACAAATAACTTAAATCTTTCTGAGCCTTAGTTTCTTCACTTATAAAAACTAGAGTTGCAATATCTATTATGTAGGGCACCTGTAAGGATTAAATGAGATTATGTATGTAAAGTTCTTAGCCACAGGCATTAATTTTCCTTCTCTAGGTGGTAGGGAGGATACAGAAAGGAATCGAAATTATCTTTATCTCAAAGATTTTACAAAGATTTGGAGAGACTTGTGAACAGTTGCAAGGTGGAATTAATTGCTGTGATAAATCTATAAACGTGATGTGCTTTGTGTGTGAGTTCAGGTAAAGAAGGTGCAGCTAAACAATAGGTTCCTTTTCTGAAATTAATGAAAATCCATGAGAGAGTTGTATAACAGTATTTTGAAGAATCAAATGAAATGGCTGGGGAAGAGGTTTCACCCATCCATTGTCTATCTAGCACAATAGGACAATGTAATTTGCTGTAATATAAAATGACTTAAATGTGGTCATTAACTCAAATTCTTTTCAATTGGCTATTGTAAATCCATCCCTACTTAATTTACAGTTTGGGTTTTAATGTGTTTTTTATAAAGCAACTACTTTTCTCTCCCCAACTACCACTATTACAGCAATTCACAGAAACATAGATGATTACTGTAATAATAAATGTGTCAGATGGAGAGTGAGATACATCCAAATACAACAACCTTTGATCCAACCTTATCAATAAGCTCAAAGAAGTAAGACAGTTTATCAGTGGTTCTCAACCTTTGCCGTATATCAGAATCACCTATCAGGCTTTAAGAAAATCACCCCAACCCACTGAAATGAATATCATGGGATGGAGCTTTGGCATCTGTATAATTTTTTAAATTCTACAGGTGATTCTGATGTGAAACCAAGGTTGAGCTCTCTATGTGTAACTGTCCACTTGAAGCAGATTTTGTTTGTGTCCTAGGGAGTTGTCAAAGGGAGTTGTTGGTTTGAGGGGTTTTTATTTGGAGGGCAGAGAGGAGTCTTATGCCCTTCATTAAAAGTTCTTTGTGATATACTCTCAAATAGAAAATTTCCTTTTGGCAGACCTGATTAAAGACTGATAAGGTTTACGACTAGCAAGCATTTATCTCATTGTTCCATCTTAACCTTTCCTGAGTGGATTCAAATGAGAAACTTTATTTAGGGAAATAACATTTATTTAGTACAGAAGGAAAGGTAAGGGGGGAAAAAAGAGAACAATCTTAACAGAGAGCGCACTTTATTATGTTCTCTCCACACAATAAATTGTGCAAATTAAAAAAAGTTATTTTGATAGTTAATATGCTTGATGTAGAAAATTGGAGAATTCAAAGAAGAATAAAGCTTCTGAAACTTCACTACCCATTATTATCATTTTTATATTGCTGTATTTCCTTTCTTCCCAAACATTTTACATAATAATATCCTAAAAAATATGGACAGAACACACATATACCTACACATAAAACATATGTTGTACACAGTGTCATCTCTTGCTTTTTGCCGGAGGGGCGATTTAAAAAAAAAAATTCAAGTGCTCTGATTTTTCTAATAAACATTGCCATTTATTATGTGGTTATAGTAGTATTATCTTTGTTGAAGAATTATAGAGTAACAGCCTCCAAAGATGGTTAAGAGTTTGTGTCAGATCATCTATATCAGTAACCTTTTTGTATTTTATTTTCCCAACATTTTATGATGAAAACTTCCAAACATATAGAAAAATTGAAATAATAAAGTGAACACCTGTACACCTTCTACCTAGACTCAAGTTTTAACATTTTACCATATTTGCTTTCTCTCTCTATGTATACATACATTACTTTTTTTAAAATTAATTAATTAATTAATTAATTTATGGCTGTGTTGGGTCTTCGTTTCTGTGCGAGGGCTTTCTCCAGCTGTGGCGAGCGGGGACCGCTCTTCATCGCGGTGCGCGGGCTTCTCACTGTCGCGGCCTCTCTTGTTGCGGAGCACAAGCTCCAGACGCGCAGGCTCAGTAGCTGTGGTTCACGGGCCCAGTCGCTCCGCGGCATGTGGGATCCTTCCAGACCAGGGCTCGAACCCGTGTCCCCTGCATTGGCAGGCAGATTCTCAACCACTGCGCCACCAGGGAAGCCCCTACTGTTTATTTTTTGTTTTTTTTTTTTTTGACTGAACCTTTGACAGCAAATTGCAGATACAGTATTTTAGCTGTAAATATTTTGGCATGCAGCTCTTGAGAATGAGGACATTTTTCTGTATACATAACCATAACATTATTATTATACCTAAGAAAATTGATAATAAATTTAATATTATCTAATATCGAGTCCAAATTTTCCCAGTTGCCCATAGAATGACTGTTATCATTGTTACATGGTCTAGTCCAGTTGTTACCAATCAAGCACATTAAGTAAGCAAGCCTTTAATGAAGCTCCCAATTTTTTTTTCCCATTAACACTGAATATGAAGAGTCTAAGCCAGCTTTTTATAGGATGTCCTACATTTTGGATCATATGATTGTTTCCTTGTGGTGCCCTTTCACGCGATTCTTTATTCCCTGTTTTCCTGTAAATTGGGAATTAGCTTTATTAGAGTCATGTTAAACATTTTTGGCAAGAACACAGGACGTAACTTTGTACTCCCTAACGCATCACATCAGGAGTCACATGCTACAAGGCTGACTTGCTTTTAGTCTGTCAGCATATCAGTATGATCAGCTTGGATATTAGAGCTTGTTCTGTAAACAAGATTAAGTAGCTACTATTGTAGAAACCTGTAGGTTTTACAAAATTCAATAAAATATAAAAGAATTGAGTAGTTTACTGTTCATATCTTATTATAATGAATAAAATGATTGTCTATTTTTAATCTAGAGATGTTTTTAGTAAAATATTTAAAGACAAAAAGTAAATAGAAATTTTATCCACAGAAGCTTTACAATTCCCGCAAAATCTAGTTTAAATTTATATAATTTTACATTTTGTATCTCCTCTCCTTCCTGTCATTTAGCAGAAATGAAGAATCTAATGGCTTGCTTTTCTGTCCTTTCCTATTGCTTTAAACACTAATTTCCTTTTGTACTAAATAATTACAGCCAATTATTGTTTTTTTAATTAAGTAAGTCAGTTTTAGGAGATGCTTGTGTTGCTGTTGAATTTTAGTAGCCAAGTAAATTTCAGATTAAGCTTCAAGTATCGATGTGAAATAAAACATAAGCTAGTTCATGATCATTTGCTAAAAATAACTTGAGATATTTCAATTGGAAATTTTGTTAATTGACACAAGTAACACTACTTATTTAACGAAATGTTCTCGTGCTTAGACTATATTACTCATGGTAAAGAAATGAGTGTTTTGCTGTGATATGTTATGAAATACATGTGATATCCTAGTTTGTCTACTGACACTGGGGTCTTGAATCTTAAAAAAAGGCCTCCGATGAAGCAGAGGAAAGTGGATCACAGGGGAAATTGGTGGAAGCTCTCAGGCAAATGAGAATTAATCATAGGGGAAACTACCGACAACTTCTGGAGGAGATGCTGACTAGTTACAGGCTAGCTAAAGTAGAGGGAGAAGAAAACCCTGCTGAACAAGCTGCTACAGCTACTTCTTCGAACAGTGATGCTGGAAACCCAGTGACAATGCAGGAAAGCCATACTGAATCAAAAAGTGATCTTGCTGAATTAGACAGCTGTACTGAAGATGCAGGGACAAAGATGGGTGGTGAAAAACTATGACTTTACTTTGTGATAATATTTTTGTGATCTTTGATTTGATGGTTTTTACTTAGGAAGTATAATGTATGCATTTATATAACCGTTTTGTTATTTGAATCTTGGTAAACTAGTTCTATTATAGTCATATAGCCTTGTTTTTTAAGAAGGCCTTTGCATACATCTTTATCAGATAGTTTAAAATTGGCTATTTAGAGTACTTTGAATTTAATAAAATTATATGTCATTTCATATTGTATGCCAGAAATGAGGCTACCAGTTATTAAAGTCAGTAGTTAAATTCATACTCGATAGGATTAGAGATTACCGATTAGCAAGATTACTTTATGTTGTGGAAGAACTTGTTAATGTAGAATTATACTGCTTCACGTATTAGTACACTCATAGTTAGCTTTGTAATAAATTTATGTTTTCTTTAGTAATTTTAGTTCTTCAAAGAATGGCAGATGCTGGCCTGTAATTTCTTTTTTCAAGGATGATAATTTGTGTGTTCTTTGACTTGTTTATATTTTACATCTCTGTAGTTTTATTTTTTAGTAGTTCTGAGGTACTGGATGTGTGGTTATTTTTCCTTTCTCTGTATTCTTTATGAAACATAATTTTTGAAAAACCTATGTATTATTCATACAGCTTTGGTTTGTATATTCTGTATAGCCTAACTACATACATCAAAATGTATGTCAACCAAGTGTTTAGAATGAAATTATAAGTGTTTAAGTCCAAATAAAGCATGTGATGTGGAATAACCTATGCATGTTGTACTTATTTTTAAATTAATTTTTTGAAAACAACCAGGTTTGGTATATTGGAAAAATACTCATTCGAATTTCATTTGTATGTATATAAAATTTAGAAAACTTTGGCTTGGTGCGGTTTTCATTAATTAAAAGGAAAAAATTTTTGAGAAGTCTTGCTTACTCAAAGTAAATCTATTCTGGTTCTTATCCCCTTTTTGTGATACAAAATATTAATCTTTGGACAGTATGGACACATGTAGACATGTCAGAAAATTGCCGTGATGAGCTTTTTAAAGATTGTAAGACTGTGAGTTTTGCTATAAGTATTCATCAGATATAAATGCAAGAATTATAAGATATTTTAAATAGTGGCACATATGAATTTGTCTTTTGTTAAAATGAAGTTTTAAAATACAGATGACTCAGTCACATGGGAAAGTGTTTTTAAAAACAATTATTTTGTATATGTAGAACATTTTAACTTATCTTTTTCATGTTTTATATTTATCATGTGTCTAAAGTTGCTTAAGGTACCATAAGTTGAAACTTTGGAATCTTCGGATGTAGCTGATGTTTTGATCTATTTTTCCAATGCCAGAATATTTTTAAGTGGTTTGAGAAAGAGGAAGGCATTTGGTGGAAAGGGGAGAAAAAACCCAACCAGTTATCTGTCTATGTTAGATAGATCCATGTGTGTATACACACAATGTACAGTACACACACCTCTATGTAAAAATTACCTTTTCAAACAAAGAAAGGAAGGTAACTTGTTCATCTAATTTTGTTTTCTTTTGAAATTCAGTCCAACCTGGAAGTGGTGTAGGTAAATAATAACAATATTCTTCCTTTTCTCTTCCTGTAGGGTGCTGGAGATCTAGAAGACCCATGGTAGCCTTATAAGCCTTCTAAAATGCTTTTGATTCTGAAAATTGGGGGAAAAAAACTTTTAATCACAATTTTCTTCAGTACAAGGGAAAAAATATTCTTGTGGATTCCCAGCGTTTTGTGATATGAGCAGAAAATCATTAGCATTTCCCATCATTTGTTCATATTTGTGTTTTCTGGTAATTGCCACTTGTAGCATTGCCTGTACTACAGTATTTTTTGCCAACCTCAGGCATACTGGTTACATCTATATTGAACTTTTGACCCTAGAAACCAATGGAGTTATTTCACCACAAATAACGAATATGCCTGAGGTGCATGGGAATATAGTTAGCTGTACTCTGAAGATACATTATGTGTTTTTTTTTTTTTTTAAACAAGACACGCAACATATAAGCATGTAAGAGTAAAGAATTGTATGAGATGTTCCTTTTTTCAGTTCACCAAGTTGGAAGCCTTTTGCAGCTCTGTGACTTAAAATTTCATTTGAGCAATTTACTATAGGATTTATATTTATTATTAATTGTTATTTAATTTTTTTCCAATTTTACCTGTATTACCAAACTGGGTTCTCCAATAATGTCCAAATTGTAATGTTGCCTGCTTCAAGATAAAGTGTATTTGGCAATAATATTATAAACCTTTACAAATTTTATGCATGTACCTACTACATCCTTCAACTCTCACTAGAAAAATCTCTTGAAACCAAATGGATTAATTTATAGCTATTTATAATTTGCTTTGACATCTCACTGCTGCAAATTTTTTTAAATGAGATTTGCCTTTATAATGTAAATTGTGATTTTTGTTTTACATGTGGGTTTCTATAGTTTTAATTTTTCAGCTTTTAAGATACAACAAGTTTTGTGTAATTTGGTATAATTTTTAATTGTTTACGTTATTTTAAAAGCTCAGAATATCACACTGAAATGACTATAAATACATTTAAAATTATCTATTTTAGATCTAAGGAAATATTACAGAGATATTTTCATGGGTTCAGTAACCTTTCATTTTATAACATTGGGCACGGTACGGAGTGGCTGTCACATAAGGTACTTGAAGATTATTAGTTTAATTCTATTTTTACAATAACCTTGAATCCTTGAATTCTTTTGAGTTTTGCATGTATCCAGTTAATGCTGAACATGAAGAGTGAAATATTTATCTAAAAGAAGCTATTGGGGTAGGAGAAGCAATGAATGTATCCATTTGTACATGGTTTACATGTTGTGGATGCTTTGTAAACATTTTCTATCTGTTTAAATTGTGTTTCAGCAGGATGTAATTGCCCTTGTGTGTAGTTAAAATGAGTCATCATCTGGTCCTGTGTGAAATGGAATTCATGGTATTTTCTGTAACATTTTCCTGAAGCTGTTTCTGGAGAGCCACACATTTGAATACAGCTTTCTTGATCATTTGATTTATTGTGCACCTGATTTTTGGTCTAAAAAGGAATTATTGCCACAACATATTTTATTTATTCTTTAGATTTTAGCCTTGTAAGTTGAAGTGCTTTACATGATAATGTTAAAAGCTGTTTGTCCCTTGACTGGGTTTGGGGGGTTGTTAAAAGCTAGGGAATGAAGAATGCAAAATGGTTTGTTGTTCAAACTGTCCACTCTGATCCAACCCTGTACTGATAGTACCTTTCCAGTATGATATTGTGATGTTTCATACAATGCAGTGAACATAACCAACTTGTTACCTAAATAAAGAATTGATTAAAACAGTGTGACATATTACTATTTCATATGATATTTAAAAATGAAAGTCCAGTTTTGAATGTTATTTTAAACATTTTATATAGTTAGAATATTTATTATGAAAAATTCCATACAAAACCATGTAGTTGAATTATAATTCCAAGGAAGAATTAACCAAACTCTAAAGGACAGTACTAAGTAACCCCTTATCCACTCCAAAAACATTTTTTATACTACTTAAAAAAATCTTTTTTAGGGGGTTTGGTGGTCCTGGAAATATAAATAATGTGTGAGTTAGCAAAAGAAAAACCCATATTCAATACTTATTAATCTGAATTCCCTAGTCTAGCTGTTCTCAACCATTTTGGTATCGGGACCCATTTATATTTCTAAAAATTGAAGATCCCAAAGAACTTTTGCTTTTGTGGGTTGTATCTGTTGATATTTATTGTATTAGAAGTTAAAACCGAGAAATTTTACATACTATTTTAATTCATTAAAAATAAAACCATTACCTGTTAACATAAATAGCATTGTTTTATGAAAATATTTTGTAAACAATTTAGTGTGCAAAGTAGCACTGGTTTTCATTTTTGTAAATCCTTTAATGTTGTACTAGATTCTCCTATCTGCTTCTGCATTCAATTTCTTGCAGTGTGGCACTGTGTTCGAAGTATATGAAGAAATCTGGCCTCACACAAATATGTATTGGAAGAGAGTATTTTAAAAGCTTCAGATAATTGTGGATATTCCTCTTTGATACATTATCAAAACTTCGGAATGGGTAGTTTCTTGAAGGTTAGTTGCAGTGTGAAATCTGAAACTTTATCAATCAGTTTTGTTCTCTGTTACATTAAAATCCATTTGATCTGTCTCGCAGTGTGGATAGTAGATCTTTGACTTTGCATGATTTTATAATATCATGCATTGGTCATTTGGAAAATACTGGTTCATTGAATTATGCAGTTCTTTAGAACATTGACATCTTATTATGCTACGTTTATAATGTTAATATAACTGATCTCATCAGAAAAATCTTTTAAGTATTAGAAAGCTGTCAAGCTCACAGTGATGGATACAGATTTTTCAAAATTCTAACTTTCATTTGAAAGGGGAAATTTTATCATTGGCAACAAATATTGTCAGTTGTTTTCCTTAAGTGACAGGGCTTTCTTCATTCATTTCAGAGAAAATGTCTGCTGAACAACCATAGTCTGTGAGTCATTCTTTCAAGTAAAAACATTTTTCATGAAAAGTGGCTACTAGTTCAGCACACATCTCAAATAATCACATAAGAGACAGCCATCACACTACAGCATACTATATAGCCAGTACTTCTCATTTCATCATATAGGATATTAAAAAGATGTGTACTCAAGGGTAGAGGTGTAATGAAATTTTTACTGCTAAAGAACATTGTTAACTGAAATTGACTAGTTTGATGCTACTTTTTTGGTTCATGCTGGGGTGCCTATAGTTTTGTCCCCCATTTCTTTTGCATAGTCAGTGCAAATGTCAGTACTTTGAAAAAGAATAAGTAATAGTATTATTAAGAAAATAGTTTTGATTTCTTGGACCTCCTTGAAAGGTTCTCTGGGACCCCCAGACTTTCAGAGTTGCTGTCTCATCCTTTTGGACAAATTGACAGTGTCGTTTATTCCAAATATTAGTGTCATAGTAAGTGAATCTTAAGACATACAGATCTGACATAAAATTTACTTGGGGGAGAGAGGTGGTGTTTATATGTTTACTGTTACACTGATACTTAGCAAGATAAACAAGGTGGAGGCTTTAATATTGTGTTGGTTTTTTTTTTTCTCCCAGAAAATTCCTGTGATGGGTTTCAACTTGGAAAACTCATGACTTAAGATTGTTTAACAGTAGAGTTTGATTTTTGTATGGCATATATTTGAATTATTTAAATCTTTTAAGAGGTCTTCAATTATTGTAGATTTATGTTATTTCTTTGAGACGGTCTCACTTCAATATTGAATTTTTAAATTCATATTTTAAATAAAATCATTTTACCATGACTGAGATGTCATTTCAGGTGGGCCAGATAAAGACAGGACTTTTCTTTTTTAATGGTGATTAAGTGGATCAGGGTTTTATGCTGAATTTTTTTTGTTGTTGTTAGATTTTAAAATTTTCTGAACATTCAACAAGGTTGGGGAAAGTTACCATGGAAGTGTTTTTTTTTAAAAGCACTCTTGGGAATTCCCTGGGGGTCCAGTGGTTAGGACTCTGCACTTCCACTTCAGGGGGCATGGGTTTGATCCCTGGTTAGGGCGGCCAAAAAAGAAAAAGCACTCAATTTCTGTTACAAATTTCTCACCCAGTTACGTAATTATAATATTTACTTAAGATACTTATTACTTGGCTTTTTGGTTTTAAGTGTGTTTGGATAGCCAAGAATGACTGCAACTCTCATTTCTGCCTAAGCCAGGTTTATTCTCAGATGTGTAGGATTCAGTCGGGTCTTGTCTTTTCATGGTCTGTCAAGCAATTTATGTTGCTTGAGTTAAACTGAGTATTCAGCTTCAGTCGTTGAAGTTAACCTGAAGATGTCCACTGATTTCCTTTTGCTAGCCAAATCTTATCCTTCTCCTGAATTTAGATTGCATTTTTAAATGACATCTCGTATTTATATTTCTTCTTCCAAATTGCCTTTATTTGTATTTTGGAATTAGTCTGGTTTGATAAGGGAAAGAATTTGATAAAGATTTTAGGACACATTCTGTTTTGGGTAGCTAAATAGTATTATTGAAAAAATACCATGTGATTTTCACATATTAAAACAATGCACAATGTGCGTAAAATCTGTAAGATAGTCAAAAGCTAATTAATCATTAAGACTAGAATTTAAGTTATTTCAAAGCAATCCTGAGAGTTACTTTTTATACTCAGTTGCTGTGTAAGAGTTTTTTTTTCTATTCAATTTTGGGGATTATTCTGTAAACCTTAATGAAAATGCTAAGCAAGTGTTTATTTTTGCCCATTGTTTTGGTGACTTATGTATGTTACATTGTAATTGGAAGTAAAACAGTGTAGCTACTAATACAGAGTAAGGTGCTTTTCAGGCAGCATAGCTACTGATTCTCGCTTCTTGCTGGCTTTCCTGGCAATGGTATCTTCTCCCTTATTTATTTATTTAAAAAAATTAGTCTTAGATAAGACTGGTTATAATTATTGTAGCACTTTGATGCTATTGAAGAATACTCCTGAAAAGAAAGTCAGTGGTTTTAATTGTTATAGTTTCTTTTGGAATCTACAAAGCTTTTCATGAAGAGTTCACATTTTTAAATTCTGTATAGTCAAAAATAAGCTAATAGTCTTGAGAATTTTCATGTAGTTTAAACTCTCCCTACAATGTTATGATTACTAGAGGAAGTTCTAGGGTACCGGTTCTCCAGAGTGGTTCTGCTTTTTTTCTGTTATTTGTTGGGATTCCATCTAATATTTCATTTGAATAAAGGTTCTTTGAAAAGTTTGAAAATCAGTAGGCTCAGAGAGTGTACACGTGACTTAGGCAAAGGAAACTAGACATTACTCTTTTACAAGAAAGGAAACTCGATAAGAACAGTGTTTGAGCTGTGAACAATATTTACAGGTTTTGATTTGGTGATCTACCCAAGTATTGTTATTCAACTATATTTATAAAGGTGGGGAAGGGGGTGTTGGGTTGGAGCAAGAGTCAGCTACACAGCCACATACCACCTTTGGTTAGCTTTGAGTTTTCAGGGAGTATTGGGGAGGAAAGAGTGTTATTCCCAGCGTCAGATTTGAATTTATCTGCTCACATTAGTACCTCTACATCCCCCTCTTCCATAAAACAAGCTAATGGTTCAAAAAATAAACTGGTGTAGTATTCCTTTGTGTGACCGCACCACAATGTATTTATCCATTCCCGCATTGAGAGAGATTTAGATTATTTGCAACTTTTTAATATTTAAAAAACGAATGCAGTGGGCATCCTGGCATATGTCCCTTGAGCACGTGTACTAGTGTTTCTCTAGTATTTGCCTAGAAATCAAATTAATGGGATATAGAGTATGCATATCTTCAAGTTAATATTGCAAATGCATTATACCAAAGGTGTACTAACATACTTTCACTAGAAATGTATGAAAATTTCTGTTCCTCTGTCCCTCCCTATCCTCAGTAACACTCAGCAAATAGTCAGGCTTTAAATTTGCCAGTCAGTTGAATGTGAAATAATATCTAATTTGCATTTACAATTACATGTGAGGGAGACATCTTTTCCTGTATGTGTTGGCCATTTGAGTTTCCTCTTTGAATTGAATGCACATGGCTTTTACCCATTTTTCTTTGGGGTTGTGTTTTTCTCATTTATTTGTAGTTTTTTTTTTTTATGTAGTGAGGATACTAGTCCTTTGTTACATGTTTTGCAAAACCCAGTCTTCATTCTTTTACTTTGTGTATGGAGTTTTTTGTTATTTATCCATCTTTTTCTTTATGGTTTGTGTTACTGTCTTAAGAAGTCATTGTCATCTCAAGTTCTGTATTCTCAGTTTTCTTTCAGGAGTTTTAGAGTCTTCTTCCCACCTCCCAAGCACATATATTTAGATTTTTATTTCATCCTGAACTTACTGTTGTATGTGGTATGAAATAATCCTTTCTTTTTTTTTTTTTTGCAAACAGGTTAATTGTGCCAACACCAAGCCAGCCCTGTCCAATACCAATTTCCCATACGTGTATGATTCATTTCTAGTTTCTAAGTTCAGTTCTGTTGTCTTTTTGTCTAATCCTATGCAAATATGATACCATTTTAATTACTGTAGCCTCATAAATGCTGATACCTGGCAGGCATGCATTGTCTTCATCTTATATAAACCTAGTTACTTTTAATAAAAATACAATCAATAATCTACATTCTGTAATTCTTAGTAGCCTGCATCCGTTTTGGAGATCTAATACTGAAAACTGTTCACCTTACCTATGAAGATTACTTTGTGTGTTCCTGTTGCATATTTACATTTTATTTATTTATTTATTTTTGGCTGCATTGAGTCTTCATTGCTGCGCACGGGCTTTCTCTAGTTGTAGTGAGCGGGGGCTTACTCTTTGTTGCAGTGCGTGGGCTTCTCATTGTGGTGGCTTCTCTTGTGGAGCACAGGCTCTAGGCACACGGGCTTCGGTAGTTGTGGCCCTCGGGCTCAGTAGTTGTGGCACACGGGCTTAGTTGCTCCACGGCATGCGGGATCTCCCCAGACCAGGGATCGAACCCATGTACCCTGCATTGGCAGGTGGATTCTTAACCACTGCGCCACCAGGGAAGTCCCGCATATTTACATTTTAAACTGTAGCCTGGTAATCACATCCATCATTCTGACCTCCTTCCTTCCCCTATAAGATTGGACCAGTAAGAGTGCCCTGGCATGCTCTGTTGGAGCTTAAGGCAAAAGGAAAATTAAGTAATAATTGTCACTTTAAATTTTTTGATATTTCGTGTGTCATGGTTTTTGCATTCATTTTGATTCTTTTAACTGTTGGCATTAAAATATTTATCTTGATTACCAAATTTAGGCACCCCTTATATTTTGTCTCCAAGGCAAGTGCCTCACTTGTATCACCTTAGCCCCAACTGACAAATATGTTAATTCCTGGGCCTTTGAAGTGACTGTCTCTAGAAAGTTTTCCTGTTTAAAGGCAGACATTACCACGGAGGAATAACTCTCCCTACTAGTCCCTTTTAGCATAGATCAATTTTTTTTTCCTGCGGCACTTAGAGAAATGGGGGGAAGGCTGGTATAAGAAGAGAATCCTGTGCTCTAGAAGCGGCTAGTTGCTACTGACTTTGCTTCCTTAGGCGGTGAGCCATCTTTTTATAGTTTGAAAACATAATGCTGAGGGAAATAGCAAGTTCCAAAAGGATGTCATTTATGGAAAAGCTTAAATCTCCAAAATATATTTCTAAGTGAACTTTTTAAAAAAAATATTTTAGTATCTTTGAAATTGAGAAGTGTCTTAAATCAATGACATCTTACAATTGCCATTGGCTAGGCAGCTGTCGTGGCATAGTTGCACCAACTTGTCATAACTGTTCATATTTTAATTTCATAATTAGGTTTTGTCAAAGTCTAAGTCTTAAAAACCTCTGTTACAATAAGTATAAAATAATCCTAAGTGTTATTAAAGGATTGTTTCATGGTTTAATTGGCGGCATTTTTTCTTAGTTATACATAAAGGAATGCTGCGTAAATAATGAAATTTTAAAGTTGATGGAGTATGATATGTAATTTATAGACACACAATATGTATAAAACATGCATGGGAAAAACACACAGTAACTTAGGACAGTAGTTACTGCTTCAGAAGCATTGGGAAGGGTGAGAGTTTTATTTTCTCCTCCCTCAAAAATAAAGTTATAAAAATGTTAACATCTGTTAAATCTGAGTAGTAAGTAAGGGTGTCTTACATTCTTTTATGTAACTTTCTGTATGTTTGAATTTTTAATAAAATTTTGAATTAAAAAATAAAATACAGAAACTAAATGAATTCAGTGGTTCTGGGTTGCCTTCCAGGAAGCAGGCACCAATTTATAATCCCAACAGTATACAACAACAATGCTCATGTTTTCTGCTTTCTTGCCAGTATTGCACATTGCCAATCTTGTGGGTAAAATATTGTTATTTGTGATTTTCTTGATTTAATTCTCAATTATTCGATTACTAGTGAGACTGAATTTTTTTCTCGTTTTGGTAATTGTATGTCTCTTATCAAAGCTTGTTCACATAAGTTGCTTCTTTTCTATTAACACATTGATCATTTTTTTTATTGATTTGTGAGAGCCCTTTATGTATTTAGGAAATTAGCCATTATTCTGTTACATATGTCACAAATTATTTTCCTGAGTTCACCAGTTACCTTTCAATACTGTTTGTGTGTTTGTTTAAATAAGGATGTCAAGGCATGGATGGGACCAAACAAAACACATCTAACTGATACTGAAACCTCCTAATTGCTGAAAAGCTACAAGCTCAATGACAGGATTTTTCCCCAGAAAATCTTATATCATGCTACTCTGTGTCTGTGCTTTTTCTTACACAATAACTTTTTGTTTCTATGCCAGCTTTTCCTATAAGCAGAATAAAGGCTTTCTAATCACTATGATTGGAGAGTCACTAGAGAGAGCTAAGATGCTGTCATCTGAGGAGTACTGGATAGTTCTCCTTGGTCAAAAATAATTATCTTTTATTCTCCATATGCTGTTTTAAGAATAGAGTGGGGTGTATTTTTTGTTTTACTTTTTTTAAAAAAATTGAAGGAAAATTTACATGAAGTAAACTGCAAAGATCTTAGGTGTTCAATTTGATGAGTTTTGAGAAGTGTCTCTTGAATTTTACATTCAGTAGTTTTAGAATTTTATCATTTTCTTTAACAGTTTGAACCTTCAGTTGTATACTTAGACAGCCTTTTCACATTCTGAGTAAGTACATATATTTTCTTTTACGATTTTGACCATTTTATTATAAATAAATATAAGTTTTATATATATATAAATATATAATACAAATAGAACTTACTTGGAGTATTACTATAGTGCAAAACTCTAATGTAATATTTTCCATTATTCCCTCAGTAGCTAATACATAAGCCAGTCTTTTTTGTTTGTTTGTTTTCCCATCGTCTCTCTCTTTTTTTTTTTTTTTTTTTTTAGTTTTTACAGTTTTTTTTATTGAGGTATGATTGACATATAACATTATATTAGTTTCAGGTGTACAACATAACAATTCAATATTTGTATATATTGCAAAATGATCACCAAAATAACTCTAGTTAACATGTCTGCATATATAGTTACAATTTTTTCTAACGATAAGGACTTTTAAAATTTACTCTTTGCAACTTTCAAATAGGCAATACAGTATTATTAACTATAATCACCCTCCTGTACATTACATCCTCATGACTTCTTTTTTTTTTTTTAACATCTTTATTGGAGTATAATTCCTTTACAATGGTGTGTTAGTTTCTGCTGTATAACAACGTGAATCAGCTATACATATACATATATCCCCATATCTCCTCCCTCTTGCATCTCCCTCCCACCCTCCCTATCCCATCCCTCTAGGTGGACACAAAGCACCGAGCTGATCTCCCTGTGCTATGCAGCTGCTTCCCACTAGCTAGCTATTTTACATTTGGTAGTGTATATATGTCCATGCCACTGTCATACAGAGTGAAGTAAGTCAGAAAGAGAGAAACAAATACCGTATGCTGACATACATATGGAATCTAAAAAAAAAAAAAGTTCTTAAAATATATTTTTAATTCATACCTTCTTAGTAGACAACTGACTTAATTAATCACTTACAAAAACCATTTCGATTTCTATCATTTCCACCAGATGGCAGTCTTGGGTACATCCACTTGTAAACCCGCTGAGAACTCTGGTGACAAGAAAGGCAGTGGCTGGCAGACCATACAAGGCCTTAAAAGTACAGGAACAAAAAGGTTTCTTGTAAACATGAAAGACAAACGAACCCAACATTATGTAATTATAGTATTTATACTGCTATTAACCTTTAATCTTACAGCCCATTCATTAATGGAGGCAGAGAAGAAGGTCACTGCACCCTTCAAAATCGTATTTTTCTCTGTGCATGTGTTAAATACCTGTGGCTTCTTGGCAGTACTTTTGCTTTTATTCCAGGGACTTTCATGGTTAAAGGCAGGCTTTAATAAATGTCATTATTGTTTCCCTTCTAAAAGCACCATTTAAATCAGAAGTTACTGGATTTCTAAATGTTTATGTAAGAGCATCTTGTGACTCTGATTTTATGATGCCCAGATCTCATCTGAAATATGAGGTACCAGTGTTTATAGTTAATGTAAAGGAAAATAGGTTTGTAAGTGGCTTATTCTACATGAATACAAATCTTAATAACCCCCCTAAATTAGACACTTTTTAGCTTAATTTTGATGACTTCAAAGACCTGCCTTTAGGAATATAGAAGGTAGTGAATTTCTTGATCAGGCAAGGAATTGGCTCAAGTATTTTCTCATAGATGCTTTTTCCAGTGGCCAAAAGAGAGTCCTTTTGGACAACAATACATCATCTAGGTAAGCTCCCCTTTTGTACCTTTTATTACAATTCCATTTGCTAATTTACTTATTTTATATTTCTTATTGTGTTATGAATGAACTATTTTTCTTCCAATATATTTTTAATTCATACCTTCTTGGTATAATCAGGGACTAGTAATTGACTGAACAGTAACTATGTACATTCCCTTTCTGAGAGATTTTATTTCCACTCTGAGATTGAAAGGTATGAAAAAGTATAAGAACAAAAAGAACAGGTTTGGTCCTTATGCAAAATGGTATGCCAAGGTTAATTCTTGCTTTTCCAAAGAAAATTGATGTAAATATTCTAGGAGGTAATATAGATAAAATGTTGACAAACAGTAAATAATTTCTTTTAAGGCAAATCATGAAAAAGTTTCCTTTTAAATCCCTGATGATTCTAGGATATAGTTCTGTGGAACAGCAAATTTCTTTCATGTATTACATGGATTTATTCATGTTTTATGTGATCTCTGAGAATGAATGTTGAAATGGTCTTAAGGGAATCTCAGCTATGCAGTAGTTATGCCTAGAGCTTTTGTGTAGTGTACCAAGACATACCTTTAACTAAGACAAGTTGAAATCAGTTAGAATTAGGTTCACGCCACATATTTTCAAATAGTTATGGGTAACCTAAATTATATAAATAAAGCCATAAGTTAAATACACCTGGAAGATTGGCTGTGTAAAATTATCTTTGAAAAGGAAGCAACTCCTTTCTAAGAACCCATGTTTGTATATATTTATATAATATTTTTTAGGGCTGTTGGCTTTTTCAGGTAGGGACACACATGAATCTGGCAGTTAAGACAATGTTCCCTATTATGATATAACAGCGTATACAGTACGCTAGTCAAATGTCTTTCACAATCAAAAGTTTACACGTCAATGCTGGCTGCTTTAACACTTGGGAAAATTTCACATCAGAAAGCAACACACTCACAAATGTTTGTCAATTTGAGAGAGAAATTGTGGCCCATAAAGCAAACTCTGAATGTTTTGTAGTTTTACATCCTCAAAAGTTTTAACATAGTAGTTCTGAAGAATTGTCATTTGTGTATTCTTCAAAGAGAGTAATTTTATAACTGGACAGATCTTTAAATACATATTTATGAAATCTCAAAGTTGGAAAATCCCTGAATACCAGATGGGCCTCTGATCTGATTCTCCGGGGACCAGAATCTACCTCCATTTTGGGGCAGCTCTGCCTGTCCTGGTTGGTTCTGTTTCTTCCTATCATTTGTCTTATGAACCCCTTGGGGCCAAGCGTTTAACCACCGCTGTTATGATGACTCCCAGTATCTTCTCTTTTCTGTCACCAGTTATTTCACTGATACATTGTGGCTTCAATTGTCTTTACCATTCAAACCCCAATTCTGCAAAGGCTCTAGTTTTCTGTATCTTTTTTTTTTTTTTTTTTTTTTTTTTTTTTTTTTTTTTTTTTTTACTTTAAATTAATTAATTTATTTTTAGCTGTGTTGGGTCTTCGTTTCTGTGTGAGGGCTTTCTCTAGTTGAGGCGAGTGGGGGCCACTCTTCATCGCGGTGCGCAGGCCTCTCACTGTCGCGGCCTCTTGTTGCGGAGCACAGGCTCCAGACGTGCGGGCTCAGTAGCTGTGGCTCACGGGCCTAGTTGCTCCACGGCATGTGGGATCTTCCCAGACCAGGGCTCGAACCTGTGTCCCCTGCATTGGCAGGCAGATTCTCAACCACTGCACCACCAGGGAAGCCCTAGTTTTCTGTATCTTAAAGTATACAACCCAGAACTGAACATTTATAGGTAGTAGAACTGTTACCTTTTGTTCTAGTTAATGCTCTTCTGTTCTTCTGTTTAACACTCACATACTGAACTAGCTTTTCTGACACCCACATGAAACTGTTTCAGTCTCTGAGGTTAATTATTTTTACTGCTGTTAATAGTCTTTCCCCATCCTACACTTGTGCAGTTGGTGTTTTGTTTAACCTGCTTTGCAGGACCTTCATTTATTCTAAGTTTTCTTGTGTTAGATTTATTAACCTTTTGAAATGTTTTTGGATTCATCTAAGATATATATGCTATCTTATTCTTTTTGGTCACTCCAAAGTTTGATAGGTAAACAGTATTGAATGAAACAAGTCTGAGGACAGTGGCCTGAGAAACTGCTCTTTGATGTGATACAAATTGCCCAATCTATTAATCAGCACCCATTAGGTAAGAGTTTCAGCAATTTACTGATTCATCTATCAGCCCGTTTCTCTCCAAGTTTGTCTATAAGAATATCATGGGATCTTACATTCCTTGCTGAAGTCCTGCATTTCCCTAGTCAGGTAACTGCCCCCAAAAGTTCATGAAGTTAAGTCAAACCTGTTGATACGTAGTGAACAATGTTCTCTTCCAAAAGGCTTAAAAAACATTATCATTATAAATAAGGATCTATTCTAGGGCCTTTCCTGGCCCTAGAAGTTGTCACCATTTTTTACCTCTTCCAAAACTTGGAATGACATTTACCCTTTCTGATATTGTGGCCAACGCCCACTCCACTGTATAGCTACAGTGGACCACCCAGAAATATTCCCAGATTTTCAGTATCCTTTCCTTGTTTTCCATTAGCATGAAATAGGAAATCGAGTTCTTATTGGTCCTATCACTCGTGTATAATTCAACTTGTTTGGAATTTTCACTTTGACCCTATTCCAGTAGGCCCATGCAAATTTAGGTGTTTATTTTTGCTTATGGTGTTTCTTGTATCATTTATGTGTTTTTGAGATTCTGAACTTGTTACATTTCTTCCTGTGTAAACTCGTGGTTCTTGTTTTTGTTTTGTTGTTGTTTTACTTCTTTTAGGTACATCTCCCTTTTAATTCTGTATGTATATGATTCTTCAATTTAAGAAGTATTTTAAAAAAATAACCCTGATGCATTAAAAAAAAAAAGAAATCAAAGCTACAACTTGGCCTACAGCCTGAGGCCAAGTGCAGCATGTGGACTGGACAGAAAAGAACAGTGCCACGTCCAGAAGATGCTATTCACATCACAGACATTGGGGGCTCTTCTATACAACTTTCTAGCAAGTGGCAGGAAGGTGTTCTTATGAATAAAATTAATATAGTTATATTACAACAAGTATCTGTCAGGTGGGAAGTAAGGTGACTTGAGAAAGGAGTCCTTTTTAGAGAGTTTTTTTTTTAATTTATCAAAGATGCCACAAGGGCCAGCAGCAGCGCTGGAGCCTGGTATTTATTCTAGGAAAGGAGATGATGTAGCTTCTCTCTTTACATTCTTCCCTACCTATATTATATCCTCTTTCCATTAAAAAAAATGGGAAAAGGTAGCACTGTAGGAGTGTGGCAGAGGAACTGAGGAGCATATAGGTGATTGAAAAGGACCAGCTTTGGCTTTCTAGCCTTGAGTTCAGACTTCTTGGAAGAGCCTCTCTGTGATACACTCTGGCTGCCTTTTTTTTCACTTGTTTTTCTTGACTTTTTTGATTACTAGGGCTCCAAAAATAGCAAGTAAGAAAGAAGATATTGGAATGGAAGAAAATGCCCCAATTGTACAGCTTTATAAATTTCTGCAGATATATGAATTATATATAATGTATATATAGGTAGTATATTTCTTGGCACACAGTTCTGTGTACATGCTATACTTCAATAAAAATTTATTTTAAAAAAACTTGGCTGGTGCAGTAAACTTCCTATATATTTTTATTTATGTGAAGGTTTTACTTATTAATGTAAGACATGAAAATATTGAGTAGATGTGATGGGTATGCTTTAGATAGCGTGAACTGAAATGTAGATCATGTGTTTTGTGAAAAACTCAGGGAAGTGGGAGGTAGAGGGGAGCCTTCAAAAAATAGGCAGCATTTTAATCAGGGTAAGCTAAACTGATATAACAAACAGAACCAAACCTGTAATGGTTCAAAAAATAGGTTATTTCTTGCTCATGTATAGACCAAGTTGAGTGTTCCAGGTAAGTGGCTTCTTTCTTCCGTGTAGTGATTCAAGTCTAAGACTTTTTCATCTTGTGGCTATATCATCACCCAGGGCCTTGCTATCTGTATCCAACCAGCAGAAGAGGAAAGTGAGCAAGGAAGAGGTACACCTGCTTCTTACAAGTCTCACTAAACTTAAGGGGCATTGAAATCATACAAGACATGTATTTTCTGACCACAATGGAATTAACCTAGACATCAATAAAAGAAAAATAAGAACAGCACACTTAAATATATTTATCAATATGCCTAAGAATAAATTGTAAGGGAAATTAGAAAATATCTTGGCTAGAATGAAAATGAAAATCACAACATATCAAAATTTGTGGGCTACAGCTCAGACAATATTTAGAGGGAAATTTATAGCTTGAAACACGTATTAGAAAGAATGTAGGGTCTCCAGCTAATTAACTTTTACTTTCCAAATTAAGTAACTACACGTGCAAGAAAAGAAGAAAGAAGAATAAGAACAGAAATCAGTGAAATAGGAAACAAAAAAGAAAAATCAGAAGCTGGCTCTTTGAAAATATCGATGAAATTGATAAACTTCTAACCAGACTGATCAGGAAAAAAACAAAAACAGAAATTATCAATATCAGAAATGAAAGGGGAAATCAACTATACTCCAATACAATTTTTTTAAAAAGGAAACGAAAGGGGAGATACCAGCATGGGTCCTATAGACTTTTTTTTTTTTAAAAAAGGGAATATTATGAAATATTTTATGCCCATGAAATTGATACCATAGAGGAAACATTTGAAAGTTAATCAGTGTAATTCCACACTGGGAGTGAAAAAAGAAAAACCATATCTCATTACATTCAGAAAAAGCATTTGACAAAACTCAAGACCCATTTCTGGTAGAAATTCTCAGCAACCTACAAATAAAAGGGAACTTGCTCAGCCTGATAGAGGGTAACTATGTAATACCTAAACCTAATACCATAGTTAATGGTAAAAGACTGAATGAATACTTTCCCTCTAATACACCAAACAAGGCAAGAATGTCTGATCTCACCGCTTGTATTCAATACTGACTGGAGGTTTTAGCCAGTGCAACAAGACTAAAAAAAAACAAGACAGAAAAAACAAAAACAAAAAAAAACATACAAATTGGAAAGGAAGATTCATAAAACCGTATTTGCAGATGACATGATTGTGTAAGTAGAAAATGATAAGCTATAAGTAAGATACTACAACTCAAGCTTAGCAAGGTCACAGGATACAATGTCAATGTTCCAAAATATATTTCTCTATATACTAGGAACAAACAATTGAAAATTGAAATGAAAAAATAATGCCATAGCATCAAAAACCATGAAATACTTGGAGATAAATTTCATGAAGTATGTGCAAGACCTGAACGTGGAAAACTACAAACCATTTTGAGAGAAGACCTAAATAAATGGAGAGATACCACATTCTTGGATGAAAGTTTTAATACGGTTAAGATGTCAATTAAAGCCAAATTGATTTATAGATTAAATGAAACCCTAATCAAAATGCTTAGCCATTTTTTGGGTAGAATTTAACAAGCTGATTCTAAAATTTATCTATAAATGCAATTGGATCTCAAATAGTCAAAACAACTTTGATAAAGGATTAAATTGGAGGATTTATAATGCCTGATTGTAAGAATTACTATAAAGCTGCAGTAATTAAGATAACGTGCTTTTGGAGTCAGTGTATATATATAAATATATATATATACATATATGTGTGTGTGTATATATATATAATCTGTGGAACACAATAGAGAGTCCAAAAATAGACACTGTATGTAACACCTATATGGTCACTTGATTTTTCACAAAGCTGACAGTAATTTGATTGGAGAAAGGAAAGTCTCTTCCACAAATAGTTCTGGAATAAACACATAGCTACATATTTTTTTAAATCAACTTTTATCCCCTTATGTCACACAAAAATTAACTTGAATCACAGACTTAACTGTAAGAACTAAAACTAAAATTTCTAGATGAAAACATTGGAGGAACTTGGGTTAGGCAAAGCTCAGTTAAGAATAACTTCCACTCTTCCAGAGAGAGACACTGTTAAGAAAATGGAAAGGCAAGCCTTAGGCAAAACATCTCTGATTAAGGAGTGGTGTTTATAATAGATATATTTTTTAAATACGTAAATATTGAAAAACTGAGTATTTTACCAAGGAAAACATACAAATAGCACATAAGCACCAATGCTCCAAGTTACTAGTCATTAAGGAAGTGCAAATTGTAATACTGCTACAACTCACTAGAATGACTATAGTTTTTTTTTTTTTTTTTTGTTATATTAATATTTTATTTTATTTTATTTTATTTTTTTTTTTTCCACACACACACACTGTATTTTATTTTTACAAGAGATAAATAGCCTGACACCAAGCATTGTACATGGATGACCACAACAAAAGCAACGATTGCCATTACCAAACATGAAACACACTCATACTATGTCATAATATTGACATTCAGTCCAGTAATCCTCCACTGTAACAGCTCCTTTACTTTGCCGTGAAAATTGATTTGTATATAGAATGACTATAGTTACAAAGACTGGCATTGCCAAAAGTCAGCGAGAATGTGGAGTAAGTGGAACGCTCACATATTGCTCATGGGTAGGTAAAAGTCCAACCACTTCAGAAGACAGTTTGGCAATTTCTTATAAACTTAAATGTTATACTAACCTTATGACCCAGCAATTCCACTCCTCAGTATATACCCAAGAGAAATGAAAACATGTCCACACAAAAATCTACATGAATGTTCATAAAAGCATTATTATAGTCCCAAACTGGAAACACCTCAAAAGTTCATCATTGGTGAAAGGGTAAACCGCATCCATACAATGAATGCTAATTAGCAATAAAAGGAACAAACTACTAATTCATGCAACAACATGGGTGAATCTCAGAAACATTATGTTAAGTGAAAAAAGACACAAAAAACATCATACTCTATGATTTCATTTATCTGCAATTTGAGAAAAGGCAAAATTTAGTGACAGCAGACGAGTTGTTGCCAGGGGCTGGTGGGAGGGACATGAGGGAACTTTTGGGGGCTATGGAACTGTTCTATACCGTGATTGTGGTGGTGGTTACATAACTGTAGACATTTGTCAAAACTCATCCAATCATACACCTAGAAGTGGTTAAGTATGTATTTTATATGTCATGAATCTGACTAAAGGAAAAAAATAATAAAAAGAATAAAAATGTGTTAATGTAAATTTAGGTTTATGGGTATTTGCTATAATATTCTTTCAGATCTGTTTTATATTTAATAATTTTCATTTTAACATATTTCCAAAGATATGAACTTGAGATAAAATTCACAAGAGAAGAATAGTCCAAATTTTATACCGAGTTACTTTTCACATGCGCTCCTCTTTGTAACCTGCTTAGGGTAAGTAACACCAGGGATTTACTATTTATGTATTTATTTAGTAGTTATCTGTATATATGAATGTATTTTTTATTTGAGTAATTACTTGGTTTTCTTGAGCAGCTGCTGGGCTGATGGGGTTGGATGATCAGGAAGCTTTGCTAAGTAATCTATTTAAATGGACTGAATTATATGATGTTGATGGATATAAATTGATCAAGTCCACTTTATTATATAATCCCATCTGCTACCCTCTCCCAACAATCAGGAAGACTTACTAATAAAACATAACATTAAAATTTTGTAAGTAATTAAAATTTTTATTGAAATCCAGCTATAGAAGATGCCCATGGTTGATTTCCTCAAGAGCCACAGTTTTGTAACCTTTTAGAACTCTCTTTTGCACGGCATCCTCACTAATGCAACATTCCCCAAACCAAAAACAATTTCATTTACTACGTATAAGGAGTAGAGTGCCTCCATTTTAATTATGACTTTCATTTTGGTGTTTCCTCAAGCTTAGGAAAGTAGAATTCTACTTTTTAAAGCAAGACTATTGCCTTTCTGGTACAAAGGTATATAGGCTTAGGGTTGCATCCTTAGAGGCTTTTGGAGTGATAACTTTTTCTTTTTTAATTTATTTTTTTATTTTTGGCTGCATTGGGTCTTTGTTGCTGCACGCAGGCTTCCTCTAGTTGTGGCGAGTGGGGGCTACTCCTTGTTGCAGTGCGCGGGCTTCTCATTGTGGTGGCTTCTCTTGTTGCAGAGCGCGGGCTCTAGGAGTGCGGGCTTCAGTAGTTGTGGCACGCATGCTCAGTAGTTGTGGTGCAGTCTCTAGAGCTCAGTAGTTGTGGCTCACGGGCTTAGTTGCTCCATGGCATGTGGGATCTTCCCAGACCAGGGCTTGAAACTGTGTCCCCTGCATTGGCAGGCGGATACTTAACCACTGTGCCACCAGGGAAGCCCAGAGTGATAACTTTTTAAAAATAATAATCCCTTAACATATTTAGTTATTGCTCTTTATTCTGTAGGTCCAGGTTGACAAACTTTGTCTGTAAAGGGCCAGAGAGTAAATATTTTAGGCTTTGAGGACCAAATGGTCTCTGTCTCTCAACTCTTCTATTGTGGCAAGCAGCCACAGATATAAACAAGCACAAGTGGATGTATTCAAATAAAACTTCATTTACAGAAACATGTATTGGACTGGATTTGACCTGGGACAAAGTTAGCTGACCCTGGTTGGAAATTATAAACACCCCCCAAAGCAAATCCACTACTTGTTGTGACAAAGGGTTCGTAGACTCAAATAACATAGGTACTTCTATGAAGAGAACTAATAATGGTAACGATGGGGTTCAGGACATGTTACCCCAAAATATGGCACCTTGGCATATTGAACATTTTAAGCTGAAGGAATTTGAGAAATGGCACATGCAGGAAGGATGTTCTAACCTTCCCTGAAGCAGGTCATAAAACCCTCTCGTGAGAGATTTGTGCCCTCCGCATAACAGGAGGAAAGGAGCATCTTTATCTCTGAAGACAAAGGGACACAGAGAGGACTCTGAATAAATATTAGCTTTGCTAAGTTTCTCCAGTTTCCTACACTTACCTCATACCCTTTGTGCTATTATATCTTTCCATTCTTCAGCAAACTTAGCATAAAAACCCGTTTCTTTGGGTTCTCATCCCCTTATGAAGGCTCTCGTGATAAAACTTACATTATATGAATTTGTATGCTTTTTTCTTGTTAATATGTCTTTTGTTATAGGGGTCTCAGTCGAGAACTTAAAAGGGTAGAGGAGAAAGATATTTTTCCTCCCCTACAATACTAAAGTGTTCATTAGGAAGACTCCATATCAGAAAATCAGGGTATGCATATTCTGTGACTCTGTGTGATTAACTGTGTACAAAAACCTCTCATTCCTAGAAAATATGAAGATATTTGTCCAAGATAGCTTACAAAATATTTCATATATTCGATTATGACTTTGCTCGGTAAAGTTTGCCTTAGTTACAAGTGTAAATTTCAGAAAGTAGGTTTTACTTCTATTTTGTTTCCCCTTTGATAAGATTATACTTTTTTATATTTAGCAAGTAACCACAGATGACTACTACTCTTGTTAAAATAGTCCAACAAATCAAATTCACTTCTGTTGAAGATTTAGTTCCACAATTTTTCATTCTTGGTTATAAGGAGTAGATAAGGACATGACTAACATCAGTGACTAGAACCTATACAACTTGTGGTGCTCCCTATACTGAGATCATTTCCCCCGATTTAAAGCTGAGTTACTAATTAAGGATTAACAAATGATCAATTATGATTCGAGTAAAAGTACTATCATTAAGTAGAACTTGGAAGAACTGAGTCCTTGTCCTCATGGTCTTATTCAAATTAAACAAATATATTTTTAAAGTGGAAATAGAGGAAATAGAAGCAAGAAGTATATGATGGTAGATATTATGATCTGCCGCTTCTTGTCAGTTTTTACTATGAAAGAGAACTAATATTTATTAGTTTTAGTACTAATGTTTTAGAACTAATATTTATTAAAACTAATATTTATTTCTTATTTAGTGAGAGAACTTTCCAGTTGCCTCTTGGGATAACTGAGGATGGAGGAATTACCTTTAAGCAGATCATTCTTGTTTTGTGAAGAATAATTTAAGAGGTTCCCTTTAGTTCTGTAAATGTAGTGAGTAGACCCCATTGTCCTGATACTTAATACTTGATAGTAATTGTTATTATTATAATTATAATGTTAACAGTAGCAACTTTTATCAACGACATAGGCATTGCTCTGCAAAGCTCTTTGCTGGGGAGGAACCTAACCAACCTTTACAGGAGGAGCCTATTGCCACTGGTAGGTAATTTGTATATGCTATTTAATTAAATTTAAGTCATTTAAATTTAATTAAAAATTAAAATTTATGTGTATTTTATTTAATCTTCATAACAACACTATGAAGTAAGTGTAGCTGATGAAAAAGCTGAGATCCATCTAAAGAGGCTGAATGAATTACCCAAGACCACAAAGCTTAGAACCGGCTGATCTGGGATTCAAACCCATGTCTATCTGGCCCCAGACTTTCCCATTTCACCATGCTAGTGAAGGTAAGTTACCATGAAATTGTAACTCTACCCACAAGAAGAGAGGAGAGCACTTTACCTAATTTATTGATGAGTTCTAGTAGTTTTTTTGTGGCATCTTTAGGATTTTCTGTGTCATGTGCAATGACCATTTTACTTCTCCCCTTCCAATTTGGATTCCTTTTATTTCTTTTTCTTATCTGATTGCTATGGCTAGGACTTCCAATACTATGTTGAATAAAAAGTGGCAAGAGTGGGCATCCTTGTCTTGTTCCTGATCTTAGAGCAAATGCTTTCAGTTTTTCACTGTTGAGTATGATGTTCAGTATGAGCTTGTCATATATGGTCTTTATTATTATTATTATTATTATTTTTAATTTATTTTATTTTATTTTTTATTTTATTTTATTTTTGGCTGTGTTGGGTCTTCATTGCTGCGCACGGGCCTTCTCTAGTTGCGGCGAGCGGGGGCTACTCTTTGTTGCGGTGCGCAGGCTTCTCATTGCAGTGGCTTCTCCTATTGTGGAGCACGGGCTCTAGGGTGCGCGGGCTTCAGTAGTTGTGGCACGTGGGCTCAGTAGTTGTGGCTCGCGGGCTCTAGAGTGCAGGCTCAGTAGTTGTGGCGCACGGGCTTAGCAGCTCCGCGGCATGTGGGATCTTCCTGGACCAGGGCTCGAACCCGTGTCCCCTGCGTTGGCAGGCGGATTCGTAACCACTGCGACACCAGGGAAGGCCATATATGGTCTTCATTATGTTGAGGTACATTTCCTCTGTACCCACTTTGTTGAGAGTTTTTATCATAAATGGATCTTGAGTTTTTTCAAAAACTTTTTCTGTACCTATTGAGATGATCATATGATTTTTATTCTTCATTTTGTTAATGTGATGTATCGTTTGATTTGTGAATACTGAACCATTTTTGCATCCTTGGAATAAATCCCACTTGATCATGTTGTATGATCTTTTTAATATACTATTGAATTCATTTTGATGAGGATTTTTACATCTACATTCACCAGTGATATTAGCCTGTAATTTGTGTTTGTGTGTGATATCTTTACCTTGTTTTGGTATCAGGATGATGCTGGCCTCATAGAATGATTTCAGAAGCATTCCTTCCTCTGCTTTGGAATAGTTTGAGAAAAATAGGTGTTAACTCTTTTCTAAATGTTTGGTAGTATATTCCTCTGTTGCCTCATTTTGCCTAATTCACTGTTTTTATTTCTATGTATTTGATAGGTTGGTTACATTTTCCAGTCTTGGAGAAGTGGCCTTATGTAGGAAACATCCTGTGGGGCTCAGCACACTCCCTTGTGGTCACCAGAGCTATATGCTCTAGGAGTTCCCTCTATGTGAGCTGCTTGAGTCCTTCTGTTGTGTCAGAGGGTACTGTGGGTGTGCTGGTAGGTGTGGTTGGCCTCTGGTCTGGTTGGTTGTCAGGCCCTGCCTAGTGCAGAGGCTGCCAGGCTCTGGTGGGCAGGATTGGGTCCTGGCATGACTGGCTGCATGGCCAAGGGAGTCCTGGTCTTGGTGCCATCCCACTGGTGGAGCAGGGCCATGTCACAAGGCAGCTGGCTACAGAGCTCGTGGGAGGGACGGGGGTGCTGGGGCTAGTGCTGGCTCACTGGTTGGCAAGCTGGGTCCCAGGTTGGCTGGCTGCAGGGTCGGGGGTCCTAGAGCTAGTGTCAGCCTGCTGGTGGGTGAGGCTGGTTCCTGACAATGCTGGCTGTGGGATCCATGGTGTCCTGGAGCTGGTATTGGCCTGCTGGGTAGGTGGGCCAGGTCTTGACATGGCTGGCTATGGGGCCACTGTGGCCCCAGGGCTCATGTCACCCCGCTGGTGGGTGAGGCTGGTCCCAGAGCTAGTGCTGGCCCACTGGTGAGTGGGGACAGGTCCTGGGCCCTCTGGAGGGCAAGGCCAGGTCTCAGGGAGACTGCAGATTCAGGGGGCTCTCAGCAGCCAACTTGCTGGTGGGTATGGCCGTGTCGCCACCCAGCTAGATGCCTGGCCTGGGGTGTCCCAGTACTAGTGCCAAATGGCTGGTGGGCGAGACCAGGTCCCAGCGCTAATCAGCTAGAGGGAAGGTTCCAAAATGGCACTTGCCAGTACAGTGTCCTCATGTTGGGATGAGATCCCAGAAATGGCTGCTGCCAGCATCTGTGTCTCCAGGATGAGTCCCAGTTGTCTCCTGCCTCTCCAGGAGGCTCTCCAAGATCCACAAGTGGGTCCAACCCAGGCTCCTTTCAAATTACTACTTCTGCCCTGAGTCCTTGAGCATGTGAGGTTTCGTGTGTGCCCTTTAAGAGTGGAGACTCTATTTCCCACAGCCCTCTGGCTCTCCCAAAAGTAATCCCTGCTGGCCATCAAAGCCAAACATTCTGGGGGCTCGTCTTCCTGGTGCAGGACCCCCAGGCTGGGGAGCCGAATGTGGGACTCAGACCCCTTGCTCCTTGGAGAGAACCTGTACAATTGTAATTATCCTCCCGTTTATGGCTTCCCTACCCTGGGGTATGGGTCTTGACTACATCGCGTCTCTGCCTCTCCTACCTGTCTCATTGTGGTTCTTTCTTTATATCTTTAGTTGTAGATCTTTTCTGCTGTTCTTCGTGTTGTTCTCAGCCATAGTTGCTCTGCAAATAGTTGTGACTTTGGTGTGCCAAATTTACGTGGGAGGAGATGAGCTCAGGGTCTTTCTACTCCACCATCTTGGCCTGAATCCTAGATTATTTGTTAATATCTTTATTGAGCAAAATAAAATGCTGGTACCATATTTTGATTTCCAATTTTTTTTTTTTTTTTTTTTTTTGGAATTTTCCTTGCCTATAAAATCCCAAAGTTTGGGCATCATTGTTCTAATTACACACAGACTAGCTGATGGAATATTTATTGTTTAGGACACAGATTATTTTTTTCAGGACTTCCCTGGTGGCACAGGGGTTAAGAATCCGCCTGCCAAGGCAGGGGACACGGGTTCAAGCCATGGTCTGGGAAGATCCCACATGCTGCAGAGCAACTAAGCCCGTGCGCCACAACTACTGAGCCTGAGCTCTAGAGGCCATGAGCCACAACTACTGAGCCCACGTGCCACAACTACTGAAGCCCGCGTGCTTAGAGCCCAAGCTCTGAAACAAGAGAAGCCACTCCAATGAGAAGCCTGCACACCAAAACGAAAAGAAACCCCTGCTTGCCACAACTAGAGAAAACCCATACATGGCTATGAAGACCCAACAACAAAGACCCAATGCAGCCAAAAATAAATAAATTTATTTAAAAAAAAATTTTTTTTTTTCAGTTTAAATTACTCTGGTCTATAGATAAAGCCTGGTGTAGAGAGAAAGCTGAAACTTCAGAAAGAGCAAAGACAAAGTATTATTTAGTCACACAGGGGGTACTTTAAAGAGATTAAGGGTGTGTGGTGTAGATCTTCTCAGACATGGATTTGAAGAAATTGCCCACATATGAAATTTGGGAAATTTTACATATTAATACAGATTTCCAGCTTCTCTATGAAAAGTAGATCTGTCAATCTTAGTTCTTCATTGTTGTTGGAGCTAAGTGGCTGCTGTCCCTCAGGCAGGGCATTAGTCTCCTGATTTGCCACCATCCCCCATCCCTACCACTTTATTTTAGTTATTTATTTTTTTAACGGAAGTATAGTTGATTTACAATGTTGTGTAGATTACTGCTGTACAGCAAAGTGGTTCAGTTCCACACATATATACACATTCTTTTTTAAATATTCTTTTCCATTATGGTTGATCATAGGGTATTGAATGTAGTTCTCTGTGCTAGACAGTAGCATCCCCACCACTTTCCATTGCATCCCACCCTGCCTGCGTCATTCATTTATATGCACCATTGCAACCTCATGCAAGTGTGATCCAGGCACCCCACCACTGGCATCACCTGGGAGGTGGTTAGAAATGCAGGCTCTCAGGCTTCACCCAAAATCTATTGAATCAGAATCTGCATTTTCACAAGATCTCTAGGCGATTTGTATGCAGATTAAAGTTTGAGAAGCTTTGCTGGAGTTGATCTCCAAAGTCCTTCCCTCAACAAAATTCTGAATGTTGACCATGGGCCAAACCTTGGACTATTCACTTTGGTAAGAAGTAAAACTCTCAGTCGTTTAGGGTGGGAAAATGCAAAAAAGTCATATATTAAAGTAACTGTCATTATAAGGATGGATATACAAGTGAATAACACAGACAGGAATTCTGGGAAGGCTAGATCAGTGTCCACTGGAGTGATATTGGTGGTAGGGGAAAGGCGGATGGAGCAGGGCCTATAAGAGAGACAGGAACAAATGTCCTGAACTAGGTCTTCCTAGCCTCCAGTGAGGGGACAGTGAGCAGAGGGCCTGATTTGGAGAAATTAAGAGAGAAATAAGACTAGAAATGTAGTATGTGTGTAGATTGTAGCTTAGACTTCTCGGCTAAGATATTTGGAGTTTGTTCTCTTTATAATGAGAAACCACTGACAGCTTTCAAGTTGCAGTATGAGTGTTGAGAGATTAATGGTCTGACAGATTGTGCAGTGTAAGTGGGCTTCATTTTAAAGAGATGCATTCATGGACTTCCCTGGTGACGCAGTGGTTAAGAATCCGCCTGCCACTGCAGGGGACACAGGTTCGAGCCCTGGTCCGGGAAGATCCCACATGCCATGGAGCAACTAAGCTCGTGCGCCACAACTACTGAGGCTGCTCTCTAGAGCCCGCGAGCCACAACTACTGAGCCTGTGCTCTAGAGCCCGCGAGCCACAACTACTGAGTCCGCGCACCTAGAGCCCGTGCTCTGCAATGAAGAGAAGCCACCGCAATGAGAAGCCCGCACACTGCAATGAAGAGTAGCCCCCGCTTGCCACAACTAGAGAAAGCCCGCGTGCAGCAATGAAGACCCAACACAGCCAAAAATAACTAACTAAATAAATAAATTTATGAAAAATAAAAAAAAATAGAGATGCATTCACAATGGTTTTATGTGCATGGCTCAATGTGGGTAAAGCAATTTCCCAAAAGTATGACATGTTTAGTGTTTTTTCTACGTATATTGACACTTGTTCCTCTGATGTATGTTCTCAAAGACCCTGGCCCAGCACCCAAACCATTTTGAACATTTCCGGGCTTTGAGTCAGGCCTTGCTGGGAGACCGTCCATTAAAGGCCAGGGGATCATAAAGCCTCCCCCAGGAATACTGGGTCGGCCTGGGAATTGAAGACTTCACTCAACAGCCAAGAACCACATTTCTGCAGCTGTAGATTGCAGAGAATAATGTTTGTGTCCCAATGAAGTTCTAGCATGCAGTGTTCTCAGATGACTGTAGCATTTTAAAAATAACATGTGATTCATGCTCTTTGAATTTTCAGTGAGACTATTCGTGACAGTACAATGTCTATCAATGCTAATAATTACAAGTTTTCCAGAACAACTCAGTGTATCTGAATTTGACATATTTGTCACGGGATAGGTAACTTAGCATTTAGCTGTTGGGTGTTCTTTTTCAATAGAACTTTGTTGAAGACCAGATATTATGTGTTACTGTTTCTTTTGTGATTCTGGACTGTTTTGGAGAACAAAGTCTTTAAGCAGTAAAGAATTGAGACACCCCAAGGTTAAAACCCTCTATAAATCAGCCTATTACACTGTGGATTCAATTACATTGTTGTCCAATGATGTCACAGAAGGACCTAATTATGCTTTTTTGTTTGTGTGTGTTGGTTTTTTTTGTAATGTATGGAGGACAGGCCACCAGGAAGGCACAGTGTTTAGGTGTTACTATTAATAACAGTGGCTCTGGGTTGACAATAGCCACAGAAATCCCCATGCTGTGATTACCACAAACTTGGGTCTGAGATACACAGAAACACTTGCCTCTCATCAGGCTGAAGCATCCAGCTCAGGGCTGCACCTGGTACTGTAAGTACCTGTTGGAAATACAAATCAAAACACTGTTACAGGAACTTCCCTGGTGGCGCAGTGGTTAAGAATCCACCTGCCAACGCAGGGAACACGGGTTCAATCCCTGGTCTGGGAAGATCCCACATGCCGCGGAGCAACTAAGCCTGTGTGCTTCAACTACTGAGCCTGCTCTCTAGAGCCCAAGAGCCCCAACTACTGAGCCCATGTGCCACAACTACTGAAGCCCGTGTGCCTAGAGCCCATGCCCTGCAACAAGAGAAGCCACTGCAATGAGAAGCCTGTGCACCACAATGAAGAATAGCCCCTGCTCGCCGCAACTAGAGGAAGCCTGCGCGCAGCAACGAAGACGCAACGCAGCCATAAATAAATAATAAATAAACAAACAAAACAAAACACTGTTACAACTCAACAGCAAATAATCAAATAACCTGATTTTTAAAATGAACAAAGGACTTGAATAGACATTTCTCCAAAGATGATATGCAAATGGCTAACAAGCACATAAAAGATGCTCAATGTCACTCATCATCAGGGAAATGCAAATCAAAACCACAGTGATGTACAGCTTCACACTCATGAGGATGGCCACTTGCAAAAACCAAACCAAAACAAAACAAAACAGTGAGTGGGGACTTCCCTGGTGGCGCAGTGGTTAAGAATCCGCCTGCCAATGCAGGGGACATGGGTTCGAGCCCTCGTCCGGGAAGATCCCACATGCTGTGGAGCAACTAAGCCCGTGTGCCACAACTACTGAGCCTGCGCTCTAGAGCCCACAAACCACAACTACTGAAGCCTGCGTGCCTACAGCCCGTGCTCCACAACAAGAGAAGCCACCACAATAAGAAACCTTTGCACCGCAACAAAGAGTAGCCCCCGCTCACCGCAACTAGAGAAAGCCCGCACGCAGCAACGAAGACCCAATGCAGCCAACAATAAAAAAATAAAATAAATAAATTTATTTTAAAAAAAAGTATTGTGAAGGTACATGATAGATTAATTGCATTAAAAGCCCAATTAATGGCTTCCCTGTATGTCCTTTGCCCTGTAACTTCTCACATGGACTCTGGCCTTGGTACATCAAGTACAGTCAAAAAGATGCTATGTGACTTCTGAGGCTAGGTCACAAAAAGGATACAGTTTCCGCCTTGCTTTCTCTCTTCATCTGGGACACTCACATTTGGGACCATGCCAGAATGCTATGAGGAAGCCCAAAGTAGCCAATGTGGAGAGACAGCACACAGAGACCCATGGGGGAGAGAACCGAGACCCCCTAGCTGACCCCCTAGCCAGCATCAACTTCACCAGAAAGATAATGGATGGCAAAAAAGCACAGAAAAGATACTCAACATCATTATTCAAAAGGGATGTGCAAATTAAAACTGCAATGAAATACCACTACTTACATACTAGAATCACGAAAATTAAACAGACTGAACATAGCAAGTGCTGGCAAGGATGTGAAAGTACTAGAACCTCAGACGCTGCTGAATGTAACGTAAGATGGTGCAAGCACTTTCTGAAATAGTTTGGCAGTTTCTTACAAGGTTAAACATACACAATGTACACCTTCCATATGATCCAGCCATCTGCTCCTAGGTGTTTACCCAAGAGAAAAGAAAACTATATCATTACAAAAATTTGTACATGATTGTTCACAGCAGTTTTATTTATAACAGTACAAAACTGGAAAAAAAATACATGTTCAGTTATCAACAATGGTGTATATTCATAGAGTGGAATACTACTCCATGATAGAAAGGAATTAACTAAACACTGGGATACCACTATACCCATATTAGAATGGCTTATATCCAAAACACCGACAACTCTAAACATTAGCAAGGATGTGGAACAACAAGGAACTCTCATTCATTGCTGGTGGGAATGCAAAATGGTACAGCCTTCCAAAATAGAAGACAGTCTGGCAGTGTCTTGCAAAGCAAAATGGAGTCTTACCACAAAATCCAGCCATCACACTCCTTGGTATTTACCAAAAGGAGTTGAATACTTACATCCACACAAAAACCTGCACATGATGATTTACAGTAGCCTTATAATTGCCAAAACTTGGAAGCAACTAAGATGTCTTTTTTTTTTTTTTAATAAATTTATTTATTTATATATTTATTTATGGCTGCGTTGGGTCTTCGTTGCTGTGCGCGGGCTTTCTCTAGTTGAGGCAAGTGGGGGCTATTCTTCATTGTGGTGCACAGGCTTCTCATTGCGGTGGCTTCTCTTGTTGCGGAGAACGGGCTCTAGGCGCACAGGCTTCAGTAGTTGTGGCACATGGACTCAGTAGTTGTGGCTTGTGGGCTCTAGAGCGCAGGCTCAGTAGTTGTGGCGCATGGGCTTAGTTGCTCCACGGCATGTGGGAACTTCCCGGACCAGGGATCGAACCTGTGTCCCCTGCATTGGCAGGTGGATTCTTAACCACTGTGCCATCAGGGAAGTCCTCGGCATTGACTTTTTTTTTTTTTTTTTTTAAATTTAATTAATTAATTAATTTATTTTTGGCTGTGTTGGGTCTTTTGTTGCTGCACGTGGGCTTTCTCTAGTTGCGGCGAGCGGGGGCTACTCTTCTTTGTGGTGCACGGTCTTCTCACTGCGGTGGCTTCTCTTGTTGTGGAGCATGGGCTCTAGGTGCGTGGGCTTCAGTAGTTGTGTCACGTGGGCTCAGTAGTTGTGGCTCACGGGCTCTAGAGCCTGTACAGGCTCAGTAGTTGTGACACGGGCTCTAGAGCACAGGCTCAGTAGTTGTGACACGCGGGCTCAGTTGCTCCACGGCATGTGGGATCTTCCCGGATCAGGGCTCGAACCTGTGTCCCCTGAGTTGGCAGGCAGATTCTTAACCACTGCGCCACCAGGGAAGTCCCGGCATTGACTTTTAAAGGGAGAGCTGATGAGATCTGCTGGAGGGCTTGGGAGGATGACATAGACGGCTTGACAAAGGTCTGGGACCCCTCATGCTCCTCTGTAGGCAAAGGTTTCCCGCAGTAGGGGCAGAATTTGAAAGTTGCTTCAACACCTTTGCCACAGTCTGGACAGGAGATCACGCTTTATGGGGTCACGATCTGGCCCTCAGACTCACTGGGCTGGAAACTCCATCTTAACTGTGTCCTCTAGATTTGGTGAGTGGAGTGGGGAGGCACATATTTGCAGCCAGACTCTCGGACCCTCCAGGGGAACTGGGACTCACCTTCTCAGTTGCCCTGCGAAAACTTCCGCTTGGGCAGAAGGCGCTGCGTGCGCATCCCTAAGATGTCTTTTAGTAGGTAAATGGATAAACTCTGGTACATCCAGACAATGGAATATTATTTGGCACTGAAAAGACCTATTAAGCCACAAAAAGACATAAGGGAAACTTAAATGCATATTACTAAATGAAAGAAGCCAGTCTGAAAAGGCTTATACTGTATTATTCCAACTATATGACATTCTGGAAAAGGCAAAGCTATAGAGACAGTAAAAAGATCAGTGGTTGCCAGGGGTTCAGGGGGATGGAGGGATGAATATGTGAAGCACAGGGTATTTTCAAGAAAGTGAAACAATTCCATTATGAAACTCTAAAGGTGGATACATGACTGTGCATTTGTCAAAACCCTTAGAACTGTACAAGGCAAAGAGTGAACCTTAATGTAAACCAGGGACTATAGTTAATAATGTATCAATATTGGTTCATCAGTTGTACATCAAATGTACCATGCTAATGCAAGATGCTAATAATAAGGGAAACTGCAGACGTAGAAGAGAAGAGGGGGGTATATGGAAACTCTCTGTAGTTTCTGTTCAATTTTTCTGTAAAACTACAGCTTCCTCTAAAAAAAAGTGTTAGTTAATAAAAATGAATGAAATATTGATACACACAAGATGGATAAATGTCCAAATAATTATGCTGAGTAAAAGAAACCAGACAAAAATTACATACTGTATGGATGATTCCGTTTATATAAAAATCCAGAAAATGCAAACTAATCTATAGTGATAGAAAGCAGATCAGTGGTTGCCTAGGGACAGGCATAGGCTGTGGCGGGTGAGGGTGAGGTGCAGGGAGGGGTAGGAGGGAGGGACTACGAAGGGGCAAGAGGACACTTTTGCAGGTGATGGACATGTCCACTATTTTGATTGTGGTGATGGTTTCATGGGTATATACACGTGTTAGAACATCAAATCGTATACTTTAGAGTGCAGTTTGTTGTATGTCAATTATCCCTCAATCAGTCTGTTTTTTAAAGGTCAAAGCCAAAAAGTAACCCAGCCATTTACTAATTTTCATGACTCTATAGTTGTTCATAGGCCAGTTTGAACACTGATCCCGGCTGGGCTCACTCAAGCGTCTGTGGTCAAATGGCTGGCTGCCTGGGGACTGGCTAATCTAGAGGACCCTCGATGGGAAGGTTCCAGAGTCCTTCCCATATCTCCCACATCCTGCAGCAGACCAGCCTGGGCCTAATCTCCTGGTGATGGCAGTGGTCTAGAAGAGGAGCACTTTTTAAAGCCTCTTTTTGTGTCAAGTTTCTTTTTGTGCCATTGGCCAAAGCAAGCCATACGTCTAAGTCCAGACTCCGTGTGTCAAGGGACTAAGGAATGATGGGGCAAAAGGCCATTAAGGGATACAGGGATGCCATTAATTAGCTACTAATACAATTAATCTATCATGTACCTTAATGTTTTAATTTGTATTTCTTTAATTCCATCAGAAAGGTACTTTTATTCAGTAACTTTTATGTGATGTTAATTTCTTATATATAATTTGCAATCCTTTTTAATCTCTTATTGAATGTAATTTAGCTATTGATTTTAAATATTTGCATTCATTCTTTATATGTAGAAATAGTAAGGTTTTGTCCTGACATCTGTCACATTTTCAAGTTCTGTTAACATTTCTTTTGCGATTTGTTTTGTTATACTTTGTTATAAAAATGTTTTAAAATAGTTTAACTTCCAGCAAAAACATGTTTAGATATTTTCCTTTGATTTCAATGGTTATATAAATTGAACTTCCTTCTCTAGCTGGGACAAATCTATTTTAGTGTTTCCTTCTGCTTAAAACTGTTTTACAGCTGAGGTAACAGAGGCTCAGAGAAAATTTTGTCCAAGATCAAACAGAGAGCAAGTAGTGGAGGCAAGCTTGAATCTCACTTCCTCTGACTTAAAATTTCACTCATGAAACTGTATCAAGGTAAGAACATTTGGCTAAGTGATAAAAATCTACATTTTTGTGCAGAATGTACTTTCCACTTTTCTCTTTTACCCCCTCCTCCCTCCACCTCTTCCTTCTCCTCCCCCTCCTCCCCCCTTTTTTCACCCCCCCCCCCCTTTTTCTTCAGCATAGGGTTAGATCTATCTATCTTTAAGTAACTACTTTTATTCATTTAATAATCTACCAGGCACTGAACTGGATGCTGGGAACTTGACTATGCAGCAGATCCTACCCTTAGATCACAGAGGCTATAAACAGGTAAATGCAATATGGAAAATCTTTCTATTTTAAATATTTACTAATCTGACAGGTTATATACTGCAAGTTATTTTGGTGGGTTTGCTGCTGAGTGGAAGTCTTTATGAGTGAATGGCTTTAAAATTCATTTAATGAATCTTAGTACGTATATATTTTAAAATACATATATATAATATAAAAATACTTTTTTTTCATTGATTACTGCTTTCTATATGTTTGTTTCTGTTTAATTGCAGGATGTTTCTGGGTCCTGTGATATCCTCCATTGTTCTGTTATCTGTTTTCTAGATAGTTCATTCTTCTTTGCTTTATTATTGTGATTGTGTAACTCACCTGGGATTTGAATTTACTGAGAGAGATTATCTTCATTATCTCTGATTCTTTGTTTTGATTATCAGAGTTAGCTCTTAAAGCTTCCTTAGTGTTCTTGTTCCTTATTCATGTTTAGAAGTTTTAACAGTCAGTGTTTTTGGCTTTCTACAATCAATATTTCCTTCTAAGTCACCTTGAAAGTAAGTAATACTGATACTTTGTATTTGCTGGGAATTCTTAACTTTGTGGCTATCTTTTCCAAATTGCCGCCAACTTCCTCTTCTCTCCAGTGTTTCCATACTTGTTCATTGAATCCACGTTTTCTTTCTGCTTTTTGAAGTTTGCTTTTTTTTCCCTCTCTCTTTAGTTTAAATCTTGAGTATGGGATGTTTATGAATTTTGGATGGCTGATGTTAGGAAGAGTCACCTTAACCTGAACTCTAGCACCTGACTGGAAGTTCTAGGTAGACTCCAAACTCAGGGTTTCCTAACTTACTTTTTTTCTAACGGAAGAGTAATACATATTCATTACAGAAAAATTAGAAAAATCGGAAAAAGTTTAAAGAACAAAATGGGTATCACCCATGATCTTAGAACCCAGAGATAAACACTGTAAACACTTTTTCTAATAGGACTTTACAAATCTACATGAAAACAATTTTTTTACATAATTAGGACAACTACTTTATATCCTGCATTTTCCCCACTCAATGCAATAATGTGGGATTTCTTCCATGTCATTAAAAATCTTTGAAAATATGCTCAATGACTAATATTCTATAACATGGATGTACAATAATTTATTTAGCTAGTCTTGTGTCATTGAACATTTTGGTTGTTTCCAATATTTGTTGTAATAAATAACACTGTAATTAATAAGCCTTTTATTCATAAACTTTTGTCCCTGTCCTGAATTATTTCCTTAAGATAGAGTTTTAGAAGTGGAATTGCTGAGTTAAAGGATATGAACATTTTCTCCCCTCTTTTTATTATGAAAGTCATATATGCTAAGGACAAATAACTCAGGGTAAAGTATAAATCCAAGTATAAGTACAAGAAAAGCGTTAAGTCCAAGGATTCTCATCCTCATTCTCTTATTCTCAGCCTCCAGGCAACCACTAGCTGAAATTCAACATGCATGCACAAATGTGTGTGCTATTTTTTCCCACATGATTCTGATCATATTATACTTCCTCTCCTTATCCAATTGTCCAACATCACTTACTAAATAATCTTTCTTTTCCTCACTGACTTCCTCACTTTTCATATTCTAAATTCACTTCTGTATAGGGAGTAGGGGTCCATTTTTGATGACTCCAATCTGTTCAATTGATCTTTTGACTTATCCTTCTTCAGTAACAACTCTTTATTTTTCTGGAGTTTTTATTTTAAAATCCAGTAGAGCTAGCCCCATTTATTTATTTTTAGCCTCTGAAAATGTTAAAACTCATGATACACATTGCCAGATTACTTTCCAGAATTATTATGTCAATTTACACTGGATCCTTGTCAGTACTATTATCTTTTAGAAATTCTTTGCCAATGTGATTGAAAATGCTTATTTATTTCTGTAACGTTAGTGAGTTGATTTGTGTTAAATATGTTTACATTCTTTTTTTCAAGTTTCCTACTGACATTTTAAAATTGATATTATGAAATTTCATACATTTAAAAATATGTCTAACAATATATACATATCTTTAATGTTAAAAACATAAGTTCTTTGGCATATTTATTACCAATGCATTTCCCAGTTTGTCATAAGCTCTTCAATTAGTATGCTTTGTGATATAAAAAATTCAAAAATTTTATTCAGTCAATTCAATCTCCTTTTGTAATTGCTTTTATTGTTTAAATAATCCTCCCACCAGAGACCGGATAATTATTCCAGATTGTTTTTTAAAAGATTCTAGTTTGCATATTCTAGAAGTTCGAAGTATTATTGTTGTTATTGTTATTTTATTTTGTTTATAAATTTATTTATTTATTTATTTTTGGTTACGTTGGGTCTTCATTGCTATGCACGGGCTTTCTCTAGTTGTGGTGAGCAGGGCTACTCTTCGTTGCGGTGCGCGGGCTTCTCATTGTGGTGGCTTCTCTTGTTGCAGAGCACGGGCTCTAGGGGAGCGGGCTTCCGTAGTTGTGGCACATGGGCTTAGTAGTTGTGGCTCGTGGGCTCTAGAGCGCAGGCTCAGTAGTTGTGGCTCACGGGCTTAGTTGCTCCACGGCATGTGGGATCTTCCCGGACCAGGGCTCGAACACATGTCCCCTGCATTGACAGGTGGATTCTTAACCACTGCGCCATCAGGGAAGCCCCTGTTATTGTTATTTTAAATAAAATGTGGAGAGGTCAAAATGGGACATTTCTGTCATGAAATTGTATTGTTATGATGTAGAGTTTTCTTTGCATTTGTATGATTGAATACTTAGAACTTAAGTACTTATAATTAAGTTATTTTTATACTTTAAAATTATTGTAAAACTAGGGGTATTTTTGCATATTGTTTTTTATCCCCAAATAGTAACTGCATTTCAATTAGCGCCTGTTGTGAAAATTACCATTATGTGTTTGAGTGATGAAGCAATTTGAAGACATAAAAGTTAAATTCCTTTAATTTAAAAAAAATATACAACATGCCTAATTAATAATGATGAGAGATGCCAGTTATTGGATGCATTCAACGAGCTAGATATTGGGATTTACTCATTTTTAAAAAGAACTTAGTGAAAATCAAATAGCTCATTCCTCTGTACCAATTACTGCTTCTAAGTAACTCTACAAAATAACAATAATATTAGGAATTCATATAACTTTCCTCATTTAAAAGAAAAAAAATTCTTATTCGATCAAATGAGTCATAGAGCTGTTTATTATACGTGCCACTGATTAAATGGAAGCCATGAATCATTGCATTCTTTTAAGGTTTTATAATCTTCTAGGAAAGCACACCTAACTTTAATGCAGTTTCCTCAGGGTTGCAAATTTGTATTTTATACTTGTCAATGATTCAACAACTCTTAATGCTTGCATTAAGAACTGTTGACCTATAATAAAGCACTTGAACTTGCTAGACATGGAATTCCCCATTCTGCCACTTTCTCTTTGAAAAGTGCTTCCAAGAATGGACAGCCATTTCCTCTTCTGAAAATAGGAAGAACGACTGAAGGCACCTGGGGTCAAACTGAGCATACAAATAGGTATTTATCAGGTTGGCTTGAATTGAGATAAAATAAAATAGCTTTAGTAGCAAAGGTTTTGTTGTTCCCTGCCTCCAAATCCTCTTCCTCTTGCATTTACAGGAGGAGAAGAGACCTTCAAAACAAAAAATAAAGAAAAGCCTGTTTCCCCTTGCAAAATTTGGTGTTTGTTTCTTTTTCTCAGAGCTAGCTAAAAAGAAAAAAGAAATGTAAGCTATTTTTTTATTGTGGTAAAATATACATAATATAAAATTTACCACTTTAAGAATCTGTAAGTGTACAATTCAGTGGCATTAAGTACATTTACATTGGTGTGCAGCCACCTCCAGAACTTTTCATCAGCCGAAATGGAAACTTTATATTCATTAAACAAGAACTCCCCATGACCCCCCTCCTTCCAACTCCTGGTAACCACAGTTCTGCTCTCTGTCTCTATGAATTTGTCTAAGTACTTCATATAATGGACTCAGACAATATCTACCCTTTTGTGTCTGGCTTCCTTCACTTAGCATAACGTCTTCAAGGTTCATCCACGTTGTAGCATGTGGTCAGAATTTCATTCCTTTTTAAGGCATATGGCACATTTTGTTTGTCCATTCATCCATGGATAGACACTTGGCTTGTTTCCACCTTTTGACTGTTGTGAATAATGCTGCTTTGAACATCTGTGTACTCAATCAAGTAACACCTTAAATTGCAATGGAACCCTGTGTCCTCTTCCCATTTCCCCTCCTCTATGCCCATGTCCCAGTCCAGATCTGAACCCCTCAGTGTAGTGACTATAGCTACCTCAGCCTCACAGGTGTAAAGAGTATTTTTTAAAACTCCCTTTACCTTTACCCTTTCTTCCTTGGCTGGACAAAGTCCAGCCAAGTTCATTTATAAACCACTCAAAGCTCATTAACACGACCAAGCATTTCAGCGAGTTCCCTTCCCACTTTTGTTACTGCAGGAAGGCACTCCGCACGGATAAGATTGTGAAACATGGCTGAGGATAAAGGCAAGAGAGATTCCGTTGGAATGAGTATGAAGGGAGGCCAGACAAACAACGGGTTTGTACAAAATGAAGACATCCTGGAGACGGACCCGGAGCCAGGCAGCCCAGAGGACGGCCCACAGCACAGCGCCGTGGACATCTTTGGCCCTGCGGGGCCCGAGTGGAAGGATGTCCGGCCCTACGCGGGGATGCCCAAGGAGGTGCTGTTCCGCTTCTCGCGCCAGGCCCGCTACCGGGTGCCCCGGGAGGTCCTCTTCTGGCTCACCGTGGCTTCTGTGCTCGTGCTCATTGCGGCCACCATAGCCATCATTGCCGTCTCTCCGAAGTGCCTGGACTGGTGGCAGGCGGGGCCCATGTACCGGATCTACCCGAGGTCTTTCAAAGACAGCGACAAGGATGGGAACGGAGATCTAAAAGGTGCGTGCCTTGAGAGTCGGGGGCGTGTCCGAGATGAGGTTGTAGGGGCCTCTTTCAGTTCTTGAAGCGCATTATGCCTGGGTTGTGCGGTAAGCACATTCCATCCAGTATGACTGGTCACGCCACGTTTCTCCTTGTTTATGATGTTTAAAAAGCCCCACAGCAGAACCCAACGGTTCTTCCCATATGATGAAAGGTTACTTGCTGGAGCCCTTTGAGCTCCCAAAGAGCTGTTTAGTTTATTGCCTGCTAGGAACCTTTGCGTAGTTGGTCATCCATTCTAACTTCTTACGAGGGCAAGTTTCCTCCTGAAATGTGTCCTGCTTCTGTGCACTTTAGAGTTGGTTATCTCAGAGTGACTGTTTAGAATTCCTTTACCAGTGTGCACAGTGGCTGGTTTGGCAATCTGGTGGAGAGTTTCTGATTAGTGAACAAAGAGCATAAATGATATTTTAGAAAAAGATTAAGTGATGTCTTTAAAATGTGTAGGCTGAGTCTCTAAAGCTTGAATTCTGAGAAATGAAGGAAAGAAGAAAAGGCATAGAGTGGGTTGGTCATTACTTGAATTAAGGATTATTTAAAAACAATATCCATATTAATAAAAAAAGTAAAAAAAATTTAAAGTTATGCTAATAATTTCCTAGTGTGTTATGTGTGGAATGTCCTTATTATTTATTGCGTAAACAAGGACACAAGCCATACACAGGAACTGTCCCAGGCAGATTGGCTGATATGGTCACCCTAGTTAAGGGCAAGAATAAGGAACAAATAAACGAATAAGGTAATTTTTGATAATGATATTTGGCTTGAAGAAGACAAAACAGAATGATTTAATAGAGTATGGGAAGTGGAAATGAGCTTAATCAAACTTTAAAATGTTATAAATGCACCCTTGAAATCTCCAACTTTCCTGATAACTAATAAAAGGCTTTTCTTTTTCACACTCATATAATTTTTATCTTTTTAAAATCATCCTGCATCTTAGCTAATTGAAATATTTTCTGTCCTTCAAGATGCAGTTCAAACCCACTTCCTTCATTAATCTGTATTTAACCTCCCGATCAGCGGGTGTGCTCCCCTCCCCAGAGCTCTTGTGGTGCTTTGGACGGAGCACCACCTCTGATACTGCCTTGTAACATATCTGGGTGAGTTTCCTTCCAACCCCCAGCCCCTGGCATGGTCCTAGCACCCGCTTCTTACAAAGGAAATGCTTTGCAAAGTGATGTTTTGATGGAATAGAGCCCCAAACCCTAAACCCAAAAATACACTCCCCACTTCCTGGCCCTCCCTCTGTAATCTCCTTCTAAATTCTCCTGCAAAGGGCAACTTCTAATCACCTCTCACATTTGCCATTTCCGGTAACTTTTCCTTGAAGGACTGGCTGCTTCCTATAATTAATAGGTATTTTTCCTTGAGGTTGAGGGGGTTTTGTTGTTATTACTTGAAGAAAACGTTCCAGGTTTCAGTTCAGTTTACTGCCTTCTGTCCCCTGGAATGTGGGCCTGGGAGATCCCTTGTTTACTTTGTCTCTGTTCAGCCTCTTTGTTTTTTATCATCCTGTTCCTTTGTGCTGGTTTTTGATATAAATCAAAATTCTGACTTAAATCTGCCTTAAAATTCTTTTGTTGCCTTTTGACACTCTGTGTGGTCTCACAGCCACGCACGTAGGGGGACTGAGGTACAATGAGAACAAAGATAAGCAGCCTGTTACAGGCGAAGAGCCCCAAGGCCAGGAGTCAGGGGACTTTGTGCTTTGGTCTCCGTGACCTCGGACAGGCTGACTGTGGGAAGCCACATAGGGTCCCACAGAAAGTTACTGGAGACTGAATACCAATCTCAACTCTGGCTCTGCACTTAGGACTCTGAACTAGAAGCACCCCCACCCCACCCCACTATCTGCTAATTATCCTACGAGGTCCCAAGTACAGTTTCATTCCCATATCTCTTCTCAGCCAAGTCTAGAATTCTCTTCTGTATAAATTCTTGGCTTCAGCGATATCCAAAGGAAATAGAATGTGGATCACATAGGTAATTGTCAGTTTTCTAGAAGCTACATTAAAAAAGTAAAAGAGAAATGAGTGAAATTAATTTTAATAATATACTTTGTATACTCCAACATATCTACTGTATCATTTCAACATATAATCAATATAAAAATATAAATGAGCTATTTTACATTCTTTCTCTTCATACTGGGTCTTCCAGGTCCAGCGCGTGTTTTACATTTACAGCATATCTCAGTTCAGACTAGTCACACTGCAAGTGCCTGATAGCCACATGGCAAGTGGCTACACACTGGACAGTGCAGCACAGACCACTTGACCATCAGGGGCCATGTATTATTCTTCTTTGTACCTTGGCGCTTAGCCCAGCATCTGGCCTGGATTAGGTGCTCAAAAACCATGTGTAGAATAAATTAACAATAGTGTAGTCTTGGTTTTAAGTATAAAATATGAACAAGCCACAGACAGATTTTTTTTATATGTTATGCATCGATGTTAAAGGTCAAAGGTTATTGCTAGAAGACTAATTTGCTGTTGTTTGTAGAACTAGACCTTGCTATTTGAATTTCACTCATATTCGGCAAAACTCCAAATATTTCTGTCTCAATATAAATATTTCCATCTTAGACCTATTCCTTTTATTTTTAATCCTTCAACTAAAAAAACCCCAAACTTTATTTATTTATTTTTCATGGCTTTGACTTTTTCCTTCAGGTATTCAAGATAAGCTAGATTACATCACAACTTTAAATATAAAAACTGTTTGGATCACTTCATTTTATAAATCATCCCTTAAAGATTTCCGACATGGTATTGAAGATTTCCGAGAAATCGATCCCATTTTCGGAACAATGAAAAATTTTGAGAATCTGGTTGCAGCCATACATGATAAAGGTAAATTGAATGGAAGAGGGGTGGGATGGGTTAAGAAAAGCATTTCTCCAAATGCTTAACTTAAAGCATTTTTTCCTTCACTGTTATATTATTCTAATATAATCTTGTCCTAACATTTGAAATGTTTTCATTCATTAGGTTTAAAATTAATCATCGATTTCATACCAAACCACACCAGTGATAAACATGCTTGGTTTCAATGGAGTCGGAACCGGACAGGGAAATATACTGATTATTATATCTGGCATGACTGTACCCGTGAAAATGGCAAAACCATACCGCCCAACAACTGGGTAAGTACCAACGTGCTTGATTTACAGAGGGAAAATGGGCAGCTCTTTAGTGATTAAACTGGTTATTTACAAAGCCCTGTTAAAAGAAAAAAAAAAAAAATGATGGGTATAGTTTATGGGAAGGGGAACAAATTTCCCAAAGAAATAGAAATAAAGTCCCAAGCCTCCTAATCATTTGATTTTGGATTTGGATTTTTCATTTTATTGTAGAGCTGATGTATTTCAGCAAATTAAAACCTATGCTCTCTATTAACGTCTCCTTCCTTTACTTCCCACTCTGTCCAGCTTAGACTCCATGTCCTATTTGTTCAGTAACTGTCTTGCTACTCTTCAGACCCCTTTGCCTTTCTGGCTTTTTGACTCCGCTGTCGAACAAAACACTAGCCATAAATAAACCCAACCATCCATTTTCTCTTTACCTGAACCTCAGTATCTAAGCCTCTGGACACATTCACTGTCCCCACCTGAACTGATCCATCCACTCTTTTGGGGGAATTTTACTAAATCCAACTGATCAACATACCCTCCCGCCTCTTGCCTTCTCCCCATCTTATCACTCTCGGCAGCAAACTCTACTTTAAAGAAAGAACAGAAGCCATCACACCTGCCCCCATTCCCACCCTCTTCCTAGTCACCTCTTTTGCAGCAGAGACCGTGTCTCTCCTGTCTGGGGTTACCAGACTTACAAATGAAAATCCAGGAAGCCCAATGAAATCTGAGCTTTAGATAAACAGTGCATAATTTTTTAGTGTAAAATATTGCATGGGACATACTTACACTAAAAAAGTATTTGTTGTTTATCTGAAATTCAGATTTAATTGGATGTCTTATGTTTTATCTGGCAACTCTACTCTTGTCCCAGGACAGTCCCTCTGCCCACTCTAGTTCACCTTCTCTCCTGCTTTCTGCGGAGCCTTTTCCTCTGGATCATCTGTCCCCACTCCAGGGCCTCCTTCTTGACCTCCGTAAACATTTAAAGAGGCTGACTCCTGGGCATCAACTTTTAGATGACCCAAGGGCACTCAAAGGACACGTGTCAAAGCTGACTGTGTGATCTTCTCCTCCAACCTCCTGTATCCCAGGTTCCATGAATGGCACTAATGTGCAGCCTGGTGAACAGGCCTTTAGCAAGTCCTGGCACTTTCACCTCCCTAATTTTTCTTTTCCCTGATCCACCACCTTTTAAAGTGGTGATGACATTAGCAAACATTTGCTAGATGCTTACTGTGTGCCAGGCTCTGTGCTAAGTGTTTTATATTCATTAATTTATTTAATTCACCCTATAATCTTATGAGTTAGGCTTTAATTCCTGTTTTGCAGATGAATAGACCAAGGCAGAGAAATGTTAAGCACATTGCCCTGGTTCACAACTAATAAATGAAAGGGCTAAGGACTGGATCTAGTCTAATTTTTACTCAGTGAACATAAATTGGTCTTAATTTTACATTTCTCTAATTGCTAATGATTATTATCTGATTACATTGAGTTCTTAATTTTACATTTCTCTAATTGCTAATGATTATTTATCTAATTACTAGTTATTAATGTAGTAGTTGCCTAATTACTAATGATGTTGAACACCTTTTCATCCATTTATTCACTTGAGCTTCCACTTCTGTGGAACACCTGTTTAACGGTTTCTTTCCCCAGTTTTTTGTTGGATTGTTTGTCCCTTTGAAATAGATTTGTGGAGGGTTTTTGTTTTTGTATTTTGTATACTGATCTTTCTGTATACTGATATATACTGTAAAAATCTTATCCTGGTTTGTATCCAGGTGGGCCATGAGGTGAGCTGGCGAGAGTATGTTTCCTCAAAAGGCATCAGCTACTACTTAGCTTGGGCCAGTTGTTGCCATGGAAATGTGGACCCAGTGTGACTAGGTCTTCCAACTAAAAAGAAAATATTATGCAAAATCCCTCAGTTTGTAAATGCTGTCCAGATGTTCTCTTTAGTGTGAAGTGAACAAATGGCTCAAGACAGAGCCCTGAGGAACCCTCACACAGGTTCCTCCTTCTGCAAGTGCCACGGACATGAGCATTTCTAGAAGGAGGAAAGCAGCACCCATGTCAAACGCGGCTGGGAACCAACACTTGAAGTTGCTAGATTTCTTTTATTCCCGAGGACTAGTAGAGTTTTAATTTGAATGATTCTAATACTTTTCTGAGGATACAGTTTAAACACTTGCTCTCTCTGGATTCGAGCTCCAAGACCAATACAATATGTCTTTCTCCCAAATTGGCCACCATTTGCTTTTCTTCACAAACAGGATTCCAGAGCCTGGATAGAAGATTCAAGAAAATATATTAGAAATGTCTGCTCCTTAAGTTGGCCTTTGTCCTGCCTTTGAGAGCACTGGTTTCATGTTGTGGTTGTTGGGAACAGCTTCTACTGTACACACACATCACAGCCACACTTGTGGGGCATTAGGCCAGGGGATGGCATTTTTGGGAATTAATTTACCTAGTGCTCTCGCTAGAAAAAAAATTCTGGGGATTTGTGCACTCAGTCCTCAAAGGGCCGGGATGGCAATGATCATTCCTTCGTGGGCGATACCATCATAGGAACCGTGCTAAGCAACTGATTTGCTATTTTCTGTTTGCTAGTTAAGTGTATATGGAAACTCCAGTTGGCACTTTGATGAAGTACGAAACCAATGCTATTTCCATCAGTTTATGAAAGAGCAACCTGATTTAAATTTCCGTAATCCTGATGTTCAAGAAGAAATAAAAGTGAGTATAGACACCCACACAAACTTCTCTGTTACATGGGTGCTTAAATGGTTATTCGATATACTTCGTGTTAAAAAACAGTAATTATGCAGGCAAAATCAAGCAGTGCAATTCAGTTCTGGGATTAAGGTGTCTGAAGCAAATATAGACTCTTAGATATGTCAGTGGCTCCTTCCTTCCTCTAACCCAAATAATCGAAGTGGGAGGGAGGCAGAAACACCTATTGCCTTAGCTCTGAGACGCTCCTCTGCCTGTGACAATGAGCTGGTGTGGTGAGGTGAGGCCAGAACGGGGGCTCGGAGGTCCAGCTCCTGTGTCCGGACCCGGCCCACCACTGGCTGCAGGGGGCTTCTGGGCGAGTTATTTGACTTGTGTGTGTCTTGGATCCCTCATCCATGAAACACGATTGATTGCAGTCTTTGTCTCAGAGAACTTTTAGGAACATTAGATGAGATAACCCATGCAAAACACTTCTGTATTCACTCAGTAAATATCAACTTATTGTCTGCTCTGTGCCAGGTCCTGTTCTAAGCAATGGGAATGCAGCAGGGCATCAAAGCCCTGCCCTCAAGGAATTCCCAGTATCCTGAGGGGAAGGCAGACAATTAACAACTAAATATATAACATGTCAGGTGGTGATGAAGGCTTAGGGTAAAGATCCTCGGAGTGCCAGGGAGAAGTTGGCTCAGAGACACCACTATGTTGAGGTCCCATTTGCACAAAACCCTGACATTTGAAAGGGAGTCATGTGAACATCTGGGGGAAGAGAATTTCAGGCAGAGAGAAGAGCAAATGCAAAATTCTCTGGGGGAGACTGAGCTCCACATGTTTTAGAAACGACCTGGGGGCCGGTGTGCAGGGCTGCCAGATACAGCAAGTAAAATTACAGGACACTCAGTTAAGTTTTAATTTCAGTTAAACAGAGAAGTGCAATATTTGAGACATTCTTCTACTAAAAAATTATTCACTGTTTATCTGAAATGAAAACTTAACTGGTTGTCCTGTACTTTATCGGGCAACCCCACCAATGCACTGCAGGGAAATGAGGGAGAGAGTAAGGGACCTGGGGTGCAAAAACGAGGGTGGGAGCTGATGCCGCGGGGCAGTGGATGCTGCTGTAAGGGACGCGTGCTGAGTTAGAGACGGTCCTCTGTCGTCCGTGCACGGGAGAGCTCCCTCAGCACCCCAGGTGAGAGCTGATGGGGCTCATCCCTGTGTGGTGGCAGTTCCAGCAGCACGTGGTACATAATTCACAATAAACTTTAGCCATATTGTTGTTTCCATTATTGCTGCCGCTTCGGCTCTGATGGGCAAGAATTTAGGTTAGTGGGGTAGTGCTCTGAGGTAGGTGAGGAGGAGACCCAAACAGAAGAGGACAGGGGGCTGTGGGTCCCTTTCTACAGGTCACCACGTCAGCCAAATAAAGAGGATGCAGGCTGCCAAGTTGGAGTCACTAACAACACCTGCACCCCTTGGTCTGTTCTTGTTTCGTTTTTAAATAACAGCTTTATTGAGGTATAATTCACATACCATAAAATTCACACCTTTCAAGTATATAAGTCAGTGGTTTTAGTATATTCACAGAGTAATGCAAGTATCACTACTGATTTCAGAACATTTTCATCAACTCCAAAAGAAACCCCATACCCACTCAAAGTCACTCCCATGGTTCCCTCATTTTCTCCCCCTGGGCCCTGGCAACCACTAAGCTACTTTCTGCCTCTATGGATATGCCGGTTCTGGACATTTCATATAAATGGAATCATACAGTATCTATCTAAATGTCTATGATCTGTATCTATATTTATAATTTGTATTTAACTATTTGAGAAACTGTTTTCCAAAGCAGCTGGACATTTTACATTTTTACTAGCAATATATGAAGTTTCCAATTTCTCTGCATCCTCACCAACGCTTGTTATCGTCTGTATCTTTGATTATAGTCATCCTAGGAGGTGCAAAGTGGTATTTCACTGTGGTTTGGATTTGCATTTCCCTGATGGCTAATGATGTTGAGCATCTTTTCATGTGATTATAGTTTGTTTGTATATTTTCTTTGGAGAAATGTCTATTCACATCCTTTGTCCATTTAAAATTGTGTTATTTGTCTTTTTTGTCGAGTTGTAAGAGTTCTTTATGTATTCTGGATATGTGATTTGCAGTTAATTTTCTTCCTTTCTGTAGGTTGTCTTTTTACTTTCTCTGTGGTGCCCTTTGAAGCACAAGGGTTTTTAACTGTTATGATGTCCAACTTATCTGTTTTTTTCTTTTCTTGCTTATGCTTTTAGTGTCACATTTAAGAACCATTGCCTAACCCAAGCTCATGAAGATTTAACTCATGTTTTCTTTTTTTTTTTTTTTTAATTTATTTATTTATGGCTGCATTGGGTCTTCATTGCTGTGCACGGGCTCTCTCTAGTTGCAGTGAGCAGGGGCTATTCTCCGTTGTGGTGTGCGGGCTTCTCATTGTGGTGGCTTCTCTTGTTGCGGAGCAGGGGCTCTAGGTGCGAGAGCTTCAGTAGTTGTGGCACGCAGGCTCAGTAGTTGTGGCGCACGGGCTTAGTTGCTCCGCGGCATGTGGGATCTTCCCGGATCAGGGCTCAAACCCGTGTCCCCTGCATTTGCAGGCGGATTCTTAACCACTGCGCCACCAGGGAAGTCCCTCATGTTTTCTTTATAAGAGTTTTGTAGTTTTAGCTTTTACACTTAGGTCTGGTCCATTTTTCGTTCATTTTTGTATATGGTGAGAGGGAGTCTAACTTCATTCTTTTGCATGTAGCTATCCAGTTATCCCGGCAGCATGTGTTTACAAAAGATTATTCTTTCATCATTGAACTATCTTAGAACCCTTTTGAAAATCAATTGATCATAAATGTCGGGGTTTATTTCTAGACTGTCAGTTCTGTTGCATCGATCTATATGTCTGTCCTTATGCCAGTACTGTCTGGATTAATATAGCTGTATAGTAAGTTTTGAAATTGGGAAGTGTGAACCCTACAACTTTGTTCTTCTTTTTTAAGACTGTTTGGCTATTCTGGGTTCTTTGCATTTCCCTATGAATTTTATTATTTGTTTGTCAATTTCTGCAAAGAAGCCTGCTGGGATTGTATTGAATCTGTGGATCAGTTTGGGGGAGTATTGCCGTCTTAACAGTATTAAGTCTTCTGATCCACGGACACAGGATGTCTTTCCACTTACTTAAGGTCTCCTTTAATTTCTTTCAACAATGTTTTCAGTGTACGAGTCCTGCCCTTCTTTTGTTAAATATATTCCTATAGACTCCTTAGTTCTAAGACTATTTTTACTATATATGTTTTCCAGAATTTAGATGAATTGCTTTGAGATCTCGAGAAGTAGGCACCTTGTCAAGGCAGCCTGTCTCAGTTGGGAGAGGGGAGGTAGACATGGTCAGCCAGCTAACTAGGGGTTAGTTTTAAACTTCTCTGATGGAGTGTGGACTCTCCTGTTCTCCATCACTGAAGATCATTTGCACACTCACACCCCCTCTTTGGCCCCCCCTCTTATTAGGCACTTACTTTGTGCCAAGTGCTTTACCTGGATCATCTCATTTAATCCTCAGAAGAAGCCTAACTTAAGAGATTTTATGACCATTTTACCGAGAAGGAAACTGAGGCTTAGAGAGGTGACATCACCCACCTCGGGAGTGAGGGGACAGGATTCAAACCCAAGCACTGAGATTCTGGAGTCCACATTCTCAGCCACAACTCCACACCTGATTTGAGGCAAACTACTTCTCGCTGTGTGTTTCACTTTTCCTCCATAGTTTTTTTTTTTTTTTTTTAATTAATTAATTAATTAATTTTTGGCCCTGTTGGGTCTTCACTCCTGCGCGCAGGCTTTCTCTAGTTGTGGCGAGCAGGGGCTACTCTTTGTTGCAGTGTGCGGGCTTCTCATTGCAGTGACTTCTTGTCGCGGAGCACGGGCTCTAGGCGCGAGGGCTTCAGTAGTTGTGGCTCGCGGGCTCTAGAGCGCAGGCTCAGTAGTTGTGGCGCACGGGCTTAGTTGCTCCGCGGCATGTGGAATCTTCCCGGACCAGGGCTCGAACCCGTGTCCCCTGCATTGGCAGGTGGATTCTTAACCACTGCGTCACCAGGGAACTCCTCTGCATGGTTTTTGCAAGGAGGTTTCCAATTGGAAATTCATAAATGGGAATATAAACCAGTTGGTTTATCTGGCAGTGGATTTCTCCAGGCTCCTTGTGACAATATTGATGGATTGTCTGGAGATGTGTAGACAAGTGTGATAAATTTTGCCAAAGTGTGCCAGCAACACATAAATCCTTTTTTGGCTAACCCAGCTGTTCTCTTGCAGGCATCCAGGTAGTGGAGTACGTGAATAGGAGTCTTATTTACTGGACCTGCAGGATGAAATCCCTCTTGAGATGAATCATTACTGCCTCTGGTTGAGAGGTTAGACATTTTTGTAAGGCTGGTTTAGAAGATTTCTTATTAGAAGTAAATAAGAAAGGCTGAAAGCTGTAAGGGAAAGCTCTTTGCTCATGGAAAGGGACCTTTCACATGAAGGGGCTTCCGACACCCTCCTTCCCCCCAGCAGCACTTATCTCTGCAGCAGAGTTAAGCAGGTTAATAATTTGCAACCCTGAGAGTCTGTGGTGGGGAGGCATTTGGAATGAGCCCTGCGTGCAGACCAGCTTGTACTCACAGAGTCTGAGCCTTCTTCCGCTGGGCTGCCATCGATTCCAGCTTATCTGCACAGTGGGAGGCTGGCAGGCGGCACGGAACACCCTTCTCTCTCCTCTTAGTCCTCCCCCTTGCACTGGCCGTTTGGGACTTGGCTCTGCCCCGAACCTCTCAGGGCTAGAGCATTTTCAGCTGGAGAAGTCAGGAGGTTTCCTCAGAGGAGGTGGGAGCTTATATTTGTCTAGCATTTTATACTTTTCCGATCACTTTGGTTTTTACTTGCCCTTCAAATCCTTTATTTGACAAATGAGGAAACTGAGGCCCAGAGAGGTGAAGTGACCAGTGGATGAGCTGTAGAGCAGGGAGGAGACTCCAATGGCCTGGCCCCATGTCTGGGGCTCAGTGTGACCCTGAAACCACCACATGGGAAGGCTGAGCCCTGGAGTAAGGGAGTAGTATGTTCATGGCAGCTGGGGACTGGGAACCAAGATGCCCTCCTGGCTTAAGATGGAATCAGAGCACAAATGTTGGCTCTGCTCTGCCCCTATCAAGCATGGTATTGCTGGAGAGAAGCAGCTCAATTCAAAATAAAATTTACTCATTACCTGCTTTATAAACCAGCTCCGTGCTTGATGCTAATCACTGCATCATCACTGCATGTTCTGTATGCCATGCACTTCATTATAAATCATTCCCTCATTTAACAGTATGTGTTGTGTATTGGCCATTTGCCAGGGTATGATGGTTGATAATATGGGCCCACGTTGTGGCCATCACAGGCTATAATATTATATTATATTCTGGAGGGGGAGGTAGACAAACAGGAAATTACAATAAAGTGTGCTGAGTGGTCATGACAGTGGGAAGTAGGAGAATGCAGGGCAGGCACCTAACCTGGACACGGAGTGGGAGAGACTAGGGTACGCTTTACAGAGGAAGCAGTGATACCTAGAGCATGAGTAAGGATGAGCCAAGCGAAGAGACACAGGTGGGAGTGTTCCCAGCGGAGAGGAAGCAGGGTCACGGCACAGTGAAGCTGCTGGGAGTTGTCCAATATGGAGACATGTTGTCGGGGGGGGGGGCGGTGACAGGACGAGATGAGAGAGGTGGGTAGGAACCAGGTCATAAGCAGCATTGGAGGCCACGGTAGGATTTGGGTTTCAAAGGTCTTGGGCAGGGAAATAATTTTTGATTTGCATTTGGAAAAATCAATCTGGTTGTGGAGAAGGGGCTTGAGTAAGGCAGGTTCGAAGGTGGAGGGACCGGGGAGGTGGATGGTACAGTGACCAGGAAAGAATGGTGGGGGCTTTGGGCCAGTGAGGGTGGTGGGGTTGCAGAGGCGTCATCAGGCCTTAGAGAGGAGTCCAGTGTGACTCCCAGGTTTCAGGTTTGAATGCTGGCTGGGTGGTGGGACCGCTTCTTGGGATGGGAGACATGGGAAGAGCAGGGGTGGAGGGGGGTGGTCTCAGTCATGTAGAGTTTGAGCTCTCTGTGAGACATCCAAGTGCTCAGTGGATAGCTGGATATAATGACATGGAACTCAGGGGAAGGTCTGGTCTGGAGATAAGACTTTGGGATTTGTTGACACGTGGACAGTGCCCACAGAGGTCAGGTAGTAGTATCAGTGAGAGAACTGGGCCAGCTGAGGTGAACAAGGGGGCCAGTTGTCACTTAGCTCGTAGGGGTTGTTGTCATGTGGGAATGAGGGCCAGGTGTAGCAGGTCCTCCAACTAAAAAAATAAAAGTAAAGGAAGGCCACATAACAAATGGATAAGGCGCCACACAGGGTTCCAATTCTGACGCACCACTTATTGCCGTATGACCTCGATCAAGGTACATCATCTCCCTGTGCCTCAATTCCCCCGATGGTAAAATAGGAATAATAATGGTACATACTTTGTGGGGTTGTTTGGGGATTAAATGGTTTAACCTTTGTAAAGCACTTAGGACAGTGTGTTGCTTTTGTATAAGCATTAATACTTGTTAAATAATCAATAAATGATAGATAAATGAGTCAATACTGTTGTGAAGTGAAATGAACAGAGGGTATAAGATGGAGCCCCAAGGAGTATTAATATTTAAAGGAGTGTTGAGCAGACAGAGGAGTAGCAAACCAGAAGCGGGGTATCCTAGAGCCAAGGCGTATGAGTATTTCTAGACAACAAGGTTAGTCTGTGTTGTCAAACATGGCAGAGAGATCAGGTAATGTAAAGACCAAAGCGTCAGTTGACTCTGGCAGCAGTACCCCTAATCCTCACAGAATTCCTGCAAGGCAGGTATTATTTTATTGATGAGGAAACCAAGGTTTATGGAGGTTATGCAGATAAGCTAACTCATGCAGCTGGACAGTGGGGGAGATGGGATGGTACCCAGATGGGTCAGATTCTGGAGCCCATGATCTATGTCCTGCTTCTGGAAGAGTTAACAAAGAATTTTACCCAGGTTTCTGAAGAGCAGTGCGGATGGTTTACTTTCCTTGCTTATAAGCAGAGGATATGGTTTTCTCTCTGTCCTTCTGAAATAGCCCGTGCTTTCTCATTCCTTCTTGAAATGGATGACCTGGGATTTATGTCATTATTAAGAGGATGTCTTATATATCATCACATGTAAGAGCAGAGCTTTTCTCTGTTCCAAACCTGGCTTTTTAGGTAAATGGGCCCAGTAACTTCAGTCATCTCAAAAGGAAAGGTTTGCCTCGAGGTTTCGAGAATTTGGATATCAGTACAGTAAGTCCCCTACATACGAACGAGTTTCGTTCCGAGAGTGCGTTTGTAAGTCCAATTTGTTTGTTAAGTCCAACAAAATTAGCTTAGGTACCCAGCTAATACAATCAGCTATATAATACTGTATTGGAATAGATTTATAATACTTTTCACACAAATAATACATAAACAACAAACACAGAAAATAAAGAAAACATTTTTAATCTTACAGTGCAGTACCTTGAAAAGTACAGCAGTACAGAACAACAGCTGGCATACAGAGGCTGGCGTGGAGTGAACGGGCAAGAAGAGCTACTGACTGGAGGAGGGACAGGGGGTGGGAGATGGTAGAGCTGAAGCTGCAATTTCACTCACGCCTGATGTTGATGGCATAGGTTCTGGTTCCTTGGTGGATTCAGTTCTATCTACCCTCTTGAAAAAACGATCCAGTGATGTCTGGGTAATAGCTCTCATCCTCTTCCCGTATCTCCAGTAAAGATAGTGTACTACTGTACTCTATACAGTACTGTACAGTAAAGTACACAAAAGCACAACCACATGTAGAGGAGGCATGCACGTGACAATGTACGCCAGACACATGAACTAACTTACGTGACTGGACATGTGAACGCACATTCGCATCTTTGAAAGTTCGCAACTTGAAGGTTCATATGTAGGGGACTTGGTGTAATGCTGAACTGATTCCTTTTTCACTCAGAGCAGCAAGTTGTTTAAGGAGAAAAGAATGAAAACGTGTCTGGTGGAAAAACCAGGACTGTGTGATGTCATGGGAGTTAGTCAGAAATCGGGAACACAGTGTACTGTCCCCAGAGTCCTGTTGTCCCTACATGGGTCACCCAGACCTGGCGGAACCAGGCTCCTTGCCCATTTCCGCATCCAGCCCCTGGGGGAGCTTAATTGGCATAAAGAGAGGGTTAACCATTAAAATCTGGAGCTGTCTTTTTTCACCTGGTTGAGAATAAATAGCACGAAGCAAATCTTTTTCAAGAGCAAATTTTGGATTATCTGGGTGAAAACCCCAGCGTTTAAAATGACTCTCAAAAACAAGCATCCAACTTTTGCTGTTTTATTTCATCAAACAATGATAACATCTCTTCCTGGACTACAGTGAACATCCCTGCCGGGGCCGTATGCCTACGCTGGGGTACACATTCCTCATTCTTTAATGTTGGGTTAATAGTTAGCAATGCTGAGATCCCCAAAGTGAATGAGGACCCAATGAAGAAAATGAATAGCTTTTATTTTAGGAAATCACTGATCAAAAGCTTAATGTTTACAGCAGCATGGTGTTTAATGTTTTCCCACATTTTTTCAGAGGCTGCTTGGATGGATTACAGTTATTTGTGCCCCACCCCCACCTAGAGCCCCTTCCAGTGTTCCCGCTTGTAGAGAACAGCGCCACCTGGGGGTAGACCCGGTTTGCGTGGGATCTGAAGCTTGTAAGAATTGGGGGACTTCTTGAAATGAAAAAAAAAAAGAGTATAAAATTAGGTACAGAAAAATGAGTGCTCATTTAGAATGAAAAAGGAATGTGGGTAGGAGCCCATGCAGTGAAGGGTCCTGAAACTTCAGCTTCGTTAGCTTCACACTAAGTGGGTCCTTAGAGCCCACTACAAATGAAGCAATTCTGCAGATCCTGTTCTACAAATGAGGCGCCTTCATATCTGGTGACTTCTCCAGCTGAATCTCTAACCAACTGCCTTCCCTTTCTGCCATCCTGCTGCGCTGACCTGCCTGGCAAATCCTGCTCTTTCACCCCCTTGTGTAAGCTTTGTGTAACCAAAGCTCCTTTCCTTCACAGTTTCATGGTGTCTGTGATTTAAATATTTTTGCATTAATATTTGTCCAGCTAAGGATTCTAAAAAAATCCGTGAGACCTAGGACTGTGTCTAGATTGTGTTGTATTTTGCTCATGGTTCTAGTTCCAAGGCTTATTAGCTAAGTGCCTGGTCCCTAGTTGGAACCCAAATACTTATTGAATGAATGAATGAATGTGTGAAGAAGGATGCTAGTTAAGAATAAATTTGTGGGGTTTGTGCCCCAAAGAAAAATTCCACTGGGTGAGGCCAGCTTAAGGGTATGTGGGTCAACTGTGTTCAAGATGAGGACTGTCAGCAGCAGAGCCTGCTCTTAGATTTGAAAGATTTGTTCGAGGTTTGCCATTCAAAGTCTCACCTTGAAGAGGTTGACATCAGCCTTGCGTTCAGCCTGTAGAAACCTTTGGGAGCCTTGGGACTTCCCTGGGGGTGCACTGGATAAGACTCTGCGCTCCCAATGCAGGGGGCTGGGTTCGATCCCTGGTCAGGGAACTAGATCCCACATGCATGCCGCAACTAAGAGTTCACATGCCACAACTAAGGAGCCTGTGAGCCACAACTAAGGAGCCCACCTGCTGCAACTAAGACCCAGTGCAACCAAATAAGTATATAAATATTTAAAAAAAGAGAAACTTTTGGGAGCCTTGAACGGTAGCACTCCAGACTCCATATGCACATGTAGATACAAGAAGCACACTTTGAATCAAGCAAGTGATTCTGGGAACAGTTCTTATCTGGGAATCTATAGCTCTGTTCCCCATACTAGGTGAAAATTGGCTTCTTCACTCCACTACTTTAAATTACAGGTGGTTCTGCTCTAATGTGATATACACATTCCTATAAAACCTTCCTTTCAGCAAGGATTGAGCTGAAAGGAGAGCAGGGAGAGCCACTGTCCCTTTGCAGGAGGGTGGCTTTTGGTGGGTGCAGGAGTAGGCCCAGCTGGGAGGAGTTGGCATGGGAGGGGAGCTGAGACTAGGCCCTCTGCTTTTCAAGGTCACCTGGTCCTCCTAACCACCCCAATACAGGCCAAGTCATCCTGTGCCTCCATGCTTGACTCATGCTGTACCCAAAACAGTCCAGAATGTTCTTCTAGAGTCACTTTCTGATCATGTCCCACCAGCCAAGTTCAAGCTCTAGCTTTTCCTTGCTTGGCTGTGCCCACCCATATTAAATTTGATCTTCTTGGAGGTCCAACAGTCATGCAGAGGAATCTCCTCTCATGATTTTGAACCGTGTCCTGCCTTGTGTTAGGTAACCCTCTCATGTCTCATGTGTCCCCAACTACTCTGTAGATGCCTCGAAGCCAGGGAACATGCTGTACTTCTTCGGTGTCCCAACAGTATCACACCATGTTTGACTCATTCAGGCTTGATACCTCATTCTTTCATTCCACGACTGGTTCACTAAGTAACAGTTGCTGGGTCAGTGGCAAGAAATGAAAGCTGCAGTCTTTCCCTCCAGAATCTCCCAGTCTGGTGGAAGAACCCTTCATGCCTGGGCGCTTAATTGGTGATTTTCTCCGTTCGGAGTGACCTTGAAGGAACTGGGCATGGGGCAGATGAGCTACGTTCCCAGTTTCTCTTGAGTCCTATCTTTCATTTTGAGTGGATTCTTTAAACTTTGGGAACATGCTCATAGCATCAATTACAAATGTAACATTCTGAATTCAAATGTGAGAGAAGAATGGGAGCCCATAAATGCAGTTATTCAAAGTTCATTATGCTCAGACACTGTGGTGCTAAATAGGTAAGAATACGAGTGCTGTGCTTGTTTTATATGTGGAGGTGACTGTTTATGATGGAAGCCATTAACAGATGAGGCCTTTATTAAACCTTATGACAACAATGTGTGGTTAACGTAACCAAGTGTTTCGCTTCTTCATGTTTAGGAAATTATACAGTTTTGGCTCTCAAAGGGTGTCGATGGCTTTAGCTTCGATGCTGTTCAATTTCTTCTAGAAGCAAAGCATCTGAGAGACGAGGCCCAAGTGAATAAGACCCAAATCCCGGTAAAGTTTTAAACGTATACGTATATATGTTTTAAAAATATATTTTAAAATAAATATATATTTATATATTTTAAAATGTTATATATGTATATATTTTCTTTTCTGAAAATATCAGAGTGTTGTCTTTTTTAGCCTGAGACACCACTTACCAGAGGGAAGTGTTTTGAATCATTTTCTTTAGAAAATACAGGAGTTTCAAATGGACATGACCAGATATTTCCTTCCACTGCTTCCTCCTGAGTGATCCCTAGAGGAGTCCTTCGAAGACGAGGTTTCTGGAGGGCATGGACAGTGTGGACTCCACCGAAGGCCATAACTTACTCACTGTGATTTTGTCAATCACTCAAGCTCAGGGGAGGCGGCCTAAATTCCCCAAGTGCTTTTGTAGTCATTAAAGGACACGTAGGTAGAAGGGAAGGGAACTAACACTTGCTGAGTGTCAATTGTATGCTATTTGTTGTTTCCATTTAACTCTCTCAACATCTTGTGAGGTTTCATGATCCCCATTTAGCAAATCTTAGAGAAATTTATCAGGGTGACAGAGGTGATAAACAGAATTACCACCCAAGCCTATCTGCTACAGAATTTGGGCTCTTTGTGCTTCCACACCAGTGGTTCTCAACCTTCCTCCCATGTCACACGTGAGAGAGTAATGATCCCATGGCCCTCTCACTCCTCTAGTTGACCACCATTCTGCAGTCACTCTGTTTTCAATGGCCAAGGAGACAGTAGTCCTAAAATGCATTCCAAAATAACAGATTTGTACATTTACACAATGAAATGTCAAAATGAATGAATTGTAGTGACACAGCAATATGGGTCAATCTTAGTGATATAACGTGTAGCAAAAAAATCTAAAATTATTATATGTAGCATGATGCCCTTTTTAGAAAGTAAAATTAAATTCATACGGTCACCAGCTTGATAGTCCTGTCTGATTAACAAAGGGAAGCTGGCCATGCATGGGCTAATTATGAGACCATGTCATGAACCAAAGTTTATGATTAAGCTTTTTTTTTTTTTTGCACGATTTCCAGTAGAAGGGAAAAATGAAGGGGAAAAAAAGGTTGTGTATTAGCCAGTTGTCCCAAAGAGAAGCTCTTATCCTTGGAGAAGAAATCTCAAAATAACCTTGGTAATTATAATGACATGTCCTAAGACAGGCATATGTTTCCAGTCAAGACAAATGATCAGAACAATGGGTTTTGTGTGCTACCCAAGAAAAACTTAAAGAACATATAATTTCCGGAAGACATCTAAGATTTCAAAAAACTTCCCTTGATCTAGCAAGGGAAATCACTTATAAAAAAAGGGTCCACTGAGTGGATAGCAACTCTCTAGCCTGTCCACGTCCTAACCCAGGACTTACAAACTGAGCCTGTATTAGACATAATTTTTTACTTTGATTCCAGAAGATTACTGTAACCCTAGGAAGGCAGAGAATGAGTATCACAAAAAATTACTAAAACCCTGGAAAAGTGTAACGGTAAGAATAAAGGACAGAAATGGTAAAGAAACAAATTTAAATGCATGATATTAATAGTTTTGTAAGCAGATAATGTAATAATACACTCTATAATCATTAAGATAATTTGTTTTGTTTGCCTTTAAAAATGTCTGGAGCATTTGGGACAATAAAATGTTTAGAAGGATTTTATTAAATACATTTGTAATTAGTGTTTAGGTGTTCGGTAAAATTTAACTTGTTTACTCGATTTATAGTTAATAATTTAAACACAAAATGAAACACTAATAGTTTCTAATGTTCTTTTCCATCCACAAATTCCCTTGAGCAGCAAAAGTCCTAGGACTGTCTTTGAGCATGTGTGTCTCGGCTTGAGCCCTTTGAAGAGACAGTCCATATTCACATGAGGCCAGCTATGGGCATTTGACATTTGACATGATGGTAACCATGCTGTCCTGTTTTCAAAGGACACAGTCACTCACTACTCGGAGCTGTACCATGACTTCACCACCACACAGGTGGGAATGCACGACATTGTCCGCAGCTTCCGGCGGACAATGGACCAATACAGCAGGGAGCCTGGGAGATACAGGTAACCACGGGCGCAGTGTGTGATCTGCACTTTATCCCTCACAAGCAAGCATTCTTAAGAGATTCAGTTATAATTTAATAAACCGCATAATTACAATGTATCATAACTCAGTTATGCTAGGGCCTGGTATAGTCTCTCATGTTCCTTAAATTTGCTGATTTTGTTTCCTCTTCTGTAAAATGATGCTAATTCCACAGTACTTATTCACAGGAATTTTGTGAAAATTAAAAGATAATATATTATCCAAAGGTTAGTCATTAACCATTACTATTTTTTATCATTATTTGACCTGTTAGCATGCAAATGTTCCAACTAAACTGTTAACTGTTAGGTTAGTTAACCTAAGTCTCAGTTTTCTCAACAATTAAAAAGTGATAATGACACCCCCATAAGGTTGTTGTGAGATTACATGAGATAATGTCTGTGAAGGACTTAAAACAATGCCTGGCACATAATAAACACTCAATGAACTTAACTCTTATTGTGTTTATATAGATTACCCAATAGAATCAGTGGAAAAGGAGTTCAAGAAATTTCTTCTTAAAGTAGGCCCTCTGATCACTATTCCCATTTTACAGATGAGGAGACTGAGACTCTGAGCATGCAGGTAATGGTCACATAGGTAGTGGCCGCAGAGATGGGACTGGAACTGAAACACATGAGCTCCAGATACTATGTAACTTATCCACTAATGTAATGTCTCAAATAGCTAAAACAAGCATTGATGTGGGTCATTTCTGGTGAATATGTCTTCCCTGAAGAGTGTTTGGTTTTCAACAACTGAGAGTGCACCCCAATAATAAAGTGAGACTTCATAGGGATTCCAATACAAGGGGAATTTTGGGGGAACCCCTCTTACCTTATATGCAGACATATACTGTACATTCTAAGTGGAGTGATGAGAATTGCTTACTAAAGTCTTCCTGGAAGTTACTGAGTTTCATTCAGAGTTAGAAAGAAAAGAACAGTATTGACTGAGATCCAAACGTGTTTCTTTTAGACATGGCTTAGTATTAGGCTAGTCTTTGGGTTTAATATGATGAGAAATTGCCAGGTGACCCAGTTTGCCATTTCTTGGTATCTGGCTTGATTCTGCTTCCTAGTGAGCCCTAGCCAATACGGTTAATAGTACGCATTCAACATCCTGTTCATGAGACACAGCAGCTGCAAAGCGCTTTCCCAGTCTCCTGACAGGCCCTGATGTCACTGCACTGCCAACTCTTACAGGTTCATGGGGACTGAAGCCCATGGAGAGAACATTGCCAAGACCATGATGTACTACGGTCTGCCTTTTATCCAAGAAGCAGATTTTCCCTTCAACGGTTACCTCGGTAAACTAGACATGCCTTCTGGGAACAGTGTGTTTGAGGTTATCACATCGTGGATGGAAAACATGCCAGAAGGAAAATGGCCTAATTGGATGGTAAGTCCTTATGCCCAGCTCAGCATACGGTGCTGGTGTGCTTGCTGAATAGTCCTCTGAAACAAGGTGCACATTTGTCTCTAAGTGACCTTCACCTTTCCTTCATTTTGTGATTGTTTAGTGAGCCAGACGCATCCCAGCTCCTGACCAGGTTCTTGTCATTCTTCATTCTTTTCCTTCTGGTTCTGAGACTAGATAATTTCAACTGATCTGTCTCATTTGCTGATTCCTTGGTCAATTCAAATCTGTCCAGCCTGTCTAGGGAATTTTTCACTTCCTTTATTGTACTTTTCAACTGTAATTTTTGCTTTTTCCATAATTTCTCTTTATTGACAGTACCTATTTGATAAGGCATTGTTCTCATACTTGTAAGAATCCTGTAGACATTGTCCAGGTTTTGAACACACGTGTAATAGTTGATGTAAAGTCACTGTCCACTAAGTCCAGTGTTTGGGTTTCCTCAGCCAAGTTTTCTGTTGATGCTTTTCCCCCCTCTGTATGGGCCATACTTTCCGGGTTCTTTGCATGTCTTGTATTTTTTGTTGTTGTTGAAACTGGATATTTTAAATAGTAACTGTAGAAATTTTGGAAATCACATTCTCCCCTCTCCAGTGTTTGTTTCTTCAGTGACTTTCTTGGATTAATTCTGTAAACTCTGTGTTACTTGTTGTGCGCGACCATTGAAGTCTCTGCTTGGTCAGCTAATGGTTGTTAAGATTCCTTAGATGCCTTGAACGTGTTAAGTCTCCCAGCCTTTGTTGAGGGGCTGTGTGCGGGGTGGGCATGCTTTCAACACTTTGGCAGGCAGCTCACAGCTCCGCCTTAGTCTTTCCTTTCTGCTTGAGTTTCAGGGTTAGCCGGAGGAGCGAGATTAGATTCTCGGGGCTTCCCTGGCTACCTGTGCAGCCCTGTGCATGTGTGTAGGCGTCTAGATTCCAGGAAAATGCCAGAGCCTTTCAAAGCCCTTTATGGTCATCTTATTCCTAACTTTAAAGTTTTTTGGTCAGTCTCTGTTTAGCCCAGGTTGGTAACACCACCTCAGGCAAGTATAATGATAATCAATTGCTGCTGATTGTTTTTGGCAAATGCCTTGGGGATAAGACAATCTGCACATTTAGCTTTGAGTCAGATCAGATAAAGAAAAAACCCAACCAAAAGTGAGCTGCTAGAAAGGTCAAACAAACAGTGCCAGTTCTCTAGAGATGGAGCCTTTGATGAACTCAAAACCTATTTTGGTCCTCCAGTGGCTACTAGGCTGCTGGCTTTTACATTTTCTGTTGGTTTTCAAGGCTATCTTGAATCTGAGGGGAGGGGCATGAGATTATGGCCAGTTAAAATGATACAAAGCTTGCTGTTCTGAGATCCAGCTGTTTGTTTTTCTTGAACACTCCTTGTATTGTTGTAAGCCTTTCATTTCCAAGTTCTGAAAAAGTGGATTTTTACAGTTTTTGCCAGCATTCTCCTTGCTTTCATGGTAGAGATTTTTTGAGGTCCTTACTCCACCATTCCAGAAGTACCCCCTCTCTATACAAATTTTATAATGTAGTTGTAGCACATTTTTTCATATACTCATAGTCTCATATCATAGGCAACTGGACCTCAGCTTGTGAGAGGCCCTGATCTCTGTCCAATGCTAATCTTGATTTCAGTTCTGAGAAAGAAAAGTGATCTAGGTTCAGAAGACTTGAGAAATCACAGGGTTTCTTGTCAGATGCTTTGGAGATAATGAAAAGGAATAAATGGTGGAAAAGTCTGACCTAATTTTCTGGCCATAAAGATAGAAAAATACAATGGTCTATAAAAAGATAATTGTAAAGATAGTTTCAGTAAATCTAAAGAATATAAAAAGCAAGCTCCCTTTTTCCTGAATTCTACCAACCAAGTTTATATTCTCAGACTCAAGTTCAAAGTTTGGTTCTGCCTCATGACCTTGACCTGAATAAATGATGCAGTTTCTCAGAGCTTGTTTCATCATTTGTAAAATGGAAAGGTTAGGTGATTTAAATAAACTCTTAAATAAGGACTAGATGTTAAAATATGTAATCAGAACATTTAACAAAGAAATATATTTAAAAATAGGAAGTCCTATAGAAAATTTCTTCTTAGACTGTTAAATATTTTTGTAAAAGCTGATTTACCTTTTAACTTAAAAATTTTTTTGAATAGTTCAAAAATCACACACACACAAAGGGACAGATCAGAAGTCTTTCTCTCATCCCGCTCCCCTCCACCTGTTCCCTCCTTGGAGGAAACACTTGTTTCCTTTCCTGTCAATATTCTCTTATCCAAATGTGCAAAAATATTAATATGTACCCTCATAAATTTCGTCTTATTTGCAATATGAATGTGAAGTAAGCTGTTATCACCATTTTGTTGATCATAATGGCCAAGTCAGTCAGATGGTCAATTGTACAGCAAGGAGCTGGGTTAGGACTCAAATGCAGGCTTGCTGATACGAAGGTACCCATGGTTAACCACGTTTTTCTGCCTGAAGGACGTTTTGTGAAATAGGGTAAATCTTTCAGAAAACTCTGTATAGAGCTGTGCTCTTAAAAAAAAGTATCTGCCTTTCAGACTGGTGGACCAGACAATGACCGGCTGACTTCTCGTCTGGGGAAACAATATGTCAACATCATGAACATGCTTGTGTTCACACTGCCTGGAACTCCCATAACTTACTACGGGGAAGAAATAGGAATGAGAAATATTTTAGCCACAAATCTCAATGAAACCTATGATGTTGTAAGTTAATACAACTTAACCATGCACCACACCAAATCCTCATTTTTTGCCAAATCAGAAAATTTACTATTTCTATTCTGCTGCTGAAAATCATGATTACTTAGCTTTTGTTTCTCACTGTTAGGCAGTGAGAATTTTTCAGCTTTCTTGATTGGGGAAATGCTGCTTCCTGAGCCACACAACTGAATTTCTTGTGTAGAGCCCAGGATCTGCATTTCAAAGATGTTTTCCAGCTGATTCTCAGGTGCACTAAAATTTAAGAAGCCATGTTTTGAGAGTTTCGAATGCCCTCTACCTGAAATGGAGTTAAGAACATTTATTGTAGTGCTTGTCTGTATTGCTAGATCTTGCTTGGCCATAACATAAAAGGAAGAATCTTTGTGCTAACAAATGTAATGGACAGCCTTAGGCCTGAGAAGTTTAAATTTTGTTTTTGTTTGAGGCCATGGATCTCACAATTGTGTTGCTGGGCAGATGAAAGACCTTGAAGCTATAATTTGTATGGTTAGCTTTCAATTGTGAGATCCAATTTCCCTAATATTTAGTCACAATGAAACCTTTTCTATTTAAGCTCCTAAATTTGTGTGTGCACTCATGCGATAACCAGGCTAAAAAGGATAACAATCTAGGCTCACCTGTACATGGCTGCATGCCTGAATTCACCGATCACTGTATCACATTATAATGAGTTTGTAAATGGCACATTTTGGAATCCTACATTACTCATTTTTAGGGAAAAGCAGCAAAGATTCCAAGCATGTATCAATGTTCAGTTAGTAGTTTATTCACACTCAAGATGTCATTAACTATTTTCCAATTTAAAGTGTAAAACTGGTTTATGTACTGAATATTAAGGCCTTTTCCTTATGAATGCTAATGAATTTGAGTACTAGCTGAGAAATACAGGGAATTAAATACTTCTGAAGTAAATCATGGCCAAATTACATTTCTTTTAATAATCAGATCACTGTTTTTTTCTTTATGGTCTTTTGACATAGGATACTCTTCTCTCAAAGTCACCAATGCAGTGGGACAATAGCTCAAATGCTGGTTTTTCTGAAGGCAATCACACCTGGTTACCCACCAGCTCAGATTACCACACTGTGAATGTTGATGTAAGTATCAATGAAAATTTCATGCTAACTCCAGAACAGGAAATGAGTTTCTGTTGCTGACAACATACACTCACCTTGAGTTGTCTAAAACCTTAACTGATGCTCTTTAAATCAATCACATAGACTTCTTTTGCAGTTTTCGTTTTTAAGGAGTTTGCAAATCATGTTTTTGTGAAAATACAAACTGGTGCAGAAGTGTACCATATGAAGTATCATACAGAATATACAACTCTTCATTGGAATGACTTTGAGCTATGAAATATTAAGAACATTTTATGGAGGGCTTTCAGCAAGCCTGCTATCCTTTCTCTGTTCCCACCCCTCAAAAGGAAGGAGAGAAAGTAAGAGATCGATCAATCAATCTAGGGTAAGATTCTTGAGAGCAAGGCTGTTTACCTACAGAAACTGAAGCATGAATAATCCCTAAAAGTAGCTGTTCCGGAAAAGCATACCCTTCAGCTTTTGCCTATACTGTTTTCTGTTCTCATGGTGATCAACTTTGCCAAGTTCAGCAAACAAATTTCTTAAACAGGAATGCATTAATTCCAGCAAAGTGCTAAATACATTTCCTTAGACCAGAAAAATATGAAATGGCTTCAGGTGAGTTTCAGGTGTTTTCACTGGAAAACACAATCTAAACTACTTAAGGGGGAGAGAAATTACTGGCATCACATGAGGATACAAGTTTTATAGCATCTACTAAGTATTTTGAAAACACTCCCCAGATTATTCTGATACAGAACTTCAGGCAAACCCTCCTGTTCCCACATCTCCCTGATCCAAGCACCCCAGGGATAACTTTGTTTTATATGGTCATAGGTCCTTGAAACACAAAAATTGTATATTAACATTTGCGTTTTGGATTAAGTGCACTTACTGATTTTCAATACGTCCAAATGTCCTAAATATTCCCATAGGCCAATTTGAATCCAATATGTAAGAAATCCTACATAAAAAAGTACAGCAGCAAAGATGGAAAAATGTAAATGCAAATTAAAATAATGGTCAGATTAGTCAAGTTGTTAAAATGATCATGAGTAGTGCTTGGAGGGATGCTAAATCATAATCAAATAACTGGAAGTCCCAGGCAATGCCATTTTAATAAAACACCTCCATAATATAGCCCTAGAACAAGGCGAGAATTTAAGTACTTTCTAGAAGATAGAAAGTAAAATTAAGATTACAAAGAAACAAGAGCATAGAAACCATAATCTAAAATACACAGGAGAAAACAGCACTGACAGGTACAGGTGACAGCACAGCAGGAATGTTCCTCCACCGCTGCAATTGGCTGCCCCAGAATTTGCCTGAGGAAAAAACTCAGGGCCTGTTTGGTGATCATACTCGTGTTGAATGAGTAGAGCAAAGCTTGAAATACTGTTAAACTTCTACAACAACAGCTGAAGGAAAAAAAGGAGAAGAAAACCTAATTCCCTGGGATGATTCACTGAGGAATGATCTCCAAAATAAGAGTTTTTACTCCTCAGTTCACAGAGGCCTTAAGAGGAGGGTAGGACCCTAGGTAGCTGGTCACCATTAAACAGGAAAAGAACCCCTACACCCCAAAGACAAACCAGACCTACCTCCAACTTAGCTTCTCACAGTAGAGGCAGGCAACTGAAGACAGGCAAACAAGGAGTATCAAATACAAAAGTAAATGAATCACCAAAAATCACACTACATTTGAGAAAAATTAAGACCATGAAAGAGAGACACCATTCCTAACAAAACATTGTAGAAAGCAAAGAAAATATAACATAAGACTTCATTATTAGTAAAACTGCTCCCTCCCTGATAGACTATTGTTTTATGTAGCCCTTAACACTCTTTTAAAGAAGTGATTAGATATCTTAGAAATACAAAAATATTGTCAAAATAAACAATAAAATAGAAGTTCTAAGTAGTGTGCTGGAAAACTGACTCAAGGGTTTATCCCAAAATGTACTGTAAAAAGGCAAAGAAGTTTTTTTTTTTTTTAAAACACAACATGATTATATTTTAATTCACAATCAAAATACAAAACACCATAGTAAATTGATAGCAATAAAAAAGGGCTTTTCATTTGCATTGCATGTAACAAAAGACATTGATATTCCAAGGGAAATGGAAAAAAAAAGGGAAAGAAGTTAACAGTATAAAGAGAAAATTTTTGATATGTGGAGTATAAATCTAGAAATTCCAACATATAACAAAAAAGGAGTTCTAGAAAAGAACAGAGACTAATAAAGAGAAAACCTAAAAATATACAGAAAGAAACCAAACTCAAAAATAGATTGCCTGAGAAAAGGACTGAAAATTGGACTGTCATCAGACTTCTCAACTGGATACTAAAACACATTAGAACTTTACCTTCAAAGTTGTAATGGAAACTTGATTCTAAACAAAGAATCCTATATCCATTCAAACTAGCATTCAGGAGCAAAACAGATGGAAAAGCAAGGACCCAAATTTTACCATGTATAGCCAGTTCCTGAAAGAGAAATTGGGGACTCCAACAAAACCAAAAAGGAATCTAAAAGGAAGACATGATGTATAAAAAACATAGTGAGGAAAGGAACCAACAAAACTTAAGGATGAATAATTTTTGATACATAATGTAAAATAAGGTATTCTGGAGTAAAAATCTTAGTGATTTATTTCTATATGGGAAATGGTGGCAGGGAGGGTGTGTGCGTGTGAGAGTGAGCAAACGCACATGCGCGCAGGCTGACGCACTTTACAAGGATGGAAACAGAGTAACTCACTCTAGATTTGAGCTGTCCAATAGCCACTAACCACTGTGACTACTAAAATTAAACAGAATTAAAAGTTCAGTTCCTGTTTAACACTAGCAACATTTCAAGTGCTCAGTAGCTAGTGGCTACCATATTGTACAGCACAGAAACAGAACTTTTGTCACTGCAAGAAGTTCTACTGGACAGCACTGCTCTATATGTTGAAAAAAATATGTTTTAAATGGTTATTACAGTTTTAAGGGTAACAATCAGAAGAAAAGACATAAATGCGTAATTTTCGAAGGATACTGGAAGGAAAAAAGTTACATAAAGAAAACCAATTGATCCAATAAAAAGCTAAAGAAGAAAATAAAACACTAGTACAACTAAAATAAAACATTAGTACAACTAAAATAAAAAATAAGGCTACAGGATTATGTCTAAACATAGTAATCACAGATATAAATAGGTTAAATTCACCTATAAAAGATATAAACTCTTAGATTAGAAAATAAAGACAAAATCTGACATAAGAGACATAGCTAAAACAAAAGGACACAGAAAGAATTAAAGATATTACAGGCAAATGCTAACAAAAAGAAACCTTGCCACCTGGCTGTAGCTTTCAAAATAAAAAAATGCACATACCCTTTAGTAATTTCATTCCTAGATATCTGTATCTAGGAGTACCTGCACATGTGGAAAATGATAAATATTCAAGGATCTCTACTGCAGCACTTTTTTTTTTTAAAAGAAATATAAATTTATATAACATGATTTTTAACCTATCCAATTGGTAAGTATTTTTCTTTTTTTCAAACATCTTTATTGGAGTATAATTGCTTTACAAAGTGAATCAGCTATACATATACATGTATCCCCATATCTCCTCCCTCTTGCGTCTCCCTCCCTATCCACCCCTCTAGGTGGTCACAAAGCACTGAGCTGATCTCCCTGTGCTATGCAGCCTCTTCCCAATAGCTATCTATTTTACATTTGGTAGTGTATATATGTCCATGCCACTCTCTCACTTGGTCCCAGCTTACCCTTCCCCCTCCCCATGTCCTCAAGTCCATTCTCTACGTCTGAGTCTTTATTCCTCTCCTGCCCCTAGGTTCTACAGAACGATTTTTTTTTTTTAAGATTCCATATATATGTGTTAGCATATGGCATTTATTTTTCTTTCTGACTTACTTCACTCTGTATGACAGACTGTAGGTCCATCCACCTCACTACAGATGACTCAATTTCGTTTCTTTTTATGGCTGAGTAATATCCCACTGTATATATGTGCCACATCTTCTTTATCCATTCATCTGTTGGTGGACAGTTAGGTTGCTTCCATGTCCTGGCTACTGTCAATAGGGCTGCAATGAACATTGTGGTACATGACTCTTTTTGAATTATGGTTTTCTCAGGGTATATGCCCAGGAGTGGGATTGTGCAGCACTGTTTTTGATAGCAGAAGACTCTGGAAATGATTTATATATTTTATCAATAGAAAGCCAGTTGAATCAATTATGGTTAATCTATACAACAGACAAGTATGCAGCTGTGAAAAAGAACGAGGGAGTTCTCTGTGCATTGATAAGAGACCACCTCTAACATGTACTAAATAATTAAAAAAACCGGGTACAGAATGGTAACATGCCACTATTTGTGTAAAGAAGGAAAAAGTATGTCTACCTATGTCTGCACAGGCACGGAATGTATCATTTCATATGAAACATACAATGAAAGAATATAAACAGTAATAGTGTCTATCTCTGGGAGAGAAAATGGGAAGCTAGGGGATGGTGTTGAAGAAAACCATTTATATATTATTCTTAAAATTGAATTTTATATTGTATGCATGCATTTTCTATTTAAAAAAAATAAAGTTACAAAAAGCAGGTGTGGAAATATTTAATAGCAGACAAAATAGAATTCAATATGAAAAGCATGAGACAAAGGCAATTTTCAAAAACTGATGAAAGAACATTCCACTATAAATCATGAATCTATGCATCTAACAATAGCTTCAAAATGTATAAAACAAGTACTATGAGAAATGCAAAGAAAGACTGATAAATCCACAATTACAGAGAGACACTTCAACATACTTCTAGAAAGTGGTAAATTAAGTAGACAAAAATAATAGTTAACACTTACTGGGCACTTCTTATGTGAGTGGCACTGAACTGTGCTTTTTCATGCATTATCTAAGGCTATAGAAAATGTTAGTAGTAATTTGACAAGTCATATACATATACCATATACATGTACCATAAACACCTTTGTACCTGATAAACACAGAATAAACTTTTTCAGACATTCATTAGATATTCACTAAACACCACACATTACGCACCTGCCCCAAACAACCACCAGTACCACTGAGGTCAACATGGCTGGCAAGACTACAATGAAATGAATGCTATCACTGATTTGGCAACAGCTTTTATGAAGACAAATTTGGCATTACGTATCAAGCATCCATACTCCTTGACATAATAATTGTCTTTCTGATATTTATATCTTAAATAAATAATCCAAATATGGGGGAAGCGTATTAGAAACTTGAATGTCAAAATGAAAGGGAATGATTAGGTATCGTATAACCATTCATTAGATTATTATTCTGCCATTAAAATGACATTTAATATAATAACAAAAGATGCTTGAAATGTTAAAGGAAAACAAGAAAAATACATTAAATTATGTATATTTTATACAGCTGTAAAATTAACCCCAATCTTCTTTAATGGGCATATTTTAACTTTCACTTTAGGCAGCATTTTGCTTTGCATCCCTTTCTGCAATTTTCTGTTCATAATTAGCATCTGTTAATGTTACACCAACCTACACATTATTCTACAAAAGAGAACAGAGAAGCCCCAGTTCACCAGAGATTCTCAGAGTCCATGGCCATGATGGCTGCTTTTCTGCCAGTTAAATATAGCATAAAGGGACTTTCTTTAGGCAAGTTAAATATCCATTAACTTAGACACGGACATTCAGCGGAGTCAAATTTGGCCTCTACATCAGCTCTGGCCAAGATGTAGCAGAGAACTGTGCACGCAGCAATCCCTCTCAGACAAGGTGAAACCCTGAATTTGTAGTTTCTATGGGTAGTTAAATAAACTATTCTTACCTACTTATTAATACTTAAAAGTTGGTAGTTGTTTTAAGGGTTAAAATAGAAGCAATTTTTTTTGGGAAATAATTCCTTATTTGATACTCTTAGAATCAAACATTTATGTGAATATTCTTTTTAAAAAAAACAGGTCCAAAAGACTCAGCCCAGATCAGCACTGAAGTTATATCAAGAATTAAGTTTGCTTCACGCCAATGAGCTGCTCCTCAGCAGGGGCTGGTTTTGCTACTTGAGGAATGACAACCACTTTGTTGTGTACACAAGAGAGCTGGACGGCACAGACAGAGTCTTCCTCATGGTTCTGAATTTTGGAGAATTATCAGTGCTAAGTCTAAAGGAAATGATTTCAGATATTCCCACAAGAGTAAGGATAAGGTTAAGTACCAATTCTGCCTACGAAGGCCGTGAAGTTGATACACATGCCATTACACTGGACAAAGGAGAAGGACTCATCCTTGAATACAACACGAGGAATCTCCTTCATCACCAAACAGCTTTCCAGGACAGATGTTTTGTTTCCAACCGGGCATGCTATTCCAGTGTACTGAACATACTGTACAGCTTGTGTTAGGCACCTCTGTGAAAGAGATGGAGATGCTGGCATTCTGTTCTATTGTAAGCATTTGCAGTAACTTCACGTACAGCAGCATGCTGCTGGGTGAACTTTATGAGCGGTAATTAATTTTTAGATATTTCTGTAGCTTGAGTGGAACTGCTTTAGGAAAGGTTCTCAAATGTTTTTCAAGAATAATAAAGTGTTTAAAAGAAAATTATCCCTTGCAGGAACTTGTAATTTTTTTGAGTTAGCATCAATAAGAGATGATCAGAGCACCTCAGGACTCCAGAATATTAAAGAGATCTAATGAATTTTAATGTGAGGAATATCTTCTTCTTCCATAAAATGCAGGTACAGAAATTGGAGGATCACTTAACTGCCAGAGTATCTAAAAATGTTCACTAGCAAAGAAGCAGGACCTTGATTTGTAAACTGTTCAAAGAAAATCAGAGTAAAACAAACCTGTTCTGATGCGGGAAAGGGGAAAGTTCTGCTGTCACCAATCCTTCCTTCACTCCCTTCTCTATGTCCTTCTACAGAGCATGGTTTGAAAACTACTTTCCTAGGTTAAGGGGCATGTGCATCAATGAAGACAATGGTATAAGCAAGTGAGCTGTATACAAAACAAAATCTGGATGGAGAAACAAATTTTAAAAAATTATTTACTAACTTAAAAAACTCACTTTTGTTAATGTAACTGGAAATATGACTATGAAATATTTCAGTGTGTTTCCAATTTCCACTGAATGCAGCATTTCAGAATTTTAGATATTTCTTAAGATTCTCAAAAACACTGGTGCTGTCAAGTCCAAGTTCCTCGTACAGGAATTTAATTTGGGCTGTAATCTAAAAGAAACACATTTAAAAAATTAGATAGAAGGCCTTTGTGGTAAAACTCCAGTGTTCAAGTCTCTCCTTGTCCATCCATCTTCACCTAACCCTGAAGTCAGCAATTTATGGCAAAGGTATTTTTTATTTGGCACAGAGGCAGAAAGCTCCCAACAACTGAGATACAACTACTTTCTCTGACAGAGCTCACTTATCAAGTACCTCTTCTCTTTATTGACTCTGAGTTCCTCCTTCCCCCTCAGGTCTCAGCCATAGACCTGACAGTTGGTGAAGCAGCCGGCACAAACCCTGCTGCAACCACTGAAAGGCCGAGTACAACACATCACTAATTGGGCATCTGTCAACTTAGAGGGGCTTGATAGCATACCTTTTTGTGAGAATCCTCAATCACATGATTGCCTCCAGGCTGAATATCTAAAATAATATTGGGGGCTTGATAACCTGAAAGAGTTAACATATGAAACAATTAGAAGGTTTTCGGCCGAGACCCACCCATTTCACCCGGCTCCTTCCAAGCACTCTGTTAAAATAATAGTGAAGGAGAAAGGCATAAACCACCACCACTAACAACAACAAAGACAGGAGAGGTGGGGAGAGCAGTAGAAAACAAATTTTTGAAACAGGAAAAGCAGGAGGAGGACCAGAGGCAGAGGAAGCTGGATGGAAGAGACTACAGGGCTACATGGAGAAGGAAGCCAATCGGTCTTACGGAATCTGAGAGCCTTGCGACCTGGAAACACCAACTATAGCAATGGGTGAAGAGTGAGACACAGAACTGAATACAGGGCAACTGTCTGGAAACTTGTATGTGAGACCCTCTGACTCTGAGCCCAGAAGGTCCTGGCATGTCTTGCCAAGGAAAAATGGTAAGAGTTCTTGTCTAATAAAATTGAAAGATCTAGAGAAAATTAAAGCTGCTAGTTTGGGCACTGAAGCTCCAGAGCAAAAACTTCAGAATTTGTTTTTAGAGATTCCCAAGAATAATAGCTCAATTAATTTTGTTAAAGAATGAATGATATGATACGGTATGATAGTACACCTCCAAGTTATGTAGATATTCAAATTTACTTTTTTCTTTGTGCCTTGCCTACCTTATTTTAATGCTGTCCTTTGAAAAACAGGCGAGGCAGTTATAGTTATTACATTTGCTTCAAATGGGTAGTTGACATAGGAAAAACAGTGATTTGTCTAGAATCATGGGTGATTGATTTGGTCTGCAGTACTACCCTGAGCAGTACACTGAAGGTGACAGTCCATGTAGCTACATCCCCTGCTCCCAGGCGGTCTCCTACCTTCCCCGGTGTCCTTAGCATGCTCCACGATGGCTTCCTTGAGTTTCTCAGTATAGTTTACAATTCCTTTCAGAGGCACACGTTCGTCATTTTCGTAAGCTGTAATGTGAATCGAAGGATAATGCTGAAAGAAAAGAGATGTACAAAGAATTTATATTATTCCTTATGGTCCCTTTCCACCTTATGGATTATGAAAAACAACTACCTCCAATTTTTTTTTCCCTAAGTGCTAGAATTTTTTTTCTCATTTGATATTCTTGAGAGATATATGGCATCACAATACTAGACTATTTGTTACCTGGAATAACCTTTTCTTGATTAGTGAGACCTTGATCTTATTGAATCTAGTCTCCTGAGCTATTAAGTTGAAACAAACATGGAGTATGAGCAGAGAAGGGGCTGAAAGGTGTTTGAGTATTATAAGCAGAAACAATCTAAGGCCTTACTAAATTCCGGCTGTGGCTCGGGTAAATATCCTTTTCATTATTCTCTCTATCACTTCAGGATAGTATATCATAACTGTCTTTCACTACCTTAGGTTTAATGTTTTGATAGGGACAGTAACGTTTTATGTAGTTCTTGTGTTTTTCATCAGATGAAGGATTCCCCCACTCTTCTAATTCTTCTAATGTCAGAGGAAGTGTAGTGTCCATCATGGTGTTGAGAACATCCAAGAAAGGTGCCTTAAAAAAAAAAAAGCCAGAGAAATTTAAACTTCAATTAATAAATTGGTAAAATGAGTTTCAGAAAAATACTATACTTTATGAATATACATGCTGACATCACAGAACAAAGCTCAAGAAGTTATGTACATTCCCAGGAGCCAGATTAATTAGCCAGTCTGTAACCAGGGCCTGTGATTTATAACTGGCTTTTAAGGTATTCAGACTCCTTAAATGACAAAGGGTTTATCTTCCAATTTCACAATTTTTGCTTTTAGTTTTGTTTCTTTTATTCACATAATAAATGCCACCACCTCACATCCATTAGGCTACTATAAGAAAAAAAAGTGTTGGCAAGGATGTGGACAAACTGGAACACTTGTGCACTGCTGGTGGGGATGTAAAATGGTGCAGAGAGTATGCTGGTTTCTTAAAAAATTAAACTTAGAATTCTCATATGATCCAGTAATTCTATTCCTAGGCATATATCCAAAAGAAATGAAAGCAGGGTCTTGAAGAGTACACTCCTGTTCACAGCAGTATTTACAATACCCAAAAGGTGGACGTAACCCAAGTGTCCACTGATAGATGAATGGATAAGCAAAATATAAATACAATGATACAATGAAATTCAGCTTTAAAAAGAAGGAAAATCTGACACCTGCTACAACACAATGGACCTTGAGAACATTATCTAAGTGAAATAAACCAGTTATAAAAAGACATATAATACATTGTACGATTCCATTTATATAGGAGGTACCTTAGTGTAGTCAGATTCATAGAAAACTAGAATGGTGGTTCCCAGGGTCCAGAGGAAGGGGAAATTGGGGAGTTGCTATTTAATGGGTACAGAGTTTCAGTTTTGCAAGATGAGGAGTATGGAAACTGGTTGCATAACAACGTGAGTGTACTTAACACTACTGAACTGAACACACTTAAAAATGGTTAAGATGGTAAATTTTATGTTATTTTACCACAATTAAAACTTAAAAGTAAGGGCTTTCCTGGTGGCGCAATGGTTGAGAATCTGCCTGCCAATGCAGGGGACACGAGTTCGAGCCCTGGTCTGGGAAGATCCCACATGCCGCCAAGCAACTAAGTCCACGTGCCACAACTACCGAGCCTGCGCTCCAGAGCCCATGAGCCACAACTACTGAGCCCACGTGCTACAACTACTGAAGCCCACGTGCCTAGAGCCTGTGCTCTGCAACAAGAGAAGCCACCGCAATGAGAAGCCCACCACCGCAACGAAGAGTAGCCCCCGCTTGCCACAACTAGAGGAGCCCGCGTGCAGCAACGAAGACCCAACGCCGCCAAAAATAAATAAATAAATAAATAGATAGATAGATAAATAAATAAATAAATATTTTAAAATAAAACCCCAACAACACATGAATAAACTCAGTTGGACATTTTACATAATAAAAAGGTAATAAATGCTAATTGAAGAAAATCTGAAAATTATCCAAGGTGAAAAAGAATATCACTCATTGGCTTATAACCAGTATTAAAACATTTAATAAAATGGGGGCTGCTTTGTTCATATAGCTGTATAATCTTCTGTTAACATGTTTTGCAGCTTTCTCTTTTATTAACATTAAGCAAATATGGGCAAATGCAATTCTTTTTGGCTGCCTAGCATCTTAGCTCCTTTTCTGCATTTAGAATATCCCTAACCTTATGAGACAGCCTGCCTCTCACTGTAGAGGAGCTAAATGCCAGATAGTTCCTTTCCCAGCTTTCCCTCAGAGTGAGAGTAGCCACATGACTTAGGTTTACCAATCAGACATAATGGGCTCCAAACTTTGAATGAATTGTTGGATAATTGCGTTACCTCCAATTCTTCACTATTATAAGCAGTGTGGGATAAATATTATTAAACATATATTTCTGATTATTTCCTTTCTGATTTCTTTCTTTTTTAAAATTTATTTATTTATTTATTTTTGGCTGTGTTGGGTCTTCCTTGCTGCACGCAGGCTATCTCTAGGTGCGGCGAGCGGGGGCTACTCTTTGTTGAGGTGCACGGGCCTCTCATTGCGGTGGCCTCCTGTTACAGAGCACGGGCTCTAGGCGCACGGGCTGCAGTAGCTGTGGCGCACAGGCTCAGTAGTTCTGGCACACAGGCTTAGTTGCTCCACAGCATGTGGGAGCTCCCTGGACCAGGGCTCGAACCTGTGTCCCCTGCACTGGCAGGCGGATTCTTAACCACTGCACCACCAGGGAAGCCCTCCTTTCTGATTTCTAAAAGTCAAAGGTTAGTTGCATTTTCTTTATAATTCTGCCATTACTGTCTTTGTGCATGGAGTTTTTTCCCTTCTAAGTATTTCTATTAAAAAATAGATTTACTGATCAGGAATATTTAACACTTATTTACTTAATACAAGCCCACAGTGTATAGCCCACACCCTCAAAAAAAAAAAAAACCTGAAAATAATTTACTCTCTCCATCCTAGTCATTATCTTCTAGAATATCTACGGTAGAAGAACAAAATTTGTCACCCCCAGATTATTTCAAGCTGAAAACAATCAAGGCCCAAAAGACTCAGGAAGAAATGCTGATCTTCCCCCTAACAGCCTGAAGAATTTAGATAGAGGGTGTATTACAGGAACATCACCAGATAATAAATACGGACTAGCTGTGGTGGGGAAATGCTTAGAGACCAGAGTCCACTCTGTGTCCCATGGTCTCTGCTAACCCAGCAAACATTTGTTTACCAAACTTTTGCTTTTCCACCTCCATGTGAACTGCCTTCTACCCCTTGAAGTCTTACCCCTAACATCCTCTTCCGTCTTTAGCTGAAGATGGTGTTTAAGGTGAGTAACCATGGCCACCATTCTGGTCATTTTGGTGAGTTACTCAGTCTGCTGGGTCTCTTCCATGTATACATGTTATTAAACTTTGTTTGATTTTTCTCCTGTTAATCTGTCTCATGTCAATTTAATTCTGAGACCAGCCAGAAGAACCTAGAGGGAAGAGGAAAATTTCTTTCTCCCCTACACTAACCAGGAAGCAGGAGAAAGATGGAGGTGAAATGAGCGGCTATAATTTCATAACTTTGGACATCAGGAAAAGACTATAGAGCCTTTTCAGAACAGGAAAAGATATTTCAATTGAAGTATAGGAAAATATTCCTAAAGACCATTAATAAGAATAGAGTATGTGAAAATAGAGAGCCCCTAAATCCAGGACTGAAATGTTGATGGGCAATAAGAGTCAAAGGATTTCACACATTCCAGAGTCAGTGTGCTTGGCCTGACTTCCTGGATCTGGTGTTTCGTATATGCTTTGTCTCTTTTCCACCAACTCTAAATGTTCTTACAAATAAAAAATGATCAGTGGGAACAGCCATTAATATCCTTCAGAGGAAATCCTTAAAAATCAATAAAGAACACTGTCAGGGAAGTTCTCCCAGAGCTACAATTCTGTGCTTAAAATTTAAAAGCTTTGTTATACTCCTATGCTATGGTAAAAAAGTAACAGAAAATTTTTCTTAGAGCATCTATTACTTCACGCCTCCCTATTCTGTAAACAGTAGAGGCAGAGTACTTACCTCCAAAGTCACAGCTCTCAGCAGCTCTGGATTAGAATTACACAATGCTCCCACAAGCACCCCTCCAGCACTGAAAGCAGTCAGGGTTGTTAGACTTGGCTGAGAAAAGCCTTGGCCATGAAGTGTCTTAATGCAAGCCTCTAAGTCAGCAAGGCCATTGAGTTTTTTAGTTAGACGGCCATCAGCGTGCCACTGGAGGCCTAACTCACCACCTCCCCTGAAATTAAAGGGGAAAAAAGTTTTAGTGGGGAAAGAATGTTAATGATATATAGGTCAGGGTCAGCAAAGTACAGCCTGCGGGCTAAATCTCCCCAGAGGCCTGTTTTTGTATGGCCCTTGAGCTAAGAAGGATTTTTACATTTTTAAAGGTTGGGAAAAAAAATATCAACCAGGAATATGCAACAGAGACCATATGTGGCCTGCAAAGCCTAAAATGTTTACTATTTTGTTCTTCAGAGAAAAAGTTTGCCAACCCGACACAGACAATCAAAAATTGATTCAAGGCGGTGCTGAGCCCCGGGCGCGCAGTGGGGGGCGGCAGGCGTGGGGCAGGCATGGGGGCCTCACCGGCCTGGCACTAATGTCTCCCTTTGTGTCTCCCCCACTCCATCCTCTCCCCTGGCGCGCCGGGCCCTGCCAACCCTGCAGGACGGCCCCGACTTCCTCTCAGAGGAGGACCGCGGACTTAAAGCAATAAATGTAGATCTTCAAAGTGATGCTGCTCTACAGGTGGACATTTCTGATGCTCTTAGTAAGAGAGAGAAAGTAAAATTCACTGTTCACACAAAGAGTTCATTGCCAAATTTTTAAAAAAATGAGTTTTCTGTTGTTCGACAACACGAGGAACTTATCTGGCTTCATGATTCCTTCATAGAAAGTGAAGACTATGCAGGTTACATTATCCCTCCTAGCACCACCAAGACCTGATTTTGATGCCTCAAGGGAAAAACTACAGAAACTTGAAGAAGGGTCTATGACAAAGGAAGAATTCACAAAGATGAAACAGGAGCTGGAAGCTGAGTATTTGGCAATATTCAAGAAGACCGTTGCAGTGCATGAAGTGTTCCTGTGTTGTGTGGCAGCACATCCCATTTTGAGGAAAGATTTAAATTTCTATGTCTTCCTGGAATATAATCAAGATTTGACTGTGCGAGGAAAAAATAAAAAAGAGAAACTTGAAGATTTCTTTAAAAATGTGGTTAAATCAGCAGATGAAGTAGTTGTTTCTTGCGTAAAGGATGTAGATGATTTCTTTGAGCATGAACGAACATTCCTTTTAGAATATCATAACTGAGTTAAGGATGCATCTGCTAAATCTGATAGGATGACGAGATCCCACAAAAGTGCTGCAGATGATTACAATAGAATTGGTTCTTCATTATATGCTTTAGGAACTCAGAATTCTACACATATATGCAAGTTTTTCTTAAAGGTTCAGAACTGTTTGATAAAACAAGAAAAAGTGTCAGCTGATGAGGACCTCAAACTTTCTGACCTTTTAAAATATTACTTAAGAAGAATCTCAAGCTGCTAAGGATCTCCCCTATCAAAGATCTAGGTCACTACTGGATTATGAAAATGGTAATAAAGCACTGGATAAAGCAAGAGTGAAAAATAAAGATGTTCTGTAGGATGAAACGTCCCAACAATTATGCTGTCAGAAATTTGAAAAAATATCTGTATCTGCAAGACAAGAATGTAGAGATTTTAAGACAAGAGTTGCTGCATTCAGAAAAAAATTAGTGGAACTGGCAGAGTTAGAACTGAAGCATGCAAAGGTAGTGTCATATTAAAGATTTAATAATTTAAGTGACATAATTTAGTAATGGGTCAGTTATGAAACCTTATTCTAGTTTTAAAAATAGAGAATCTTAGAAATGAGAGGGATTTTAAAGATCATCTAATTTAAACAAGAATAATATCTATAATAGATCTAATGGTCAGCTTTGCAAGACTCTAGTACCTAATATGGAAAAACAGTATCATTTTTTGACTAGTTGTTAAAAAAAATAAATCTTCCTTAAAAAAAAAAAAAAACTGACTCAACAAACATGCTTTGAGTGCCTGCTTACTATTTACCAGACATTGTGCTAAATGCAGGCCTTAAAAATATAAACAAGCAGAATCCTCTGTCCTGGAGGTCATAATTTTGCAGGGAAAGAGAACAGCTACCAAGCAATGTGGTTGCTGCTATAACAGAACCAGAACCAGAGGAGAGAACATCCACCTGTCAGGTTAGTGGTATATATAGGAGTCAGGAACATGAATGCTTTAAGGAGGTGATACCTAAGCTGAGTCTTGAAGGAAGAATGTGAGTTCCCAGAAGGGCAAAGAAAGGGAAGGCATCAAGACACAGCATGTGCAAAGGCACAGAGGGGAAAGAGGTTGTCATGTGAAAGCATGTAGCGAGGCTGGATGTGTAGGATGTGCATGGCTGGAGAGCAGGACATGTTTGGGAAGTGATGACAGATGCCACTACAAAGATAAGCCAAATCATTAGGACGTTAAATACTATACTGAGGTATTTGGATTTTTATTGTGGAGATGGGGAAGTGGTAAAGAATTTTAAGCAGAAACATATAGTACTAATAGTGTCCTGAAAACAGCTTAAATAAAATGGAAGTTAGAGTGGAAAAAAGGGAGTCCAGCTTAAGAGGCTATTTTAGAAAAACCCAAACTCAGGAGAATTAAATGGAAATAATAATGTAACTAAGAAAGTACAGAGCTCGGTTTATCTCTTCTAAAAATCCTAAAAATCTGGTGTAAAATCTGAAAAATCTACCCTTTTGCTTTTGGCATTAATATGTTACTGAATCAGGTTCTACTAGCACAGGTTTAAGAATACACAAATTCAACAATACAAATGAGAAAATAAACTTCTGCTCCCCAATATACTGTTATTTTGAACATGTGACAATACTCCAGTACTCATAGGCCAGGCAAAATGTGTTGACTCACCGAACATGACAATATGCTAATATCCATCCATCGTCCACCAACACCCGCCTTTCAGGCCTGAAATTCATTTTCAAATCCATTCCATAAGCTCCATATACATGTACCAGGAGAGGTTTCTTCTGCAAGTCCTCAGAATCCGTTTTATGGAAAATAGTCATTGGCACTAATTTTCCATCCTGGAAATGAAGATTTACTATGCAGGTAAAGAAGTCTTTTCAAACAGTTTTAACCCCAATTTTATGTGCTGCTTATTGATGTTGAGCACCAACTTCATTTAATTAAGACAAAAGAGTTACGGTCTCTAAAAATCCCTCAGGGTCCTTAATTTTCAGCTACTCTGCTGACCTATAATAGTAACTAGAAAGGAACAGCAAGAGTCTGGGTTGAAAATAGTTTATTAAATGTAGCTTTTCAGGACAGTAAAGTGACTTTAAAGAGTTCTTCACTACTCAGTATAACTAATTTTTTTTTCTTTCAGGACAAGCCAAAATACCTATCAAGGTTAGACATACTAGCATGGTATTCTTCCTATACGTCTGGTTACGTATAGGCATTTCTCATCTTTGAATATATATACAAATATGCTAATTAAAGAAGTTTTAACAACTCAGTTTTCTGTACTCAATAGTCAGAATTCTGAATCATTAAAACCTGAAATCTCTTACTGACCTAACACCCACCCACATCCTCTTCAAAGACCTATTTATTTTTAAAATGTTTAAAAGCGGTTTAAGTTTTACAAATTTTAACATCTGAATTATTTTTAGGGCAAATAACTATACTCCAGTATAGTTCACACTCAACTGACTTCCTTTCATAGAAAAAGGGTAGAAATGTTGGTTCTCACCCTGCTTACAGAAACTAATGAAAAAGCACTAGTTTACATAAGGAAAATAATATAATCAGGCCACTCTCCCCATTTTTTTCATTCCCATTTTGAAAACTTCACTTTGGGGCACTAGAGTGTTATCAAATAAGGAAGAACTCTTCCTCTCATTATTATACCCGTTATGACAGCGTAACTGAATTTTCACTTCTCAGTAAGATTCATTCTTATAAAATGATGCAGATTAATTTCTATAAAATAATCTTGTTGTGTTCATCTTCCTGCCTCCTACCCAACTTCACTTAAACAAGCAGAGAAAAACTTGTTGGTTGAAAACTTATGAAAAGGAAGAGGTAAGGATGGTAGCAAGTCCTGTGATGGCCTGAATCCCAGAGTTCATCAGCAGTGCAGAAATGCCTGTAGTTATAGCAGCTTCCCTTTAGCGGTTGCTTTCCTTCTTCCCTAATGTACGAAGAATCCCTTGGCTCTCCAAGAGCTTAGCTTCACTGTTCTTTCCGTTTGGGGTATAATTACAACATTTTGGGATATTGGTATAAATCCCATCTTTGTAAAACAAAACAAAGCCTAAACATATGTATTTTGTTGACAAAAACCAAAAATCTGGACGGTGATAATGTGTTAACAATGATTATTTCTATGCAGTACAGCAAATAGGAATGAAAAGTAGTCATTTAAACTTTATACATTCTATATTTTTGCATTTGTTCTAATAAGCGTGTATTGCTTTTATAATATTAAAGTAGTCTTTGCTTAAAGATATTTTTTTTAAAAGTCAATGAATTAAAGAAAAAATTCACAAGGAAAAAAGGTTTCTGTTTTGATTCATTCTTTGTCAGTACATGTGAAATTATCTGATGTATGATGTGCTAAGCTCTGAGAATTCCTTAAATTCAAGACCACAGTTTATGTATTAATTTGTTCCTCACTTGCTCAAATTTTCTTCTCTACTTACTACCTCCCCAACCTCCCACTGCCCCCGGACAATCTTCCCTCTTTTACGCTAGACTTTGGCCATACTGTTCTCCTTTATACTTCTTGAATGCATTATTTCTCCCTCAATTCAGAGCCTCTGCACAAAATAGAATCCTCCTTCCCCTTTTCTAGCTTAACTCTTGATCATCCTAGAGGCATTACTTCCTCAGAGAAGCTTTCCCCAATTTCTCCAGACGAGGTAAGGTCCCTTTACCATATGTTTCCACTGTACTCAGTACGTCTTCCTTGGCAGCAATCAGTACATTAGTAATTACTTCTTCAAAATCTAGCATCTTCCCCACTAGATTTAATCTCCATGAGGGCAGGGAGTCTATATTAGTCTAGTTCACTCTAGTCAATTGCTTACTACCTTCATAATTTTTGTCATAACTACACAGAAACTTTGATTATTTCCTTCTTTAAATCAACTTTTAATATTCAAATATACACAACACATGAAATCAAGGGCTTGCTATGATGGTTATAAATTTTCTAATCCATGTTTAAATAAATGCATGCGTATCAGAAGTTAAAAAAAAAAGTCCACGTACCCCCTAAAATCATTTGGGTGTTGCTGTGGAATGTGAGATCCACTTTACTAAACTGTGCTAATGTAATCCCAGCAATTGCACAATACTTGACAAATAGTATCCTTTCAACAAACAGAGGCTGACAGTGGGGATCACAAAGACTTACCTTGCTTTTGGCTTCTATACGTAAAACACGACTAGTCTTTGTGATTGGGTCTTCATGTCCAGTTTCCTCAAACAGTTTGCCTTCTGCAAACTTATATGTGTAATATTTAGGGGGGCGTATAGGAGAGCAAAGCTGAAAGGGGCAGTTCTTTGGGTCTGAATTTGTATCCATTATGAATCCACAGGCCCAAGGTGGGAGCTGAAGAAATAAAACAGTTATTTTTACTCTTTATCTAGACACTAAGTATTATTAATTAAATTTCTGGGTCTGCTCCAAACAAGATGATGTGGACATCAAATTTATTTTTATCCATTATCACATAATGCCTCATCTAAGGGTTACTTCAGCACAACAAAAAATATTTCAAGTGAAAAACAAAACTCTATGCAAATGACCAATAAAATAAGAAAAAAAGTACAGGAAAATGGTTTATCATGAATCTAGATTTACATGAAGTCTCCTTCAATAAAAAAGTTTATTTTGGGGGTATATAAACTTGGGCAATGAAACAGCAAAATGATTAAGAATAACAGCAAATCAAGTAGTAATTCCAGAACCCAGAGACATCTCCAAGATCTCTATTCTCATAGAAAATGAAATTTCTCACATGTGTTTCTAATAATTTACCCAGCAGCCCTTAGTCTGCTGCCTGGACAGCAGCAGTGATGACAGTTATTATTCCAGGGCTACAAACTGGCTCAGCAGCACTAAAGCATTTACAATTTGTTTTTAACTTTAGCTCCCAGGGTAACCATTGTGCAGAAGAAAACCTTTCCTGCACATCCACTCTGAGAGACTCACAGCTATTACGATTAAGATTCTTAACTTTAAGAAAAAAGGAAAGAAATCAAAATTTATTCTCTCAGAGCAGCAGGGTCCAGCCTCAAGCCTTCCACTAACATCCCTCTTACACCTTTTAAAGAACTCTAGTAAGCAGGCTGACAGTGTGTTAGAAATGGTACTGAGAGTCAGAACATTAAAAGAAAATTGCCTTTCTTTCCCTGAGTAATTGTAGAAAGAGCAAATTCCTTAGAAAATCAGAGGTCTTGGCACAGTAACGTCACTGGTGGGCACTATTCAGAAAGGGTAGGTGGGGGATGTATGCATAAAGAGTGTACCATTTAACCTGTAGAAACTATAGCCAAAGAGCTTATGTTCACAGAACAAGTTCCTTGTAATTAATCCAAAGAATCCATTGCCCCGAAACACTAGGGACATACATTTGCAATGTCTCTCTAAAAGAGTTCCTAATTTACTCTCCTCAGATTGTGGGCTATTTTCAAGGATAACTTGTTTATTTAAATATAAGCCATAACTAGAAAGAAAAGTGTAATCATGAAAGTTGGGAAATCTGGTAGCAAAAGTGAAACGAGTAAAAACTGAGACCTTAGTGGGAAAAAAAGGAAGAAGCATTGCTATTAACCTTGTAACAGAGGCCTCAGATTGAGGGCACAAGGCTCCTCAGCCCTCAGGGGTGCAAGTTGTTCTCCCCTTTGGTGACACTTTAAAACATTTTCCATGTGACTCATGTAGTAAGCTTCGTTTTTTTGTTTTTTTTTTAGTAAGCTTAGTTTCTGATTAAATGGTTCCAATAAATCAAAAAGTCTTTTGGGTGTATTTCTTAAACTAATGGGACCAAGGTTAAAGTTTTAATCATAACAAAAACTGTTCCAAGGCTATGGACTTTCTAAAGTTTGTCCAGCTGATATAGAAGTAAGTATTAACTATCTCAAGGATATCTTCAGCCACATTTCCTATTGAGATAAGCCTGCCGTATCATCTATGTATATTAATGAACAGAGCCTGAGAAGAATTATAAGCTGGCCAGGTGATATGCAGATATTCCTTGAGATATTTGACAGAAACAGGTTTAGTTTAAAGCATTCTACCACTTAACCAGTCATTTCATCAAAAGAATGATTAAGACATACATGCTGAAAGAAAATCAGCCCAAGCATGCAGGCTGCTCCAGATGAACTGATGTTAGCACAAAGCAAAACACTTCCTAATTTGCTTAAATTAAATATCATAACCAAATAATATAACTAAAAACATCACCAGGAAATACTGATGATATGATGACCAAGGATATGAGGCAATATATCAAGGGCGTGACATTTTCTATTGCTGAGATTGAGTTTATAAAGCTCTTTTAGTCAAGTGCCCACTGGGCAGAGATGTTACATACAGAAATACTTTATAATCCACTCACAGTATGGCTTACAGATGTCCTTTGTATATAGCACTGGCTGTGCATATTAATCAGTGTTATCCAGTTCATAAAAAGGCTCTGATCTATAAAATTCTCTTTAACTAGCACCTGGTATATAATATAGTATTTTATTCCATGTGATGATGACTCAGAACATCATACTCAGAACATCATAATAGGTACTACAGGTTGGGAAAGGTCAAGGAATAAAGAAATAGAGGATACAGAATAAATGAAAGACATGATGTTTGTGTTAATGGAAGTTAAAAAAATGGAAACTGAGGCATATCTTAACAATACAAAAAATATAAAAGCCCATATTTACTTAGAAATCAAATCTTAGAGCAAAGTCTCATGACATTCCTAATTCTGCAAGAATTTTGTTATAATAAATGCATTGCTAGAAATTATATATTTTCTCCCATCCCTATTCCTATAGACTGCAATAAGAACAGATGTTCTGCCAGTTTCTGAATTGAAGATGTCTGAATTCGGCATCAATTAGCAAGTGAAAAGACACACTTTGAATTCAGTAGATGAAAGCACTAAGAAACTGCTGGAGTTAAGAATCACCATTTTTGTTTTAGGACATTTATATAGCCTTCTAAGGCACTGGACATTACATTTGATAATTTGATTTCATGAAGTAGATGGAAAATTTTGGTTGTTTTATTTAGGCCCTAGTTATTTCTTATTTATACCACTGTAACAATCTCAAAACTAACCTCTATGCCCCTTATCTCTTGGTGCTTTGGTGTACTCTTAACATGGCTGCCAGATAACCTCATGAAGTACAGCTTGACTCCTCAAATTATTCCCCTGCCCGCACACTTCACATGTTCCCCTCTTCATAATTTACGCATAAATTCACCACCTTGACAGTCAAAGAATGTCAAATCATAGCTTCATCCCCTAGAAATTTATTCTGCTTCAATAAAAATGAATTATTAGCAGTTTCCTGAACATTTTCTGAACTTCTCCAGCTTAGAGCTTCATTTGATGGACTTTCTCAGCCTAGAATACCATTCCCTTCCCCACCCATCAAAATCCTATCTATCCTCTTCGGTTTATCTCAAATTCTACTTCCCCTCAAAGCTTTCCTGGGCCCTCTTCCTTTCCTTTGGGCCTCACAGCACATTTTATGTTTCTGATCCCACTTATTTCAACCCACCTTATACTTGATCTTTGTGTGCTAGTCTAATCTCATGATAAACTGTATTCTCCTTAAGGCCAGATATTTTGTCCTACTATCTTTCCATTCCAGAGTGCCCAATACAGTACTTTGCACATAGAAATTTGATAAACATCCAGTGAATTTACTGGAATTGCATTTTAACAAAAATTGTGATAATAGTACAGATGGGGAGGTACAAGTGCTCTGTTTGCTGGTCACACAACTCTTTCCATATCAAGCAAAACAGAGGCCTCTCTTCTTCCCTTCAGTGCATGCTATCTAAAGTCACATATTAATGCTGCTTTAAAACTGGGCAATAACGTTACCGTTCACCAGTTTTAGCAATAAAACTGGCAAAGAGATGATGAAGACATGAGAATGCAGTGGCAGAAACATAGTAGCAGAAACACAGTGGGCATGACTACTATCCCCACTGGAGGTGTGGGATGGGAACAGGAGGCAGTGGTTAGGCACCAGCTGCCAAGTTGGCCTGAGTTATTACTATATCTAAAGTTGTAGAGATATGTGATATAGAGATATGCAGAAAGAGAAATACAATGGCACCTTACTTCTCAAATTCATGCTATAAGACAGTATTTTTAAGTAAAAGTGCACAAAAAGGAAGGTCCTTTAAGTAATTCTAAAACAAACCTCCTAAACCTGATAAAGACCCAATATGCTAAATTCCATTTAAATTAATTTCCTTTTAAGAAAAAGTATATTGGTATTATTCAAAATTTGATGTTCTGTTAATAAACTGCATGTATTTTGACTAACGTATTATCTTTTGAAAATTAAACATACCTTTAGAGACCGAACTGAATCGTCAGCCAGACCAATCACATTAACATAAAGTAGATTGCTATGCTTCAGGAATAGAACACAGTGATCCTTAAACATGTCCAAGTCTACAACTTTGGTATTTCTCTTCATTGTGAAAAATAAATCCCAATTCATAATAGCAGGGGTATCAGCTGCTGTTCTCATTAGCTGTGTGGAACAAAATTAGAAGAGATCTAGGTACCAGAACATGATTACTACAGCATCCAGAGATGAAACCACTGAAAACTAGACCACACTAGTCTTCACTGTTTTATGAAGAGCTGAAGGAACTAACTCTGCATCAGGGCTGAAGTGTGAACATCACCGTATGAATGAGCCCAGGCTAGCCTGCTGGGTGGGTATAGCCCAGTGCTTAGCTGACTGGTCAACCAATGGACATCTGAGTGAGAGTACAGCCAGTTGACTGTGGAACCGTCAATGAGCCGAGCCGAGACCAGTAAAAGAACTGCCTGAGATCAGTCCAAACTACTGACTCACAAAATCATGAGCTTATAAAAGTTTGTTAAGCCACTAAGTTTGGCTTTGATAACTATATATTTAGGATAGAGTATGTTTTCATTTACTAACCTTTTTAGGTACAATTAAAATATGAAGAGGTATTAGCTCTAAGGGAAGAGAAATGGGATTGGTTATACATAGGAAGGTAGCATTAGTTTTTACAATACCCAAAGTTTACAAAACAATAAACTCTTAGAGCAAGAAATGTTGATGTTAGTGTAACACTCCCTAAGAGCCTAAATGGGGACCAGGAGAATACAGGATTTACCTTGAATTCTGTAGGCTCGCCAACATTAGTGAGAATGTATAATTCATCATCTCTGTGTTCTACGTAGTAAAGGACCCCGTGTATTCGCTTCTGGATAAGTACTGGTGGGTCCCAAGGGCTCATGCCATCTATCAACCACACCTCTGAAGTGGTCTTGTTCATAATATTCATGGTGAGAAAACGACTGTCTTTTGTAAGATAAAGGAAAACAAAAAAGCTGCACAGAAGAAAGAGAGAGGGAGAGAGAGGTATGAAAACCCAATAAATTTCAAATGCAGGCTATCCTATTAATGACAATATCTCACTGGTGTTCAGTATATATATTAATTTATAATGTAGATAGAAAATAAAAACTCCTTAGTGAATACTGCTTATAAAAACTGGCTATTATATTTCTCATTTCCTCCCCAAAGGCATTCAAAATAATTTTTCTCTAATATTTTATTATAAAAAATTTTCAAACATACAGTAAAGATGAAAGAAATATAAGGTAAATACCGATATACCTACCACTAAGATTCAATCATGGCTAACATTTTGTTATACTGTCTTTATTGCATATCTATGTATCTATCAATCCATCTTTTTTTAAAAAATGCATTTCAGGGTAAACTACAGACATCATCTAGCTCTCAATCACATTAATAGATTATAGGGCTTTTTCCTGAGAAGAGGAAATAAACTTCCTAGAGGAGATATGTAACTGTAGGGAAGAAAAGGGACACAGAGTTTCCTTTGTTTTTCTTCTCTGTGCATGTTGGATATCCTTTTTCCTATTCTCCTAGTTTTTACAACAAAACAAACAACAGGAAGAAAAACCCTCACAATCTCACTAACCTAACACATTTTTAAAATTAACTATTTTAATTTTTCTATTTTTCCTTCTAAGGCTTAATATTATTTATACATGTCTTTAAATAGATGTAGTTATTTTAAAAATATAGATGCAATTCTGGATTCTGCATTTAGGTTGTTTTTTTTTTTTAAAATTGGCTGTGCTGTGCAGCACATGGGATCTCAGTTCCCCAACCAGGGATAGAACCTGCACCCCCTGCAGTGGAAGTGCAGAGTCTTAAGCACTGGACTGCCAAGGAAGTCCCTGCATTTCTTCTTACACATATTATCATCTTCCCCTACATTAGTTATACAGTCTGTGATCATTAATTAATTAATTAATTAATTAATGGCTACCTAATATTCTATTGAGTTGAATTATCATAATTCTTAAAAATGTAGATTTTAATGTTTCACTGTAATAAATATAAAAGGGAATATGTCATGAAGATAGTTTCCCTCTCCCTAACTTTAAAAAAAAATAATTAATTAATCTGGTTGTGCTGGGTCTTAGTTGCAGCCAGTGGGCTCCTTAGTTGTGCCTCACTGGCTCCTTTAGTTGTGGCATGTGTGCTCCCTAGCTGCAGCAGGTGGGCTCCTCAGCTGAGGCTTGCTGCCTCCTTAGTTGTGGCATGCGAACTCCCAGCTGCGGCATGCGTGTGGGACCTAGCTCCCCAACCAGGGAACGAACCTGGGCCCCCTGCATTGGGAGTGCAGTCTTAACCACTGCGCCACCAGGGAAGTCTTTCTTCCTAACTTTTATAATTATTTCCTTAGGATAGATTCTTAGTAACAGAAATATTGTTTTAGTGATTAAGTATTTTTATGACTCTTGATCAATATAATCAAATATTATCCCAAGAGCATTACACTAATTCATATTGACACACTGGATGCCTTTAAATATTCTACCTACATGTTTCCTTATTACAAAAGTAATTCACACTGAAAATACTGAAGAATATAAAGAAGGCTGATAACCCTGAATTCCACTCCCCAGAGATAAGCATTTTGGTAAAATTCCTTTTGTATTGGACTACATTACCATGTTTGTCAATTTTATTTCTTTGCAATGTGTCCATTTTAAACTTGGTGATGTAGTTTAAATTATTGGTCTATAACCATCTCTTTATAAATTAAGGACATTAACTTGTCCTTTTGTTGAAAATACTTTCCCCCATTTTGTCATATGGATTTTATTTGTTTACAATAGTTTCTGACATAAGAGTCTAATATTTTAGATAATCAAGAATATTGGTACTACCCCTTGTAATTTCTTCTACTGATTTTGTGCTCTGGAAATATTTCAACCAAGCTGAGTGAAATACATATATTTTCACCTAGGGTTTTTTTTGATGGTTTTATTTTTACCAAGAGATCCTTTAAATCTTTTAGGAATGTATGCTGATGTATGAAGTGATGAAAATTGTTTTCGTCCAAATATTCAATATTTACATTCTAGGGTCTGTTTTAGGGTTATCTATTCTGGTCTCTTTTATTGGTCTGTCAATTTGTATTATTTTAACTGTTGTGCTTTCACATGTTTTAATATATTGTTGTAAGGCAAATCCCCTGCCCTATTTTGCTCTTTATCTTCAACACTTCCTTTGCTATTTTTATCTACTTATTTATGTGTAATGATGACACAGGTAATCAAAAGATAAATTACTCAGTCAATTATCTGGCAGACATGTGGTTACAGCAAAGTGAGAACACAAGCAGCTCTGTAAGTAACAGTTTTCTTAGAAACAGAAGTAAAGTTGTGGTAACTACCAAGCAAAAACCTACAGTAGATACACAAAATATAAAGAGAAGGGAATCAAACTATAGCACTATGGAAAATCATCAATTCATTAAGGAAGACAGTAGGAAAGAACTGGGAACTATTGATCCAAAGAAGCTAGAAAACATGAAAAAGATGGCATTAGTAAGTCTTTAGCTGTTATAAATTACTCTAAATGTAAATGAATTAAATTCTCCAATCAAAAGGCATGAAGTGGCTAAACAGATAAAAAAAGAACTAACTATATGTTGCCTATAGTAAGAGATTCATTTCAATTTCATGGACATACATAGGCTCAAAATAAAGAAAAAGACATTCCACACAAGTAGAAACCAAAAGGGAGCAAGGGTAGCTATACTTATATCAGACAAAATAGACCTTAACTCAAAAGCTCTAACAAGAGATAAAGAAGGCCACTACATAATGACAAAGGTGTCAATTCATCAAGAAGATTTATAACAAGCATAAATATATATGCACGCGACATCAGAACCCTCAAATATATTAAGCAAATATTAACAGATCTGAAAGGAAAATAGACAACATAATAATAGTAGGGGACTTTAGTAGCCCACTTTCAACAATGGATAGATCATCCAGGCAGAAAATCAGTAAAGAAACCTTGGACGTGAACTATACTTTAGAACAAATGGATCTAACAGATGTATACAGAACATTCTGTCCAACAGCAGCAAAAATAAAAAAACCATTCTTCTCAAGTGGACCTGGAACATTCTCCAGGAAAGATTGTGTTAGGTCACAAAATAAGTCTTAACAGGAAAAAAACTGGAAAATTCACAAATATATGGAAATTAAACACTACACTCCTAAACAACCAAAGGGTCAAAGAAGAAATCAAAAGGGAAATTAAAAAAAAAACTTGAAGTAAATGAAAATGGAAATACTACACACCAAAACCTATGGGATGTAGCAAAAGCAGTTCTAATAGAGGCATTTATAGCAATAAACACTTACATTAAGAAAAAGGAAAAATCTCAAACAAACTTCACACCTCAAGAAACTAGAAAAAGAAGTTATAAAGTAATTTTGGCAAACCTTACTTGTGAGAGCAGAATACTGAAACCTGGGGATCAAAGCAAACACAGTAAAAAAAAAAACAGCTCAGTCTTAGAAGTTCTACGAAGACCTTTATTACATTTTCTCTACTGGTATGCTGCTTTTCCCTCTTGGTCCTTCCCTTTGGATTAGGGCTGTTAAGTACAGTTAACCCCTGAACAACATGGATTTGAACTGGTGGGGTCCACTTATACACAGATTTTTCTCAATAAATACATACCACACTACCACACCATCTGCGGTTGGCTGAATACTCTGATATGGAACAGTGGATAAAGAGGGTCAACTGTAAAGTTATAGGTGGATTTTCAACCACACAGGAGTCAGTGCCCCTAACCCCCAGTTGTTCAAGGGTCAACTGTATTCAGAATCGACAAACTAATCTGTGCTTTAGAGATCAGATGCCAAACTAGGTTTAAACATACTTAATTATGGTTAATTCTTTTTGGGGTAGAAAAAGCACACTAGAAGCCAAAAATCAAGAATCTTAAATGTATGTATAACTCAATCTTAGACTTAGGATAGTAACAACATACAGCAACTAAGTACCTTATTCAAGGGTATAGCTCATAGGGTCAATTTTGAGTTTTATTCACAGGGTGGAAAATGGTTCACAATCGTAAGTCATTGATACAATGTAATAAATTACTAGCTTAAACTGTCATCTCCAAAAGATATCCTTGACAAATGACACATAAAGTAGTGGATCGTATGAATAGATGGTTCTAGTAAATTCTCATTAAAACAATCAGCATCAGAAAAAAGCAATGACAGCATTACTGAACCCAGAATGTTAGTTCTATGGGTTGGAATAATACAATTTCTCCAGACCTCAAGTTCTTTATATAAACTGGGTGTTGTGTAAGATTTTCTTTAAGGTCCTTGTCAGCTCTGAGATTTTATTAAGTGAAGGGTTACTTTTCTTGTTTTGGGTATCAATTTTACTGTCATAGATTTGGTGTTAAAGATCATTTTTCTCTCTTGCAAAATCTGTTCAGACATTGTCCAAATTATACTGTAAAAGGTGACAGGACCCTGGTGTTAAGAAATAATTTATCATAAATCATTTGGAAAAGTATATCTGGGTAAGAGTTAAGGGATTTTGCCAGATAAATTTATTATCATTTCCTCCCAAGCCTGGTTAAGTGGTAATATGAGGCATAAGTCCTGAAGCAAAAAGAATTAGCTTTAAGGAGGAATTACCAAAGTATTGGGGACAGTAAAATTTAAAGACCAATGTATATCATGGTTCAAAGCAAAGCAATTTAAAATTCAGATAAGCTATATGAAATAAATAGTGAATTCTGTGTAACTGACACCATGGTTATTCTAGTTATGACTTACAAGAGATTCATAACTGCTGCATGGAAACCATATTAAACGTTTAATTAACAACTCCTCTCATGTGTCAGTACAGAGAGAATGTTAATAACTCAGCATTTGAGTCTAATGATATATTTGTGTTCACTGTGAAGTCTGAATATAACTAATTTCCAATTTTGAATCTAAACCACTTACAAAAGAATGCTTATGCTCCTCTTAGCCTTATTATATCTGATTCCAGCCAAAATCAATGTTTTAAGTCAACCAAGAGCAGCACTTCAGATAACTAGAGAAATACTCTGAAGAAAAAGACTTAACTGTATTGTTTTAGTACCTTGGGTCTTTTTCTGTGTAAAAACGTTCATTACGCCTGTTATCACCAAAAGTGGCTCGATATACATCATGACAGCGAAGGTTCCTCTGGAAGGTGTAGAATAAAACATCTTCATCTTCTTCATCCTTTACCCATTCTAAAAGAAAATAATTAAAGAATTATATATATCCACCTACTTACAGTTTAAAAAAAAAAAAAGGCACAGTGCATTCTAATTTTGAGCGCCAAATAGAAGAGATGTGCAAGTTTATCCCTGGAAATCTAAATCTAACATAGGTTTGACTATGTCTAACCCTGTTATTTATAAGCCAGAGATATTTCCAGAGAATAAGATACTACTACATCAATTCTAAGTTTTCAAGTAGTTATTAGTCTCAGGGTACTCAAGTTTCTAAATAAGAGATGAACATTCAATATTTAAGAAAGACTTTGGTAAAGTCACATTTGCTTTCAGGAGATGAATTATGTTTAAATCTACAACCTCTAATAAATCTGAGGAAATTTTGGACCATTTTCTCTCATGCCTAAATGTTTTCTGTCTGTTTTCAAGCCACAGGATACCTCAAACTACCAAATATGGTGTTTTCTAGATCTTACCAGAAGCTGTCAATGAAAGTTTTCACACAATTACATCATGACTGCCACCTGGCTGACAGTGACTGTAAGACATTATTGTATAGTATGCATTCTGATTTTAGAGAGGTTAAAATGTACAAGAGGTACGCCTTAGAATCAATTAGATACGGTATAATTTCTATTCACTGCAAAAGCATTGTTATTGAACAATGGGGAAATATATGGCAGAAAATGAAAAGGGAGGATAAAGTATAAACATATATATCACTCAGTGATAAATGATAAAATTTAAAGTTGGTTCTATTGGTAAAAATATCATAGCTTTTATTGAATAAGTTAGTTCATCATGTTCCAGAGTTCCTTGGTAGTGACCCTGGGCAATGTGCTATAAAGGCTCAACAAGATGATGTGAAATGAAAAAATCATACCCAAGCTTAAAGTTGAATAAAATATTAAGAGACAATTTTTATGTGAAAATGTACTCTAAATAATAGCAAAGAATTACTGATATATTAACATACACTGTACAACCTGGACTCTGATCACAATACTTTTAAAAACATGAACATGAATTTGGATATTTAACTAAAGAAGGGAAGGTCTCCTGAATAAGAGGCACAGAGGAAGGTATGGAGTCCACAGGGATAAACAGATCAGGCATTCATCTTCTCATTCACTCACGTGAGCAAGTAAAAATGTTTGCAAAGTGTGGACAATTCTCTTTACTGTTGCCTTTTCAATGTAGAAGACTGTTTTGGTTGGTGGCTTACCAAAACTGGACACATTTGGGAAAGAAGCTTCCATTACAGGTTGATCACTGAGCTTCACAACTACACAGGTAGATGCTTCAGAATCTTCAGTTCTTATCTTGGCAGCTACATATTTTTCATCAGGAGCAACTCTGATACAATCAATGAAGGGTTGCTCTAATTTAAGTTCCTCCAAATTGAACAAAACTTCATAATTATCATTGTCTGCTGCATAAAGGAAAGGATAAAGGAGATAATTCCACAAAATATACTTCAAAAAATTTTAAACTGTATTTCAGTGTTTTAAACTAGCATTCCCCTTTTGTAAGAGGCTACATTTTGGCGTCTGCGAACACTGACAGCAGTTTGACGTGTACAGAAAATGGCATTAGTATTTAATACTACCCTACGCTATTCAATATTATTCAATGCATCAACCTATGTAATGTTACTTGATAGTTATAGTCTAATATTTGTAGACCATATAGAACCCAGAAAAGTAAGAAAATGTAAGTGACCCTGAATAGTCTATATAGTGCCTCGCACAGTATCCAGGATTTGGTAGATGCTCAAAAAATGCTGGTTCCCACCTCCATTCTCTCTGCCAAAGCTTTTGAATGTAGCTGTTAATTATATCTTAGGCAAACCCAGAAATTAAAAAACTACTCATTTAAAAATAGAGAAAAAAATCAGAAATTGAAAACAGATATTTTCTATACTTTTGAAAAATCACTATCAAATTTCCAATGAAAAATGTAAAACCTGAAAAATCATGTATTTCTTACAAGGAAAAACTGTTTTGTACCTTCTTCATCTTTGGAACGAACCAAACAGCAGCCCTCTTGATAATAAACAAAACCACCATGTTTAATCTGACAATGAAAAGAAACAAATGGTTTATTTAATTACAATTTATTCAATAATTTAAAAACAATTTAATTGCTTAGTGATCTGACTAGTCAAGATGAAGAAATGAGATCTTTTATAAGCAGACGTGTTGTAGTCTATGAATGAACATATAAAAAATACAAAATGAATCACTTTTTACAACATAGTGATTAAGATATGGTTTTCATATGTTTACAATCAATCACTGGAGGAGTTTCTAATACATAAATGTAAGAGGCAACAAAGAGAAGGCATTAACGAAACCTACGTCAGTTATGACTGTACAAACCATTTTAGCTTTACTTCTGGAACGTTTGACAATTAACAGAGATCAAGTGGCATCTTTAAGATAATCCAAAATGATGCAGATGCGGAAACTGTGACTTAGACTAGTCTGAAAACCCGGTCAATTACTTTCTGAGAGTCTTTCCTTTAAAATACGCTGTCACTGCCAATTGTCCACGGTTTGATCTGATTTTACACAAAGCATCTCACCCTCTGTGAGGGTGACAGATATAGACAATTTAAGATTGAAAGACTATTACCAATATATGAATCATGCTCTTGTCTAATTCCTACATATTAAATGCAACTGATTGATATGATTTCAGGTAGCTTAAGACAATTACTACTTGCTAGTTAGTGGCAAAATTTGAATCTGGAATTCCTCATTCTTAACCTATTGCTATTTCCATTCTACTACATACGTAATTTTCATTCATAAGCTGTGGTTCTGTTTTCCAATCTTATCGAAAAATTTTCAACATGCATGTTCAATCTGTTTCAACTGAATATTTATGACTGTGGTAACCACAAAACAGTCAAGCAAATACTTGGATTTCATGGTATTATACTATTTAAAGTGAATTTTCTTTTATTAAAAAAAGTACAGATAGAACAATCAAATACTTTTCAAGTAATAAAACATTATGAGTTAGTTTCATTTGAACTTCTCCTGGGAGTATTTAAAAAATTTAAAAACAGAATTGATTTTTTCCAAAAACCAGAATTAACATTATATGCTTGGAAATTCATCTTGGCTTTGATCTTTATAACTTATTTAAAGGACCATACTCAGCTTACTCTTTGTTCTTTAAGTTTTTCAGCATATTTTAAAGGCCAAAAGCAGTCTAATTTTGATGTGGGATTATGTTTATAAATCACAAGGTATTTTATTTGTATCCTGACTGGTAATATCATATTTAAAAAAATATATATATAAGATATCCTACCTCTGCATTGATGATTTCGTATTCTTCTTGTGGCTGTGTTTCTAATTTTGTTCTCACTTTTTCAAATGCATCCATGTTTTCTGAAAGGGATTTTTCGTTTTCTTGTTTAATAGGCAAAAAATCCTGGAAAAAGTTTTATTAGTATGACCATAATATTTCGACTAGGGAGAAAACCTTTGCTTTTTAAAGGTAATTATTATTTCCTTTTCATTCAAGTACTACAATGTTAGGTATATACCTATGAAATAATATGTATTTCACAGATCTTAAATGTTGTTTCATAAACTCAATAAATTATTTCCTCTTTTTCATTTAAAAATGTAAACAAGGTGGATACTTGATGACTATACTATTAATATAAATGGATAAGTCCTTAGGATGCAGTAGTACTAAGAAGCGTTGGAAAGTCTTCAGAAATACTATGAGAAAGAAGTAAAGGAAGTCCTATGAACATTTACATATTTAATAGCCAGGTGTGAGAAGTAGAAGTCTACAGAGTTTTATAAAGTACTGAAATACCTCCTACAAAGGGGAAAACGTCAAAGGGAGAGGAAGACATTATCATTATGTTCACTATTATTTTATTCACAGCAAGAGTTATGATAAGAAGTTTTTCGTACTTTTATCTTCATTAGCCATAATTTTCTTCTCGTGGAGATAAGGAATCCTCCGAATAGAACTGTTTATTAGCTCAAAAGGCAAAATAATGCTTTATAAAACAGAGCTTCTCTTTGAGGTTAAAAAAAATGATATATTCATCTTCAAAAAGGAAAAATAATGGAAAATTAGCAAGTAGAGATATAGGTGAAAGCCAAATAAAGCACTCAGTGTCTTATTAGGAGTATCTAATAAGCTACCAGCTTAAGTTGATCTCTGGTGAGCATATAAATATCATATGAATTATTAAAATTTGGATAAGGCAAAACCTCAGTTGTCAAATAAAAAAAAGGGTTGAATAATTCAACATTCCACAGGTTTCTCTTGCTTAAGGAAAATAATTCTAGCCAAGATTTTATATGTCAGCTTTCTGCCAAAGATGACAACTGTAGTGATTTGTGCCAGAGAGAGCACTAAGCCTTTGGTTAGGACCTGCAACAGCTGGTAAATATTTATTGCACAAGGGTATCCATGATACTTTACCAACAGTGTAGAGAATGTAAGCTATAAATATAGTTTTATATCACAAAGAGCTTACACAGTCTAAAATTAAACACAAGAATAAAACAGAAAAATCACCAAAGGAAATTAAATGAAAATATAATCATTCTCACAAAGTTTTTTAGACTTTTTGAGATGCTTTATGATTTGGATTAGATTCACATTATCAACAATGGCTGTTACAGTAGTCTAAATCATTCAGTCTCTACTTCAATTGAAGTCTCTACTTCAATCATAAAATTAATATGACTGAGTAATGATTTGAAATTCAAATTCTAAAGGCTCATTTTTTTTAGAATTTCTACAAAATCTAGTGTTAATCTTTAGTGAGACAAAATATCTATACCAATAATTTCCTATTATCACCCAAAGCACAAATCAGAAGATCGCTACAAATTTATCTTGAAACTATAACTTAGTGGTAGAGGCTACCTTTTCATATCCAGATATATGATTACCTATTCTCTTAATTCCTATTAGAACTTTTGAAGTAGAGTCAGGATGGCTATGAAGAGAGTATCTCTTTCTACTACCTTGCAGCTCCTAGCACACTGTATGTGAGGAGCTGGGCTCTGCCACTTTTAAACACCCATTCTTATTGAGAGCCATGGCCAATGCCGGGCTAAGGCAACAGAGCTGGGCCCAATATCTGTCCTCCTAAACTTATTTTACACTCTTGATTAACTTTTTTCTGTGTCACAAATCCAAATAAACTGAGCTTACCTGAACCAAAATAACCCTGAAAGCAATAGGATTTTTAACTGCCTTAATAAAATGGAAGTAGAATTCGAGAGTTTTGTAAATAATTCCTCAAAAGGAATTACTTCCAGGGAAACTGAGATTTTATATAATAATCATAAAGTACTCCAAATGGGTTTTCGTTTACGTTCCGTCCCCAAGAATACCCACTGGGTGTTTTAAGCTTTCATTTCAATGCCAGCTAGCATTACCATTAGGGTATGCAGCTAAACCTATCCATTTTAGCCAAGTATCTTAATGCAGGGGTTCCCAACCTCTGGGCTGCTAACTGGTACCTGTCTGTCGCCTGCTAGGAACCGGGCCATACAGCAGGAGGTGAGCGGCAGGCGAGCGAGCAAAGCTTCATCTGCTGCTCCCCATTGCTCACATCACTGCCTGAACCATCACTCGCACTACTGCCTGAACCATTCCCCCCAATGCTCGCATTACCACCTGAACCATCGCTAGCATTAGCACCTGAACCATCCCCCCAGCCCCGGTCCATGAAAAAATTGTCTTCCACAAAACTGGTCCCTGGTGCCAAAGACTGGGGAACACTGTCTTAATACATGAATAGTCTATTGGTTTTAAGGGAATATACTACCTAAAGGAGTTGAGGTGAGGAGAGCTTTAAATTTTAAGAAAGTTACATGTACAGTATCACTCAATTAGTGGAAAAAAGCAGCATTCCTTCCCACCTTCTGGGTCGCCAACCACAAAACCATTTTACACAGAAACTCATAAGACAAGAGAATGGAATATGTAAACTTCACATTTTATTAATTAATTTATTTTTTGGCTACACTGCGTGGCATGCAGGATCTTAGTTCCCCAACCAGGGATCAAACCCGTGCCCCCTGCAGTGGAAGCGTGGAGTCTTAACCACTGGACTGCCAGGAAAGTCTCTGTAAACTTTATTATAGCAAATAATAATGAACTCTACAAACAAAAAACAGCACAACAGAAGAACAGTGGGCAGCTTTTAGTCAAGATGGTGCCATTAATTAATGGCTCATTCCAAGCCTGGGGCAGGAGGAGTAAAAAGTAGGCTTAGGTCATTTTGTGTCAGAAAGCAAGAAGTGTTCAAAGGTTCATGGAGATGTGTCAAAAGAACACAAAGGCCAGTTTAAAGGGGTTCCTACTAGCCACATTTGGAACAGTTTGAGCATCAAAAACAATAATGACTGTAATTGATTATAATAAACTGAAAAAAATAAAAACAATAATTTAAAAAGAAGCAAAAAACAAAACACACACCTAACTAAAGTAAAAAAAATAATAATAATAAAAAATAAAAAACAAAAAAAGGGGGAAACTCTTCTTAACAGAATACTACCACCTAATAAATGTAGAAAGAATAATAGAAATAGAAAATCATTAGCACCCCCCAGTGAAACAAATGATTAGAGTAAAGATCATCCATGGTTATTAAACTCATTAGATGAAATGATGTCAGGTAATAAAATATTTGCACAAAGTATTACCCTAAGTCTACTTAGTAACTGCAAAGGGAATAATGGCCCATTAACAATGGAGAGAACTAGCAGTTACCACCTTAACTGAAATTACCAAGCTTAGCATCATTAACAGTGGGACGAACTGAGATTATGTGTCTCCTGAAATAATGTAATATGAAACATTTCAATTTAAGACAGAAAAAGAGAAGAGTAAACCTAAAGGAACTAGAAGAAAGGAAATAAAATTAATTTATTTCAATTAAATCGATACAGTAATTAACGAGAAGACTAACAAAATAAAAAAGTTGGTTCTTTTAAAAAATGTACTAAGAAAGACATGTATAGCAAAACTGATTAAAAAAAAGATAAAACATTACGAATGAAAAAGTTGGCATAATTACAGATATAGTAAAGATTATTAAAACTTACAATAACATTCTTTATGCTAATATATTTGAAAACATGATAAAATGGATAATATTCCAGAAAATAAATTACCAAAACCAAGTCAAAAAAAAGAAAAGCTGTATAAGCTAATAAATATCAAAGAAATTGATAACTAAGTGTTCCCTTCTTAAAAGAGACACAAAACCCAGATACTTTCAAAGTTAGCTTTCTCTAATCCTCAAGGGAAAAATAATCTCATATGTCAACTATTTAAGAAAAAAAATGCCAACTATTTAAAACTACTCAACTTATTTTATCAGGCTAATATAACCCTGACACTAAAACTAGACAGTGACAATATTAGACAATTAAAAACCAATCTTACTGTAAAATATGGATTGAAAAAACTCTAAAATAAAATTCATAAATCAATGTATTTTTAAAAAGCACAAAATAAAAACAATAATAGTAACAATAAAATCCTATGTGATCAAGTAGGATTTACCTTAAGAATGAAAGGATGGTTCAATGTTAGAAAAATCCATCAATCACAAATAAAGGAAATAAATCTTAGGCCCATTTCAATTAATGCAGAAAAAAACAGAAAATAATGCACTTAAAAAATGATAAAAACCTTAAATTAGGAATAGAGAGGGACTTCCTTGACTTAATGATCTCTGTGTTTTTTTACACAAAACCATACTAATCATCTGTGAAACTCTTTTCAAGACTCTTAATTATATTCATTTAAAGTATCTAGTTATATTTGCTGTTTATTTTCTTACTCAAAAAGTGACTGTTAAATGAAGGAAAGTGATTGTTTCCAATGCTCCCTGCTTCTAATTTCTCTCCTTGAGCCCAGTAAGATTTTTGCCCTTCTCATTCCACTGACTGCTCTTGTCAAGGTCACTGATGGCCAGAGATATCATGGGGGGCAGAGACAAGATGGCAGAGTAGAAAGATGTGAGCTCACCTCTTCTTATGAAAACACCCAAATCACAACTAACTGCTGAACAACACTGACAAAAAAATCCTGGAACCTACCAAAAGAAAGATATCCTACACCCAAAGACAAAGAAGCCACAACGAGATGGTAGGAGGTGGGCAATTGTGATAAATCAAATACCATACCCATCGGGTAGATGACCCACAAACTGGAAAATAATTGTATCACAAAAGTTCTTCCACAGGGGCAAAAGTTCTGAGCCCCACATCAGGCTCACCAGCCTGGGCGTCCGGCAATGGGAGGAGCCCCCAGAGAATCTGGCTTTGAAGGTCAGCAGGTTTTGATAGCAGGAATTCCACAGGACTAGGGGAAACAGAAACTGCACTCTTGGAGGGCGCACACAAAGTCTCATGTGCGCCAGGACCAAGGGAAAAAAGAAATGACCTCAAAAGAGCCTGGGCCAGACCTACTGGCTGGTATTGGAGGGTCTTCTGTGGAGTCAGGGGGTGGCTGTGGCTCACTGTGGGGACAAAGACACCGGCAGCAGTAGTTCTGGGGAGTACTCATTGGCGTGAGCCCTACTGGTGGCTGCAATTTTCTCACCAAGACCTGGCCCCACACAACAGCCTGTAGGCTCCAGTGCTGGGACATCTCAGGCCAAACAACCAACAGGGCAGAATCACATCAGCAGACAGGCTGCTTAAAGTGCTCCTGAGCACACAGCTTCCTGCTAAACACACCCCTTGACATGGCCCTGCCCACCAGAGGGACAAGACCCAGCCCCACCCACCAGTGGGCAGGAACCAGTCCTTCCCACCAGGAAGGCTGGACAAGCCTCTTAGGCTCATCCACCAGCGGGCAGACAGCAGAAGCAAGAAGAACTACAATTCTGTAGCCTGTGGAACAGAAACCATAATCACAGGAAGTTAGACAAAATGAGATGGCAGAGGAATATGTCCCAAATGAAGGAACAAGATAAAACCCCAGAAAAACATCTAAGTGAAGTGGAGATAGGCAATCTACCTGAAAAAGAATTCAGAGTAATGATAGTAAAGATGATCCAAGATCTTGGAAAAAAAAATGAAGGCACAGATTGAGAAAATACAAGAAATGTTTAACAAAGACAGAGAAGAACTAAAGAACAAACAAACAGGGGCTTCCCTGGTGGTGCAGTGGTTGAGAGTCTGCCTGCCAGTGCAGGGGACACAGGTTCGAGCCCTGGTCTGGGGGGCTCCCACGTGCCGCGGAGCGGCTAGGCCTGTGTGCCACAACTGCTGAGCCTGCGCGTCTGGAGCCCGTGCTCCGCAACGGGAGAGACCGCTACAGTGAGAGGCCCGCGCACCGCGATGAAGAGTGGTCCCCGCTTGCCGCAACTAGAGAAGGCCCTTGTACAGAGGCGAAGACCCAACACAGCCATAAATGAATGAATAAATAAATAAATGAATAAAAAAAATTAAAAATGTCTATTTAAAAAAAAAGAACAAACAGATGAACAATACAATAACTGAAATGAAAAATACACTTGAAGGAATCAATAGCAGAATAACTGAGGCAGAAGAACGGATAAGTGAGCTGGAAGATATAAGGGTGGAAATCACTGCTACGGAACAGAATAAAGAAAAAAGAATGAAAAGAAATGAGGACAGTCTAAGAGACCTCTGGGACAACATTAAAGGTACCAACATTCACATTATAGGGATCCCAGAAGAACAAGACAGAGAGAAGGGACCTGAGAAAATATCTGAAGAGATAATAGCTGAAAACTTCCCTAACGTGGGAAAGGAAACAGTCACTCAAGTCCAGGAAGCACAGAGAGTCCCAGGCAAGATAAACCAAAGGAGGAACATTCCAAGACACATAGTAATCAAATTGACAAAAATTAAAGACAAAGAAAAAATAATAAAAGCAACAAGGGAAGAGCAACAAATAACATACAAGAGAATTCTCATAAGGTTATCAGCTGATTTCTTAGCAGAAACTCTGCAAGCCAGAAGGGAGTGGCAGGATATATTTAAAGTGATGAAAGGGAAGAACCTACAACCAAGAATGCTCTAATCAGCAAAGCTCTCATTCAGATTCAGTGGAGAAATCAAAAGCTTTATAGACAAGCAAAAGCTAAGAGAATTTGGCACCACCAGACCAGCTTTGCAACAAAAGCTAAAAGAACTTCTCAAGGCGGAAAAGAAAAGGTTACAACTAGAAACAAGAAAATTAAGAATGGAAAAGCTCACTGGTAAAGGCAAACATACAGTAAAGGTAGGAAATCATCCACATACAAATATGATATCAAAACCAGCAATCGTGAGAAGAGGAGAGTACAAATGCAGGATATTGGAAATGGATTTGAAATTAAAAGACCAGCAACTTAAAACAATCCTGTTTACATATAGACTGCTATATCAAAACCTCATGGTAACTGCAAACCGAAAATCTACAATAGATACACACACAAAAAAGAAAAAGGAATCCAAACACAACAGTAAAGTTAGTCATCAAATCACAAGAGAACAAAAGAGGAAGGGTCAAAAAAACACCTACAAAAACAAATCCAAAACAATTAACAAAATGGCAATAAGAACACACATGTCGATAATTACTTTAAATGTAAATGGATTAAATGATCCAACAAAAGACAAAGACTGGTTAAATGGATACAAGAATAAGACCCATATATATGTTGTCTACAAGAGATCCACTTCAGATCTAGGGACACATACAGACTGAAAGTGAGGGGATGGAAAACGCTATCCCATGCAAATGGAAATAAAAGAAAGCTGGAGTAGCAATACTCATATCAGACTAAATAGACTTTAAAATAAAGAATGTTAAAAGAGACAAGGAAGGATACTACATAATGATCAAGGGATCAATCCAAGAAGAAGATATACCAATTATAAATATACATGCACCCAACATAGGAGCACCTCAATACATAAGGCAACTGCTAACAGCTCTAAAAGAGGAAATCAACAGTAACACAATAATAGTGGGAGACTTTAACACCCCACTTTCATCAACGGACAGATGATCCAGACAGGAAATCAATAAGGAAACACAGGCCTTAAATGACACATTAGACCAGATGAACTTAATTGATATTTACAGAGCATTCCATCCAAAAGCAGCAGAATACACATTCTTCTCCAGTACCCATGGAACAATCTCCAGGACTGATCACACAGTGGGCCACAAAGCTAACCTTGGTAAATTTAAGAAAAGTGAAATTGTACTAAGAATCTTTGCCAACTACAGTGCTAGGAAAAGAAAACTGTAAAAAAACCTGTAAAACAAAACAAAACAAAAAACTGTAAAAAACACAAACATGTGGAGACTAAACAACTAAACAATTGTTTAGTGATGGATCACTGAAGAAATCAAAGAGGAAATCAAAAAATACCTAGAGGGCTTCCCTGGTGGCGCAGTGGTTGAGAGTCTGCCTGCCGATGCAGGGGACACGGGTTCGAGCCCTGGTCTGGGAAGATCCCACATGCCGCGGAGCAACTGGGCCCGTGAGCCACAATTGCTGAGCCTGCGCGTCTGGAGCCTGTGCTCCACAACAAGAGAGGCCGCGATGGTGAGAGGCCCGCGCACCGTGATGAAGAGTGGTCCCCACTTGCCGCAACTGGGGAAAGCCCTCGCACAGAAACGAAGACTCAACACAGTCATAAATAAATAAATAAATAAATAAAAGAACGTGAATTTCTAAAAAAAAAAATAAAAAATAAAATACCTAGAGACAAATAAAAACAAAAGCACGCCAATCTAAAACCTATGGGACGCAGCAAAAGCAGTCTTAAGAGAGAAGTTTATAGCAATAAAATCTTACCTCAGGAAACAAGAAAATCTCAAATAAACAACCTAACCTCACACCTAAAGCAAATAGAGAAAGAAGAACAAACAAAACTCAAAGTTAGTAAAAGGAAAGAAATCATAAAGATCAGAGCAGAAATAAATGAAATAGAGACAAAGAAAACAACAGAAAAGACCAATGAAACTAAAAGTTAGTTCTATGAAAAGATAAACAAAATTGATAAACCTTTAACCAGACTCATCAAGAAAAAAAGGTAGAGGGCTCAAATCAATAAAATTAGAAAAGAAAAAGGAGAAGTTACAATGGATACCACAGAAATACAAGGGATCATAAGAGACTACTACAAGCAACTATATGCCAATAAAATGGACAACCTAAAAGAAATGAACAAATTCTTAGAAAGGTACAATCTCCCAAGACTGAACCAGGAAGAAATCGGAAATATAAACAGACCAATCACAAGTAGTGAAATTGAAATCTGTGATTAAAAAACTCCCAACTAACAAAAGTCCAGGACCAGATGGCTTCACAGGTGAATTCTATCAAACATTTAGAGAAGAGTTAACACCTATCCTTCTGAAACTCTTCCAAAAAACTGCAGAGGAAGGAACACTCCCAAACTCATTCTATGAGGCCACCATCACCCTGATACCAAAATCAGACAAAGATACCACAAAAAAAAGAAAATTACAGGCCAGTATCACCGATGAAGACAGATGCAAAAATCTTCAACAAAATATTTGCAAACTGAATCCAACGATATATTAAAAGGATCATACACCATGAAAAAGTGGGATTTATCCCAGGGATGCAAGGATTTTTCAATATCCACAAAACAATCAGTATGACACACTACATCAACAAATTAAAGAATAAAAACCATATGATCTCAATAGAAAAAGCTTTTGACAAAATTCAACACCCATTTATGATGATAACTCTCCAGAAAGTGGGTATAGAGAGAACATACCTCAACATAATAAAGGCCATATATGACTAAACTATAGCTAATATCAAACTCAGGGGTGAAAAGCTGAAAGTATTTCCTCTAAGATCAGGAACAAGACAAGGACGTCCACTCTTGTCACTTTTATTCAACATAGTTTTGGAAGTCCTAGGCATGGCAATCCAAGAAGAAAAAGAAATACAAGGAATCCAAATTGGAAAAGAAGAAGTAAAACTGTCACTGTTTGCAGATGACATGATGCTATCCATAGAAAATTCTGAAGAAGCTACCAGAAAACTACTAGAGCTCATCAATGAATTCAGTGAAGTTGCAGGATACAAAATTAATACCCAGAAATCTGTTGCAGTAACAACAAAAGATCAGAAAGAGAAATTAAAGAAACAATCCCATTTACTCTTGCATCAAAAAGAATAAAATACCTAGGAATAAACCTACCTAAGGAGACAAAAGACCTATAACCCCAAAACTATAGGACACTGATGAAAGAAATCGAAGATGACACAGACGGAGACATACCATGTTCTTAGACTGTAAGAATCAATACTGTCAAAATGACTATACTACCAAGGCAATCTACAGATTCAATGCAATCCCTATCAAATTACCAATGGTATTTTGCACAGAACTAGAACAAAAAATTTTTAAATTTGTATGGAGACACAAAAGACCCTGAATAGCCAAAGCAATCTTGAGAAAGAAAAACAGAGCTGGAGGAATCAGGCTTCCTGGCTTCAAATTATACTGCAAAGTTACAGTAATCAAGACAGTATGGTACTGGCACAAAAACAGAAATACAGATCAATGGAACAGGATAGAAAGCCAAGAGATAAACCCACGCACCTATGGTCAATTAATCTACAACAAAGGAGGAAAGACTACACAATGGAGAAAAGGCAGTCTCTTCAATAAATGGTGCTGGGAAAACTGGACAGCTACATGTAAAAGAATGAAATTAGAACACTCCCTAACACCATACACAAAAATAAACTCAAAATGGATTAAAGACCTAAATGTAACAGCAGATACTATAAAACTCTTAGAGGAAAACATAGGCAGAACACCCTTTGACATAAATCGCAGCAATATCTTTTTCAATCCGTCTCCCAGAGTAATGGAAATAAAAACAAAAATAAACAAATGGAACCTAATTAAACTCAAAAGCTTTTGCACAGCAAAGGAAACCATAAACAAAACGAAAAGACAACCCACAGAATGGGAGAAAATATTTGCAAAGATGCGATCAACAAGGGATTAATCTCCAAAACTTACAAACAGCTCATGTGGCTCAATATCAAAAATACAAACAACCCAATCAAAAAATGGGCAGAAGACCTAAATAGACATTTCTCCAAAGACATACAGAGGGCCAAGAGGCACATGAAAAGATGCTCAACATCACTAATTATTAGAGAAATGCACATCAAAACTACAATGAGATATCACCTCACACCAGTCGGAATGGTCATCATCAAAAGTCTACAAACAATGCATGCTGGAGAGGCTGTGAAGAAAAGGGAACCCTCCTACACTGTTGGTGGGAATGTAAATTGGTACAGCCACAATGGAGAACAATATGGAGGTTCCTTAAAAAACTAAAAATAGAGCTACCATATGATCCAGCAATCCCACTCCTGGGCATATATCTGGAGAAAACCATGGTTTGAAAGGATGCATACACCCCTGTTCATTGCAGTGCTGCTTACAATAGCCAAGAATGGAAGCAACCTAAATGCCCATCGACAGAGGAATGGATAAAGAAGATGTGGTATATATATATATATACATTGGAATATTACTCAGCCATTAAAAAGAATGAAATAGTGCCCTTTGCAGCAACATGGATGGACCCAGAGATTATCATACTAAGTGAAGTCAGACAGAGAAAGGCAAATGTCATATGATATCGCTTATGTGCGGAATCTTAAAAAAACGATACAAATAAACTTATTTCCAAACTGAAACAGACTCACAGGCTTAGAAAACAAACTTATCATTTGGGACTTCCCTGGTGGCACCAGGAAGAATCTTCCTGTCAATGCAGGGGACATGGGTTCAATCCCTGGTCCGGGAAGATCCCACATGCCGCGGAGCAACTAAGCCTGTTCGCCACAACTACAGAGCCTGAGCTCTAGAGCCCGCGCTCCACAACTACTGAAGCCCAGGCGCCCTACAGCCCATGAGCCACAACTACTGAGCCCACGCGCCACAACTACGAAGCCTGCGTGCCGCGACTACTGAGCTCACGTGCTGCAACTACTGAAGCCCGCGTGCCTAGAGCCCGTGCTCTGCAATAAGAGAAGCCACCACAATGAGAAGCCCATGCACTGCAACAAGAAGTCCACGCCCCACGATGAACAGTAGCCCCCATTCACCACAACTAGAGAAAAGCCCGCACGCAGCAACGAAGATCCAATGCATCCAAAAAATAAATAAAATTAAAAAAAAAAGAAAACAAACTTACGGCTAACAAAGGGGAAAGGTGGGTGGGGGGAGGGATAAATTGGGAGTTTGGGATTGACATATACACACTACTATATTTAAAATAGATAACAAACAAGGACAGCACAGGGAACTCTGCTCAATATTCTGTAATAACCTAAGTGGGAAAAGAATTTGAAAAAGAATAGATACATGTATATGTATAACTGAATCACTCTGCTGTACACCTGAAACACAACACTGTTAATGAACTATACTCCGATATAAAATAATAATTAAAAAAATAAGATATTACTTCATTTAAAAAAAAGGTCACTGATGGCCACTACATCACAAAGTACAAATGTTAATTCTAGGTATTCACAGTACTTGACCTATCAGCATTATGAAACAGTTGATCACTTCCTCCTCCTAAAAACACTTTTCTTCACTTGGCTTCCAGGACACCTCATTCTCATTGTTTGCCTCCTATCTCACTGGCCCTTCTCAGTGTCTTTAGCTAGTTCCTACTCAACTCCTTGGCTCTTACCATCAAAATACCCTGGACCACTTCTTTACCTATAGTGTGCACTAATTCCTTTGGTGATCTCATCCAGTCTCATGACACTAAAAGCTATTTACGTGCAGAGGACTCCTAAATTTATATATCTAACAAGTATGTCAAAAAATGTCTAAAACTGAACATCCAATTTCCCCATGTACCCTCTCCCCACAAAAATCTCCTGTTCTGTAGGCAATCTTTCCCATTTTCATAAATAACTCTCTTTCCAAGCTGCTCATGCTTGAAAGTATTAGTCTTCTTTGCCTTTCTCTCTTGCCACAATCAAGTGATCTGCAAACCTTGTCAATTCTACTTTCAAGATATATCTAGAATCTGACCACTTCTCACACTTGTACTATTCTGGTGGTACCAGTATCGTTTCTCCTTTGGATTACTGCAATAGCCAAAATGCTCTGTTTCTGCCTCTGCCTTCCACAGTCTATTTTCAACAAAGGAACTAGAGTGAGCCTGAAGTCAGATTATATCACTCCTTCACTCAAAACCCCATCCAATGGTTTTCCCATCTCATTCAAGAGGAAAAATCCTTATAATGGTCTACAAGAGCCTAAAGGATCTTGCCCCATTACCTTGCTGACCTCATCTGCTACTACATTCCTCCCTCATCCACTTACTCTGAGCCACACTGGCCTCTTTGATGTTTCTTGAATATGTCAGGCTTGCTCCCACCTCACTTTCTTAGAACTTACTGTGTCCTATGCCCAAACAGCTACTTGAAGCTATTGCTCAAATGTCATCTCAGTTAGGCTTGCCTTGACCACTCCACTAAAATCACAGTTCACCCTATCCCAACATGGCCTATCTAATCTTTCCTTGTCCTATTTTATTTTTCATTGTGCTTATTGCCTCTGACATACTTTATATTTTACTCACATATTTCTTTATTCTTTCTCTCTCCCTAGAAGCAGAATGATAAGCTCCATGAAGGCAGGTATCTTTGTTTCCTTTGCTCAATGCTATATACTCAATGGGTAGAATGATGCATAGTAGGTGTTCAACAAATAATTGCTGAATTGAATGAAACATAGAGAGCACAAAACATAAAAATTTAAAGACTTATTTAACAAAAGACATCATAAACAAAGTGAAAAGACAGCACAAATATATAGAGAAGATATCTACGCACAAATAAAACACAAAGGATATGTAAAAAACTTCTATGAATCAGTAAGAAAAAGACAAACTCAATAGGAAAAACGGTCAAACATCATCAATAAGCAATTCAGGAAGACAAAACCTATGGTGTCAATAAACATATGAAAAGATGCTCAACCTCATTATTAGGGCAATGAAAATTAAGCAACAATGACATACTATTTACCCATCAGCAGGGCAAAAAGGTCTGATAATATCAAATGTTATTCAAGATATAGAGATAGAATTCTTATATATTCCTTTCTATCTTGATTGTAAGATAGTTCTATCAATTCAGAAATTAATTTAACAAGAAACATTACGATGTGAATACAATTAGGAATTCCAATTCTAGATACAGACTCTAGAGAAAGACAAGCACACATGGATAAGGAGATACATACAAGATTGTGCTCTGCAGCTTTTTTTGGGTAAGTCTGGAAATTGGAAACAACCTACATGCTTGTCCAAAGAAAACAGATTAATTGTGGCATATCATAGAATACTACGCAGCAGTTGTAAAAAATGAAACAGAGATACATATATTAATGTGGAACCTCAAAATCAGAATGTTGAACAGCAAAGCAAGTTATACAATTATATGTACATTATTTACCTAAAGTTGTAAAACATGCAAAACAATATTATATATCATCAGTGGATACAAATATATATGCTACCAAATTACATAAAAATAGAATGGAAAGAGGTTAAGGACAATGATCACCACTGGGGAGGTAAGGAAGATAATGTGATCAGGGAAGTACACAGGAGTCTTCAAATACATCTGTAACTTTTTTGGTTAAGAAAAAAGTCACACTGAGTAGTGGATACATGGGTATTTGCTATGATATTCTCTCTCTCTCTTTGTTTTGACTTATAATAAAAGATATTTAAAAGAAAGATGATGTGAATCAGGTTACCTGAGGTTTGGTTCTGACTCCATTAATTTTTATAATTTTTAAAAATTTTATCTTGGGCTCAGTGACTTTAGTTTTTTCATTTGTAAAGAAAGAACTCACACATTTCCTGATTTCAAAACTTACTAGAATGCTATGGCAATCAAGAGTGTAGTACTGGCCTAACGACAGACATACAGATCAACGGGATAGAACTGACAGTCCAGAAATAAACCCTTTCATTTATGGTCAGTAGATTTTTGATAAGCGTGCTAAGAAAATTAGATGGGAAAAGAACAGTCTTTTCAACAAATGATGCTGGGCTAAGTGGATATTCACAAGCAAAATAATGAAGTCAAACTCCGATCCTTCACAGCACATACAAAAAATAAATTCAAAATAGACCAAAGACCTAAAGAAAGCTCAGACTAGATGAATTCTTTGGTCTTTCTTCAAGCAATAAAATTTATGGCTACATGAAAAGAAAAAAATCATTCATTCAACTAATAACTCATCTACAAACATTTATTGCTTATCTAGTATGTGGCAGTCATTAATGCTACATGTTGGGCATATAAAGATGTACATTGTAAAATTCTTGTCTTCAGGGACTTCCCAATCTAATGGAAAGAGGAAAAAAATTTAAATAATAATAATTATATAATAATAATAAATAGCATAGAAGTAAATACAGTGTCACGCCTTTTATGGCTTCAACCACTACCTACACATGGAACACTCTTTCCAACTTCCAGACTCATGTATCCAGCTGATGAGTAAAATCTCCACATCAGTAGTGAGTTACATTTACTCCTTCTCCTTCCTCACCCTTAACATCTGAGTAACGGTAAGGCTATACATGTGACTGTGAAATAAGTCTGTTCGAAACATAAAGATGATCCACATGTATTTTCAAATGTGATTTTGAGAAGTTAACATGATGTCTATTCCAGTAAGGGGGATATCACCCTGTAATCAAATACAATAAGAAATCGGAGGGAATTCCCTGGCGGTTCAGCAGTTAGGACTCGGTGCTTTCACTCCCGTGGCCCAGGTTCAATCCCTGGTTGGGGAACTCTACTAAGTGGGATAAATAAAGATCAGAGTAGCTTTGTGTCAGTTTAGGTCAGGTTTTGCCAAAAAAAAAAAAAAAATAAGTAAGTACTTTTGTAAGGGACTTCTGGATTTTAGAATCCAAATAGATCAGAGATTATCACTCTATGTTCTCTATTATTCTACTAAAATGCCCCAAATTAAATGTAATCACTCTGTAACTGTGCAAGTTTGACTGATTCTATCTCTTCAATCCTCCCTCAAATCTTACACTTTTCTCCATTTTTCTGGCTATGTCCTTAGTTTAGGCTCTCATCTTCATTCACCTTACTGACAAGGCTTTCTACTTCCAATCTATTTTCTGCAATTCTGTCAGAGTGATTCTTCTAAAATGCAAATCTGATTGAATCTACATTTTTCAATGACTTTCTATTGCTTTTAGGATGCAGTTCAAATTTCTCACAAGATTTACACAACTGCCTATACATGATCTGGCCCCTGCTTACTTCTTCTGGTTCATCTTTGACCATTTGGGCTACAGTACTTGTAGGGATTGCCCTCTCTCAATGTGGGGCTCTTACAAATGTTGTTCCCTGTGCCTGGTATTACCTTAACTACACTCTCAGTCCTTTCTGTTTTGTCTAGCTCAATCCTTTATTTGGGGACTTAGGTTCAAGAATTACACTGCAACCCACAGAATGGCATTCTATAAAATACATGTAGGCCCCTATTTATGGGGACAGTCATTCACTCAACATTATTTATTACTATGTCATGCACTGTCTCAGACAATAGGGAAGCAATATTGAACTGACAGACATGGACCCTGCACTTATGGAGTTTACATTTTAGCTGGGAAGACAAAACAAAAAAGGACACTGACAAATGAAGTAATAATTGTGGTAAAGTAGTGAGACGGAAACAAGGTTAAGGTTAAAAATGAGCTTCAGTTACTGTGATTACCATGGTCAGAAATGGCCTTTCTCAGGAGGTAACATTTAATCAAGACATAAAATAGGAAAAGGAACTAGACATGCAGGCATGCATGGGATTAGGGATTAGTATGTAAAGGTCCTGAGATAGATGGGAAAGAGTTCTGTTCTTTGATCCAGGAGATAACCGTTGTAGCTTGACCAAAGTGAATGTGGGCAAAGTGGCAAGAAATGAGATCAGGGCTAGATCTTGCAGAGTCTTGGGGAACATGACTAGGAAAATGGAGTTTATGTTTATGTGTTAAGAACTTCTGTAAGGGTTTTAAGCTACAGAATGACATGATTTAATTTGTATTTTAAGATCACTCTTCCAAATGTATGAAAATGTGTTGGAAGGGAAGAGGCAAGCAAGAAACCTAGTTAGGTGGCTTCACCAGTTGTCCAGGTGAAAAATAACTGAGTGATGATGGTATAGATGGAAAAATATGGACAGATTCACCATACATTTTGGAGGTTAATGCAATGTGTTTCTGAAAGCATGTCAGACATGATGGTATACATGACTTGGGGTATATGAATATTTAATTAGAAAGAATATAACTAGCACATCAGACTGGTGACTTACTATTATTCCTTGGGATGAGACAAGTTGGTTAAACAAAAATAATTAAGTAAATAATAGGCTAGACGGTATAGTGCCATGGTAAAAATCATGAAGCTAGTTTGGTATGCACTGTTAACAGATGTGATGGCAGGGTAAAGGAACAGGAGGAATAAAACATGTTTCCCCATGTTCTGCCTTGACCAACTGAGTACAGACCAGTGAGATAAAGAAGAGCTGAGTCAGGGCTGGGAAAGTTGAAGTTCAACTGTGGACAGTCTGAGAAGTCAGTAAGATGTCCAACTGGAGATTAATTCTGTGCAGCACAGAGGTGTGGGATGACCATAATAACTGCTATGGTACTAAGCCCATGGAAATGGACAAAATTACTTAGGAAGAAATTAAGGAGAGAAAAAAGCGCCAGGACCAAGCCCTGAGAAACTTCGCAGTTGAGAAGTCATATGGAAGAAAAGTTACAAAAGGAGATTGAGAAGGGTTGGTTTGTAAAGTAGGAGGAAAACGTGGAGTCAAGAGGCCAAAAGAGTGTTTCAAGGAGGGAATGGTCAAGCATGTCAAATCTGCTGAGAGCACCTCTGAGATGAGGAAAGGGAAGTGTCTACTAGGTTGAAATATATCACATCGTTGGTGACAATGACAGAGGTTTTAATGGAGGAGGGGAGCCATACTCCAGCAGGTTAAAGAGTAAATGGAAAGTGGAGAAAAAAACAAAAAATAAAGAAGTGGTAGCTACGTACAATCCGGCAGCCTGTGGAACAAACACCACATTAACAGAAAGACAGACAAGATGAAAAAGCAGAGAGCTATGTACCAGATGAAAGAACAAGATAAAACCCTGGAAAAACAACTAAGCGAAACGGAGGCAATCTTTCAGAAAGACAATTCAGAGTAATGACAGTGAAGATGATCCAGGACGTCAGAAAAAGAATGGAGGCAAAGATCGAGAAGATGCAAGAAATGTTTAATAAAGATCTAGAAGAATTAAAGAACAAACAAACAGAGATGAAGAATACAATAACTGGAATGAAAAACACACTAGAAGGAATCAATAGCAGAATAACTGAGGCAGAAGAATGGATAAGTGACCTGGAAGACAGAATGGTGCAATTCACTGCTGCGGAACAGAATAGAGAAAAAAGAATGAAAAGAAATGAAGACAACCTAAGAGACCTCTGGGACAACATTAAAAGCAACAACATTCGCATTATAGGGGTCCCAGAAGGAGAAAAGAAAGAGAGAAAGGACCCAAGAATATATTCGAAATGATTATAGTTGAAAACTTCCCTAACATGGGAAAGGAAACAGCCACCCAAGTCCAGGAAGTGCAGAGAGTCCCATACAGGATAAACCCAAGGAGAAACATGCCAAGACACATAGTAATCAAATTGGCAAAAATTAAAGACAAAGAAAAATTACTGAAAGCAGCAAAGGAAAAACGACAAATAACATACAACAGAACTCCCATAAGGTTAACAGCTGATTCTCAGCAGAATCTCTACAAGCCAGAAGGGAGTGGCATGATATAATTAAAGTGATGAAAGGGAAGAACCTACCACCAAGATTACTCTAACCGGCAAGGATCTCATTTAGATTTGATGGAGAAATCAAAAGCTTTACAGACAAGCAAGAGCTAAGAGAATTCAGCACCACCAAACCAGCTCTACAACAAATGCTAAAGGAACTCCTCTAAGTGGGAAACACAAGAGAAGAAAAGGACCTACAAAAACAAACCCAAAACAATTCAGAAAAAGGTCATAGGAACATACATATCGATAATTACCTTAAACATGAATGGATTAAAGGCTCCAACCAAAAGACACAGGCTTGCTGAATAGATACAAAAACAAGACCCATATTTATGCTGTCTACAAGAGACCCACTTCAGACCTAGGGACACATACAGACTGAAAGTGAGGGGATGGAAAAAGATATTCCATGCAAATGGAAATCAAAAGAAAGCTGGAGTAGCTATACTCATATCAGATAAAATAGACTTTAAAATAAAGAATGTTACAAGAGACAAGGAAGGATACTACATAATGATGAAAGGATCAATCCAAGAAAAAGATATACCAATTATAAATATACATGCACCCAACATAGGAGCACCTCAATACATAAGGCAACTGCTAACAGCTCTAAAAGAGGAAATCAACAGTAACACAATAATAGTGGGGGACTTTAACACCTCACTTACACCAATGGACAGATCATCCAAACAAAAAATTAATAAAGAAACACAAGCTTTAAATGACACAATAGAACAGATAAATTTAACTGATGTTTATAGGACATTCCATCCAAAAACAGATTATACTTTCTTCTCAACTGCGCACACAACATTCTCCAGGATAGATCACATCTTGGGTCACAAATCAAGCCTCAGTAAATTTAAGAAAATTGAAATCATATCAAGCATCTTTTCTAACCACAATGCTATGAGATTAGAATTCAATTACAGGGAAAAAAACGTAAAAAACACAAACACATGGAGGCTAAACAATACGTTACTAAATAACCAAGAGATCACTGAAGAAATCAAAGAGGAAATAAAAAAAACCGAGTGACAAATGACAATGAAAACACAACAATCCAAAACCTATGGGATGCAGCAAAAGCAGTTCTAAGAGGGAAGTTTGTAGCTATATAAGCCTACCTCAAGAAACAAGAAAAATCTCAAATAAACAATCGAACTTTACACCTAAAGGAACTACAGAAAGAAGAATAAACAAAACCCAAAGTTAGCAGAAGGAAAGAAATCATCAAGATCAGAGCAGAAATAAATGAAATAGAAACAAAGAAAGCGAGAGCATTAACCAAGATGGCGGAGTAGAAGGACATGCTCTCACTCCCTCTTGCGAGAGCACCAGAATCACAACTGGCTGCTGGACAATCATTGACAGGAAGACCCTAGACTTCAACAAGGAGGATACCCCACGTCCAAGGACAGAGGAGAAGCCACAGTGAGATAGTAGGAGGGGCGCAATCAGAGTAAAATCAAATCCCGTAACTGCTGGGTGGGTGATTCACAGACTGGCGAACACTTATACCACAGAAGTCCACCCACTGGAGTGAAGGTTCTGAGCCCCACGTCAGGCTTCCCAACCTGGGGGTCCTGCAACGGGAGGAGGAATTCATAGAGAATCAGACTTTGAAGCCTAGTGGGACTTGATTGCAGGACTTCTACAGGACTGGGGGAAACAGAGACCCCACTCTTGGAGGGCACACACAAAGTAGTGTGTGCATCGGGACCCAGGGGAAGGAGCAGTGACCCTGGGAGAGACTGAACAAGACCTACCTGCTGGTGTTGGGGGGTCTCCTGCAGAGGCGGGGGGTGGCTCTGTTTCACCGTGGGGACAAGGACACTGGCAGGGGAGGTTCTGGGAAGTGCTCCTTGGCGTGAACCCTCCCAGAGTCTGCCATTAACCCCACCAAAGAGCCCAGGTAGGCTCCAGTGTTGGGTTGCCTCAGGCAAAACAACCAACAGGGAGGGAACCCAGCCCCACCCATCAACAGTCAAGTGGATTAAAGTTTTACTGAGCTCTGACCGCCACAGCAACAGTCAGCTCTACCCACCACCAGAGCCTCCCATCAAGCCTCTTGGATAGCCTCAACCACCAGAGGGCAGACAGCAGAAGCAAGAAAAACTACAATCCTGCAGCCTGTGGAACAAAAATCACAGTTACAGAAAGATAGACAAGATGAAAAGGCAGAGGGCTATGTACCAGATGAAGGAACAAGAAAAAACCCCAGAAAAACAACTAAATGAAGTGGAGATAGGCAACCTTCCAGAAAAAGAATTCAGAATAATGATAGTGAAGATGATCCAGGACCTCGGAATAAGAATGGAGGCAAAGATTGAGAAGATGCAAGAAATGATTAAAAAAGACCTAGAAGAATTAAAGAACAAACAAACAGAGATGACCAATACAATAACTGAAATGAAAACTACACTAGAAGGAATCAATAGCAGAATAACTGAGGCAGAGGAACGGATAAGTGACCTGGAAGACAGAATGGTGGAATTCACTGCTGCGGAACAGACTAAAGAAAAAAGAATGAAAATAAATGAAGACAGCCTAAGAGACCTCTGGGACAACATTAAACACAACAACATTCGCATTATAGGGGTCCCAGAAGGAGAAGAGAGACAGAAAGGACCAGAGAAAATATTTGAAGAGATTATAGTCGAAAACTTCCCTAACATGGGAAAGGAAATAGCCACCCAAGTCCAGGAAGCACAGAGAGTCCCATACAGGATAAACCCAAGGAGAAACACGCCAAGACACATAGTAATCAAAGTGGCAAAGATTAAAGACAAAGAAAAATTATTGAAAGCAGCAAGGGAAAAATGACAAATAACATACAAGGGAACTCCCATAAGGTTAACAGCTGATTCTCAGCAGAAACTCTACAAGCCAGAAGGGAGTGGCATGATATACTTAAAGGGATGAAAGGGAAAAACCTACAACCAAGATTACTCTACCTGGCAAGGATCTCATTTAGATTTGATGGAGAAATCAAAAGCTTTACAGACAAGCAAAAGCTACAAGAATTCAGCACCACCAAACCAGCTCTACAAAAAATGCTAAAGGAACTTCTCTAAGTGGGAAACACAAGAGAAGAAAAGGACCTACTAAAACAAACCCAAAACAATTAAGAAAATGGTCATAGGAACATACATATTGATAATTACCTTAAACGTGAATGGATTAAATGCCCCAACCAAAAGACATAGACTGGCTGAATGGATACAAAAACAAGACCCATATATATGCTGTCTACAAGAGACCCACTTTAGACCTAGGGACACATACAGACTGAAAGTGAGGGGATGGAAAAAGATATTCCATGCAAATGGAAATCAAAAGAAAGCTGGAGTAGCTATACTCATATCAGATAAAATAGACTTTAAAATAAAGAATGTTACAAGAGACAAGGAAGGACACTACATAATGATCAAGGGATCAATCCAAGAAGAAGATATAACAATTATAAATATATATGCACCCAACATAGGAGCACCTCAATACATAAGGCAACTGCTAACAGCTCTAAAAGAGGAAATCGACAGTAACACAATAATAGTGGGGGACTTTAACACCTCACTTACACCAATGGACAGATCATCCAAAATGAAAATAAATAAGGAAACAGAAGCTTTAAATGACACAATAGACCAGTTACATTTAATTGACACATATAGGACATTCCATCCAAAAACAGATTACACGTTCTTCTCAACTGCGCACAGAACATTCTCCAGGATAGATCACATCTTGGGTCACAAATCAAGCCTCAGTAAATTTAAGAAAATTGAAATCATATCAAGCATCTTTTCTGACCACAACGCTATGAGATTAGAAATGAATTACAGGGAAAAAAACGTAAAAAGGACAAACACATGGAGGCTAAACAATACGTTACTAAATAACCAAGAGATCACTGAAGAAATCAGAGAGGAAATCAAAAAACACCTAGAGACAAATGACAATGAAAACACGACGACGCAAAACCTATGGGATGCAGCAAAAGCAGTTCTAAGAGGGAAGTTTATAGCTATACAAGCCTATCTCAAGAAACAAAAAAAATCTCAAGTAAACAATCTAACCTTACACCTAAAGAAACTAGAGAAAGAAGAACAAACAAAACCCAAAGTTAGCAGAAGGAAAGAAATCATCAAGATCAGAGCAGAAATAAATGAAATAGAAACAAAGAAAACAATAGCAAAGATCAATAAAACTAAAAGTTGGTTCTTTGAGAAGATAAACAAAATTGATAAGCCATTAGCCAGACTCATCAAGAAAAAGAGGGAGAGGACTCAAATCAGTAAAATTAGAAATGAAAAAGGAGAAGTTACAACAGACACCGCAGAAATACAAAGCATCCTAAGAGACTACTACAAGCAACTTTATGCCAATAAAATGGACAACCTGGAAGAAATGGACAAATTTTTAGAAAGGTATGACCTTCCAAGACTGAACCAGGAAGAAACAGAAAATATGAACAGACCAATCACAAGTAATGAAATTGAAACTGTGATTAAAAATCTTCCAACAAACAAAAGTCCAGGACCAGATGGCTTCATAGGTGAATTCTATCAAACATTTAGAGAAGAGCTAACACCCATCCTTCTCAAACTCTTCCAAAAAATTGCAGAGGAAGGAACACTCCCAAACTCATTCTATGAGGCCACCATCACCCTGATACCAAAACCAGACAAAGACACTACAAAAAAAGAAAATTACAGACCAATATCACTGATGAATATAGATGCAAAAATCCTCAACAAAATACTAGCAAACAGAATCCAACAACATATTAAAAGGATCATACACCACGATCAAGTGGGATTTATCCCAGGGATGCAAGGATTCTTCAATATACGCAAATCAATCAATGTGATACACCATATTAACAAACTGAAGAATAAAAACCATATGATCATCTCAATAGATGCAGAAAAAGCTTTTGACAAAATTCAACACCCATTTATGATAAAAACTCTCCAGAAAGTGGGCATAGAGGGAACCTACCTCAACATAATAAAGGCCATATATGACAAACCCACAGCAAACATCATTCTCAATGGTGAAAAACTGAAAGCATTTCCTCTAAGATCAGGAACGAGACAAGGATGTCCACTCTCACCACTATTATTCAACATGGTTCTGGAAGTCCCGGTAAGCAGAGAAGAAAAAGAAATAATAGGAATACAAATTGGAAAAGAAGAAGTAAAACTGTCACTGTTTGCGGATGACATGATACTATATACATAGAGAATCCTAAAACTGCCACCAGAAAACCGCTAGAGCTAATTAATGAATATGGTAAAGTTGCAGGATACAAAATGAATGCACAGAAATCTCTTGCATTCCTATACACTAATGATGAAAAATCTGAAAGAGAAATTATGGAAACACTCCCATTTACCACTGCAACAAAACGAATAAAATACCTAGGAATAAACCTACCTAGGGAGACAAAAGACCTGTATGCAGAAAACTATAAGACACTGATGAAAGAAATTAAACATGATACAAACAGATGGAGAGATATACCATGTTCTTGGATTGGAAGAATCAACATTGTGAAAATGAGTATACTACCCAAAGCAATATATAGATTCAATGCAATCCCTATCAAATTACCAAAGGCATTTTTTACGGAGCTAGAACAAATCATCTTAAAATTTGTATGGAGTCACAAAAGACCCCGAATAGCCAAAGCAATCTTGAGGGAAAAAAGTGGAGCTGGAGGAATCAGACTCCCTGACTTCAGACTATACTACAAAGCTACAGTAATCAAGACAATATGGTACTGGCACAAAAACAGAAACATAGATCAACGGAACAAGATAGAAAGCCCAGAGATTAACCCACGCACCTATGGTCAACTAATCTATGACAAAGGAGGCAAAGATATACAATGGAGAAAAGACATTCTCTTCAATAAGTGGTGCTGGGAAAACTGGACAGCTACATGTAAAAGAATGAAATTAGAACACTCCCTAACACCATACACAAAAATAAACTCAAAATGGATTAGAGACCTAAATATAAGACTGGACACTATAAAACTCTTAGAGGAAAACATAGGAAGAACACTCTTTGACATAAATCACAGCAAGATCTTTTTTGATCCACCTCCTAGAGTAATGGAAATAAAAACAAAAATAAACAAATGGGACCTAATGAAACTTCAAAGGTTTTGCACAGCAAAGGAAACCATAAACAAGACGAAAAGACAACCCTCAGAATGGGAAAAAATATTTGCAAACGAATCAATGGACAAAGGATTAATCTCCAAAATATATAAACAGCTCATTCAGCTCAATATTAAAGAAACAAACACCCCAATCCAAAAATGGGCAGAAGACCTAAATAGACATTTCTCCAAAGAAGACATACAGACGGCCACGAAGCACATGAAAAGATGTTCAACATCACTAATTGTTAGAGAAATGCAAATCAAAAGTACAATGAGGTATCACCTCACTCCTGTTAGAATGGGCATCATCAGAAAATATACAAACAACAAATGCTGGAGAGGGTGTGGAGAAAAGGGAACCCTCTTGCACTGTTGGTGGGAATGTAAATTGATACAGCCACTATGGAGAACAATATGGAGGTTCCTTAAAAAACTAAAAATAGAACTACCATATGACCCAGCAATCCCACTACTGAGCATATACCCAGAGAAAACCGTAATTCAAAAAGACACATGCACCCGAATGTTCATTGCAGCACTATTTACAATAGCCAGGTCATGGAAGCAACCTAAATGCCCATCAACAGACGAATGGATAAAGAAGTTGTGGTACATATATACAATGGAATATTACTCAGCCATAAAAAGGAACGAAATTGAGTCATTTGTTGAGAAGTGGATGGATCTAGAGACTGTCATACAGAGTGAAGTAAGTCAGAAAGAGAAAAACAAATATCGTATATTAATGCATGTATGTGGAACCTAGAAAAATGGTACAGATGAGCCGGTTTGCAGGGCAGAAGTTGAGACACAGATGTAGAGAACGGACATATGGACACCAAGGGGGGAAAAGTGCGGTGGGGTGGGGATGGTGGTGTGCTGAATTGGGCGATTGGGATTGACATGTATACACTAATGTGTATAAAATTGATGCCTAATAAGAACCTGCAGTATAAACAAACAAACAAAACAACTAATACTAAATTTTCATTGGGTTATTTGTATGGAAATATGTTAATATAAATGTTTCAGACATTACATGAAATTTCTAAAAATCTTATATTTGTATTTGTATGGAAATATGTATGGAAATATGTTAATATAAATGTTTCAGACATTACATGAAATTTCTAAAAATCTTATATGTTCTGGTATAATGTTATAAGTAATAATCCTAGTTATTACTTTAAAATGTATAGCTCAGAAATAACGAATTTTCTTGTCAACTGCATTATTATGAACTTTCATCAAATCTTTAACTGTGGTCATTTTTAAGTCTTTTGTCATTTACAGACAGTTCTGGGTGTACTCTGATGCTTTTGCAAATATGCTCCTATAAAAGGGTTTCATCTTCAAGAAATTCATGGAAACGACTCTGACAAGTACAGGTTTCTGGTAACTGACTGTACTGCTGAACTGAATGAATAAGCATTTTCAGAACTCTAATGAAAAACTGATGAACTCAAAAAAGTGCTAACAAAAGATCAAGATGAAAAAAAAATTTCATTACATGGGACTGAGTGAACTGTTGAGGATGAGTATAATTTTTGTGACTTTCTGTCTGAATTAAAAAAAAAAAAATCCCACAAGGACTCAGAGGCAAAGAATATACAAATCAATTTTCACTGCAAAGTAAAGGAGCTGTGACAGTGGAGGATTACTGGACTGAATGTCAATATTATGACATAGTATGAGTGTGTTTCAGGTTTGGTAATTGCAATCGTTGCTTTTGTTGTGGTCATCCATGTACAATGCTTCGTGTCAGTCTATTTATCTCTTGTAAAAACAGAATACAATGTGTGTGTGTGAAAAAAAAAAAGAAACAAAGAAAGCAATAGCAAAGATCAATAGAACTAAAAGCTGGTTCTTTGAGAAGATAAACAAAATTCATAAAGCATTAGCCAGACTCATCAAGAAAAAGAGGGAGAGGACTCAAATCAACAAAATTAGAAATGAAACAGGAGAAGTTACAACAGACACCGCAGAAATACAAAGCATCCTAAGAGACTACTACAAGCAACTCTATGCCAATAAAATGGACAACCTGGAAAAAATGGACAAATTCTTACAAACGTATAACCTTCCAAGACTGAACCAGGAAAAAACAGAAAATATGAACAGACCAATCACAAGTAATGAAATTGAAACTGTGATTAAAAATCTTCCAACATACAAAAGTCCAGGACCAGATGGCTTCAGAGGTGAATTCTATCACACATTTAGAGAAGAGTTAACATCCATCCTTCTCAAACTCCTCCAAAAAATTGCAGAGGAAGGAACACTCCCAAACTCATTCTACGAGGTCACCATCACCCTGATACCAAAACCAGACAAAGATACTACAAAAAAAGAAAATTACAGACCAATATCACTGATGAATATAGATGCAAAAATTCTCAACAACATACTAGCAAACAGAATCCAACAACACATTAAAAGGATCATACACCATGATCAAGTGGGATTGATCCCAGGGATGCAAGGATTCTTCAATATATGCAAATCAATCAATGTGATACACCATATTAATAAACTGAAGAAGAAAGACCATATGATCATCTCAATAGATGGAGAAAAAGTTTTTGACAAAATTCAACACTCATTTATGATAAAAACTCTAGAGAAAGTGGGCATAGAGGGAAACTACTTCAACATAATGAAGGCCATATACAACAAACCCACAGCAAACATCATTCTCAATGGTGAAAAACTGAAAGCATTTCCTCTAAGATCAGGAACGAGACAAGGATGTCCACCCTCACCACTATTATTCAACATAGTTTTAGAAGTCCTAGCCACGGCAATCAGAGAAGAAAAAGAAATAAAAGGAATGCAAATTGGAAAAGAAGTAAAACTGTCACTGTTTGCAGATGACATGATACTATACATAGAGAATCCTAAAGATGCCACCAGAAAACTACTAGAGCTAATCAATGAATTCGGTAAAGCTGCAGGATACAAAATTAATGCACAGAAATCTCTTGCATTCCTATACACTAATGATGAAAAATCTGAAAGAGAAATTAAGGAAACACTCCCATTTACCACTAGAACAAAAAGAATAAAATACCTAGGAATAAACCTACCTAGGGAGACAAAAGACCTGTATGCAGAAAATTATAAGACACTGATGAAAGAAATTAAACATGATACCAACAGACGGAGAGATATACCATGTTCTTGGATTGGAAGAATCAATATTGTGAAAATGACTACACTACCCAAAGCAATCTACAGATTCAATGCAATCCCTATCAAATTACCAATGGCATTTTTTTTTTTTTTTTTACAGAACTAGAACCAAAAATCTTAAAATTTGTATGGAGACACAAAAGACCCCAAATAGCCAAAGCAGTCTTGAGGGAAACAAACGGAGCTGGAGGAATCAGACTCCCTGACTTCAGACTATACTACAAAGTTACAGTAATCAAGACAATATGGTACTGGCACAAAAACAGAAATACAGCTTAATGGAACAGAATAGAAAGCCCAGAGATAAACCCACGTACTTATGGTCAACTAATCTATGACAAAGGAGGCAAGGATATAAAATGGAGAAAAGACAGTGTCTTAAACAAGTGGTGCTGGGAAAAGTGGACAGCTCCATGTAAAAGAATGAAATTGAGGGCTTCCCTGGTGGCGCAGTGGTTGAGAATCTGCCTGCCAATGCAGGGGACACGGGTTCGAGCCCTGGTCTGGGAAGATCCCACATGCCGTGGAGCAGCTGGGCCCGTGAGCCACAACTACTGAGCCTGAGCGTCTGGAGCCTCTGCTCCGCAACAAGAGAGGCCGCGATAGTGAGAGGCCCGCGCACCGCGATGAAGAGTGGCCCCCGCTCGCCGCAACTGGAGAAAGCCCTCACACAGAAACGAAGACCCAACACAGCCAAAAATAAACATAATAAATAAATAATAAATACAAATTAAAAAAAAAAAAAAAAAGAATGAAATTGGAACACTCCCTAACACCATATACAAAAATAAACTCAAAATTGATAAGAGACGAAAATGTAAGACTGGGCACTATAAAACTCTTAGAGGAAAACATAGGAAGAACACTCTTTGACATAAATCACAGCAAGGTCTTTTTTGATCCACCTCCTAGAGTAATGGAAATAAAAACAAAAATAAACAAATGGGACCTAGTGAAACTTAAAAGCTTTCGCGCAGCAAAGGAAACCATAAACAAGACGAAAAGACAACCCTCAAAAAGGGAGAAAATATTTGCAAATGAATCAATGGACAAAGGATTAATCTCCAAAATATATAAACAGCTCATGCAGCTCAATATTAAAAAAACGAACAACCCAATCCAAAAATGGGCAGAAGACCTAAATAGACATTTCTCCAAAGAAGACATATAGATGGCTAAGAGGTACATGAAAAGCTGCTCAACATCACTAATTGTTAGAGGAATGCAAATCAAAACTACAATGAGGTATCACCTCACACTGGTTAGAATGGGTATCATCAGAAAATCTACAAACAACAAATGCTGGAGAGGGTGTGGAGAAAGGGAACCCTCTTGCACTGTTGGTGGGAATGTAAATTGATACAGCTACTATGGAGAACAGTATGGAGGTTCCTTAAAAAACTAAAAATAGAATTACCATATGACCCAGCAATCCCACTACTGAGCATATACCCAGAGAAAACCATAATTCAAAAAGACACATGCACCCCAATGTTCATTGCAGCACCATTTACAATAGCCAGGTCATGGACGCAACCTAAATGCCCATCGACAGACGAATGGATAAAGAAGATGTGGTACACGGCTTCCCTGGTGGCGCAGTGGTTGAGAATCTGCCTGCCAAAGCAGGGGACATGGGTTCGAGCCCTGGTCTGGGAGGATCCCACATGCTGCGGAGCAACTAGGCCCATGAGCCACAACTACTGAGCCTGCGCATCTGAAGCTTGTGCTCCGCAACATGAGAGGCCGCGACAGTGAGAGGCCCGTGCACCGCGATGAAGAGTGGCCCCCGCCTGCCGCAACTAGAGAAAGCCCTCCCACAGAAATGAAGACCCAACACAGCCAAAAATAAATAAATAAATAAATAAATAAAATAAAAAATGTAACCATCAAAAAAAAAAAAGATGTGGTACATATATACAATGGAATATTACTCAGCCATAAAAAGGAACGAAATTGGGTCATTTGTAGAGACGTGGATGCATCTAGAGACTGTCATACAGAATGAAGCAAGTCAGAAAGAGAAAAACAAATATCGTATATTAACGCATATATGTGGAACCTAGAAAATGGTACAGATGAACTGGTTTGCAGAGCAGAAATTGAGACACAGATGTAGAGAACAAACGTATGGACACCAAGGGGGGAAAGCGGTGGGGGTGGGGGGTGGTGGTGGGATGAATTGGGAGATTGGGATTGACATGTATACACTGATGCGTATAAAACGGATGACTAATAAGAACGTGCTGTATAAAAAAATAAAAAAAAATAAAAAAAAAGAAGTGGTAGCTACAATGCAGTCCCACTCTGTGAACTATTATTAAAAAAAAAACAAACACACACCTATTTTGAGAGTACAATTTTTCTTTTCTTTCTGGCTTTCCTGAGTTTTCCTTCTTTCCTGATGATGTTTTGAACCTGTCAGAACCAGTGATCCCACAAATCACAGATCAGTAGTGCCAGTGAAGGAGGTATCTGTCAACCTATCTTAGAAACTACTGTAAGAATTGCTCATCTATATTGCAGAGAGTCAATGAACAAATGTTTAAACATTTTCTTTTCCTTACTTGGTTTTCCTTTTGTGTATCATTCAATTTATCATGATCAAAGATTTTAGGAATTATTTTTGTAGGCAGAGCAGAATAGGATGATGTGAAAGATAAAGAAATGTGGTGTCTGGTTTGATGCTAGTCTTTGAATATTACTATGCATGAGCATAATGGAATAAGTTCCTCTTGCCATGTGGCTAATGCAAAATGGAAAGTCAAGGTATCTGCCAGTAAGAACTTCAGAACTAAATGAATTCAATGAGGTTTAGGTCAGCAACATTTGATCACAAACATGTCTAGTTCCTAAATGCAGGTCCACTGTCACTGGCAGACTGGGAATTTCAGAATTACTTGAGGAACTTAAAACAAAAAAAGAGATCCCTAGGCCTCAGCCATTAGGGATTCTGATCCAGCAGATGTGGGGTGAGATCCAGGAATTTGCATTTCTAAAAAGTTCCCCAGGATTTCTGATACACAGCCTGACTGCAGGAGTTGGTACTAGAGTCCCAAACTTATAGATGACAATTTGTTGGTAAGGTAACAAGGTAGAGATCTAAAATCATGAAATTTTAGCATTTGGAGGACTTTTAGAGAACACCAAGTTGAAACTCCCCCCTTTATTTCCAGTCAGAAGGAGTCCTGACTAGTTCACAGACACACCAGTGATGGCTAGATCTCTTGCTTTCTGGCATTTCTATGATATTACACAGGCTGCCCTCTCTTACTCTTTAGTTAACTTATAAGTCTTTAAGTAAATATATTTTAATTTGTCTACAGGCACTAATTATTTTTCTACTTTGTTGTTCCCATTAGAGTGGACAAAGTTGGAACTGACTGGATGTTTACTTAAGTGTGCATTCTTGCCTACAGGTCTCTTCACAGCTTCCTCAGATCCCAGAGATCGTAAAGGACAGAGACCACGGTTTTTAGATCATATCATGTCTCACAGAAGGAATGGTTGATATATGACATGTGAAAGCAGGACCACTACCAGGTGAAAGAATTACTAATAAAGCTCCTTTTCTTGGAGTCACTGAATCAGGTTAAAGCTTCCAGGTGACAGGATTCCATGAAAGAGAACTGAAAAGTTGCTTCAGGGACAAATGGAGGGAAAAAATAGTCAAACTCCTGCACAGGGTGTGAGCTAATCTCACAGCTGTCACTCTGATGTTAATTCCTGCCTACTATTTATAAACTAAGACTTAAGATAAAAGTACAAGATGACAAAATGTTCTAAACACAATTCAAAGTAAAAAGATCTAAATGCTAAAATGTGTCCAATAGGTAAAATTTTAAAGTTTATCTTTCTAAAGTAGGACCCGTGTGCAAATACACACACACAGAAAATAAAAATGAAATAAAAGACATAAAAAATTTGAGTGAGTACAGAAAGATAGTGCTAAACTAAGATGTTATAAAAAGAAAAATTTGAATGGCTGAAGTGTAAAGAGTAAAGTAAAAGTCTACGACTAACAGATAAAAAGTTGAAAGCAAACAACAACAAAACTCCCCCCAAACTCCCCATAACACATAAGTATGAGCTACGAAAAGAGCAAAAATTAAATTAAAAACCAGAAGAATTGAGAATATTAAAAATATCATTTTTATAAACAGATGAAGCTGCTCAAGTGTCTATCAACAGATGAATGGATAAACAAAATGTGGTATACACATATAATGGAATATTATTCAGCCACTAAAAGGAACAAATTTCCCAGATATGCTACAATATGAATGAACCTTGAAAACATTATGCTAAGTGAAATAAGCCAAACACAAAAGGATAAATATTATATAATTCCACTTGTGTGAATTATCTAGAATAGGGAAATTCATAGAGACAGAAAGTAGATTAAAGGTTTCCAGGGGCTCAGGAAAGCAGCAGTGGAGAGTTCTTGCTTAATGGGTGTACTTTTTTCAGGTGAGGACAGGGTTTTGCAAATAGTGGTAACAGCTGTACAACACTGTGATGTAATTAATGCCACTGAATTATACACTTAAAAATGGTTAAAGTGGAAAATTTTGTTACATATATTTTACTACAATAAAAAATAAGCCAAAACAGACTAAAAATATTAGTATGTAACAAAACACTTAAAACCAGAAATTAAGATATTAACATAACAAAATACGTTAAATATTGCAAGAATATCACCCCTAAACACAACTTAAGGAACCTAAGGAACATAGCAAGTATGAGGTAGGGGAGGGGTGTCAAAGAGCAGCATAAATAGCTTAATCTCAAATAATTAGGATGCACATATAATTTACTATCCTAACCAAGACACTTCTGAGAGGAAAGGGGACACTATTAATAATAACATAGGGAAAATATGTGTAGACTGAGACTGTCGGAGGCAACCCAGGATATGTGGTCATTCTACATACAAGGGCAACAGGTCCTCAAGGTTGAGGCCATGCCCACGGCTTGGGGTCTGGCCAGAGTACAATGGTCTGAAAGCATCTTCCTGAAGGACACAAGTGGTATAAAATGCAAATCGTTTTTTCATTTTTTTTTTTTTTTTTTTTTTTACAGAGAAGTAACACAATTACATGGTCTTTACTGAAGTTTCCTAATTTGGGATTCATAAAACAATCAGCATATTATTAGATTTTTATTAAGAGCTATTATATTAGTCTAGGAATTTTAGAAAGCCAAATTATACTTTGAATTGCACTGGTAGGCACAATAAGGAGTTCTTAAGGTGAATCATTTTTTATAAATTTACATTTTTATATATTACATTAGAGCTCTATAAATATATATGTATATATTCTTTTATACTTATATATGACTACAGACAATTAAGCCTGAATATTTAAAAAATCAAACCAGAATTACTGAGAAAATGAGTAACTGATATCCAACCCATTCTTTATTTTTAAACTAAAATTAATCTTAAAGGCCTACACATAGGTTAACTTAAACAGTCCATACCTTACATGAGAAGTTCCGACTCGGGATGTTTCTTGCTAACTCTGATATCCTGGGTTTATTCTGCAGACACTTGGTTAGGTGATATTTTTTCAATTTTATTCTATTGTAATAATGATCAGCGAAGTTACAGTGATTCACGTGCTGTTTCTGCATGCATTTCCAAAGGTGAGGAATACTATACTTCAAAGCCTGGAGAAATAATTTGCTCTTCTGCTGCATGATATCAAAGTCCCTGGTTTATGCTCCCTTTGGGGCTGCCAGCACATGAATGATTTTCATAGGAATTATATAGTAGTGGGTTCTCAGAGCATCTAAGATCTGCAGTTCTTATCCCTCCCCTTTGGGGCCGTGTACCCCTCCGGTTACAAATAACCGCAGACAGCTGATAACTCAAAGTATCTGAAAACTTGTAAAAGTTAAAGTTTAATTCAAATCACACTTCTTGGCAGATGTGACATAAATATCTCATTTGTAAAGTCAATCCTGTCAGGCTCAGACTATGCAGCACTGATTCTGGTACACACATGGGCAAACTAAAACAAACAGAAAACAAAAAAACAAAATAAAAATTTGCAAATAAATACACAGACTTAATGGAGGCATCTCAGGAACTCTGAGGGCTTTTAAAGGCAAAACGGCTTTGATTTCACATAATTCAGAACTTATCTTTGGTTTGTATGTGGAGGATAAACTGGAAAAGTCCAATTACTTAATAAAGGTAGAGGAGAAGGGATTAGTATTTATTGAGTGTTTGCTTCGTGCCACATGCTTTTAAATACTTCATCTAATTTAAACTTCTTAGGGACCTGATAGAGTAGCTATTATGATGTTGACCTTACAGGTGAGCAAACTGTGGCTCAGGAAGGTTTAAGCAACTACCCCAGGTCACCTGAACAGTAAGTAGTAGAGCAGTAAGTCTGTCTGGACATAACAACAACTGGACTTTAATGTCAAAAAGCTGTTTAGCTCTTTAGTTGAAAAAAACAAAAAGCACTTCAGGACGCACACATGAAATGTGACGCCATCTGTTTTCTGTTGGGAAGCTGGTGCTTATTAACCTATCAAGGTAAGTAAGGCTAGTTAGTAGTTAAGTCAGAGAAACCTGGGTTCAGGTCTTCATTCCTGCACTTACCACCTGTGCTTAGTTTCATCATCTGCAAAACAGAGATAATGACCCCACTTACTCTATGAAGTAGCTGTTCTAACAGTGAGACAATTTATGTTAAAATCTTAATGAAGTGCCTGGCACGCAGTAACCACTCAATAGACGGTGGCTACTATTTTTAGGGCAGGAAAAATCTAGGTATGTTGCACACTGTTGAATGTCATCATGGAAGTCTTCCACAAATTGCTCCTCGGTATCAAAGGTATTATACAATACTGCGTCAGCTTTACCACACCTCGGATCCGCTACGACGCCCCTGCCCCTCTTAACCTCTTTCTATGTCGCAGCAAAATAACGGGGGAGTGGGGATAGGGGATGTGCAGATGACACCAGCAAAAACAAACAAAGTAAAATAAGAGAAAATAAAGACCCTAAATCACTACATCCGTGCCCGCAGCCTCCATCCATCCATCTTTCACCCACAGGGAGAAGACAGTAGGCAAGGCTAGGGATAGGGGTAGGGTAGACGAATGGGTGTTCCTGGGAGAACCTATTCGTTTTCCCTGTGCATCCGAGCGTGAGAGGTAGCGGTACCATGTGCCACGCAGTGAAGGGACATCGGTCAAAAAGCTAGGACCAAGGGACTGAGGGATGGTTGGGTGGGGGTGAGGACGGGGTGAAGGGAAGAGACTCCCAGCCTACGCCCCCCATACGTACGCAAATTGAAAGTCAGTCTGGCTCTAGACACCGAAACGAGTGAAGGCAGGCCGGAGAACCCGAAGCTCTCAGGAAGGAGCGCAGCTACCACCTCAGGCGCAGTCAGCCGAAGTGTGCGTTCTGCAGCTAGCAGAACGACAGCCTACCCAGAGCCGCCCGGAGCTGGTTTGCAGCACGCCGTCTACGTAACCTCCGTCTGGCACGAGCACTAAGTGGATTCCGCCATCTTTATTGTGGTCAGGAATGGTTTTTTTAATTCCTCCTGGGTTCATTAACGCTCAAAGATATAAGCCTTTTGGTTCTTTGCTAGTCTTCAGAGCTCGAGATGAAACAGGAGAGAAGGGAACCAAAGGGGGCGGTGTCGCACTAGGTCTGCCACAGTTCCGTCACCCTCTGGTCTGCCCTCACTCAAGATGGCCACCAGCAAAATGGTGCAGTGGCGAGAGCCGCGCTGCCCTGGTTGCTAAGGAGACGCGACTACCGGAAATGCGGAATTCGGGGAGAGCGCGCGCTAGGGCAGTGGGAGTGAGGCCTGGCGTCACAGATCCTGACAGGGAAGAAGTAGGCAGGTCCTGGCAGGGGGGAGCTGTGGCGGCGGTATCTCGGGTATAGCCAGCTCCAGCCGGATGGAGTCTCGAGTCGCGGACGCCGGGGCCGGCCAGGCTGAGCGCTCAGCGGGCGAGGGCCGGACAAGCAGCGGCGCCGCTCAGGGACCCGCAGTCTCGGCGCCCTTGGGTGCTGCCCGGTGGAAGCTCCTGCGGCAGGTAAGGTAGAGCCCTCTCGACTCACCTTTGCCTTTGGCCACTCCCCTCGCAAGCGACAGGCAGCTACTCTCCCCTTGGCAGCTCGGGGAGTTCCCTCACAGTTTTGCCGGGAGCCTCCTGAGAAGCGCCCCCTTGGTTCACCTAAGGGTCGCGCCAAAAGGAGGTATCAGGTGGCATTGGGCAGGGAGGGGGCAGCCGAGGCTGAGTCCTGGGAAACTCAGATCGAAGGAGAAGATCCCTTTCTAGACATTAGTCTGCATCTGAGGGACTTTCCTCCTTGCTCGCCAGTAGGGTCGGTGGGACCGCCGCTCCCCAGTCCATACTGTTCTTCTTTCCTGCTTCTGTTTTACTTTCTTCCCCTGGTTTCTTCCCCTTGCTTCTTTTTTTTTTTTTTAACTTTTTTTAAACATCTTTATTGGAGTATAATTGCTTTACAATGGTGTGTTAAACATTTATTTTTTATTATTATCTCATATACTTAAGTCTAGTTATTAGTAATAGTATTACAATAATGTTATAATAATAGCATCACTAAGACAGTCAATTTGGTATCTTTGTACTAGTTGTAAAAATTAATTATTCTTAATCCTCAAACTATTATATTTCTTAAATAAGGAAATTATTCTTCTCAGATAGTCAACTTGAAGAATTTATGTCTTACATCTCAGCTATGATATTTTAAGGATTCCATAGTATTTGTAGATATACTGAACTACTAGCTAAATCCCTCTATCAGAAATCTTTGGTTTCAAGTAATAGGAATCACAGCTTAAACTGATTTCAGTATATTTAAGTTTTAAAGGAGTAGGAGGAGGCATGAAATACATTGATTTATAATACAACTACTTCCCCTTGCTTCTTAACTCCTAGCCTGGTTCTAGCTCCAAATCTGGCCCCTCTCTTGGGGATCAGCGTGGTTGACTGTGTTGGGACAGTGACGTTGCACGTGTTGCTTCGGTTTCTTCCGTGGAGCGGAGAGCGAAGGGAGTTGCAAGAGCTGCCCCCGCGGCCTCCCGCTTCGCTTTCACGCGAAAGTTACATGTTTATCTTACGGTTTGAAGCGATCAGAGAGATTCTCGGTGTCTAAGTATGTTGATTTGTTTACTGGCGGTTATCTTTTAGCACTTCAAAGTTGCTGCTGTTGCTGGTAACTTCAGTCGTGTGCAGGTTTGAAGATTTTCTGATTTGACGACACTGACGCTCTTTCCAAACTGCGTGAAGTGAAATCTGTTTATTGTTTACACCCCAGTGTTATGCTTCTGCCTGGGGTTTCCTGCTGAACACTTTATTCAACAGGACATTTTCCATTTCTGACTTATATTTCGAGAAGAGTTTCTCAGCTATTGCCAGGTTACTTGAGATTGTGCTTTTTGTATTGTGGGGGTTACTTTGTTTGCAATTGTCTTGAGTCACCTTTTCATACAGTGGCCTTCCAGTGCTGTCATGACACAACTCAAAGATCATTTGTTTGCTGATGCATTGAAAGCCTTTGCAGAGCATTAATGATCTGGTTTTGCAATTAATGTTACAAATGGTATTAGAGGATAATAAAATGCAAGTCCTCGTAGATCATTATCTATAGGAAATTTCTATAGTGAACTAAACATCAGCTAAATTTAAAGTATCAGAATAGTAAATTAGGGCCTTAAAATGATCAATCAAATCTTATCGTGACGACTTCAGTGATTCCTAGTAAAAATTCTAGTTGACCATCACTTATATTCATTCTGAATTGCTGTCTACATTAGAATAAGGATAAGTTTCAGCTATGGCTGCCATTTGAACTCCTCACATGCTTTGAAGTTTAATGTTTTGGTATGCATGTGCCCTCTGCTTAGAGTCTTTCTACTTCTCAACGTGATGAATGACTGTTCATCCTTCAGACCTCTCTTTCAATCTCCTCTTACGTGAAGGCTCTGCTGACTCCTCTGGCTGAGTTAGACCTTTAGCTCACTATATGGGTGAACCTCATATCCCGTTATTTTATGATCATTTGATCAGAGTCCAAGTTTCTCACTAGAATAGGAATTCTTCCTGGGAAAAGGTGATATTTTATTAATCTCCATCTTCTGCACAGGCTCTGGCTAGTTGATTTTTAGTAGATACTGTTACATGTTGTGGAAAGCCTGGGTAAGGACAGTCTTTAAGTGGCCCACAGCATCTCATCCTCAGCGTATTGTATCAGTAAGTAACAAATAACTACACCATCACAACTGCATTCAACAGTGAGCATTTATTCTGTTTGTGGGCCACCTGGGAGTTGACTGACATAGGCTGTGATCAGCTGAGTGGCTCTATGCTGCATGCTTGGTCCACATGCCTCTAAATCTGGGCTGACATGTTCTCATGGTGACGACAGGTATAAGAGAGCAAAAGCAACCACTGAAACACATTTTAAGCACCTACTAATATCCTGTTGGCCAAAGTAAGATACTTAGCCAAGCCTAAAGTTAGGGGGCAGAGAAGTATGTTTTTTTCTTTGAGGGAGCAGGGGAGAAAGTGAATATTTTTCTATAATAATCGAATCTTCCATGTATTTTAAACATTTGCAGACTCTTAGTAAATATGTTTTAAATGAATGGACCATTTGCATCTTGTTAGCATCCAACTGGAAAACTGAGGAATCTAAACAATGCTAGAGATACGCAATTCTTTTTCTCTCTCTTATGTGACATCTTCATGACATCTGCTATGTCTCCTTGTTTTCTCCCTCACAATTCTGTCTTTCCAGTAGGGCTCCAGTGCTATCTCATGGCCCTTCACCTTGACTGTTCAATATTTTCTATGTTTTATAATTAACATTTTTGAGAGAAAACCTGGTTGACCTAGTTCATCATTTGATACTAGGTCACATCGCTCCTGGGTGGCCTCAGCCTGCAGTGGCTTGAAGCAGGATTTTGGTTCATGGCCAGAGATTGAGGTTGGGCCGTGGCAGTGAGAGTGCTGAATCTTAGCCACTAGACCACAAGGGACCAGTGGCCAGTGACAAGGTCCTGGCCCATCAGCTGTTGTAGAAGTGAATTTCCACATAGAGACGGAAAGTAGTGAAACAAGTGTTTATTAGGAGGAGAAGAGTACCTGTGGATAGACACATGGGCGAGCTCAGAGAGAGAGTTGTGTCCTCGTGGTAGTTTGAATCACTTTTATGGGGCATTTCTTCTGGGTTTCCTTTGGCCAATCATCTTGCTTTGCCTGGTTCTGAGTCCATATCAGTATATCTCAGGGTCCTCCCATGTGTGTGTGCGTGCACCTCTTAGCCAAGATGGATTCCAGCGAAGAGGCGTATGGGTAGGATGGCATCACGTACTATGGGGTAGCACCCCCTCCCTTTTTGACCTTCAGGGAGCCTTTCTGTGCATGTGTAGTGGAGAAGGTCTCCTTGACTTCAAGAATGAGGAATATGTGGTCTTTTATCTCTTATCTGGGCAGGGCTTAGCTCTTCTCCCTCCTGCTATTTTGGAGTATCTGTCCACAGGGGATGAACTCCGGCTGCTCACCCTGGGGCCCATCTGTCTCCTGCCTCAACATGGTAAATTGCTGACTTTTGAGTCTAGTGCCCACTTTAATCACATGAGGTCTGAAAGTCTATGGATCAATATCAATAGAGGCTGTGGATATTCTGTAATATTTTTCTCTTTGTTGTGTCTCATTACCTGATGGCAAAGATTGCTGTTGGCAACTTCATCATCCACCCAGCTAGTGATCCAGAAGAAATAACCCTTTTCCCCAACACCCAAATCATCTCCTCCAAAGAACTCTAAGAGGCGAAGTTTGCACCAACTGCTGTGTCTAGGAGACTAGTGCACTTTGGCCTGGGTCATGAGCCCACCCTGTGGCAGGGAAAATAACAACCCTACCATTATTGCATAGAGAGAGGGAGGGGCATTTCCCAAGGGGAAGGGATGTAGAGCAGATGAAAAAGTAGCAAATGACCATTACATGCTTACACACATCTCACAACCACCTGCAGAATGAATAATGGGGCCTAGAGGTCTGAATACTTGGTTGAAGAATCCGATTAATGGAATATTTCACAGTACAATTTATTTTTATTTTTTTAATTAAAAAAAAATTTATTTTTAAAATTTTTTGGCTGTGCCTCGCGACGTGTGGGATCTTAGTTCCCCAACCAGGGATCGAACCTGTGCCCCCTGCATTGGAAGCGCAGAGTCTTAACCACTGGACCGCCAGGGAATTCCCTCACAGTACAATTTAAATTAAAGCAGGATGACATATGTTTGAGACTGTCAGTGCAGAAAGAGACAGCATGATTTCTGGAATAGAATTTCATACAATTGACTTTAGTCCCAGATCTACCCTTAACTGTATGATGGTGAGCACCCTCTTTGGACCTCAGTTTTCTCATCTGTAAATGAGAGAGTGGGACTAGATTTCTTTAAGACCTTCTTCCTAATAATTATTATTTCATTAGTTTTTGTAATATTTAATTCATGACAATACCAACAGGTGGTATAAAAAAGCTTGTGAAGAAGGACAGTTAACTTGGCAAGCAACTCAACAGGGAAGGGCAGGAATAGTGCACTGGCACTGTTCAGTTCACATGGCCCAGTCTGAATATTTAATAGAGGGAATGGAGAGTGTCTGTTAATCCAGAGAGTCAGTTACTAGAGATGTCCTGTATTTTGTGCTCTTTTTAGGCCTTCTGATTCCACTGTAGAAAATGACAAACAGACACCAAGAGATCATGTCTTAAGAATGGTTGTGTGATGTGCTTGTAGATCTTGCGCTGAGGATTGTGGTTTAGATCCCTACATAAGTGAAGAATTAAGGGATGGACTCTTCATTGGTTTCTACTGGCATCACTTGGATCACTTTCTGCAGCAGGGGCTGAGCAAGGTCATTCGTGCTCTTTCACTCCTTTTTTTTTTTTGCATAGAGAATTATTTGCTGCCAACATGTTATACCTCATTGCATTTATAAGGGTTTTTTCACATTGTTGAAGTTAAACTGACATTTCAATTGATTATAGACCTTTATATTGCTATAGTCACAGATGGCATGGATTTTTGTGTACTCTGCAGAACACACTTTAACCTTAAGCATCTACATGTAATGCTCATCCCTGACCCCCGCTGTTCAAACCTTGTTGACATATACGTCAGTGATTGGAGGAGATTTTCTTTTTTATGTCTCTGATTTATTAAGATTAATAATTGGTTTCATTGCATTCCTTAAAAATATTTAGGATTGTGTTTTAGGTTAAAAAGGTGAATGTGAATGTTTTCTTGAATTAGAAGTATGTAGCTTATCAGTCTAAAAATATTCCACCAATAATTATTTTGAATGAAATGAACTTTTAACTGTGCAGTAAAGAAACTAAAATGTTTAGAAGGCTCTAGATGGGAAAGCATTTCTCTTTTTTTTTTGAATTTTATGTTTTGTGTATTGGGTTGGTCAAAATGTTCGTTCAAGTTTTTCCATAAGATGTTACAAAAAAACCCCAAAGGAACTCTTTGGCCAACCCAATATTTTCCACAATTTAAAAAATTTTAAAAGCATAAACTTTCTAGAGCAGTGAGTTTTGAGTGGGGTTTGGAAATTTACATATTTTAACAATTGCGGCAGATAAACATCTTTTCATGCTTATTTGCCATCTGTATATCACTTCAATGAAATGTCTCTTCATGTCTTTTGTCCATTTTCTTTTTTTTTTAAAGGTGAACATATATTTATATTTGTAAATGTAAAAGAGAGAAAAACTAACATAGTATTGACATTTTAAACATTTTATCAAGAAGGCACTTTTTTTTTTATACAGCAGGCTCTTATTAGTCATCAATTTTATACACATCAGTGTATACATGTCAATCCCAATCACCCAATTCATTCCACCACCACCACCCGCCCCCCCGCCGCTTTCCCCCCTTGGTGTCCATACGTTTGTTCTCTACATCTGTGTCTCAATTTCTGCTCTGCGAACCGGCTCATCTGTACCGTTTTTCTAGGTTCCACATATATGCGTTAATATAGGATATTTGTTTTTCTCTTTCTGACTTACTTCACTCTGTATGACAGTCTCTAGATCCATCCACGTCTCAGCAAGTGACCCAGTTCCGTTCCTTCTTATGGCTGAGTAATATTCCATTGTATATATGTACCACATCTTCTTTATCCATTCGCCCATCTGTCGATGGGCATTTAGGTTGCTTCCATGACCCGGCTATTGTAAATACTGCTTCAGTGAACATTGGGGTGCATGCGTCTTTTTGAATTATGGTTTTCTCTGGGTATATGCCCAGTAGTGGGATTGCTGGGTCATATGGTAATTCTATTTTTAGTTTTTTAAGGAACCTCCATACTGTTCTCCACAGTGGCTGTATCAATTTACATTCGCACCAACAGTGCAAGAGGGTTCCCTTTTCTCCACAGCCTCTCCAGCATTTGTTGTTTGTAGATTTTCTGGTGATACCCATTCTAACCAGTGTGAGGTGATACCTCATTGTAGTTATGATTTGCATTTCTCTAATAATTAGTGATGTTGAGCATCTTTTCATGTGCTTCTTGGCCATCTGTATGTCTTCTTTGGAGAAATGTCTATTTAGGTCCTCTGCCCATTTTTGGATTGGGTTGTTTGTTTTTTTAATATTGAGCTGCATGAGCTGTTTATATATTTTGGAGATTAATCCTTTGTCCATTGATTCGTTTGCAAATATTTTCTCCCATTCTGAGGGTTGTCTTTTCGTCTTGTTTATGGTTTCCTTTGCTGTGCGAAAGCTTTGAAGTTTCACTAGGTCCCATTTGTTTATTTTTGTTTTTATTTCCATTACTCTAGGAGGTGGATCAAAAAATATCTTGCTGTGATTTATGTCAAAGAGTGTTCTTCCTATGTTTTCCTCTAAGAGTTTTATAGTGTCTGGTCTTACATTTAGGTCTCTAATTCTTTTTGAGTTTATTTTTGTGTATGGTGTTAGGGAGTTTTCCAATTTCATTCTTTTACCTGTACCTGTGCAGTTTCCCCAGCACCACTTATTGAAGAGACTGTCTTTTCTCCATTGTATATCCTTGCCTGCTTTGTCATAGATTAGTTGACCATAGGTGCGTGGGTTTATCTCTGGGCTTTCAGTCTTGTTCCATTCAGCTATGTTTCTGTTTTTGTGCCAGTACCATGTTGTCTTGATTACTGTAGCTTTGTAGTATAGTTTGCAGTCAGGGAGTCTGATTCCTCCAGCTCCGTTTTTTTCCCTCAAGACTGCTTTGGCTATTCGGGGTCTTTTTGTCTCCATACAAATTTTAAGATTTTTTGTTCCAGTTCCGTAAAAAATGCTGTTGGTAATTTGATAGGGATTGCATTGACTCTGTAGATTGCTATGGGTAGTATAGTCATTTTCACAATATTGATTCTTCCAACCAAGACCATGGTATATCTCTCCATCTGTTGGTATCATGTTTAATTTCTTTCATCAGTGTCTTATAGTTTTCTGCATACAGGTCTTTTGTCTCCCTAGGTAGGTTTATTCCTAGGTATTTTATTCTTTTTGTTGCAATGGTAAATGGGAGTGTTTCCATAATTTCTCTTTCAGATTTTTCATCATTAGTGTATAGGAATGCAAGAGATTTCTGTGCATTAATTTTGTATCCTGCAGCTTTACCAAATTCATTGATTAGCTCTAGTAGTTTTCTGGTGGCATCTTTAGGATTCTCTATGTATAGTATCATGTCATCTGCAAACGGTGACAGTTTTACTTCTTTTCCAATTTGCATTCCTTTTATTTCTTTTTCTTCTCTGATTGCCGTGGGTTGGACTTCCAAAACTATGTTGAATAATAGTGGTGAGAGTGGACATCCTTGTCTTGTTCCTGATCTTGGAGGAAATGCTTGCAGTTTTTCACCATTGAGAATGATGTTTGCTGTGGGTTTGTCATATATGGCCTTTATTATGTTGAGGCAGTTTCCCTCTATGCCCACTTTCTGGAGAGTTTTTATCATAAATGAGTGTTGAATTTTGTTAAAAGCTTTTTCTGCATCTATTGAGATGATCATATGGTTTTTCTTCTTCAGTTTGTTAATGTGGTGTATCACATTGATTGATTTGTGTATATTGAAGAATCCTTGCATCCCTGGGTTAAATCCCACTTTATCATGGTGTATGATCCTTTTAATATGTTGTTGGATTCTGTTTGCTAGTATTTTGTTGAGGATTTTTGCATCTATATTCATCAGTGATATTGGTCTGTAATTTTCTGTTTTTGTAGTATCTTTGTCTGGTTTTGGTATCAGGGTGATTGTGGCCTCGTAGAATGAGTTTGGGAGTGTTCCTTCCTCTGTAATTTTTTGGAGGAGTTTGAGAAGGATGAGTGTTAGCTCTTCTCTAAATGTTTGATAGAATTCACCTGTGAAGCCCTCTGGTCCTGGACTTTTGTATGTTGGAAGATTTTTAATCACAGTTTCAATTTCATTACTTGTGATTGATCTGTTCATATTTTCTATTTCTTCCTGGTTCAGTCTTGGAAGGTTATACGTTTGTAAGAATTTGTCCATTTTTTCCAGGTTGTCCATTTTATTGGCATAGAGTTGCTTGTAATAGTCTCTTAGGATGCTTTGTATTTCTGCGGTGTCTGTTGTAACTTCTCCTTTTTCATTTCTAATTTTGTTGATTTGAGTCCTCTCCCTCTTTTTCTTGATGAGTCTGGCTAATGCTTTATGAATTTTGTTTATCTTCTCAAAGAACCAGCTTTTAGTTTTATTGATCTTTGCTATTGCTTTCTTTGTTTGTATTTCATTTATTTCTGCTCTGATCTTTATGATTTCTTTCCTTCTGCTAACTTTGGGTTTTGTTTGTTCTTCTTTCTGTAGTTCCTTTAGGTGTAAGGTTAGATTGTTTATTTGAGATGTTTGTTATTTCTTGAGGTAGGATTGTATTGCTGTAAACTTCCCTCTTAGAACTGCTTTTGCTGCATCCCATAGGTTTTGGATTGTCGTGTTTTCATTGTCATTTGTCTCTAGGTATTTTTTGATTTCCTCTTTGATATCTTCAGTGATCTCTTGGTTATTTAGTAACGTATTGTTTAGCCTCCATGTGTTTGTGTTTTTTACGGTTTTTTCCTTGTAATTCATTTCTAATCTCATAGCATTGTTGTCAGAAAAGATGCTTGATATGATTTCAATTTTCTTAAATTTACTGAGGCTTGATTTGTGACCCAGGATGTGCTCTATCCTGGAGAATGTTCTGTGCGCCCTTGAGAAGAAAGTGTAATCTGCTGTTTTTGGATGGAATGTCCTATAAATATCAGTTAAATTTATTTGTTCTATTGTGTCATTTAAAGCTTCTCTTTCGTTATTTATTTTCATTTTGGATGATCTGACCATTGGTGTAAGTGAGGTGTTAAAGTCCCCCACTATTATTGTGTTACTGTTGATTTCTTTTAGAGCTGTTAGCAGTTGCCTTATGTATTGAGGTGCTCCTATGTTGGGTGCAAATATAATTGGTATATCTTCTTCTTGGATTGATCCTTTGATCATTATGTAGTGTCCTTCCTTGTCTCTTGTAACATTCTTTATTTTAAAGTCTATTTTATCTGATATGAGTATTGCTACTCCAGCTTTCTTTTGATTTCCATTTGCATGGAATATCTTTTTCCATCCCCTCACTTTCAGTCTGTATGTGTCCCTAGGTCTGAAGTGGGTCTCTTATAGACAGCATATATGTGGGTCTTGTTTTTGTATCTATTCAGCAAGCCTGTGTCTTTTGGTTGGAGCATTTAATCCATTCATGTTTAAGGTGATTATCGATATGTATGTTCCTATGACCATTTTCTTAATTGTTTTCGGTTTGTTTTGTAGGTCCTTTTCTTCTCTTGTGTTTCCCACTTAGAGAAGTTCCTTTAGCATTTTTTGTAGAGCTGGTTTGGTGGTGCTGAATTCTCTTAGCTTTTGCTTGTCTGTAAAGCTTTTGATTTCTCCATTGAATCTGAATGAGATCCTTGCCGGGTAGAGTAATCTTGGTTGTAGGTTCTTCCCTTTCATCACTTTGTATATGTCTTGCCACTCCCTTCTGGCTTGTAGAGTTTCTGCTGAGAAATCAGCTGTTAACCTTATGGGAGTTCCCTTGTATGTTATTTGTTGTTTTTCCCTTGCTGCTTTCAATAATTTTTCTTTGTCTTTAATTTTGCCAATTTGATTACTGTGTGTCTCGGCATGTTTCTCCTTGGGTTTTATCCTGTATGGGAGTCTCTGTTCTTCCTGGACTTGGGTGGTATTTCCTTTCCCACGTTAGGGAAGTTTTCAACTATAATCTCTTCAAATATTTTCTCTGGCCCTTTCTCTCTCTCTTCTCCTTCTGGGACCTCTATAATGTGAATGTTGTTGCGTTTAATGTTGTCCCAGAGGTCTCTTAGGCTGTCTTCATTTCTTTTCATTCTTTTCTTTATTCTGTTCCACAGCAGTGAATTCCACCATTCTGTCTTCCAGGTCACTTACCCGTTCTTCTGCCTCAGTTATTCTGCTATTGATTCCTTCTAGTGTAGTTTTTGTTTCAGTTATTGTATTGTTCATCTCTGTTTGTTTGTTCTTTAATTCTTCTAGGTCTTTGTTAAACATTTCTTTCATGTTTTCGATCTTTGCCTGCATTCTTTTTCCGAGGCCCTGGATCATCTTCACTATCATTATTCTGAATTCTTTTTCTGGAAGGTTGCCTATCTCCACTTCATTTAGCTGTTTTTCTGGAGTTTTATCTTGTTCCTTCATCTGGTACATAGCCCTCTGCCTTTTTATCTTGTCTATCTTTCTGTGACTGTGGTTTTTGTTCCACAGGCTGCAGGGTTGTCCATTTGTCTTTTTAGACTCACAGAGCTGTGAAAGTTATTAGACTGTATTAATCAGTAGTCTTCCTAAGAGTAAATATAACAGTTTTCTAGAGGTTAAATACTTTAACCGCCATTTCTAAAATAATGCTGAATAATTTTATTTGGCTCATTTTTATTATTTAAATTAAGAGCAGAAATCTATGATTTATTTTCTTTTTTAAAAAATATTTATTTATTTATTTGGCTGCACCAGGTCTTAGTTGCGGCATGTGGGATCTTCCTTGCTGCTACAGGATCTTCATTGCGGCACATGGGATCTTTTTAGTTGCAGCACGCGGATCTTTAGTTGCCGCACGTGAACTCTTAGTTGCAGCATGTGGGATCTAGTTCTCTGACCAGGGATTGAACCTGGGCCCCCTGCATTGGGAGCATGGAGTATTAGCCACTGGAACTCCAGGGAAGTCCCTATGATTTATTTTCAATCTTAAAAGCAGTTTTGAGTCCTAAAAATGATGCTTTTATATGAATTTTTCTAAGATTAAAAAATATACTGTTTAAAAAATTTTCAGCTTTATTGCGGTATAATTGACAAATAAAATTGTAAACTATTTAAAGTGTTCAGTGTGATGATTTGATATATGTCTGCATTTTGAAAGGATTCTCCACCCCCATCCCCAATGAGTTAACACATCCATCACCTTTTTTGGTGTTGTTGTTAAGAACACTTTCTTCCATTCCTCTCTTTTTTCTGGAGCTTTCAAACAACCTAATATTTTCACTTTGTCTACCTGATTTTCATTGCCTTCTTGTTCCTTCTAAATTCCTTGTGGAAAAGAGAGTCTGTATCCCTCTGTCACCTCTAATGTTTTGCCATTTTAGGAAGCTGCTCTCTTTAGGTACTCATTTTACTTCACAGTTCTAGCTGAGACCCCAAACTTTATTTATAAGGTTTATAAACCTTTTTTCTCTGAACTTTGAGTATTTTGCTTCATGCCTGATAAATCCATTTGAATACTATATAATTATATAGCAGATTGGAAGGAGATATTCTAAAAGTGGTAGGTGGGACTTCCCTGGTGGTCCAGTGGTTAAGAATCTGCCTTCCAATGCAGGGGACGCAGGTTCGATCCCTGGTCAGGGAACTAAGATCGCACATGCCACGGGGCAGCTAAGCCTGCGTGCCACAACTACTGAGCCCGCATGCTCTGGAGCCGTCGTGCCACAACTAGAAAGAAGCCAGAGTGTCGCAAGTAGAGAAGCCTGTGTGCCACTATGAAAGATCCCTCATGCAACTAAGACCTGATGCAGCCAAATAAATAAATAAATAAATAAATATATTAATTAATTAAAAAAATAAAAGTGGTAGGTGATAAGTTTATACCTTGATGGGAGATTTGAGTATCCTCTCAAGTCACAAACCTGCAGATTTTTTTTTATATAAATTTATTTATTTTATTTATTTATCTTTGGCTCCACTGGGTCTTCGTTGCTGCTCGCAGGCTTTCTTTAGTTGTGGGGAGCAGGGGCTACTCTTCGTTGTGGTGCACGGGCTTTTCATTGCAGTGGCTTCTCTTGTTGCAGAGCACAGGCTCTAGGCGCACGGGCTTCAGTAGTTACAGCATGTGGTCTCAGTAGTTACGGCTCGTGGGCTCCAGAGCGCAGGCTCAGCAGCTGTGGTGCATGGGCCCAGCTGCTCTGTAGCATGTGGGATCTTCCCGGACCAGGAAGGATCAACCCACGTCCCCTGCATTGGCAAGCAAGCTCTCAACCACTGCGCCACCAGGGAAACCCTGCAGATATTTTTGATGGCCTTAAAATAACCAAATCAAAAGTAATTTGACTTGATCTCCATTATAGTTAACCTTTAGTGAGTACTGTATAGATTACATAAATAAATGTTTGCTTTTATTTATTCTAAGTATATTGCCTGTTACTTTCATTGAGTATTACCTTGTTGTCATATTGTAGATCATGGGATTTACTAAACTATAAAAGCCCCTTTTAATATTATACATGTATTGATTTAAATAATTTTTTACCTTAGTGATTTATGATACCATTACCTTGACATCACAGTAATTTAATTAGTATAAAAAGGCATTTGTTTTTTGGAAGTTAATTGGACAAGATCCAAAACAATATATAATATCTACATTTTACATTTTAAAATTTAATTACTTTGTTTTTTTCTTGAGACTAAGCTTTGTAGAGTGGTTTGTTTTCCTTCCTGATGACCATAGTTGATAGATAATGAAGAGACCCTATTTTTGTAAAAACTTTTAAAACAATTCATCCTTTCATTTTTAAAGGAAACTTTCAATTAAGTGAAAGAGAGGCAACCTTTTCTGATCCTCCATTAAAAAAAGTCAAGCTTATAAACCTTCTATATAGTATAAAAATTTTAAATATATTTTTCCCTCAAGGTATATTATTCATATTATGTTTTCTTGCTTGGTTCTGATCTCAGCTTGCCCTTCTACATATAAGAATTATGGCATCATTGGAGTCAGGGTTCCTTTTCAGATAAGATAAACAACTCTAGCTATTTTAAGTAGAAAGGGGCTTAATAAAGGGAATTAAGTGCTCATAAAATCTTTGGAGGAACTAGAGGAACATGCAAAGTATGATTCCCAGAACAACACAAAGTCCCAGAACAATACAAAAGTTGGCCTTCCAAGAGAAATGCCACCTCAGCCAAAATGAAGAATTTGAGGCTGTTTGTGGGATCACATCACTTCATCTGTGATCTCTGGTCATCAGGATGCTATTTCGAGAACTAGAGACTCCAGAAGTACACCTTGCCTGCTCGATCTCTACCAGCAAAGGTTTGCCACTTGTGCTGCCTCTCACTCACCATTAAATTAGAGAGTGAACACTGGTAACTCTGCTAAAGCTGCTGCGGAAGAGCCAACTGTCTTTAGAACTATTTTACCAGCACATATTGCAGAAATGTAGTTACCACCATCTTTCCTTCTTTCAAATCTCATGTTAGTGCATCTGATTAGCTAGACCAAAAGCACATCTGAAACTCTGCTAGGGATTCTGGGAAATGTAGTTTCTAGCTTTCCAGCTTTATAGTATAGGAAGGTATCTTAAAGGAAGTCGGAATGCGATGTTTGGTGCCAGTCAACTACATTCTCCACAAGCAGAGGTGTTTAGAGTTCAGGCTCTGTAGTCAGACAGCCTGAATTTGCTTCTTACTAGCTCTCTGACTTTGAGCAAATTAACATTCCTTTATGTCAGTTTCCTCTCTCACATACTGGGTATCTATCCCATGGGGTTATTTGGGAATTTAATGAAGAGTGTGGTAAGACTTGAATTAATTCTTATTTAGATGTTTGGTGTAATTTGCTGGTGAACAATCTGGGCTTGGAGTTTTCTTTGTGGTAAGATTTTTATTTATGCCTTTTATTTTTAAAATAGTTTAGGACTATTCAGTCTTTCTATTTCTTGTGTCAATTTTGGTTAGTTGTATTTTTCTAGGAATTTGTCCATTTCATCTAAATTTTCAGTTAGTCTTCATAATAGCCTTTTGCTATCCTTTTGCATTTTTTGATGCCTGTAGAATCTAAAGTGATCTCCCTATGTCACATTGATATGTATACCTTCTCTCTTTTTTTCTTAATAGCTTCATCAGGGATTTATCAGTTTTATTAATCTCTTCAGAGAACCAACTCTTGGTGGTGGTAATCCTCCCTGCTGTGTTTGTTTTCTACTTTATTAACTTCTACTCTTTTGAGGATTTAATTTGTTTCTTTTTCTAGTTTTTGCAATGGATGCTTAGCTTACTAATTTTTAGCCTTTCCATAGATTTCCCTCTAAGCATGGATTTAGCAACATTTCTTGTTTTAAAATGTATTTTTTTAACATCTTTATTGGAGTATAATTGCTTTACAATGTTGTGTTAGTTTCTGCTTTATAACAAAGTGAATCAGCTATATGCATACTTATATCCCCATATCTGCTCCCTCTTGTGTTTCCCTCCCACCCTCCTTATCCCACCCCTCTAGGTGGTCGCAAAGCACCAAGCTGATCTTCCTGTGCTATGCAGCTGCTTCCCACTAGCTATCTATTTTACATTTGGTAGTGTATATATGTCAGTGTTACTCTCTCACTTCATCCTAGCTTACCCTTCTCCCTCCCTGTCTCCTCAGGTCCATTCTCTATGTCTGCATCTTTATTCCTGTCCTGCCTCTAGGTTCATCAGAACCATATTTTTTTAGATTCCATATATATGCGTTAGCATACAGTATTTGTTTTTCTCTTTCTGACTTACTTCACTCTGAATGACAGACTCTAGGTTCATCCACCTCACTACAAATAACTAAATTTCATTTCTTTTTATGGCTGAGTAATATTCCATTGTATATATGTGCCACATCTTCTTTATCCATTCATTGTCGATGGACACTTAGGTTGCTTCCATGTCCTGGTTATTGTAAATAGTGCTGCAGTGAACACTGTGGTACATGACTCTTTCTGAATTATGGTTTTCTCAGGGTATATGCCCAGTAGTGGGATTGCTGGGTCAAATGGTAGTTCTATTTTTAGTTTTATAAGGAACCTCCCTACTGTTCTCCATAGTGGCTGTATCAATTTACATTCCCACCAACAGTGCAAGAGGGTTCCCTTTTCTTCACACGCTCTCCAGCATTTATTGTTTGTAGATTTTTTGATGATGGCCATTCTGACTGGTGTGAGGTGATACCTTATTGTAGTTTTGAATTGCATTTCTCTAATGATTAGTGATGTTGAGCATCTTTTCATGTGTTTGTTGGTAATCTGTATATCTTCTTTGGAGAAATGTCTATTTAGGTCTTCTGCCCACTTCTGGATTGGGTTGTTTGTTTTTTTGATATTGAGCTGCATGAGCTACTTGTATATTTTGGAGATTAATCCTTTGTCAGTTGCTTCATTCGCAAATATTTTCTCCCATTCTGAGGGTTGTCTTTTTGTCTTGTTTATGGTTTCCTTTGCTGTGCAAAAGCTTTTACGTTTCATTAGGTCCCACTTGTTTATTTTTGTTTTTATTTCCATTTCTTTAGGAGGTGGGTCAAAAAGGATCTTGCTGTGATTTATGTCATAGAGTGTTCTGCCTATGTTTTCCTCTAAGAATTTTATAGTTTCTGGCCTTACATTTAGGTCTTTAATCCATTTTGAATTTATTTTTGTGTATGGTGTTAGGAAGTGTTCTAATTTCATTCTTTTACGTGTAGCTGTCCAGTTTTCCCAGCACCACTTATTGAAGAGGCTGTCTTTTCTCCACTGTATACCCTTGCCTCCTTTATCAAAGATAAGGTGACCATATGTGTGTGGGTTTATCTCTGGGCTTTCTATCCTGTTCCATTGATCTATAATTCTGGTTTTGTGCCAGTACCATACTGTCTTGATTACTGTAGCTTTGTAGTATAGTCTGAAGTTCCGGAGCCTGATTCCTCCAGCTCCGTTTTTCTTTCTCAAGATTGCTTTGGCTATTCGGGGTCTTTTGTGTTTCTATGCAAATTGTGAAATTTTTTGTTCTAGTTCTGTGAAAAATGCCATTGGTAGTTTGATAGGGATTACATTGAATCAGTAGATTGCTTTGGGTAGTATAGTCATTTTCACAATGTTGATTCTTCCAATCCAAGAACATGGTATATCTCTCCATCTGTTTATATCATCTTTAATTTCTTTCATCACTGTCTTATAGTTTTCTGCATACGGGTCTTTTGTCTTCTTAGGTAGGTTTATTCCTAGGTATTTTATTCTTTTTGTTGCCATGGTAAATGGGAGTGTTTCCTTAATTTCTCTTTCAGATTTTCCATCATTAGTGTATAGGAATGCAAGAGATTTCTGTGCATTCATTTTGTATCCTGCTACTCTACCAAATTCATTGATTCGCTCTAGTAGTTTTCTGGTAGCATCTTTAGGATTCTCTATGTATAGTATCATGTCATCCTCAAACAGTGACAGTTTTACTCCTTCTTTCCGATTTGGATTCCTTCTACTTCTTTTTCTTCTCTGATTCCTGTGGCTAAAACTTCCAAAACTATGTTGAATAATAGTGGTGAGAGTGGGTAACCTTGTCTTGTTCCTGATCTTAAAGGAAATGGTTTCAGTTTTTCACTATTGAAAACAATGTTGGCTGTGGGTTTGTCTATATGGCCTTTATTATGTTGAGGTAAGTTCCTTCTATGCCTACTTTCTGGAGGGTTTTTATCATAAATGGGTGTTGAATTTCGTCGAAAGCTTTTTGTGCATCTATTGAGGTGATCATATGGTTTTTCTTCTTCAATTTGTTAATATGGTTTATCACATTGATTGATTTGTGTATATTGAAGAATACTTGCATTCCTGGGATTAAACCCCCACTTGATCATGGTGTATGATCCTTTTAATGTGCTGTTGGAATCTGTTTGCTAGTATTTTGTTGAGGATTTTTGAATCTGTGTTCATCAGTGATACTGGACTGTAGTTTTCTTTTTTTTGTGACATCTTTGTCTGGTTTTGGTATCAGGGTGATGGTGGCCTCGTAGAATGAGTTTGGGCGTGTTCCTCCCTCTGCTATATTTTGGAAGAGTTTGAGAAGGATAGGTGTTAGCTCTTCTCTAAATGTTAGACAAAATTCGCCTGTGAAGCCATCTGGTCCTGGGCTTTTGTTTGTTGGAAGATTTTTCATCACAGTTTCAATTTCATTACTTGTGGTTGGTCTGTTCATATTTTCTATTTCTTCCAGGTTCAGTCTCAGAAGGTTGAGCTTTTCTAAGAATTTGTCCATTTCTTCCAGGTGTCCATTTTATTGGCATATAGTAGCTTGTAGTAATCTCTTATGATCCTTTTTGTTTTTTCAGTGTCAGTTGTTACTTCTCCTTTTTCATTTCTAATTCTATTGATTTGAGTCTTCTACCTTTTTTTCTTGATGAGTCTGGCTAATGGTTTATCAATTTTGTTTATCTTCTTAATGAACCAGCTTTTACTTTTATTGATCTTTGCTACTGTTTACTTCATTTCTTTTTCATTTATTTCTGATCTGATCTTTACAATTTCTTTCCTTCTGTTAACTTTGGGGGTTTTTTGTTCTTCTTTCTCTAATTGCTTTAAGTGTAAGTTTAGGTTGTTTATTTGAGATGTTTCTTGTTTCTTGAGGTAGGATTATATTGCTATAAACTTCCCTCTTAGAACTGGTTTTGCTGCATCCCACAGGTTTTGGGTCGTTGTGTTTTCATTGTTATTTGTCTCTAGGTATTTGTTGATTTCCTCTTTGATGTCTTCAGTGATCTCTTGGTTATTAAGTAGTGTATTGTTTAGCCTCCATGTGTTTTTATTTTTTACAGATTTTTTCCCCTGTATTTGATATCTAGTCTCATAGCGTTGTGGTCGGAAAAGATACTTGATACAATTTCAATTTTCTTAAATTTACCAAGGTTCCATTTGTGACCCAAGATATGGTCTATCCTGGAGATTGTTTCATGAGCACTTGAGAAGAAAGTGTATTCTGTTATTTTTGGATGGAATGTCCTATAAATAACAATTCAGTCCATCTTGTTTAATGTATCATTTAAATCTTGTGTTTCCTTATTTATTTTCATTTTGGATGATCTGTCCATTGGTGAAAGTGGGGTGTTAAAGTCCCCTACTATGATTGTGTTACTGTTGATTTCCCCTTTTATGGCTGTTAGCATTTGCCTTATGTATTGAGGTGCTCCTCTGTTGGATGCAGAAATATTTACAATTGTTACATCTTCTTGGATTGATGTAATGTAGTAACCTTTGATGGTTATGTTGTGTCCTTCTTTGTCTCTTGTAGTAGTCTTTATTTTAAAGTCTATTTTGTCTGAAATAAGAATTGCTACTCCAGCTTTCTTTTGATTTCCATTTGCATGGAATATCTTTTTCCATCTCGTCACTTTCAGACTGTATGTGTCCCTAGGTCTGAAGTGGGTCTCTTGTAGACAGCACATGTATGGGTCTTGTTTTTGTATCCATTCAGCCAGTCTGTGTCTTTTGGTGGGAGCATTTAATCCATTTACATTTAATGTAATTATCGATATGTTTATTCGTTGCTGTTACCATTTTCTTAATTGTTTTGGGTTTATTTTTGTAGGTGTTTTCCTTGTCTTGTATTTCCTGCCTAGAGAAGTTCCTTTAGCATTTGTTCTAAAGCTTGTTTGGTGGTGCTGAATTCTCTTAACTTTTGCTTGTCTGTAAAGGTTTTAATTTCTCCATCGAATGTGAATGAGATCCTTGTAGGGTAGTGTAACCTTGGTTGTAGGTTTTTCCCTTTCATCACTTTAAATATGTTCTGCCACTCCCTTCTGGCTTGCAGAGTTTCTGCTGAGAAATCAGCTGTTAACCTTATGGGGATTCGCTTGTATGTTATTTGTTGCTTTTCCCTTGCTGCTTTTAATATTTTTTCTTTGTATTTAATTTTTGATAGTTTGATTAATATGTGTCTTGGCATGTTTCTCTTTGGGTTTATCCTGTATGGTGCTCTCTGTGCTTCCTGGACTTGATTGACTATTTCCTTTCCCATGTTAGGGAAGTTTTCAACTGTAATCTCTTTAAATATTTTCTCAGACCCTTTCTTTTTCTCTTCTTCTTCTTCTGGGACCCTTATAATTCAAATGTTGGTTCGTTTAATGTTGTTCCAGAGGTCTCCGAGACTGTCCTCAACTCTTTTCATTCTTTTTTCTTTATGCTGCTCCCTGGCAGTTATTGCCACCATTTTATCTTCCAGCTCACTTATCCATTCTTCTGTCTCAGTTATTCTGCTATTCATTCCTTCTAGAGTATTTTTAATTTCAGCAATTGTGTTGTTCATCACTGTTTGTTTGCTTTTTAGTTCTTCTAGATCCTTGTTGAATGTTTCTTGTATTTTCTCCATTCTGTTTCCAAGATTTTGGATCTTCTTTACTATCCTTACTCTGAATTCTTTTTCAGTTAGGTTGCCTATTTCGTCTTCATTTATTTGTTCTTGTAGGTTTTTACCTTGCTCCTTCATCTGTAACATATTTTTCTGTCATTTCATTTTTTTTTTTGATGGTTGGTGCTGTATTTCAGTCTTACTTGTTGTTTGGCCTGAGACGTCCAGCACTGGAGTTTGCAGACAGTTGGGTAGAGCTGGGTCTTGGTGCTGAGATGAGTTCCTCTGGGAGGCCTCACTCCAATTAATATTCTCTAGGGTCCTAGGTTCTCTTTTAGTCCAGCGGTTTGGACTTGGAGCTCCCACCACAGGAGCTTGGGCCCGACCTCCAGCCTGGGACCCAAGATCCCACAAGCTTTGTGGCATGGCAAAAAAAAAAAAAAAAAAAAAAGAAAAAGAAAGAAAAAAAGCAGTACAATATCAAAGAGTAAAAAATAAAATAAAATTGGAAAGATAAAAAATATATTAGGAAAAATAAAACTATCATTGAAACAAGTGCAACAAGGTAAAATAAAACCTCAAGAGAAAAAAGAAAAAAAAGGTGGGGGTGGGGGGAAGAAGCCAAAAGGGTAGAACAATTACAGAGTATAAAGAATAAAATAAAATTAGAAAAACAAAAGATTTATTAGGAAAAATAAAAACATAAAAAAATCAACAACAATGAATCAGCAAGATAAAACAGAACCCCAATCTAAAAGAAGAAAAAAGAAAAAGAAAAAAAAAAAGCCTTGGCTATGGGGGTGAAATTTAGGTGGGGGCTGGAACTTAGGCAGAGGCGGGGTTTAGGGTGGGGCAGGACCCAGGCAGTTGGGGGTGTTATGTTTGATCATGGGGCGGGGCCTAGGTTCAGGACCCATGTAGCTGGGAAAGGCCTTGAGGGGGGGCCACGTTCAAGTGTGGGGCAGGGCCTCTTCTTAAGACCTGCGTGGAAGGGGAGAGGCAGCACATGGAAGGGAGGGCCTCTGGAATGTGGGGTTCTGGAGTTTGGAGGTAGGGCCCTGAGTGAGGGTGTGTGGGTGAGGTTTAGGCCCAGAGCATTGGAGGGGTCTTTGAGTGTAGAGGTGGGGCCCTGGGTGAGGGTGTAGGGGCAGGGCTTGGATTCTGCATGGCAGGAGGGAGGCTCCGAGGGCAGAGGATTAGGCCTGAGCCCAACAGGCTCCCTGGTGCCTAAGTGGACAGGGAAGGCACTAGCCGCATTCCCTTCCATTCCTTCGTGCCCCTCCCTCACCGTCTCCCCCAGGGTGTCCCACGTCACTGCTGGACCCCTAACCGTGGGTGGGTCCCACTGGGTTTAGGAACTCCCCTCCCCCAGCCACCCCTCAGGGGTGCCAGTCCTGGAGGTACGGCCTTTACTTTTGCTCCCCCTTCCCTCCCTCCCACTCCCTCAGGACCCAGAGGCAGAGGATGAGGCCTGGGATCTCAGCAGGTTCCTGGGCGCCCAAGTGGGCAGGAGAAACCTGGCCACGCTCCCTTTTGATCCTCTGCCCTCCCAGTGGTCCCCCAATTTACCCCTTGTGGCATGGGATCCTTTCCCCTCCCCCAGCCGCCCCTTAGGGGTACCAGTCCCGTCCTGCCTCCACTTCTCCCCCTTCACTCCTCCCATGCCCCATGTCCTACCTGGTCGCTGGGGGTTCGTCCTGTCCCCTTAGGTGTCCGTGGTCCCTCACCGGTGCCTGGTAGGTGCCCTAGTTGTGAGGAGACATGAATTCCGAGTCCTCCTAGTATGCCATCTTGACTCCGCCCTTGAAATGTATTTTTATTATTCAGTTCAAAATACTTTCTAATTTCCATTGTGTTCTTTTTTTGATTCACAGATTATTTAGAAGTTTATTGCTTAACTTCCAAATATATTTGGTTTTTCATATCTTTTTATTTTTCATTTGTTTATGACTATTAGAGCACTTTATATCTTAAAAAAACTTTATGGGAAATGTCAAACATATACAAAAGTGGAAAAAAATCGTTTAATAACCACTCAGGTATCCATAAGCTTCAACTATTTTTAACTCTTGACCAAATTCGTTTCATTTCTGTTCTCTCATTATGCAACCCTCACCAGATTATTTTAAAATGAATCTCAGATATCATATTTTTTCTATAAATATTTCAGTATGTACCTATACAAGATGACATTAAAAAATTAATTACAATACCATATCCTATCCAGAATAATTCCTTGATGTCATAAAATATCTGGTCAGTTTCCAAAAGTTTTCCATTGTCTCCTAATTTTTCTTTACAGTTTGATTGTTTTGAAAACAGGATCCAAATTAAGTTCCAAATATTGTTATTGGTTGATATGTTCAAGTCATTTTAATCTAAATATTCCTTAGCATGTCTCTTTTTCAACCCTTGCCATTTATTTTAGAAGCAACTGTGTGTTTTGTAGTTTCCTATAATTTGAATTTTGCTAATTGCACTTGATGATGTTGTTTAATGTGTTCCTCTATTCCTGTATTTCCTATTTCCTGTAATATATAGAGGCTTGATCAGATTCAGATTTGATGTTTTTTGTTTTGTCTTGTTTAGTTGGTCAAGATGATGGTGGTGTGAGATTTCATCAATAATCATAGTGATGTCTGGTTATTTCTCTTCTTGATAATGATTACCTAGGTTCATGAATTCATGAGGGAGTTGAAAAATGGTGATATTCTGTTGTTCCTTCTTCATTTATTATTTGGGTTACTAGTATAAAGAGAAATTTCCCCTCATCTTCCATTTGGATATTCTCAGTTATGATTCATATAGAAGAGACAGATAAATACTTGATTTTTTCTCCTCATTTACTAGTTTTCAAAATAAGTTGGTTCTTTAGCATTTTTCAGTGATCATCAATGAGGCATTTAAAAAGTTACCGTTATGAACTAATGTGTTTCAATTCAGTTACATTTATTATCTTTGTTAATGCTCGCACTGTCCCATCTTTGGCCAATGGACCCTACTCAGATTGTCTCCGGAGTCCTTTTGATATAACCCTTAATTTTGTATGGCTTTCTTGTTTCTTTGTGTGCATGATGTTCCAGACTTATCTTGTACAATTCCTGCCCTTTTTCCAAGGGCCTTACTTTTTTTTTTTTTCTTTCTTTTTTTTGGCTGTGCTGCATGGCTTGCATTATCTTAGTTCCCTGACCAGGAATTGAACCCAGGCCCTTGGCAGTGAAAACGTGGGGTTCTAACCACTGGACCACCAGGGAATTCCCCTTACTTTGTTTTAATAAAATATGGTATTTAGAGACAGCAGTATGTGCATTAGGTGTGCTCATTGCTACTAGTTTGGTCATTGTTTTTAGACCTTTTCAGTGGTCAGATGTAGGAAATATATGTACAGTTTTAAAAAATGAAATACATCATTAGTTTATATTATACTTTATTCAGATTCAGAGCTACAGGGTTTTTGCTTAACCTCATTAATTTTACAGCTGTATCTCCTTTTTTCCATACTTAAAAACCTAGTTTTCAATGGCACCAACAAAACTACTCATTTGATTTATCTTAACACACACACACACACACACACACACACCGGCTCAGAATAACGTACCTGCCCCTGCCTAGGTATTAAGCTTTGAAACTCAACTTTTACCCCCTAAGTCTACAAGCTGTTGAAGGTGCTGCTTGTCTTCTCAGCTCTTTCTTTTGGAATTGATGAATGTCTCACAAAAGTGGTTGCAAAAGCCAGACTCATCTCTCTAGATTTACATCCTTTTAAAGATATTAGACTGGTAGATCTTCACTATATTCTTTGCCCTCTGATGCCTTCGAGTAATGTTTTAAAATATTTTGTGCATCTTTTCTAGTTGTCTTCAGTAAGATGTTGGTCTGAATTATCTAATCTGCCATTATTGGAAATGAAAGTCCCCTTACCACTTAAATGTTGAACATTTAATTTATATTTATATAATGTGACCACAATATTTGGTTTTATTTCAAAGGCTCTGAAACAAAAACACCTGGATGATTGTCTACGACATGTATCTGTAAGAAGATTTGAATCATTTAATCTGTTCTCAGTAACAGAAGCCCAAAAAAGGGAAACTGAAGAGGAAGTTGGTGCCTGGGTCCAATATACAAGCATCTTCTATCCTGAATACAGTATTTTCTTAAGGTAAACATCACTCTAGTTAAGATTTTTTTTAAAGTTTTTTTCTCTTGTAGAAGAAAACAATCTACTAAGAATCTCATTGTTCATTCTATTGAGTTTGCAGGCAATCTTTATCAGAACTTAGGTTTTGCAACTTTGTGTTTGGAATCCTGCTGCTTTAACTGGGTCTTACTGTATTCTCAGAACTAAAAAAAAACATTCTAAGGAATGTATCGGCATTTGAGGATAAAGTTCAAATCAAAGGGTTCATTTAACCATTGTCTCATAGCATTTGATTATGAAAAAAAGCCAAGTTCTTTTTGAGGCAAAGAAGGCTGAAAGTGAAAACAGAATTTTTCCAAACTGTTCTTCAATTAGTAGTTATTTGAAAAATCAAGCTTTGGTATTTTTCCCATTCATGTTTTGTCACTTTCAGAATAGAATCTTAGGAATAGGAGGAGAAAATTCAGCCAAAACACTGATATCGTGAGAAGCATACAGACTGTTCTGGCTTTAAAAATCATTAGAAAAGAGATAAGAGAGTTGCAAACTGAAGTAACAAGGTACCATTTTTACTGAATTAACTTCCTCTCACAGTTACAGTCTAGCATGTTGCAATATTACTGCAGGTATTTGATTTTATCATCAGATGAATGGATAAAGAAGATGTGGCACATATATACAATGGAATATTACTCAGCCATAAAAAGAAACGAAATGGAGTTATTTGTAGTGAGGTGGGTGGAGTTAGATTCTGTCATACAGAGTGAAGTAAGTCAGAAAGAGAAAAACAAATACAGTATGCTTACACATATATATGGAATCTAAGGGGAAAAAAAAAAAGGTCATGAAGAACCTAGTGGCAAGATGGGAATAAAGACACAGACCTACTAGAGAATGGACTTGAGGATGTGGGGAGGGGGAAGGGTAAGATGTGACAAAGTGAGAGAGTGGCATGGACATATATACACTACCAAACGTAAAATAGATAGCTAGTGGGAAGCAACTGCATAGCACAGGGAGATCAGCTCTGTGCTTTGTGACCACCTAGAGGGGTGGGATAGGGAGGGTGGGAGGGAGGGAGATGCAAGAGGGAAGAGATATGGGAACAATGTATATGTATAACTGATTCACTTTGTTATAAAGCAGAAACTAACACACCATTGTAAAGCAATTATACTCCAATAAAGATGTTAAAAAAAAGTCTGCCTTTCTTGACAAGATTTCACATTTTGAAAGGGAGGGAGGAGCACATTTACAGTAACTGTAAGAAGAGCAAAAAACATTTTAAGTGGAAACGTGTCTGAATACAGTTTAGGTGAGGTTAGGAATAATTTTAAGAAAAAAGTTTTCACAAAGGATGTCTATTTATAGTATATGTTTCCTGAACTATTTTAGTTTAAAATATCTCAGCTCTGAAAGATACCATAATAGCTTAAAATTTGGGATTTGGATAAAAATTGACTAGGGTGGGCAGGGGAATGCAATTAGGATCTGGTTTCATCATATTGATTTATTAAAAACTCTAAATAGAAGGTAAAAACTTAGGGATTTGTGAGCTTGCCTGTACATTCATTATGAGATTCAAATTAGAATACCTCAACTGCCTGGCATTCTGATAGAGATAATTAGTTTAGTCCTTGATTAGGAAGGAAAGAAAAATGCATTAAATGCTTACTGTTTGCCAAGTACAGTACTAGGTGCTTTGATGTATTCTAATTCATGTACTCCTTACAATAACTCTGTGAAGTAGGAATGAAGATGATTAAACAATTGGAAGATAGAATCTATAAGGATATTAAAGAGAAGGAGAAACAGGGTGATACCCCTACTGGTAGGGGTCTTCAGGTATAAAGTTGTAAAACTTATCTTCTACATCCACTGTGACAAGAGGCAGTAAGTGTAAACTGTACCAAGAATAACTTCCTGACATCTTCAAGGCCCTGGTAAAGAATAACTTCCTGACATCTTCAAGGCCCTGGTAAGGCTTAGCCAGAGAGAATGTGAAATCTTCTGTTCTTGAGAGCTTTCAAAATAAGGCATGGTTCTCCACCTGGTGGAGATGGCGTTGATGTAGCAGCAAGACACCTCTCCAACAGTGTGGTTCTTTGTGATGTATCCATTTTTGAAAGAATAAATATATCTATATAAATATGATATTAAATCCTAGTTTATAGAAAGAAGACAGGTGACTGAGCTAGAATTTAGGCCTCATTGGCTGCCAAGATTTTTTCTCTTTTTTTCAAACTAGCTAATATCTCTCCATATCAATAGTGCAAAAATAACAATAGCTTACACATACAGAATTCTAGAGCTGAATTCTGATCTTAGAATAAATTAAAAAATAATCATAGCAACATTAATAATGACTGACAATTGAGTGCCTACTATGTGACAAGCACTGTTGTGAATGCTTTACATGTATAAGCTTATTTAATTCACACAGCACCTCCTGAGGTAAATACTGTTTTTATCCTCATTTTACAGATGAGAAAATAACTCGATTGAGGGCACACAGCCAATAATTGGTTGTGCCCCTATTTAAACCCTGGTGGTCTGGTTTCATGCCTGTATAATACTTTTAAAAACTTTTGTTTTGAAATAATTACAGGCTCTCAGAAAGTTGCAAAAATAGTACAAGGAGTTCCATGTACCTATCACCCAGCTGTCTTCATCAGTAACATCTTATATAATGATAGTCACAGCCTGCACTTTTAACTTCTATACATCCTGCCACTTGTGTGACAGTCATATATACATTTATTCACTTTTCAGATGAAGGGATTGAGGCCTAGATAAACTAATTTCCTCATTGATTATTCTGAGCATTCCATTTCTTACTCCATAATCCTGATACTGTATAGGAAATAACCGATATTACTGAAATTGCTTAGGTAGGGGAGGATTTCTGCCAAGAACAGTTCATTCCATTCCATTGCCAGTTTTGTTCATGTTGATTTCTTATGGTTACCACTTCTCCTTGTTTACTGTTATCTGCCCAACATGGATTTCCATTCTTGCTCCTTTGATATCTTGTATCAACTCTTTTGTCAGTCTTTCCATGACATTTCTTTAGCTACCTTTATCTATTTTCTTCAGTGTTATTTGAATTGTGAGCATTCTAAAATTTAAAAAAATTACTTGTAATAGCCAAAAATAGTGGCTTGGAAAGTTGTTTTGAAATGCAGTACCATCATCGTCTTCTATATTTTTTAAGTTTATTAATGCAATGCAGTGAAAAAAGGGGGTGAATAGTTTTTAAATAAATCAAATCAGTAAATTCATTCCCCTACATATTGATTTATGTTCCTTTAAAGTTTTATTAGACTTGAAATGAATACCTTAAGAGAGTAAATAACTAGATATTTGTGAATTCAGAGTACATAGTTGTATATTGTTTATATTATTAAAAGGTATATAAGCAGTGGCCTGAATTAAAATTTTGATCATTTCTTGTCAGCTTTACATGATGATACTTAAAATGAAGGAATAAAGCATTTCCCCTGGTGACTTTTCATCAGAAGCAAAGGTCTGGACAATGTAAAAGTTAGGTTATGAATTCCCCAAGATGTGTTGTCTTTTCTGTATATCTGAGGATGGTCGACTCTGTTCCAAAGTGAGTGTTGAGAGTTAGTAAATTAAAATCCAGGGTATGGCTCCTGCTTTATTCCTTGGCAAACTCTTCTTGTTTTTCTGGTGTTCATTTCTTAGAATTTTATAGAAGAGGTTCTTGCTATTAGATAGATGCATGTATAGAAAACTAATATATACCAGAAGGTGTTTATACTAAAAATCTTTCATTAAAAATTCCTTGTTCCTGGGACTTCCCTGGTGGTCCAGCGCCTGAGACTTGCGCTCCCAATGCAGGGGGCGCGGGTTTGATCCCTGGTGAGGGAACTAGATCCCTCATGCTTCAACTAAGAGTTTGCATGCTGCAACTAAAGATCCCATGTGCCGCAACTAAAAAAGATCCCGCATGCTGCAACTAAAAGACCCCACATGCCGCAACAAAGATCCCATGTGCCGCAGCTAAGGCCCGGCGTAGCCAAATAAATGAATGAATGAATGAATGAATAAATAAATAAATAAATAATATAAATATATATATATATGAAGGGACTTCCCTGGTGGTCCAGTGGTTGCGAATCTGTATTGCAATGCAGGGGACGTGGGTTTGATCCCTGGTCAGGGAACTAAGATCCCCCGTGCCACAGGGCAACTAAGCCCATGTGCCACAACTCCTGAGCCCGTGTGCCACAACTAGAGAGAAGCCTGCGCACCACAATGAAGAGCCTGTGTGCCGCAACAAAAGATCCCACGTGCTGCAACTAAGACCCGATGAAGCCAAAAAAAAAATATATATATATATATATTTTAATAGATCTTTATTGGAGTATAATTGCTTCATAATACCGTGTTAGTTTCTGTTGTACAACCAAGCAAATCAGCTGTATGCATACATGTCCCCATACCCCCTCCCTCTTGAGCCTCCCTCCCATCCTCCCTATCCCACCCCTATGGATCATCGCAAAGCACCGAGCTGACCTCCCTGTGCTATGCTGCTGCTTCCTACCAGCCAACTATTTAACGTTCGGTAATGTAAATATGTCGATGCTACTCTCACTTTGCCCTCCTACCCCATGTCATCAAGTCCATTCTCTATGTCTACCTCTTTATTCCTGCCCTGCAACTAGGTTCATCAGTACCTTTTTTTTTTTTTTTTTGATTCCATATATATGCATTAGCATACGGTATTTGTTTTTCTGTTTCTGACTTACTTCACTCTGTATGACAGACTCTAGGTCCATCCACCTCACTACAAATAACTCGATTTTGTTTCTTTTTATGGCTGAGTAATATTCCATTGTATATATGTACCACATCTTCTTTATCCATTCATCTGTTGATGGACATTTAGGTTGGTTCCATGTCCTGGCTATTGTAAATAGTGCTGCAGTGAACATTGTGGTGCATGTCTCTTTTTGAATTATGTTTTTCTCAGGGTATATGCCCAGTAGTGGGTTGCTGGGTCATATGGTAGTTCTATTTTTAGTTTTTTAAGAAACCTCCATACCGTTTTCCATAGTTGTTGTATCAGTTTACATTCCCACCGACAGTGTAGGAGGGTTCCCTTTTCACCACACCCTTTCCAGCATTTATTGTTTCTAGCTTTTTTTGATAATGGCCATTCTGACTGGCGTGAGGTGATACTTCATTGTAGTTTTGACTTGCATTTCTCTAATAATTAGTGACATTGAGCGTCTTTTCATGTGCCTCTTGGCCATCTGTATGTTTTCCTTGGTGAAATGTCTATTTAGGTCTTCCACCCATTTTTTAACTGGATTATTTTTTTTTTGATATTGAGCTCCATGATCTGTTTGTATATTTTGGAGATTAATTCTTTGTCTGTTGTTTCATTTGCAAATATTTTCTCCCATTCTGAGGGTTGTCTTTTTGTCTTGTTTATGGTTTCCTTTGCTGTGCAAAAGCTTTTAAGTTTAATTAAGTCCAATTTGTTTATTTTTGTTTTTATTTCCGTTACTCTAGGAGGTGGGTCAAAAAAGATCTTGCTGTGATTTATGTCAAAGAGTGTTCTTCCTATGTTTTCCTCCAAGAGTTCTGTGTCTGGTCTTACATTTAAGTCTTTAATCCATTTGGAGTTTATTTTTGTGTTTGGCGTTAGGTAGTGTTCTAATTTCATTCTTTTACATGTAGCTGTCCAGTTTTCCCAGCACCGCTTATTGAAGAGGCTGTCTTTTCTCCATTGTATGTTCTTGCCTCCTTTGTTGTAAATTAGGTGCCTATATGTGCGTGGGTTTATCTCTGGGCATTATCCTGTGCCATTGATCTATATTTCTGTTTTTGTGCCAGTACCATACTGTCTTGATTACTGTGGCTTTGTGGTATAGTTTGAAGTCAGGGAGCCTGATTCCTCCATCTCTGTTTTTCTTTCTCAAGTTGCTTTGGCTATTCGGGGTCTTTTGTGTTTCCATACGAATTGTAAGATTTTTTGTTCTAATTCTGTGTAGAATGCCATTGGTAGTTTGATAGGGATTGTATTGAATCTGTAGATTCAATTGGGTAGTAGATTGCTTTGGGTAGTATAGTCATTTTCACAATATTGATTCTTCCAATCCAAGAATGTGGTATATTTCTCTATCTGTTTATGTTATCTTTGATTTCTTTCATCAGTGTTTTATAGTTTTCTGAGTACAAGTCTTTTGCCTCCTTAGGCAGGTTTATTCCTAGGTATTTTATTCTTTTTGTTGCAATGGTAAATGGGAGCGTTTCCTTAATTTCTCTTTCTGACTTTTCATTGTTGGTGTATAGGAATGCCAGAGATTTCTGTGCATTAATTTTGTATCCTGCAACCTTACCAAATTCACTGATTAGTTCTAGTAGTTTTCTGGTGACATCTTTAGGATTTTCTATGTATAGTAAAAAACTGTATTAAAAAAATTTTCTTCTCCTTGTCTTGTAAGTTGCAATTTCTTGTTGTATAGAGATTACTGTATAGATACTAGAAATTGTTGTTCCCCGCCCCTTTATTTTAACTTAATTTCAGTGTAATAGGAATTTGCATATTCTGGAAACTTGAAAATACTTTCATTTATATTCACAACCATAAAAGTGCCTGAGTTATTCATTTATAAATGCATACATGTCTTAGGTATAGAAAAAGCTGAGAGGCCTGAACTGTCCTCCTTTCTTTGAATGACTCCTGTTGCTATGGTAATTGCTGAATTAGAAGCCTAGTATTCTTGCCTTTTGGCCTGTCCTGGAGGCTTAGAATGGGCAAGAAGTCAAGAATGACTTTGTCTTTGACTGTAGTACAACAAATGCACTGCATTGAGATCATGTATTGCTTCTCTAAGGAAAGGAAAAAAAATAAAACAAACCCTCACCCCACTGGATTTAGTATGTACCCTGTGAGTGCTCACTGAATAAAAACTTGTGATGGGAATGGTATGCTTATGAAATTAGATGTATGGCAGATTATCCTTATATGTGTAGTGTATCATAGGTGCCCCTTTAAAACTTGGCAAGGTTGGTATCTGAGGCAAATATGGATACTGAATTTATATTTGTTTGTTTATTTATTTATTATTTTAAATTTAAATTTATTTATTTATTTGTTCATTTTTGGCTGCGTTGGGTCTTTGTTGCTGCGCGCAGGCTTCCTCTAGTTGCAGTGAGCAGGGGCTACTCTTTGTTGCGGTGCGCAGGCTTCTCATTGTGGTGGCTTCTCTTGTTGCGGAGCATGGTCTCTAGGCACGTGGGCATCAGTAGTTGTGGCTCGTGGGCTCTAGAGCTCAGGCTCAGTAGTTGTGACGCACGGGCTTAGTTGCTCCGCAGCATGTGGGATCTTCAGGGAACAGGGCTCGAACCTGTGTCCCCTGCATTGGCAGGTGGATTCTTAACCACTATGCCACTAAGGAAGTCCCTGAATTTATATTTAAAATGTACAGTTTTAATGTTAGTAGTGCTGTTAACAACAGCGATGAATATTAAAGCAGCTTTTGTTCTCTTGTATTTTATTTTGTATTTTAGAAGGAACTTTATAGGAACTTCAAAATGTGGTGCAGTGTATGTAGAAAATTAAAAGACTAATCCATTGAGTCATGTTTTCATGGAGCTTAAATCACAGATATGAGCTAATTATAACTTAATTTTCTAGGTTATTTAAACTCCAATCATGATTATTTGTGTAGTTTGCTTATATATACACATATATTCAAAGTTTCAGTAAATTGAAATATTCCCTAGATACTTTTTCAAATTTCCATATATTATGTAGAAATAATCTTTTAGTTTCCTATAACTAGTAGATGTAAGACTGAAAAAAAAAACTCTTCAGCCATTTATTTTTGAAAGAGCTCCAAAGTAGTTGCATGGAAAATCAACTTTTTAAACCTTTTCCTTCAGAAAACCTTTCCTCTTTGTTCTTATGCAGCCTCTTAGGACCCATTCCACTCTCTGACTTACTTTTTCTGATTTTGGGGGACCACTTTTCTTTTTAATCAAGGTAAAATTAATCATTTTAACCATTTTAAATTGTGCAATTCAGTATATTCACGATGTTGTGCAACCATCACCACTCTAATTTCCGAAACTTTTCATCACCCCAAAAGGAAATCCCATCCCCATTACTAGTAACTCTCCATCTTCCTCCTCCCCCTAGCCCCTGGCAACCACTTATCTACTTTCTATCTATATGGATTTGCCTATATTGCCTATTCTGGACATTTTATATAAGTAGAATCATATGCTATGTGGCCTTTATATTTGGCTTCTTTTACTTAGCATAATGTTTTCTGATTCATCCATGTTATAGCATATACCATTTAATGTCATAGGGTATACTTTCTGCTTCTTGGCTTCAAGAAATAATGCTTTCAAGAAGACAAGTTTTGTGTCACACTTTCTATTTTGAATACTGCTTTTAACTTTTAAACATACATTTTACTTTATCCCAGTTTCTGCTTTTTAGAAATATTTAACTTCTTGCAAAATATGTGTACCTTTTTTTTTTTTTAACTCTTGTCTCAGATTTCTTTTCAAACGTTTATTTCATCTTGATGAGAGAGAGAGAGAGATAGAGTGACAGAGAGAGCGTGCGAATGTGCATGAGAGAATGTCCTTATTAAAACTAGGCCATAAAGCAATTTCACTTTTAGGTATTTATCCTAAAGAAATAATCAGAAAGGGGCTCAATGCTATTTCTACAAGGATGTTCATTGAAACAATATGCATAAAGCACAAAAGTGGGCATAATCTAAAAATCCATCATAAGGTGTTGATTCAGTAAATTATGGTGCATTCATTGGACTACTTGGCAGCCATTAAAATCATGTTGCAGGAGAATATTTGATGATGTGGGAAACTTTATAATACGTTAAATGAAAAAATACAAATTGCAAAACCATATGGACAATGTGCTCTCAGTTATTTAATGACAGGTCTATGAGCATAGCATAAAATTTGAAGGCTATATACCAAACTATTAACTGTGGTTACCTCTGCATGATAGGATTATGGGCAGTTTTTTCTTGAGGAAGCCATATATTGCTTTTATATTTAGGAAAAAGTTTTTTGAGTTCTATGCTGTATTGCTGATCATTTTAATAGCTTCATCTTGTGCTTTAGATATTTAATGCTTTGTTCTTTTTCCTCTCTTGTCCGACATGTATGTTGTAGTTTTCCATGTTAGGCATAAATAACCTCTTCTAGAATCTTGCATCCACAGAGAAGGTGCAGAATCATTGTGTTATGAAGATGAAAGTTGGATTTGTGGTTGATAACTTCACTGCCTTAGGTTATGATACTGGTGAGCCCAGTGGTTATTGGGCCAGTGATTATTGCAGGTAACTTTTTGCGTCCTCACTTGGTCACTCCATGAAGGAACTTGGTCTCTGTGATAGAAATAAAATGTTGTTCTGAAAAAGGTATTATAGTTTACATGTGTTCTCTTACTATATGTATTAGCTTGCTAGGGCTCCCAGAACAAACCACCGCAGATTGGATGGCTTAAACATCAAGTTTATTTTCTCACAGTTTGGGGCCTAGAAGTCTTGGATCTAGGTGTTGCAGGTTTGGTTTCATCCAAGGCCTCTCTCTTTGACTTGCATGTGGCTGCTCTCTTGCTGTCTCTTCACGTGGTTGTCCCTCTGTGCACATGCCTTGTTGTCTCTGTGTGTCCTAATCTCCTTTTTTTATAAGGATATATATATATATATATATATATATATATATATATTAGGGCTCACCCTAATGACTGAATTTTAACTTAATTAACTCTTTCAAGGCCCTGTGTCCAAATTCAGTCACATTCTGAGGCACTGGGGGTTAGGGCATCAACATATGAATTTTGGGGAGACACAGTTCAGTCCATAATAGTATATATCATTTGTGATGAGTTTTAATGGCAAAGTAGTGTGGATGAAGTAAATTTTATTGTGAATTATTAATGGTTATTATAAACTATCACAACATCCTAAAGAACTACAGCTGTAAGTTATATAGGGGAGAATGTAGAAGATTGTAGATGTGTTAGCACCAACTTTTTGTAATCACCACTGGAAAAGTAACTCAGACTCTATGACCTATTGATTCAGGTCACACCTAGTGTGATTCAGGAGTCCTGGCTAACACAATACGGCCACTTAAATTTGGGAAATGTATTGGTAATACGCCTTCTGCCATTCTTTGAAATAATTTTTTTTTTCTCTTAGCTGGGCTACCTGACAGGACCCTGTGGTGGTTGGTGTCTCATGGTCCTAGAGAAATTTGTAGACCCTCTACCTTATATACTCTTACATGTGACAATGGTGATTGTTTTCTCCCCAATGAATCCTGGGGCTGACCTGGACTTTTAACGCACACTGCTACAGTCTCCTACTTCTGGATCCTTCCTAGGGGTCTCATAGAGTGGGACCTGTTTTGTGAAGTATCCAAAACTGATCTCTTTTGGGTTAGTAATTACTTAAGGAAATATTCTTGTTGAAATACAAAATATTTTCATTTTCTACCTATATTTGGGAGACCAAAGGTGACTATCTCTTAGGAAATATAGTCCAGATTTTTAGTTTTTCTGTTTCATTGTTACTGTGTTAATGTAGTTAAGGTCTATAATATTGGTGGAATTATTTAAGCTTCAGGAGTGTCAGACTGGATTTAAAGTTTTTCCTCATTCAAATAAAGGCATATTGTGTTTATGTGTTATAGGCATATAATGCATTTACGTAGATGTGTGTGTATATATACACACACATACTTGGTAAGATAGTTTGATTAAAAAATGAGAAATTTGGGCTTTTATGGGTAATTGCTCTATTTTTAACTTAGTGGGGTCATGGAAGGATCATGGAATATGAAGTTCAGGTTTTAGTTCTGCCAGTTACTTGCTGTGTGATCATAGGCAAGTCTTTGAACAAATCTTAACTCCTTGTAATTGAATAAGAAACAGTAACTAGGGGCTTGCCTGGTGGCACAGTGGTTAAGAATCTGCCTGCCAATGCAGGGGACATGGGTTTGAGCCCTGGTCTGGGAAGATCCCACATGCTGCAGAGCAACTAAGCCTGTGCGCCAGAACTACTGAGCCTGCGCTCTAGAGCCTGTGAGCCACAACAACCGAGCCCGCGTGCCACAACTATGGAAGCCCGTGCGCCTAGAGTCTGTGCTCCACAACAAGAAAAGCCTCCGCAATGAGAAGCCTGCACACCACAATGAAGAGTAGTCCCCGCTCGCCGCAACTAGAGAAAGCCCGCGTGCAGCAATGGAGACCCAATGCAGCCAAAAATAAATAAATAAATAAATTTATTTAAAAAAATAAATAAATAAGAGGAATAGAATTAAGATCAGTGAGCAAGATACAAAACATTTGCCCCCTGACATTTAGAACTCCCTGTAAATGGAATGTGCAGACCTGAGGGTCGGTTAGTTCTTTGTGACTGAAGTTCTGAATTCGTTGGGCCATAATAGAAGGAACTTATGTATTGTGGAGTGTGGTAATGGAAATTGATTGTTTATTTTCATTTTGAGATTCTCAAAGTGTAGGGTTTTGTTTTGTTGTCTTTATAAAGGTAAATAATTTATGTCACGTTTATATAATTAAAACAATAACAATAAAAACACTTATTAGTACTTTAAAGTGTAGATTAATCATCAAGAAATGTCATTACATTAAATATCCCAAAGACTCGTCTGTTATTTCTTCTCCTTCTCCCTCTAGTGGGCAGAAATATTTTAAAAACACCACATGGAAAGGGTTATTAGTATTGAGTGTATCACAATATAGTCTCAGCTTTTTAAAAGATTAATAAATGTTAATATTTCAGAATCATTAAAGAAAATGCTTTATTCCTTTCTAGGCATAATAGTGGATCTTTGAATGTTGAAGATGTTCTTACCAGCTTTGACAATACAGGAAATATTTGTAAGTTATATACTCACTGTATAGAAATATTTTTAGTCTTTTAAAAGTGAATTTTTAATTTTTTTTCCAGTGTTTATTTTATTGACGTGTGTGTGTGTGTAATAGAAACTCTTGCTGTTTTTAGCCGCATAATAAGCCTCATGTAAGATGTACCTACTCAGTGGGATAAGGCAGGTTTTATACTTGGCAGTTTTGTGTCTCTGTGTGTTTGTGTGTATGACAGAACATAGGTCAGGAGGAACACTGGATTCTCCAGTACTATCCCTTTTGTTTCTTGTTTTCATTTTGACCTTTTCAGTTAATCAGTCCAACAGAGGGGCTGTCTCTTCCTTCTTTGCCGTGTTTGGGTATGTGTGTTTCTACTTCTTGCTTCTTCTCTCTTTCACTAAAGAGTGAACCCAGAACATTTTTCCTTGCTGCTAATATACTTTAATACCTGAATGATTTTATTTTATGCATTATTATAATATTATAGAATATATTGACTTCTTATCTAAGTCTCTGATTAAGTCATAATAGATTTCTCCACTGAGAAAATCATTTAATTATAATGTCACATAATGAAAGAAATCAAACAAGAAATATCTTTATATCACTGTGTTAAACAACATACCATGATAGAAGCGGTGTACTCCTTTATGTGTTGCATAGGCTATTATTCTTAAGGTAGTGGATAATCATTGAAATATTACCATTTTAAATGTAAAAATTATACTCAAATACTTTTCGTCTCAGGAAATTTCACAGCTGTAACTACTTATTGTCTGAACTAAAATAGCATATTCTGCTAACAGTACTATATTATCAAATGCTTTCTGATTTTTGATCTGCATAGAATAATGTCCAACAATACTCAGGCAATGATTTTGTTCTTATGCCCACATGATGGCAAGCTTTTTTTTTTTTTTTTTTTTTTATAAAGAGATTTACTTTTTTTTTTTTTTTTTTTTAATTTTATTTATTCATCTATTTATTTTTGGCTGTGTTGGGTCTTCGGTTCGTGCGAGGGCCTTCTCTAGTTACGGCAAGCGGGGGCCACTCTTCATCGCGGTGCGGGGACCGCTCTTCATCGCGGTGCGCGGGCCTTTCACTATCGCGGCCCCTCCCGTTGCGGGGCACAGGCTCCAGACGCGCAGGCTCAGTAGTTGTGGCTCACGGGCCCAGCTGCTCCGTGGCATGTGGGATCTTCCCAGACCAGGGCTCGAACCCGTGTCCCCTGCATTAGCAGGCAGATTCTCAACCACTGCGCCACCAGGGAAGCCCGATGGCAAGCTTTTGATTGTGGAGAAAAATATTTATGTATTTTGTCACTAAGGAATCTAACTATCCTAAAATTATCCTAAAATATTTAAAATAATGTAGGTTTCTTTTTCATGGATAGTGACAAGTATACCTTTTAGTTTCTCTGAGTTGGCACTTGCTGAATTCTTTCCCAATATTTTTATTGGGGGTTGGGGCAGGGTCTGGGTAAGGGATACTAATGGTGGTTGAGGAGACATTCTCCTTTAGTTCTGTGGTAATGTAAAATATCATTAAGTCAGGCTTATGCATACCCAATTTAGGAACATAATTCTAGAATGTTAAATGTGGATTTTTGATTTGGTCATGTAAAAATCAAGTACTGTTCCCAGTGGCTCAGTATGAAGTAGGGCCACTAGCTGGCAGCATTATGTAAAATAAAAATGTTTTCCTGAAGGTCTAAGCTATTATTCTGTGTATGAATAATATATATACCCCCCCATAAGTTGTTGTTGCATTGACAAATGCAGAAATTGTATGTTAAAAGCTTTTTTTTCCCCACTGCTGCCCATTGTTTGGTAGAAAGGTTTGAGTCTTTGGATTGAGACACACCTACATTTGAATCTTGGTTCTGAAATTAATCTTGAGCAATTTATATTATCTCTATGAACCTCAGTTTTTTTCATCTCTTAGAACTGGACATAATGTATGGAAAGTGTATAATATACTGTATTCCTCATAGTTGGTACTCAGTAAATGAAGGTCTTTATTATTACCAGTGGTGAGTACCTCTAAAGCTTTGCAGTTTTTTTCTAATAATAAAGAAAGTATTTTTAAGGATTATTCTGATGTTTTAAAGTAAACTATTTTGATTGAACTAACAAGGTGGGAAAATAGATCAAATTAGAAAAATAGTAATTTATTAAAATGTCTTGTCATAAATGTGGTCTTTTTTTTAAAAAAGAAATGTATTTACTTATTTATTTATTTTTGGCTGCCTTGGGTCATCGTTGCTGCGCGGCCTTTCTCTAGTTGTGGTGAGCAGGGGCTACTCTTCATTGTGGCGTGCGGGCTTCTCCTTGCAGTGGCTTCTCTTGTTGCGGAGCACGGGCTCTAGCCGTGCTGGCTTCAGTAGTTGTGGCACGCGGGCTCTAGAGCACAGGCTCAGTAGTTCTGGCGCATGGGCTTAGTTGCCGCGCGGCATGTGGGATCTTCCTGGACCAGGGAATCGAACCCGTGTCCCCTGCATTGGCAGGGGGATTCTTAACCACTGCACCACCAGGGAAGTCCATAAATGTGGTCTAAAAAACCTGACTGTATTGCCAAGTAAGAAGTGATAAAAATAAGACTTCTTAAAACATTTTGTTTAGTGTAACTTTTATATTATACTCTTTAAAAATGTATAATGATACTTCAACTTAATGTAAAATTGATAAATTCCTGTTACAATAAAGTAAATCTTGATTATAACTTTTATATAATCTTTACCAAGGCTTAAAGTGATCAAGGATTGAAAAAGTGATTTCTCACTTGATGTCCCGAATGTTTGATTTTACCCTAATGGTGACCTTAGATTGAGTTTGTGACTGGAAAACCCAGCAGAGGGCGCTAAAATCACAATTCTGTCTCAACAGATGAATATAACTGGAATAAATACCTTGAATAGTAACCCTAAGCTTTTATCATGTAAACATAGAAATATGTATGTGTAAACATCTGTATTTGATTTATTTCTTATATATTTAATATATTCAGCAATTCATTAATACAAAAAAATAGATTTTCCTGAGTGATATTTTTCTTCATTTTTTCATTTCTTTTTTTAAACAGAGGACAATTTATTTTTATTGTTATTTATTTTAATTAATTAATTAATTTATTTATTGCTGCGTTGGGTCTTCGTTGCTGTGCGTAGGCTTTCTCTAGTTGCAGCGAGCGGGGGCTACTCTTTGTTGCGGTGTGCGGGCTTCTCATCGCAGTGGCTTCTCTCGTTGCAGAGCACGGGCTCTAGGTGCGCGGGCTTCAGTAGTTGTGGCACATGGGCTCAGTAGTTGTGGCTCGTGGGCTTTAGAGCGCAGGCTCAGTAGTTGTGGCGCACATGCTTAGTTGTTCCGCAGCATGTGGGATCTTCCCGGACCAGGGATCAAACCCGTGTCCCCTGCATTGGCAGACGGATTCTTAACCACTGTGCCACCAGGGAAGTCCCAGGAATTATTCATTTACTTCAGGAGTTAGTTTACAGGTTAACATAACTTCCTGATAATAGAAAAAATAACTTAATTAAAATACTTTATAGTTACAACCCCCCCGTACATGTTTATACAAAATACAGATATGTGAATGTATACAAAATATATTCATGCTAGTGGAACTATTAATCTCAATTTTAAGTTAACTTCAAAAACAAGTAATTCTTTTATTCACTGTAAATTTTCAAAGATGAGAGGATCGGTCTTAGTCCGAGTTTGTTTATGCTCTCACCAGAAAGATATGGAAAAAATCTTTAATTTTGGAAAATTAATGAAACCTCTAGATAATTTCTTATTTCCTGATATGTTAGAAATGAAAATATTCTTTATGTTTACCTCTGTTATTTTACATGTGTGGCTTGCAAAGTGTTTTATGTTTTTGAAATATCCTTTCAGTATTTGAATTCCTTTGAATGTTGTAGGAAGAAATTAAAATGAATCTCCACACAGTCATTTCTGCATAATGATTCATTGCTCTATAGGATATGACCCCAATCTTATTTTTACATGTTTATATTTGCTACTGTGGAAAACAAATTACTTTGAAAGTCAAGCTTCTTTTTTGCTTACCTCTAACTAGGGTTAGGTATGCATATTCCATCTTTGGGTTCTAGTACTTGAGAACATACTTCCTTTTTAACTATCAAAGCTACTCTATGGAGAGATTGTGTCTGCTATTGATTCATCATGCCTGGAAAGAGATGCAATCAAGCAACCTAGGGAAAAGTATAGGATGCATCCTTCACTTCAGATGAGGTGCTGGCTGCTTCTGTGTTTCACGTAACATGTCACTCAGATAGCTTGGGTCACAAGAGAGTACTCTGCAAGCACACAGCAGATCTCTTGCTTCTGTTTTCTCTGTGGGCAGAGTCTCCTTTCCAGCCAGTCCCTGACCTCCAAAGAAACCCCATCATGCTGTATCTCTTCTGAAACCATTTTCTCTTTCTCCAAGTCATCTCTTTCCTTTACTGAAATAAATTTTAAAAAAATGTGATTCTCTTCAGCACTTAGTTGATCCAAATTTTACTGTCATAGTATATAATACAACTATTTGCTACATGTGAAATCTCATCACTGCTTGGGATATAATTGCTTCATTTGTACTTTTTTAACACGTCATCCTTGACAGCATGAACATATGATTAATACTTCTCATACAATATATTGTATACAATATATACAATATAATGTGTATAAGCCATTAAAGGCTTAGGAAGCCAATAGTTATTATATATCATTGCAGTAACCTAGTGTGATTCAGGAGTCCTGGCTAACACAACATTGCCACTAAAATTTGGGAAATGTATTGGTAATATGCCTTCTGCCATTCTTTGAAATAAATTTTTTTTTTTCTCCTGCTGGGCTACCTGACAGGACCCTGTGGTGGTTGGTGTCTCATGGTCCTAGAGAAATTTGTAGACCCCCTACCTTATATACTCTTACATGTGACAATGGTGATTGTTTTCTCCCCAGTGAATCCTGGGGCTGACCTGGACTTTTAACGCACACTGCTACAGTCTCCTGCTTCTGGATCCTTCCTAGGGGTCGCATAGAGTGGGACCTGTTTTGTGATGTATCCAGAACTGATCTCTTTTGGGTTAGTAATTACCCAAGGAAATATTCTTGTTGAAATACAAAATATTTTCATTTTATACCTATATTTGGGAGACCGAAGGTGACTATCTCTTAGGAAATATAGTCCAGATTTTTAGCTTTTCTGTTTCATTGTTACTGTGTTAATGTAGTTAAGGTCTATAATATTGGTGGAATTATTTAAGCTTCAGGAGTGTCAGACTGGATTTAAAGTTTTTCCTCATTCAAATAAAGGCATATTGTGTTTATGTGTTATAGGCATATAATGCATTTACGTAGATGTGTGTGTACATATACACACACATACTTGGTAAGATAGTTTGATTAAAAAATGAGAAATTTGGGCTTTTATGGGTAATTGCTCTATTTTTAACTTAGTGGGGTCATGGAAGGTTCATGGAATATGAAGTTCAGGTTTTAGCTCTGCCAGTTACTTGCTGTGTGATCATAGGCAAGTCTTTGAACAAATCTTAACTCCTTGTAATTGAATAAGAAACAGTAACTAGGGGCTTGCCTGGTGGCACAGTGGTTAAGAATCCGCCTGCCAATGCAGGGGACACGGGTTTGAGCCCTGGTCTGGGAAGATCCCACATGCTGCAGAGCAACTAAGCCTGTGCACCAGAACTACTGAGCCTGCGCTCTAGAGCCTGCGAGCCACGACTACTGAGCCTGCATGCCTCAACTACTGAAGCCCACGTGCCTAGAACCCGAGCTCCACAACAAGAGAAGCCACTGCAATGAGAAGCCTGCGCACCGCAACGAAGAGAAAGCAGTTAGAGAAAGCCCACGCACAGCAATGAAGACCTAATGCAGCCAAAAAAAAAGTAACATTATCTACCTTGTAGTGTAGTAAACATCATAGGTAGTGTGAAAGTAGTATGTAAACTGTAGCTAATATTTGTATTCGTTTTTATTGTTAGTATTAATATCATATCTCATTTGTTCTTAGACCTTCTCAATATCTTTGATATTGGAAAATAACACAAGACAGGAAATATTTTTGGTGTGTGCCATCCTGTTTTAATATTTTGTACATGAAAACATAGTGCAAAGCTACATTATTAAAAGTATAGTATTACTGCAGAAATACATATATAAATCAGTGTTTTAGAAAAGAAGTTTCAGAAAGACAAAAATATTTGTGATTTGTCACATGATGAAGATGGAATTTCAGTGAGAGTGGAAAGGATAGATTTTTTTTTTTAAATTTTATTTATTTATTTATTTATGGCTGTGTTGGGTCTTCATTTCTGTGCGAGGGCTTTCCCTAGTTGCGGCAAGTGGGGGCCACTCTTCATCGCGGTGCGCGGGCCTCTCACTATCGCGGCCTCTCTTGTTGCGGAGCACAGGTTCCAGACGCGCAGGCTCAGTAATTGTGGCTCACGGGCTTAGTTGCTCCGCGGCATGTGGGATCTTCCCAGACTAGGGCTGGAACCCGTGTCCCCTGCATTGGCAGGCAGATTCTCAACCACTGCGCCACCAGGGAAGCCCGAAAGGATAGATTTTTCAATAAATAGTATTGGCTAGGAATTTAGAAAAAAATAACGAACCAAATCTCTCCTTTATACTATATAAATACCAAAATGAATTTAAGATAGATTAAATATTTAATTAAAAAATTCTAACACTCCCAGATTTTTCAGATGAATAATTTTAAGATGTTGAAATAAGGAAGACCCTTCTACGTGTGACCCAAATCCCTTGAATTTAAAGATGAATAGATTGACTAAATAAAGATTTAAAGTCACTTTATTCAAAAAGTATCAAAAAAGTTGAAAGACAAATGACAAACTGGTAATTATTATTTATGAAATATATGCAGACAGAGATGTATTCTCTTTATTGTGTGAAGAGCTCCCACAAAGAAATAGCAAAAACAGGCTGTAGATCTATAAGAAAAAGACAAAGCATAGTTGAAAATTAGAAAAAAGTATTTCACAAAAGTAATACCAATGCTCTATAAACATATCAAATGATTATTTTACTAGTAAAGAAGTAATGAAGTGCAATTAAAACAGTGAGATAGAATTTTTGTTATCAAATTGGCAAAGATGAGAGAAGATAAGCCATGTTCGGTGAATTGTAGGGAAATGTGCCTTCGCATCCACTGCTGGTGGGAGGGTAAATTGATTCTACTTTTCCAGAGGCAATCTGGCAATATCTTTCATAATTTTAAGTACCCATTTCATTTGACTAATAATTCTTTTTCTAAGAAGTAATGAAACCAATATGCAAAGGTGGAATGTAAAGGAATTCATTATAGCACAGTGAATAACTGGAAAAAACATAAATCTTTAATTTTAGGTGACTGGCTAATTATGGATAATTCATGAGATGGAATATTTTATAGCTGTTCAAGATCTCTAAAACATATTAGGTTAAAATATTACTGCAGGGAATATGATTCTATTTCTGTAAAATATATATACACTCATTAAGTAGGTATGTGTATGCATAGTACTATGTCTGTGTGTTCATAGTGTTTTGTTAGGGTTATTGGAGTTATGGATGATTATCACTTTCTTCTTTATGCTTTTGAGTATTTGTTTCTTTATGGCTTGTATTAGATAATGTTGTTTTTATTTTGAAAAAAGTAGATATTCTTTAATTTACAAATTGAGTATTATTTTTTTTTTTTACTGAAAGCTGTGATAAAATCTCAGATTGCTTAGGACAGTACTGTGGAAAAAAGGAGCAATTCATTTTACCACTGAAAAAAAATATAAAGTATTTTATTTTTAAACAGCACTTTTGTCCAAGGAGCTCCCAGCATTGTTGGATGTTAATGTGCTAATCTCCCAATACACTTAAAAGAAGTCAAAGATCAAATCATTCTAGCCCCATATTGGGTCGTGGGAGTATAAAGAGGTTAAAAACTCAGTCAGTGGAAGAATACTGAGCTTGAACAGAGATAATTTATAAGTTCTGTTGAAAAATAAATTTTAAGGTTCAGTGCATTATATGGTTAGCATGGTATGCTAACCATGTAATATGGTAATGGTCTGCAGCCTTGAGACTATAGGAGGCCCCAGTGAGAGTGGGGAGCTGATGGCAGCATGCAGCACTGGCTCTGGATTTGGCTCTTAGCCCCTTTTGAGAATCACAATTTGTGTGTGGTCTTTATTAGAAAGACTTCTAGAGGATAGGTTAGAAATGATTTCTAGAGGGTAGGTTAGGTCTCTAGATGGTAGTTTTCCCAGCTATGTATCTCCAACTGTCTGACTTCCTAGCTGCAAGTTGTCAGGCAGTTTTTTCTTTTGACACAATATTGGGTAAGCATACCCCTAAGCCATAAACAGAGTCACATGCATTTGCTTTTACTATTTACCACGGAAGGAACATTTAGAAGATGTCTCTTTTTAATTCACTTTAAAATTTTTTATCTGAAACAAAAAATTATGGAGTTGTAGTGATTCTCTTTGATAAAAGAAGGTGCTGCTATCATGAGGAAAGACTGAAATAAACCCTATAATCCTTTCTAGATTCATAACATGTATTAATGCTTAACCAAGGTATTAATACTGGAAGGTAGTTCATGTCTTTGTCATAAACCTGCTAGTTTTTCCATCCTTTATATATTTGAAGGGATGTTCCTAATTTAAGTGCCTCCAAGTTTTAGCAGAAGATATGCCAAGCAAGCCTCCCTCCCCCCCAGCAAATACTAAGTAGTAGTACTTTATCTTCTTTTAAATAGCTACCATTTCTTTTGCATCCCTTACGATATTAGGAACTTTGTGAATACTATTCCCATTTAATCTTCTTAACAATTTTGCAAGTGGTGAGGAAACTGATACTCAGATAAAGATAACTTGCTTAAAAATTAATATTTAGTAAGTGACCACAGAGGAGTGTTTGCCTATTCCATTTCTTAAAGGTAGCATATCTCCAAAATGGCGAGAAATGAATTTTAAAAGTTCATGGGAGAAATGAAACTAAAAGTGGTAACTTGGAGTGCTAGAAAATAACTTTGGCAAATGGAAAAGAATTCTGTCCAGTGGATTGTGTCTCAGAAGGGAATAATTAAAGGTCACTGGAAAATGGGCTCTCTAGGGTTTCTGAAAGGTAGTTGACAATCTAATGGCGTGGGGATTTCGGGAGTGAGGATGGGGCGAAAGAATGCATTTTCTTTTAATAGTCTAAAACCAAATGTGGGTTATGTTTTATTTCAGATTTTCTTTTCTTTTTTGAGAAGTGCTGCTTTTTGCAGAATAATACAATAGTAATACTGATTTGTGTTTTTACATAGCCCTTTCTCTAAGGTATTCAATGTGTTTCTCAAGCTTATGGTTATAGTGATATTTACAAATTGCTTATGTAAACACAAGTCACACAAAAGGCTCAACTAAATGAATATTTCTGTCTTAAGGAAAGTAGTGTGGATTTGGACAGCCTTTCCACAGAGAATAGTGGATATTTGGACATTTGTATGGCCTGTATGTGTTGCCCCACTCATGAATGCTTGATGTGAACAAAATATTTGACGACTGAATGAATTTAGTATTTGTGTATATGTATCTTATCTTTTTTATGCTCTCCTCTCTCACCCTTCACCCTACACTCCCAGCCTTGAACTTAGTATTTGTGTTATATCCTGGGAAGGTGGGGACAGTTCATGGAAGGAATGAGGAAAAGTTTCCGATCGTTCTGTCTGTGTATATGAGTTGGAAAATGTGGGTGTATTATGTATATTGGAGATGCTCCACATGCTCACAATCTGCTTGTTCTGGATCAGGTCGAATTTTTGCTCCTGGTGGCAAATTCATGGTTTGTTTGAAGCCTTTGCCTATCCAGGTGGTTGGAGGCCAGACTTTTGTGTCTTTGCCATTTCTCAGGACTCCCTTAGTTTCTGACTAAAAGATGTGGTGGAACCTAGACTTAAAACTTAAGTATCATTTTTAATTGTATGATAGTCAAAGAATGACAAATAATATTTTGATGAATCCTGGACTTTGGTTTTCTTTTAATATTTGACAACTTAATTGGAATTTAGTGGGGATTCGTTGGACTGCTGTTATGAACAATTGAGAAGTGGCATGTATTTATGTAAACCATGACTTCTCTGCTTGTACTTGTCCCCTGCATACCTTCAAAGGAGAAATTAGAATAATTAGAAGGGGGAGATTGATTCATATTGCCTCCTTTGATCTTTCTCTCTTAAGTCCTACAGATTTGTAGTTTGTATTCTACAATTTAGCACTGACTTTTGTATCATATTGTATTAACTATTTGTTAATCTTTTTCTCCCCCAAATAAAATATAACCCCCCAGATTGCAGGCACAATAACCTCTCTGGTTCAATCTCAAGGGGTGTTAGTCTAAAGTCTATGCAACAAAAGTATTTTTAAATAACTTGGGTATTTTACCTCTCTTGATTAAATGACTTGAAAGCAACACAGTCTTTAGCAATTTTTTTCTTTTTTTCTTTCTCCCATCCTCTATTGTTCCATATTGATGCTGATTCTGCACTTTTACATACAAAACAAACAAAAAACTTCAGAAAACAATTCTTTTGTATCCATCATAAGATAACTCTTGTCTTCCCTTTTCCCCCCTTTCCTTCTGATTCTCCATCATAGTACTGAGGAACTAGTCTGTCACACCTCCTTGGAGGGTGTGAGCCTGGGGTAGTCAGGGGCAAGAGACTGAAGCAGATCAGTTTCTTTTAGTTAGGGTGACTATACAGTCAAGTTTGTTTGGCATGATCCCAGTTTATACCTATTGTTCTTAGCATAGTTATTAACAGTGTCTCCTTTCACTCCCCAAAGTGTCCTGGTTTGGATGATAAATTATATTCCAATTTTTAGAAGCCCAAGAAAGAGAGATATATTGGAAGCTTACATCAATTATTTATATCTAGTCATACCTCTTAATTCTGCCATAGTACCTTGCACAAGGTCTGGCTCAAGTGGTATTCAATATGTATTGATTCATTTGAATCCTTAGTCACACTCAAATGAATCATTCCTTCTCCATAAGTGTATTTGTATTCACTATACATAACAGAGAGGTAAATCTAGGCCTCAATTTTAGAGGACGTATACTACAAGCCTCATAAACTAAAACTGAAGTTAGAACACATAACAAGTTTTGATTAGCTAATGCAGTAATTGAAAAAAAATTGAATTACTGCCAAGATCTGAAAATAGGAAGATTCACATAACAACCTAGATTTCCACTTTCTCTTTGAGAAAAATAATGATCTAGTGGTCTGAGCCTGATCTTACATGGTAATCATTTTCTGGAGCTGAGCAGATTCTCCATTTTGCGCCCTCACGACCCACCCATGGACATTTAAATTTGCAACCTCTGATACATATTATGTATTTGGAGGCACTTATGTCAGGTTTATCTTTGTACATTTTCAGATTATTTAGTTATATATTTAAGAACAGTCAATTCTGATTAGTCATTTTATTAAAGCTAATTAAATAAAATACTTGTAAATTCTTTTGGAGATCAGCCTTTTTTAATTCAACAGATTAGTCATTCATTTTGGGGAAAATTTTTCCCCATACTAAAAATGTCAGTAACTAATATTTATATTGTTATATTTAATAGAAAATATTTTAAGATATTATTTTAAATATTTTTCAATAGCCAGTGCCTTTAAGAAAACATATTTTTGAAACTTAATCACTTCAGTTTAAAATTATAAAATATCTTGAAAAATGAAATTGAAAACTAGGATAGAGCTATAGGAGAAATTTTAAATATGTGTGGGTGTATGTATGTGTATGAGCATGTATATGTATATGTGTGTATATAAAAAATATATAGTTAACTTTATCTTTGCCTCTTCTTTATAGATTGGAAAAGAAAGAGCAGTCTCAGCAAGTGTTTATTAAGTGCCTATTGTGTGCTGTCCTGCATTTTCAATTCTCAAATGATTTTTCAACCTTGACCTACTACAAAGGAATAAAACATTCTTTCTACACATGTTGAAGAAACTACTGTATTAAAATCTAGATAAATATCTCACTGTCTGATGCATCTAGGTACATGGATGGTCTCTGTGAACTATGTCTTAAGTCTCATCAGCAAACATCTTTTAAAAATAATTTAAAATAGCTACATTGTTTCATTAATGAAGAACTCACCCTGGTAAGTTTTAGAATATTGGCAAGAAAACGGCTTGACTTTAACTACATTAAATATGAATTTAATGGCATGGACATATTATCTCAGGACATGATTTTATTTGTATATTTTTAAGGCTTAAAATATTTTCGGTTAAAATTATCTACCTTATAGACCATCAGTTTGAAGTCTTTTCTGATGCCTTCTGACCTGTTCCAGTTCGATCTTTATGCCTGCTGCAAACCTTTCATCTTGAAATCTCCCTTCACTGTCATCCTTGGGATTCTTATCATTTCTCTTTTTTGTTGGATTTCCCAAATACCGTGGCTTTCTCTTTGTTTACTCCATCATTTTGGGTGATGATAAACTCCTGTAGATCCCTGAGACAGTAAAGGGAAATAATTTTTGAGTTCTTGTGATACTTCGGTAGGAAATAAAATAATAGAATTTGAAATAGTTTCTCCCTCAAAATTTTACAGCAATGTATTGCAGCTTCTAGTGTTTCATTTGAGAATTCCAATGCTATTCTAATTCTTTATCTTTTTTATGAAACTCTTAGTTCTCTCTGGAATTTGACAGAATCTTTTCTTATTTTCACTATTCTAAATTTTACGATATCATATCTTGGTGTGACTTAATTTTCAAACATTGTTTTGGACATTTGGTGGGCACTCAGTGTAGAAAGTCACGTTTTTCAGTTCTGGGAAGTTTTCTTGGATTATTTCTTTAATGGTTGCTTCCCTTCTGTTTTCCTTGTTGTCTCTGGAACTTCCATTTTTCAAATGTTGGACATCCTGGACAGGTTCTCTCTCTTTTCATCTTCTGTTTTGCATATTTTTGACTTTTTCTGTACTCTCAGGGATATTTCTTTTGTAATAGAGGCCTTCATCAAATATCTGGTGATCTTTAAGAGCTGTGTACTATAAAACTGATTGGACGCTATGAGGATATCCTAGCTTGTTGATTGTGGATTTTGCTGTGGGATGATCTGGCTGGGCTGCTCCTTGGGGAACCTTGGATGTCCATATGTTTGGGTCTCTCTCTTGAGCTGGTCCATTTCCCAGAGAAAACTCTTTGAGTCTGCTGCCTTGGGAATGTGTATATCTTAGCTGCTAGCATTTTGGGTTGGGTAGGAAGAAGAGTCTCAACATTCATTTGCTCACTTTCTCTTTAAAAAAATATTTTACTTTATCTTTCACTACCCTCCCTCATCTGTGCTAATGCCCTATAGTCCAGAGCCCCTAGGATTTTGCTCTTTGGAGATTAGATGGAGGACAGAGTGGAGGAGGGTTAGTTGCCCAGCTGTTTGGAGAAGGAGATGAGATTTCAAGATCTAACTGCTTTCTAAATATATTTTCAACAAATCCTTCTGTATTTAGCCCATTCTCACCTCCATTCACAGAGATGTAAATGACTTCCCCCACTGCCAATTTAGGATTCAGCTTTTTGCTGTCGTCTTCTTGTGCCTTTATGAACCCTCGTTTTATTTTCACATCTACTTACTTTTATTTTAGGAAGGGAGTGGAAGCTAATATGTATATTCACTCTAACATCTTTAATTACCATTTTAACACACACATATGTGTGTATATATATACATACGTATATGTATACACACACATACATCAATCTCACATAAATTCTGTAACAACTTAAAAATAACTTAATAAAATTTTTAACACTTCATTTAAGTAGACCATATATGGTTCTTGTCAGATGTACACTAGAAAAATATTTCCAGTTTAAATATATGGAGATGAATCACCAAGGCTTTGCACATGTTTTAGGAATTCTTTTCTGCCTCATTTCTGAATCTCTCTTTAGCCTTCAAGATTCAACTCAAATGTCACCTCCTCTATAAATTCTTTTCTGACTCTCCTAAGCTACACTTCACTGGTCCTTCTTATGTTTACCTGTAGACTTAAAAAAAAGAAAAGAATACACCATTAAAACATCACATTGTATTATAATTGTGTCTAAATTACTCATTGGGCTGTAAGCTCCTAGAGGCAGGAATAATGTTTGTCTGTATCTACAGTGCCTGGCATAAAGTGAATAATCAATAAGTGCTTTGTGGATTAGTGAACTTAATATTTAAAAAAAAGGAACACACATTTTTTTTTAATTTTTAAAATTTATTTATCTTTGGCTGTGTTGGGTCATGGTTGCTGCACGGGCTTTCTCTAGTTGTGGCAAGCGGGGGCTACTATTCGTTGCAGTGCGCAGGCTTCTCATTGCAGTGGCTTCTCTTGTTGTGGAGCATGGGCTCTAGGCTCGCGGGCTTCAGTAGTTGTGGCACATGGGCTCAGCAGTTGTGGCTCGCAGGCTCTAGAGTGCAGCCTCAGTAGTTGTGGCGCACGGGCTTGGTTGCTCCATGGCACATGGGATCTTCCGGGAACGGGGATTGAACCTGTGTCCCCTGCATTGGCAGGCGGATTCTTAATCACTGCGCCACCAGGGAATCCCCCCAAAAAAGGAAAACACATTTTAAATAAATTACGATATGATTATTTTATAAAATGTTCACTGTGAAAAATAATTTACTTCAGGATTCCTTTAAATAATCCATATTCTTAGTGCTCTTAAAATTTCATTATGTGCTTTTTTTTTGAGAAATACATTTATGTCTAGTGTCCCTTTTGCATATCTGTGTACATATACAGGCATTCTGTATTGTTCTACTTTAGTAGGAATGTTACTTATATTTAAAAAGAAATAAATGTTATTCTGTTACACATTGGTGACATTTTTCCTTCTAAATAACTTTTCCTGGGAGAGCACTAAGTGGCCATTCACCTAGCCTTCTGATCAGTGCAATGTATTTTAAGCAGCTAGTTCCAAAGTACATTCAAATAGTATGTCCGATTCCTCATGAATTGCTATTTCTTTGCTTAAATGTCCCATTTGGACCACCAGCAATCTCTTAAGTACTTTTCCTACCAGCTAATGCTAGCTTTTAAAAATCTACTTAATGTTACTCCTTTCTTTCTCTTTATTGCCTCTGTCACTTAATATACCTCTATGCCTGTCTGATATTGTTCCTTTTCAAGGTCTTTTTATGCTTTTAGGATGATCTTTCTTAGTCTCTTTCTACTGTCTTAGATGCTTTGATTCTGCTGTTTCTTCATTGCAACGAGCTCAGTACAGGGAGCAAATACAAGTGGGTGACTTTTTTAAAAAGTTATGTACAAAAAAAAAAAAAAAGTTATGTACAATATTAAAAAGAATACAAGTGCTGGTGTTTACTATTTAACTAGTGTTTCAGAAAGGGTTTTGATAAACTTTTAGAGCCGTTTATGGAGATAGATGGGATTTGTTTAAATTTCATGGATAAGGGGAAGAGGGGAATGTTAAATTTGCCAATTGTTAAAGCTGAATGATGGATAAATGGGAATTCATTATTTTCTATTCTTTTATTTTTGGGTATATTAAAACTTTCCCATACGAGGTATAAAAAAAATTGAAGTGTCATTTTTCATTCCTTTTCACCTAGCAATCCCACTTTTTGGTATCTGTCCTCCAGTATATAAGGACACATGTGCAAGGATGTTAATTACAGTATTATTTGGGTTGGAAAGGAAAATAACTTGGAAACAGTCTGTTGACTCTATTCCTATTTAATGGAATTGTTGGATAGATTATGGTGTATCTGTACAATGGATTATTACGCAGCAATTAAAAAGAATGAATTGAGTTATATGCTATATTCTGGAGGGATGTCCAAGATGTATTGTTAAGTAAGTTGTGTAGTGTGTGTAATGCGATTTTATTTTTATAAAAAGAAACTGTGTGAATATGCCAAAAGCTGAGAAACATATACGCCAAATTATCATTATTGGTTATTTCTGCAAAGTGGGATCTGAGGACTGGGGTGGAGGAAAAGTTAACCTTTTCTGTATTAATTTTATATTGTTTGGTTGATTTTAAGTATGTATTACTTTGAAGGGAGGAAATGTAGTAAAGATTTTTAAAATAAATGTAAAATTAGAATCTTTTCAAAATGAGTGTCAGTTCATCCATTGATAATAAAAACTCTTTTTACAGTTTTAAAGAGAAGTGGAAAGTGATGTGCATATAGGAAACCAAACGATGAATTATATCATAGTTTGCCTTCAGAAAGAAAAATAAATGAATTGTTGATACTCATGTCTATGGAGTGAGTATATATTGAACTCTGACCCTATTGCCAATCTTCCAACAGAAATTGCCTGGTGACAATTAGAACACTTTGGCCACCTCTGCATTAATTCAGTAGTTCCTAAAAGTCTGTGCCTAAAACTCAATTTTTTTTGTTACGGTGATTGAACTAATCTATTTCATAAATAAAGATGTTCCAGTTTCAAGAGGCCAGTTTAACTTAGAACTAGGGTACATAGTTAGGGTTCTTTGATTGCAAGCAACAGAAACTGACTCTGGCTAACTTAGGCAAAAAGAAATGTTTTGGAAGGATACTAAGCACGTAATAGAATATAAGTTTCACTTGACAGTTGGGCATTTTGCTCTGTCTTAGTATGCCTCTAATATATTTCCTGCTTTTAATTACAACATTGCACTGAAAGTTCCTAGCCAAACACCTTTTGTCATCTGACCTTTCAAGGATTAAATTTAGTTGTCTTTACAAAAAAAAAAAAAAAAATTTTTTTAAGGGAAACATACACCATCAGTTGTTTACATTGTGCTCTAGTAAATGGTGAGTTTGGAATTATAGTTTCATTTATTATAAGAAGTAAAGCATTCAAATACTTATGGATAGCCTCAACCTACATATTTTATTTTAGAATTGTCACCATTGAGTTTTTTCTTTACTATTGCATCAATGTCTGTGTGTGTGTGTGTCTTTAGCATAGTTTTTTCGTTTATCTTTTTTGTTTCTTGTTTTAATGGTAAAATTTCCAGGGAGAATCATTTTAAATGCTTTTATGTGTTAAATTATAATTTTGTACCTATGCTATGCTTTATAATTTCTACTTAACTGGAACACACTGATTTTACGTTATGATTTTTTAAAAATCTGAACAAATTTTTAATTTTTCCAGTTAATTGTCTGTGTTTCACAACACTCTTAACACTATTTTTATTATAAATTATAAATCATTTATATTATATATTATATGTAAATTATGTGTACATATAAAAATTATTAAAGACCAGCTTTAATATTTTTCATTTAGAGAAGCATAAAATTCTTACCTATGTACCAGATATAGGGAATACTTGCCCTTATATAGGATACATTGCACTTAAAATAGAATCTGGCTCATTTTTCTCCTTTCCCTACTTTGGGGCCAAGCTTTCAACTGGCAGTAGGAGTAGAGGTGTAAGTGGCAAGTTCAGGGCCAAACTTTCTAACTAACCTTTCTTCCTTCCTCTTCTCTCTTCCCCTTTTTCGGACTCAAGGTTTATGCTCAATATGGGCAGAGATGGCGGGGGTCGGGGTGGGGGGCGGCGGTTAGCAGGTGTGTACATTTGAGGTTGAGTTTTCTGCTTTGCAGCTGAGAATCTGGTTACATATCAAGGGATGGAGAGATTGAGCAAATAAATAAACACATTTGAGGATAATGAGAGCTAAGTTTCTCAGTATCAACAAAGGGAATTATAAATATGGAAAGGTGAAGAATAAAACAAACCATGTGGTATTGAATTAGAATTGGGAGTATCAGAATGAACTTATTGCTTTGCTGGATAGATAGAGAGATGTGTGTGTGTGTGTATTTCCTAACTCTGTCTGGGTCTGATAGCGGTGAGCCCACCTTGCACTCAGGTCTTGGTTTCTAAATATCATTCTCTGCTAAAAAGAACTAGGGCTCTTTGAAGAAATGGCTGACCCCAGGGCTGGGCATTTTATGTCATAAGGTAGGGAAGTACTTAAAACGTGATTAACACATGCCCACAGAACACAGGACCTAGTTTGAAGATAATTGACCAAGTCTGAGATAATTTGAGTACCAAAATAAATGATAAAAACAGATTGTAGGGGCTTCCCTGGTGGCGCAGGTGGTTGAGAATCTGCCTGCCAATGCAGGGGACACGGGTTCGAGCCCTGGTCTGGGAAGATCCCACGTGCCACGGAGCAGCTGGGCCCCTGAGCCACAATTACTGAGCCTGCGCGTCTGGAGCCTGTGCTCCGCAACAAGAGAGGCCGCGATGGTGAGAGGCCTGCGCACCGCGATGAAGAGTGGTCCCCACTTGCCGCAACTGGAGAAAGGCCTCGCACAGAAACAAAGACTCAACACAGTCATAAATAAATAAATAAATAAATAAAAGAACGTGAATTTCTTAAAAAAAAAAAAACAGATTGTAACCCTTTGTGTAAAATAGGACTCCATGAATTCATACCAATATTCATAAATATAAAAATGAGGGAGAATAGAAAATTCTACCTATATCAGAATGTCATTTAGTAAATCTAGAACAGGCACTATAAAAATCTAGAACCCTGGCACTAATGCCATTTTGGGCAAGATAATTCTTTGAGGGTGGGGGGAAGGAGGGAATATTCTTACATTGCAGGATGTTTAGCATCATCCTTTCCCTCTGCCTACTAGATATAAGCATCCCTCCCTACCTCCAACCTCCAGTTGTGAAAAATGTCTCCAGGCATTGCCAACTGTCCCCTAGGAGGCAACAATCACATCCCCCTATTCTCAGTTGAGAACCACTGATCTAGAAGGAATGATGGAATTACAAAATTACCTTTGGTAATTATCATAGTAATAACTGATTGAGGCATGAATTATCAATGGGTGCTAAAACAAATAAGTGAAAATTTGATGAGGAATAGGATATGTATTAATCTCAAAATATCTCTCCATAAAATTAATTGATTACTAATTAATTGATACATACAACATGCTTGTAATTAACTTCACAATAGGAAAACCCAGCAGATACCACCGTAACCAGGTAGTAAAAATTAAAATCACCACTAATGGGGCAAATCCTCCCAATATGAAGCACTGAGAGAGCACAGCATTGCTTCTGTGATATTCCTGCCGAAAGTGTCAAGTCATGAGGGAAATCAGACAAACCCAATGGCGACATTCTACAAAGTAACTGGACTGTACTCTTCAAAAATGTTAAGATCACGGAAGATAGGGAAAGACGGAAGATCTGTTCTAGATTGAAGGAGACAAATGAGGAGTGATAACTAAATGTTAACATGGGATCATGAACTGGATTCTGGACCTACAAAGGACATTATAGGGATGATCAGAGAAATTTGAATGGGGTTTGTGGATTAGGTGGTAATGTATCAGTGTTTACTTTTTGATTTTGATGATTGAACTGTGGTCGTGTAGAAGAGTGTCTTTTATTTGTCAAACACACTACACTTCCTTGAGAATTTTCAGTTTCTGTTCTCTGTGTCTTTTCTCAGTTCTTTGTGTGGGTGGCTCCATTACATGGATTCAGTTGTCACCTTCTGAGAGAGGCCATCCCTAACTACCCTATCTAAAGTACTTACTCTTTCAAAATCTGTATCCCTTTATATTGTTTATTTTATTTATAGCATTCACTGTTACCTGTGATTACCTTCTTATTTCTTTGTTTAATACTTGGGTCCCACTACTGAATGGAAGCTCCTGAGAGCAGAGGCCTTCTCTGTACTGCATCCTCGGTCTAAAAGAGTGCTTGATACCTAGTGGAACTGCAGTAACCGTTTGTTGAATCAGTGACTGTACCAATGAAATCTGGCTTTCTCTGTCATCTGATTGGTCATGTAACTAATCTGGATACGTTACGATGGGCCAGAGGGCACTTTCTAAATGTTGCAGAAGTTAGCGTCTACTGAGAAAAAGGAATAAAGTGGTTTGGATTGAGGTGTGGGAGTGGAAGGGGAGAGAGAAAGGGAAGGATTAAGAGAGAGAAAAGAGTACAACTGTTTGATATAACCTAAAATACTCATGGATATTGCTTGGATGTGCTTGAAGGTTTGGACTGAATACAGCTTCTCTAGGGCATATTGTCCAACCATTGAATTAAGACCCAATGAGTTGTTGGCATCTAGTTCATTCTACTTTCTGTGCCAGCCAGACTCACTTTAAGGCTGTAAGCAGTTTTTTTGTTTTTTGTTTTTTTTTAAAGAAGCAGAGGCTAAACATTGTTCAACACAGAACAGAAGGATAGAAGTAGGTAATATTGAGTAATTCTGATCTCAAGCTCCCATGTCTTATGGTCTTAAGGAATACATATATACCTTTTTCCTGTGAATTAATTCTTAAATAATCACCCAGAATTGCTTTTGACATTGCAGCAACCTTAGGCCATTGTGAATTGAGACCAAAAAAATGGCAGATAAGCTGCAAAATTATTTCCATATTAACTGACCAAGAACGTAATTTTGTTGCCTTTTAGATAGGTATATTTAAGGTAGAGCTATATGAGCAAGCTCAAGGGAGTACTATCACAATTAAAAACGTAAAACCTCAAAAATTTGATCAGTTGAAAAATATACTTTTTCATCTTATTAACATTTTAATGCCTTCTCCTGAGCCATTAGTTACATCTATGTTTAGAACTTATGAGATTGCCCAGTAAAAGAGATTTCAGACATTCAAATGAGAGGAACAGCATGGAATGTGATGCCTATATAAAAACATTGTTTTAGAAAGACAGGGATATAAAAATTGAATTTTCAGTGGTGTTTGATGAATTGCTTTGTGAAGAAACTTATTGAGATAGAGGCCACTTTCCTTACGGCCCAATTACGTTTTCTGCTTTATCTACTATCTCCTCTTTTCTAGCAGTTCACTACTGAGGACACAGTAGATGTGTAATGAATTCTTTCTTAATGAATGAGTGAATGCCTGACTGCGTATTATGCAGAAAAAAAATTTTAAGACATATTCTCTGCTCTGAAAGTATATAATTAATACATTGTTTATATAATGTAATACATATTATCTGCTCTGTATATATAATTAATATATTGTCTATACAATAGCATTTATGATATGCAGTGTGTGGTGGATACAAGGATGGATACAGTCAAGATCTTGACCTTAAGGGACTCTACATTCTAAAGGCCTATGGACAAGATCACACTGCGTTCTAATTAATTTGCTAAAAGAGATATACTTTGAATGTTGTCAAAGCCTAGGAGAAGGCGGACACGTTTCTGAAGTGGGAGGTGGATTCAGCAAAGACTTCTGAGAATGATGTAATGAATAACCTTCAAGGACACTTGAAATAATAAGAGAATGACGTTACTATATTTAAATTTAAATGCACAATTGTGTGATATTAAATTTAAGGGTAAAGTTCCTAAGACAGCGATTAGTACATTGGAAACAACAGGAGGAGGGGACAGAAACACAGGACTGAAGCTAAAACATCTGACTGTAAGCCATGTTCTACCACTTCTTGGTGGAGAAGTCTTGGCCAAGTTATTTGCATTTCTGGGGTAAATCTCACGTGATTATCTTGATTAACTTTTTATGTATTTCTGGATTTGATCTGCTAATATTTTGTTAAGGAGTTTTACATCTGTGTTCATGAGGGATATTGGCCTGTGGTTTTCTTTCTGTGCAGTGTCTTTTTACTTGGTTTTAGCATCTGGGTAATGCTGGTCTCATGAGTTAGAAATTGTTTCCTAGAGTTTGTGTTGAATTAGTACTATTTTTTTCCTTAAATGTTTGGTGGACTTCACCAATGAAGTCATCTGGGCCTGGAGTTTTCTTTGTGGGAATGTTTATAACTCCAAATTCCATGTTCTAAAATCTGTTTTGTCTGATGTTGGGATAACCACTCTAGCTATTTTCCCCCCCTTGACTGCTTTTAAGATTTTCTCTTTATTACCGTTTTTTAGCAGTTTAATATAATTTTCTTTAGTGTGGTTTCCTTTAGGTTTATTCTACTTGGATTTGTTGACCTTCTTGTATCTGTAGGTTTATAGTTTTCATGAAATTTGGAAAATTTTCTGCCTTTATATCTTCAAATGTTTTTCTTCCTCCTTCCTTCAGGACTCTAAGTATATCTGTGTTAGAATGCTTGCTATTGTCACTGATGTCCTTTTTCCAGTGTTTTTTCTGTGTGTGCTTCATTTTGTGTACTTTATTGCCATGCTTTCAAGGTCACTGATATTTTCTTCTGTAGATTCTAATCTGCAGTTAATCCCATTCAGAATATTTTTCATTTCAGATACTATATTTTTCATTTCTGGATGTTCCATTTGGGAAATTCCTATGTCTTCTAGCTGTCTTCTCATCATGCTCATGTTTTCCTCTACCTTCTTGAACATATGGGGCACGTTTACATGAACTGTTTTAACATCCATGCCTAATTGTTCCATCATCTCTTGTCATTTCAGGTTCAGCTTCTATTGATTGATTTTTTTTCCTCCTGGTAATGGGTCATATTTTTCTGCTTCTTTACGTGCTTGATGATTTTTTATAGGATGCCAGATACTATGAGTTTTATGTTGTTTGCCAGATTTTGTTATGTTTCTTTAAGTTGCATTGGACTTTGTTTTAGCATACAGTTAATTAGAATCAGTTGGATCCTCTTGAGGCTTGCTTTTAAGCTCTATTAGGGTAAGATTCAGAGCAGGCTTTCGTTATAGGGTTAACTAAGCCCCATTTCTGAAGTGATATTCTTCTTGAGGTTTCTAGTCAGTGTCCCATGTAGTATAGGTCTTTTCACTCTGGTTGGTGGGAAAATGTACTATTTCTAGCCCTGTGTAAACTTTGGTAGTTGTTCTGCACACTCTTTTCTGGTGTTTTTTCTCCTTTGGATACTTTCCTCTTATGCATACACAGATCACTTCTTAGCCAAAGAGAGAACTGAATGAGACCACCCTGCAGATTTCTAGAGCTTTTTCTGTGCAGCTCCTTTCTGTCTGGTATTTTTGTTCCACAAATACTAGCTGCTTTGCCCTTCTGAAAATCTAATCTCTGTCTCTTCAACTCAGAAAGATTGTTGAGCTCTGTTTGGGTCCCCTGTCCCAGTTATGGCCTAGGAACTTCTCTGGGTGGTAAGTTTTGGTGCAGTTGTAAGGATTGCTTAGTTTGTTTCTTTTCTCTGAGGGATCACTGCCTATTGTCTAATGTCTGAAAAACATTGCCTCATACTTTGTTATCTGATTTCTTAGCAAGTTAAGGAGGGAGTGTAAATTCAGTTCCTGTTATTCTACCTCAGCAGAAGTCTCTTGCCTTCATTTTATTTTTTTATTTGTCATTTTAAAAAATTTATTTATTTATTATTTTTGGCTGTGTTGGGTCTTCGTTGCTGCATGCGGGCTTTCTCTAGTTGCCGCGAGCAGGGACCCCTCTTCTTGGCGGTGCGCGGGCTTCTCATTGCGGTGGCTTCTCTTGTTGAGGAGCACAAGCTCTAGGCACACGGGCTTCAGTAGTTGTGGCTTGCAGGCTCTAGAGCGCAGGCTCAGTAGTTGTGGTGCACAGGCTTTGTTGCTCCGCGGCATGTGGGATCTTCCTGGACCAGGGCTCGAACCCGTGTCCCCGGCATTGGCAGGTGGATTCTTAACCACTGCACCACCAGGGAAGCCCTTGCCTTCATTTTAAAAGACATTTCACTGAGTGTAGAATTCTAGGCTGCATATTTTTCTTCTTTCAGTTTAAAGGTATTGCTCCATTGTTTTCCAGCTTGCATGGTTTTGATGAAAAGCCTGCTGTAATTTTTATCTTTGTTCTTTTGTATATAATATTCCCTTTTGCCCTGACTGCCTTCAAGATTTCCTTTTCATCTTTGGTTTTCAGCATTTGATTATGATGTGCCTAGATATGTTTTTATTTATGTTTATCCTGCTAGAGGTTCCATTTCTTGGATTCTATTGTTTGTTTCTCATTCACTTTGGAAACTTCTTGGCCATTACCTCTTAATATGTATCTTCTGTTCCTTTCTCTCTCCTTTCTTCCTTGATTCCAATTACACATGTGTTAACACTGATATTAGTCTATCAAAATAGAGCTCTTGAACGCTCTATTCTGTCTGTCTCATTTTTTTTTTTCTCTTTGTGTTTTAGTTTGGGTAATTTCTATTTATCTATCTATAATCAAGTTCACTGTCCTTTCCTCTGCTGTGTCCAGTCTGTTGATAAACTCATTGAAGGATATTTTTAAAATCTCTAATATCATGTTTTTAATTTTTAGCATTTCCATTTGACTCTTTTTAAGAATAGTTTTCTTCTTACTGCTGACATTCCTCATGTGTTCATTATTCTCTTGAATGTTTTGTCTCTTGAGAATTTTTTTCCCTTAATTTTTGTTTCTGTTGTGCTTTATAATTGAATACCAAACATTGTAAAAGGACAGCAGTGACCTGAGGTAATATTCATGCCCAGAATAGTAGTGGACATGCCTCCTCTTCTGTTAGGCTGTTGGGGGTTCAGTCAGTCTTGTCAGTAATTGAGCTGGGTTTACGTTTTGCTGTTGCTATTGTTATCTTCAGTGTACCACAAATTTTAAGTTGTTCTAGTGGACTGCCATTTACCCTGTGCTTAGTTTGAAGTCTAGAGGCCTGGAGAGTTTTTCTCAGAATTTCCGCTCCATTCACAGCTTTCAGCAGGCTTTACATGTATACAAAGTACTTTGATATCAAAGTGTTGCTGGCTGTCATTGTCATTACTCCTCGTAAGATGCTCTCTTTCCTTCAGTCTGTCCATCAGAGTCTTCCCAATCCTTTCAAGTTAGGGCTCAACATATACCTTCTGCATTAAATATTACCTGACTAACTAACATTTGGATAGTATCAAATAGTTTACAGTACATAAAATGTTTCACTGCCTTAACTTTAAAGGATTGGGAGGACTTGGATGGAAAGACAGTGATAGCCGACCATATTTTGATATGAAAGTACTTTTTCTTAAATCAGTTTTTCTGTACCTCAAATGCTATTCATTCATTTATTCATTGTCTATTGCTGTGCTTTACCAGACTTTGGGGTTTCATAGTCATATGGCTTAACTGTAGTAGCAGGTAGTACCTACTACATTTCCCAACGCACTGGGAAATCAGAGAGATTTAATTGAGGCCTGGGTTGTTTTGGAGGCAGAGGACAATAGCAGAATATCTCCTTCACTTTTTTTTTAAAAATTAGAGTATAGTTGCTTTACAATATTGTGTTAGTTTATACTGTACAGCAAAGTGAATCTGCTATACGTATACATATATCCCCTCTTTTTTGGATTTCCTTCTCATTTAGGTCACCACAGAGCATTGAGTAGAGTTCCCTGTGCTATACAGTAGGTTCTCATTAGTTATCTATTTTACACATAGTATCAATAGTGTATATATGTCAATCCCAATATCCCAATTCATCCCAACCCCCTCCTTCCCCACTTGGTGTCCATACGTTTGTTCTCCACATCTGTGTCTCTGTTTCTGCTTTGTAAATAAGATCATCTATACCAGTTTTTTCAGATTCCACATATATGCGTTAATATATGATATTTGTTTTTCTCTTTCTGACTTACTTCACTCTGTATGACAGTCTCTAGCTCCATCCATGTCTCTACAAATGACCCAATTTCGTTCCTTTTTATGACTGAGTAATATCCCAGTGTATATATTTACCACATATTCTTTATCCATTCCTCTGTTGATGGACATTTAGATTGCTTCCATGTCCTGGCTCTTGTAAATAGTGCTGCAGTGAACATTGGGGTGCATGTGTCTTTTGGACCTTTACCTTCAGACTCCATGATAATGGCACTGACAGTAGAAAAGCTCTGGTTTACAGAGAGATTTAGTTTTGTTTTGGCCAAACATTGACTAGATACTTTGAGAACCTTGTCTAATCTTCATTAGAGCCTCTATATGAATTATTTCCTACTTATTTATTTTTATCCACAGGTGAAGAAACTGAGTCTCAGAAGGGTCAAGTGAGTTGCCCAAGCCTGCTCAGCTAGTTTAAGTTAGAGTGTAGCTTTGATCAAGGTCAGTCTGACTTCAAAGACTGAACTCTTTCCATTATATCACTGCCTCCCAAAGCTCAGAGATCTTGTAAGGAAAGGTACTGTTCAGAGACCTCCAATCAAAAACCTCCTATATGTTTGTTTTTAGATGTTTATTTCAGCTGATAATCTTTTATTGATAGATAAGAACAGGTAACTAAAATTCAGTGAAGTATCAGGGCTTTATTATGTGTCCAGCATTGTTGTAAGTGTGTATTCTCTTTCTCTCTCTCTTTTTTTTTAAAAATAAATGTATTTATTTATTTTTGGCTGTGTTGGGTCTTCCTTGCTGTATGTGGGCTTTCCCTAGTTGTGGTGAGCGGGGGCTACTCTTCGTGGCGGTGCATGGGCTTCTCATTGTGGTGGCTTCTCTTGCTATGGACCATGGGTTCTAGGCACGCAGGCTTCAGTAGTTGTGGTGCACGGGCTCAGTAGTTGTGGTTCGCGGGCTCTAGAGTGCAGGCTGAGTAGTTGTGATGCACCGGCTTAGTTGCTTCACGGCCTGTGGGATCTTCCTGGACCAGGGATCGAACCAGTGTCCCCTTCATTGGCAGGCAGATTCTTAACCACTGTACCACCAGGGAAGTCCCAGTATGTATTCTCTTAATATTTTGCATTTGACCCCCAGAGGCAACCATGACCTATTTATTAGTTGTGGCCAGTATGACATTTCTTAAGTCTTGTGGCTCAGGAACATTTGAACTTTCTTATCATGTGGGGTTAGATGATTTAAAAATTAGGTATTGGCCAATTTTTGTCTCCTCTTGAAATTTCACTTGAACCTTGGTTTGATTTTAAAAGTAGATGTTTAATGTGTTATCACAAATAATATGACAAAAATTTGGAATTTTGTCAAGTCTTTACTTTTGTTTTTTTGGGTTTTTTTTGGTCCCAAAGCACATCTTAAAACCATTTTATAACAGGTTAGCCACTATTACAATGGCAGATTTGGATGGCTAAATATTTAAAAGCACAATAGAAGACTTGTTTATATTATAAAAATTGGTAAGATGGTAATATAAAATACTTTATCTTTAATTCTGGTATACCCATAGACTATAGAAATTTTAATAAAATAATCCATATATAAAAGTTGGATTAAAACTTTAATCCTTTTTAAAATTTGTCATCAAAATTCATAGAAGCAATATGATGGATGTATAGGAATGAACTGGGTTTGTTCGTTCATTTATTCAGTCATTGGATTAACAAATATTTACTGTGCTAGATACTCTGTTAATCCTGGGATACAAAGATAAACAATATCTAGTCCTTGTTTTCAAATGCTTTATAGTTTAATAGAGTAGACAAATAACTTGCTAAATTATAATATAATGCTATGATGTTGTAATAGGTATATGAGACAACTACTATGGAAGCACAGAGAAGAGCTAAGAATTGTGTACATGTTTTAGTACTTTTTTTAAAACATAGTTTTGGTTTTTTATACCAATTTTTGTAGAAAGTCTGAAATTATTAGGGAACATGTTTCTGCAGGTTCTCATCATGTGCTGTCAGAGAAGCAGAATGTAAGAAACTAGTAATCCAGCAATAATATGCATAAACTGACAAACTTAAGTACTTAGCTTAGAATCATCTGTAAATGGAAATGTTTTCAATTCCATAAACAAGTGGATACCAGTTAGATATCAGTATATTTCACAAGCCTCTTTGCTTGATACATGAGCATACTTGCAAGCCAATGTAAAACCTGAAGGATCCTCTTAAAATTGAGAGCTGTGATCAACCCTGAAGTCAAAGTTCCAAGGCTAATCGAACCCAAGGTAGGCTTTCATTACTGTCATTTCATCTAAATGGAATGTAACTCTGAATTACTTGAAGCAATATTTCAGTTGCCTATTCTGTAATACGCCAAAAGACTAGTGGAGAAATAACTTCATGAACAAGTGGAGGATTGCTGAGGCAAAGAGTAATTGCCTGATACTAATGGGGTAGCAGTATAGCCAGAGATTAAAAGAGAAGTTTAAGAGGTTAAAAACAACAGCTGTGTTTAAGGGTTAGTAAATTTTAGCTCACCTCCAGAAAATGAAACAATTAACTTGTTTTTATGAAATGTATCATTATGTATAATATTCATTTAAAAAAGAAATTGATAGCTCTAAGATATTAAAGAAATTTTGGCTATTTTCCTATTGGAGTTTTGTACCTTAACAAAGGAAACAATCTTTTGAATACCCATCTTGAGTATTAAATTCTCAGAAGTGGTCTTTACTGTTATACTCATTAGTTCCTACTTGTCACATCTTCTAAAAGTAGGAAATGATTGTTTTGTTTTATAATAAAATGCTTCTTGTGTTTGAGCAAATATAGTTTGCAATCTTTGTAGACAGTACTTCAGACAACCAAATTGGTTAGGGTAGACGTGGTCATGATTAACTTAATATTCTGGCTAACAGAGTTCATTCATTCATTTATTTTTGATATGTGTACCAAGTATTAGGTTAGGCAATGGGGATACAAAGGTAAAAAAAAGACACTCTTCTACAGAAACACTACATTTGGTTTTCAAAGTTTCTGAAGACTTATAATCCAAGGAAATATACATTTTTAATTCATATTAAACATTGCATTTTTAGATGATTTGACCGTGAGCATATAATTCCATCTCTCTAATTTTAGTTTTCTCATCTATTCAATGAGTGCATTTGGATTATATAATCTACAAGTTTCCTATTTAGATTTTTAAGATCCTTAATAGTCTGAGTACATCACGATTTTGAATAAGGCCTAAATTAAAAAAAAAAAATCCCATCCTAAGTAACAGACAATTTTTTTATATTTTTTTAATTAGCATATTGAGTACGCTAATGAATATAGCCTTAGACAATGTAATATGACTACCTTTCTATTACATATTGTATCCACTGTTGGAACAACCTTTCCCCAAGTTTTGTCCCAAGTTCTTTTTAAAAAAAAATCCACTTAGGGAGATGGGGGGGAGGAGGAATTGGATGAAGGCAGTCAAAAGGTACAAACTCCCTGTTATAAGATAAATAAGTGCTAGGGATATAATGTACAACATGATAAATGTAATTAATATAATTAACACTGCTGTATGTTATAGATGAAAGTTGTTAAGAGAGTAAGAGTTCCTAAGAGTTCTCATCACAAGGACAATTTTTCCCCCTATTTCTTTAATTTTGCATCTATCTGAGATGATGGATGTTTACTAAACTTACTGTGATAATCGCTTCATGATGTATGTAAGTCAAATCATTACGCTGTACACCTTAAACTTATTCAGTGCTGTTTGTTAATTATATCTTAGTAAAACTGGAAGAAAAAATTCCATTTATTAAACTATTTTTATAATGGCTGCTGCCAGTTACTGTTGTCTTTTTAAATTGTCATTATTCAAGGTAGTCTTTAAAAATTTTTTTCCCAATGGCAATCTAACCTCTTCAGTTTCAACTGACTCTTTTAACCTCCCTTTCATCATTGATTGCTGACCAAAGCATAACTAATATTATGAAGAAACTTTGGCTTTGGTTACACAGCCAATCAAGACTTTACATCAACATTCTTTTAAAATTGTTTTCTTCAACAGACAGTATTACTGAATCCCCTGTAATTCTTCTGCCAGGACTTTGAGAGTAAAGGCATGTAGTTGAGACAAGACAGCATATAAAAGTAACCACAAGGAACTGAGATGGAACTGACTGTCATGAACATTATATTCCAACCAATTGAATAAAACAGCTAGAGAAACCCACAAAGCATCTATCTTCATTTCATATATCCCCTGCAGCACCTACTGTATAGTCTGTACCTATAGTGGAGGAGCAAATATTTGTTGAATGAATGAATAATCAAAATAATAGAGAGCATAAATTTGCCACAAATTGTTTTTGGACTATCGGTATTTATTTAAATATATGCTATATGAATAGAAGTATGGAGATCCTAAAGAAGAGGGAATTTAAGTACAAAAAAACGGTTGCTGTTTTTTTGTTTTCCATCTGTAATTTTCCCCATTTTAAGCTTCTTTTATATGAATTTAGCTGTATTTGTTATTGTTTATCTCTAATTTCAACATTTATAAGTTATGAACTATTTCAAGTACACAGAAAAGTAAAGAGAATATGAGAAACATCCATATAGCCACCATCCTGATTTAGCCAGAGTAGACACCGAATTTTTTATAGCAGTATATGGTTATAAGTCAATCCTATATTAATTAGTTATTCCCACTTTCTCCAGACTATGGTGATAGTGACAAAAATTAAAGAATCACTTGGATAAATTAATGGTTATACTTTCTTTGAGCCCTTTTCTTTGGCCTTTAAATTGGTCCCTTGGCATTACTTGTGCGAATTTCTAATGTAAACAGAGAGAGCAAATAGTGTATGTGTGTGTGTGTGTGTGTGTGTGTGTGTGTGTGTGTATGCCTGTGTGTGAAATCTATAATGAAATCACAGTTTAGAGAAGGAATTATATGTTTAAAGTCTTCAATTTTGTGAAAACAATGATTCCACATTTCTTCAAGTGGCTGCCATAGAATGGAAATTGAAATCCCTGGGTGGGAAGTGTGCTAGAAATCATAGTATTCCTTTTCAAAGTATTTTGCATCCCCTTATACATACATTCAGTACTTCAATTCTGACCCCTACACACTGAATCATGCTGTGATTCATAATACTGTGTTATGTTTTAAATTCAAATATTGTTTTTAAAGGGAAATTGCTACTAATGTTGGCTAAGCTGCACATAATAGTTTACTAAATGGTTGTAGGTTTGATTCTTCTCATGTCAATCTAAATGTGAACTAATATTATTCAAAATCCTTGTAAGATATTGAATAATTGTTTCAGTTAACTGAATGCTTTACCAAATAATATCAATTTATGAAGTGTAATTGAGTTCAGTGCATTTATTATTTAAAGAAAAAAGTAATAGGTGCATACCTACATAATTAAATGTTAATGGATATCTTTTGAGTAGCCCTGTGTTTAGAGAAAGAGGCAGTTTGGTATTTTAACAGAACAATTAAATTATAGATCATTGAAAAGTTTCAAAAGTAATATATGACTTGGCTTGCTCGTTTTTTCATTTAATTTTTTACTTTTTTATTTTTATTTTTAATTTTAATTTTTAAAAAAAATCTGTTTATTTTGGGCTGCATTGAGTCTTTGTTGCTGCACGCGGGCTTTCTCTAGTTGCAGCAAGCGGGGGCTACTCTTCCTTGCGGTGTGCAGGCTTCTCATTGCGGTGGCTTCTCTTGTTGCGGAGCATGGGCTCTAGGCGCGTGGGCTTCAGTAGTTGTGGAATGTAGGTTCAGTAGTTGTGGCTCAGCTGCTCTAAGTGTAAGTGCAGGCTCAGTAATTGTGGCACACGAGCCCAGTTGCTCCACGGTATGTGGGACCTTCCCAGACCAGGGCTTGAACCCATGTCCCCTGCATTGGCAGGCGGATTCTTAACCGCTGAGCCACCAGGGAAGCTCCATTTAATTTTTTAAAAGAGCAACTTTATTAAGATATAATTTACATAAATAAAATGTACCAATTTTGATGTACATTTTGATGTTTTGAAAATTTTGTATATGCATGTAACTACTATCACAATCAAGATATAGAACATTTCCATCAGCCCAAAAAGTTCCCTTGTGCCCTTTTCTAGTCAATCCCTAATTCTCCTCCTAGGCAACCATTGATCTATTTTCTGTCACTGTAGATTAGATTAGACTCTTCTAGTGATTCATATAGATGCATCGTATATATACTCTATTTTTTTTCCTCTAGTTTCTTTCACTTAGCATAATATTTTTGAGATCCATCCATGTTGTTGGGTGTATCTGTTGTTTATTCCTTTTTTATTGCTGAGTAGTATTGCATGAATATACCCACAATTTGTTTATCCATTCATCTGTTGATGGATGTTTGGGTTGTTTCCATTTTTTGGCTATTTTGAATAACACTGCTGTGAACATTCATGTACACGGTTTTTGTGTGGGCATATGTTTTCATTTATCTGGGGTAAATGCCTAGGATTGGAATTGCTGAGTTGTGTAAGTGTATGTTTAACTTTGGAAGATATTAGTAAACTGTTGTCCACGGTAGTTGTACTTATAGTTTTACATTGCCTCCAACAATGTATGAGAGTTCCAGTTGCTTCATATCCTTGTCCGTACTTGGTATTGTCAATCTTTTTAGTCATTTTACTGGGTATATGATGTTATCTCATTGTGATTTTATGCATGTACCTCGTGGCTATGATGTTGAGCATCTTTTCATTTGCTTACTGGCCATTTGTATATTTTCATTTGTGAGGTGTATGTCAAATCTTTTGCCCATTTTAAAATTGGGTTATTAAAGTATCCTAACTTTTACAAATATCTCTTCTAATTGTATAATGGTATTTGTTTATCTTTGGGTTTCCAAATACCAAGCATAGTGCAAGTAGTGGGTACTCAGTTAATGCCTGTGGTCTAAATAATTTGTCTTTTGTTTTGACTGTTTTAATATTCATTGGCTCACTGGCCTAACCAGACATCCCCGGAGCTATTATCCCAGTGTTTTAGATGAGAAACACTAAAATCTGTACAAGGTCATAAAAAGTATATAGTGAATCTTGGACTGAAATCTATTCATCTCTTTGCTCATTTAAGTACTGGAGGGAGAGAGGGAAAGAGAATATATAAATGCTTTGTTTACATATGTCTTGCTTTCTAATTTTTATAGTACTACAGGAAAATAAGTGTTTAATAACAATTGCTAACATGACAAATCGTTAGGCATATATAAATTTTATAACTTCCACTCTCAACTGATAATAATTGACTTTGTATCAATCACAATTTTGCCTCAGTGTTTCTATATGTATTCATTTATGTAAAGTTCTTGAGAAATGTTTGGATGAAATAACAAAATAACAGATAAAGATGTAAATATATAGTATTGATTTAGACATTACTTCATAATTTGAATTGCTACTGATTGAATTATTGATATAGGAATAGGTTTGAAAAAACAATTGTATAGGCACTTTGTGGCAAGCATAATGTCAGAGTATTATTATACTTAAAACAGCACTCTCTACATTTCAGGAATGTGAGTTAGAGATCTTAGTTTTTAGCTTGTTATTTGGTCATTGAATAAAGATTTTTTTTATGGAAATCAAAAAAATTGGTTATTGATGAGTTGTAGGGGTTCATTATATATTCTGAGTATGAAAACTTTATCAGGTATGTATTGAGAGCATTTTCTCCCAGCTGGTGGTTAGCCTTTGCATTTTCTTAATGGTATTTTCCAAAGAGCAAAAGTTTTTGATTTTGATAAAGTCCAATTTATTAACTTATTTTTCTATGGTTCCTACTTTTTGTGTCCGTCTAAGAAATCTTTGCCTATACTAAGATCATGAAATTTTTCTCCTATTTTTTCTTCTATAAATTTTATGGCATTGGCTCTTATATCTTGGCTTATGGTCCATTTTGAGTTAATATTTACATATGACATGAAATAGAGGTCAAAGTTCCTTTTTGTTGTTGTCGTTGCACGTGGATATTCAGTTGTTCCAGCACCGATTACTGAAGAGGCCGTCTTTCTCCACTAATTTACTGTTGCATCCTTTTTGAAAATCAATTGATGGTATATGTATAGATCTATTTCTAGACTTTCTATTCTGTTTCATTGATCTATCTTTTATGCCAATATCACATTGTTTTGATTATTTTGGCTTCATATTGAGTCTGGAAATGGAGTAAGTCTTCCAGATTTGTTTTTGTTTTTCAAAATTGTTTTGGCTATTCTGGGTTTCTGCATTTCCATATAAATGTTAGAACCAACTTTTCAATTTCTATTAAGTCTACTGGAATTTTGATTGAGGTAGGACTGAATCTATAGATGAATTTGGGGAGAATTGACATCTTAACAATATTGTTATGCAGTCCATGAATATGATATGGCTTTCTCTTTATGTAAGTATTCCTTAATTTCTCTCAGCAAAATATTGTAGTTTTATTTTACAGAACTTGCACATCCTTTGTTAAATTTATTCCTAAATATTGCATTTTAAAAAAATCATACTTTAAATCACATTTATTTTTTTTACATTTTAATTTCCAGATGTTTGTTGCTAGAAATCACTTTATTATTATCAGGAAATATATTTTAAATACAAGTAAGGTAAATTATTAGAAAAAGCTCTCTACCTATGATATCCAAATAATTTGGCCAAATCAAACAAATTTTGCCAAATTTTGTTTTGTAGTTAACTTAAAAGATGTAGAGGGACTTACTTGGTGGCGCAGTGGTTAAGAATCCACCTGCTAACGCAGGGGACATGGGTTTGAGCCCTGGTTGGGGAAGATCCCACATGCCGCGGAGCAGCTAAGCCCGTGTGCCGCAACTACTGAGCCTGCGCTCTAGAGCCCGTGAGCCACAACTACTGAAGCCTACATGCCTAGAGCCTGTGCTCCGCAGGAAGAGAAGCCACCGCAATAAGAAGCCCATGCACCGCAATGTAGAGTAGCTCCCGCTCGCTGCAACTAGAGAAAGTTCACGCAGCAACGAAGACCCAACGCAGCCAAAAATAAAAAATTAATAAAATAAATAAGTTTAAAAAAATTACTGTAACTTATTCAGGAATATCATATAAAGACACGCACCTGAGTGAAATAAATCCGATGTAGTTTCAATAAATATATAAAAAAAAAGATGTAGATAATTTTTAAGACAATGAATTTAGTACTGTTTTATGATATATGCTTTTCAATAGATACATTATTCTTTTAATTTGTTCAATGTAATACCAGGTAACAAATTTAAAATGAGATAATTGGTTACGTTTGGGGCTTTTCTAGTCATTAAAATTGACATGGCAATTAGAATTATTACATTTAAGTAACTTTTTGCATTTAGCTTATATAGTATAAGTTCTTGATTATATATCTTCTTTTCTACTATATTACTATATAAAATGTTGGCAGGATCTCCCCTCAAAATAAATAGAAGTATATAATTATAAAATAACATGATGTAAATCCTAACAAGTCACTTCAATGAACATACTAATATCTTCAATAATAGTAAACTATGTGCACATATTTGAATGTAATGTTAACAAAAAATCCAGTGGTTATTATCAAAGTATAATGATAAAAATAAATAATTTCTGAAAATCATTTAGCATATATAAAATAAATAATGATAATGTTAACTGTTAGCTCCTCCCTCCTTTCCCTCATCATTCATTTTTAACCCCAAAATAGTAAAGTTTAAATGGATCTTTACACTTAAGTGAATGTCAGTGCAAATAAGAGCATGGTTTCATGTAACAGCTTTCAGTACTTTATATTCTTTGCAAATTATCTTTGAGATCTATTTCTAAAATCTGAGTGATCATAAAGATTTGAGGATTACCCCTTCAGTATTTAAAATTTCATCTTGTATGAATTGGCCTTAAGAGCCCATTGACTAAAGCATTTGACCAAGTAAAACATTGTCTGGATTCATTTTGAATTTAGCTTGTACTCTGAAATGTAAAACAGCTGTTTACAAATGTTCAATTTTAACTGATAAAATTTTAACAGATTGATTATTTAATTTAATTTTAAACTATTTAGATTTAATTTTAACTGATTGATTATTTTATTACTGTAGCTCTCTATTAACTTACTATGAGCAAGTTAGTACTGCATTTTTCCCTTTAGTAAGAAATCATCTGAACAAAAACTGCATTTAAGTAACATAGTTTGAATGGCCCAGTATATTCAGAGAGAATAGTGAATCATTTCCATCAGAGTGAAGACATTACCATATCTGGGTAAGTTTTAGAAATAGTGTATTCAGTGATTTATATTTAAATTCCATAGAGATTATAGAAATATTAATACATAGATAAAATTGATTGTGTTTAGTTACCTGTTTAAAAATGGAAATATATTTATTGCTTCTCCTTATAATACATTCTCACTGGAAAAAAAATTCCAACAATATAAAAATGTGAAAGTCCTCTTGAAATTCTATCCCATAGAGATAACATGTTAATGTCTAGTGTATTTCCTTTTAGACTTTTTAATGCATGTATAAACATAATTTTAAAAACAGATGTTGAATCATGCTGTGTATATATTATTCTATACTCACTTTTTTCTTCTTTCTCTAACTTAACAGTAAATATTAAACATCTCCCCATATCAAGCCATCAGAATTCTAGTTCATCTTTTTAATGGTTGCATAGTTTGCACTGTGAACTGTTCCTTTGTTTATTAGACTCCTCATTGATGGACAGTTAGATTTTCCTTGACTTTCTGATATGTTAAACAGTACTTCAAGTGATATACTTGTATTAATTTTTTATTGTTTTTCTAACAAATCATCACAAACTTAGTATCTTAAAACAATATAAATTTACTATTATCTTACTATTACAGTGGTCACACTGGGCTAAAATCAAGATATATGCATCGTTTCTGGAGTCTTAGAAGCAAATCCATTTCCTTGCCATTATCAGCTTCTAGAGTCTTCCTTCATTCCTTGGCTCATAGCCCCCTTCCTTCATCTTCAAGATGGGGAATCAGGAAATCACCCCCGGAACTGTTGAGTTCAAAAACATATACCTGAGATCTAGGGATCAGAAAGCTGCCATTGCACCTTCCTTTTTCACCCATGAAGTTAATGGCTGGATACTGGAATGTTTTTGCAGAAGAACTCAACATGTATGTCACTGTGCTTCCAATAACAATAGCTAGCCAAAGTATTGTCTTATGTCCACATTTCAAATCGCATGTAAGTGAGTCTAAGTGGTGCAACCTATTTCACATCCAGAACCTTAGCTATAGTAGAATCTGGAAAAGTAGTTTTCCTGCTTCTGTAATACAAGAAGTCAATCTAGAAGGAAGTTGGAATGTATGCTGAGTGATTCTATTTCACCGTATCTTGCACAGTAGATACCTAGCCATGTGCTGAAAGATAGCTACTCATGTGTGTTTGCTGCATGGAGGTTGACCAGGAGCTAGGAAAGTGAGTCCTTCTATGTGAATCGGTGTTCTTAGTTGCAAACATCAGAACTCATGCTAGTTGGTTTAACTGAAAAGGAATTTATTAAAGCATTGGGGAGCTCCAGGAATCCTAGGAGAGCCAGAAGGTCAGACTTGGGGGAAATACACCAAGTACAATGCCCAAATCACATTAGGAAACTGCTTCAGTGAAGGAAGGCATCATTCATGTCACCACTTGGCACTGAATCCATAGACTGTGTTGAATACCATGGTATACTGCCTCTTCACTTTGCTCACTAGTAAACTGAAGTCATGTGCAGGAGTATTTGATTGGCTGAGCCTGCTCTATTATTAGCAGGGTAAGATGGGAAAGTGAGTTCTGGCTTTTACTCTAGAGAGGAGGAATTCACAATGTGGAAAATTTTCCAGTTCTTAAAAATGATGTTTAGAAGATGCTGAGTATCCACAGATGTGAAGATGTCCACTATAGTGAGCAATGAGTTGAAGACAAATCAGCTATGTTTTATAAACAATGATCTGGTTTTATATCATATCTAAATTGCTTTTTGTCAGCTCCTAACTTTTTCGTAGATCTGGTTTAAACAGTCCAGCTTGTCTCAGTCGGGTAATGCAGGACTGTTTTAGGATGTTTGTAGGCCTTAGGAACTTTTGTCTTTGGAGGCAAACTCTATGAAGCTCATTAACCTACATCCCACATTAATACAACTTAAGTACAAGTACATGTGTTAAATTGAAGTTTACTACTTCTGTTTTGTAGACATTTATCTGAACTTTATGAAGTAAGATCCTACAGTTTCTGTTTTGTATGTTGGCACATATTTATTTTAGATTTCAAATATTTTCATAAGTCTTTGGGAAGCACATAGGCCTTAAGCAATATGTCTCTAGTGCCTAATGCATCAAACAGCCTTAAAACTCTGTGTGGAATCTGTTGTCCAAACTTGGACCAAAGGGTTAAATTGGTAGCCTTCCCCAGCGAGACAGGGTGATGAGATCATTAAGGGGAAAGGAAGAGACAAAAGTCAGGCCATTAGATACCTGTATGTGTACAGTATAGTAAAAGAAACACACAGCTAATTGCTTTTCTCATGGCTTAGAAGATATAACTCTGTTTTACGAAAATGTAAAATTAACATATAATGTGCCATAAAAGAAGGAATGTGTAGATACGTAAAATAATATGTGTATCACAAAATCAAACCAAGCCAACACAGGTATTTCGTGTGTTTTTTTTTTAACATCTTTATTGGAGTATAATTGCTTTACAATGGTGTGTTAGTTTCTGCTTTATAACAAAGTGAATCAGCTATACATATACATGTATCCCCATATCCCCTCCCTCTTGCGTCTCCCTCTGCCCTCCCTATCCCACCCCTGTAGCTGGACAAAAAGCACCGAGCTGATCTCCCTGTGCTGTACGGCTGCTTCCCACTAGCTATCTGTTTTACATTTGGTAGTGTATATATGTCCATGCCACTCTCTCACTTCATCCCAGCTTACCCTTTCCCCTCCCTGTGTCCTCAAGTCCATTCTCTACGTCTGCGTCTTTATTCCTGTCCTACCCCTAGGTTCTTCAGAAGCATTTTTTTTTTTTTAGATTCCATATAGATGTGTTAGCATGTGATATTTTTCTCTTTCTGACTTACTCTGTGTGACAGTCTCTAGGTCCATCCACCTCACTACAAATAACGCAATTTCATTTCTTTTTATGGCTGAGTAATATTCTATTGTATATATGTGCCACATCTTCTTTATTCATTCATCTGTCGATGGACACTTAGGTTGCTTCCATGTCCTGGGGTATTGTAAATATAGCTACAATGAACATTGTGGTACATGACTCTTTTTGAATTATGGTTTTCTCAGGGTATATGCCCAGTAGTGGGATTGCTGGGTTGTATGGTAGTTCTATTTTTAGTCTTTTGAGGAACCTCCATACTGTTCTCCATAGTGGCTATATCAATTTACATTGCCACCAACAGTGCAAGAGGGTTCCCTTTTCTCCACACCCTCTCCAGCATTTACTGTTTGTAGATTTTTTGATGATGGCCATTCTGACTGGTGTGAGGTGATACCTCATTGCAGTTTTTTGCATTTCTCTAATGATTAGTGATGTCGAGCATCCTTTCATGTGTTTGTTGGCAATCTGTATATCTTCTTTGGAGAAATGTCTATTTAGGTCTTCTGCCCATTTTTGGATTGGGTTGTTTGTTTTTTTGATATTGAGCTGCATGAGCTGCTTGCATATTTTGGAGATTAATCCTTTGTCAGTTGCTTCGTTTCAAATATTTTCTCCCTTTCTGAGGGTTGTCTTTTTGTCTTGTTTATGGTTTCCTTTGCTGTGCAAAAGCTTTTAAGTTTCATTAGGCCCTATTTGTTTATTTTTCTTTTTATTTCCATTTCTCTAGGAGATGGGTCAAAAAGGATCTTTTTATTTATTTATTTTTTAAAATAAATTTATTTTATTTATTTATTTTTGGCTGCATTGGGTCCTTGTTGCTGTGTGCTGGCTTTCTCTAGTTGCGGCAAGCAGGCCTCTCATTGCAGTGGCTTCTCTTGTTGCATACTCAGCATGGGCTCTAGGTGCACGGGCTTCAGTAGTTGTGGCACACGGGCTCAGTAGTTGTGGCTCACAGGCTTAGTTGCTCTGCGGCATGTGGGATCTTCCAGGAGCAGGGCTCGAACCCGTGTCCCCTGCATTGGCAAGCGGATTCTTAACCACAGCGCCACCAGGGAAGGCCCTCAAAAAGGATCTTGCTGTGATTTATGTCATAGAGTGTTCTGCCTATGTTTTCCTCTAGGAGTTTTATAGTGTCTGGCCTTACATTTAGGTCTTTAATCCATTTGGAGTTTATTTTTGTGTATGGTGTTAGGGAGTGTTCTTATTTCATTCTTTTACATGGATCTGTCCAGTTTTCTGAGCACCATTTACTGAAGAGGCTGTCTTTTCTCCATTGTATATTCTTGCCTCCTTTATCAAAGATAAGGTGACCATATGTGCATGGGTTTATCTCTGAGCTTTCTATCCTGTTCCATTGATCTATATTTCTGTTTTGTGCCAGTACCATACTGTCTTGATTACTTAGCTTTGTAGTATAGTCTGAAGTCTGGGAGCCTGATTCCTCCAGTTCCGTTTTTTCTTTCTCAAGTTGCTTCATCTCTTCGGGGTCTTTTCTGTTTCCATACAAATTGTGAAATTTTTTGTTCTAGGTCTGTGAAAAATGCCATTGGTAGTTTGATAGGGATTACATTGAATCAGTAGATTGCTTTGGGTAGTATGGTCATTTTCACAATGTTGATTCTTCCAATCCAAGAACATGGTATATCTCTCCATCTGTTTGTATCATCTTTAATTTCTTTCATCACTGTCTTATAGTTTTCTGCATACGGGTCTTTTGTCTTCTTAGGTAGGTTTATTCCTAGGTATTTTATTCTTTTTGTTGCCATGGTAAATGGGAGTGTTTCCTTAATTTCTCTTTCAGATTTTCCATCATTAGTGTATAGGAATGCAAGAGATTTCTGTGAATTAATTTTGTATCCTGGTACTTTACCAAATTCATTGATTAGTCCTAGTAGTTTTCTGGTAACATCTTTAGTAGGATTCTCTATTTATAGTATCATGTCATCTGAAAACAGTGACAGTTTTACTTCTTTTCTGATTTGGATTCCTTTTATTTATTTTTCTTCTCTGATTGGTGTGGCTTAAACTTCCAAAACTATGTTGAATGGTAGTGGTGAGAGTGGGTAACCTTGTCTTGTTCCTGATCTTAGAGGAAATGGTTTCAGTTTTTCACCATTGAGAATGATGTTGGCTCTGGGTTTGTCATATATGGCCTTTATTATGTTGAGGTAAGTTCCCTCTATGCCTACCTTCTGGAAGGTTTTTACCATAAATGGGTGTTGAAGTTTGTCGAAAGCTTTTTCTGCATCTATTGAAATGATCATATGGTTTTTATCCTTTAATTTGTTACTGTGGTTTATCACATTGATTGATTTGCATATATTAAAGAATACTTGCATTCCAGGGATAAACCCTCCTTGATCATGGTGTATGATCCTTTTAATGTGCTGTTGGATTCTGTTTGCTAGTATTTTGTTGAGGATTTTTGCATCTATGTTCATCAGTGATACTGGACTGTAGTTTTCTTTTTTGTGTGACATCTTTGTCCGGTTTTGATATCAGTGTGATGGTGGCTTCGTAGATTGAGTTTGGGAGTGTTCCTCCCTCTGCTATATTTTGGAAGAGTTTGAGAAGGATAGGTGTTAGCTGTTCTCTAAATGTTTGATAGAATTCGCCTGTGAAGTCATCTGGTCCTGGGCTTTTGTTTGTTGGAAGATTTTTAATCATAGTTTCGATTTCAGTGCTTGTGATTGGTCTGTTTATGTTTTCTATTTCTTCCTGGTTCAGTCTCTGAAGGTTGTGCTTTTCTAAGAATTTGTCCATTTCTTCCAGGTTGTCCATTTTATTGGCATAGAGTTGCTTGTAGTAATCTCTCATGATCCTTTGTACTTCTGTAGTGTCAGGTGTTACTTCTCCTTTTTCATTTCTAATTGTATTGATTTGAGTCTTCTCTCTTTTTTTCTTGATGAGTCTGGCTAATGGTTTATCAATTTTGTTTATCTTCTCAAAGAACCAGTTTTTAGTTTCATTGATCTTTGCTCTTGCTTCCTTCATTTCTTTTTCATTTATTTCTGATTTGATCTTTATGATTTCTTTCCTACTGCTAACGTTGGGGTTTTTTTTGCTCTTCTTTCTCTAATTGCTGTAGGTGTAAGTTTAGGTTGTTTATTTGAGGTGTTTCTTGTTTCTTGCGGTAGGATTGTATTGCTATAAACTTCCATCTTAGAACTGCTTTTGCTGCATCCCATAGGTTTTGGGTCGTCGTGTTTTCATTGTCATTTGTGTCTAGGTATTTGTTGATTTCCTCTTTGACTTCTTCATTGATCTCTTGGTTATTTAGTAGCATATTGTTTAGCCTCCATGTGTTTGTATTTTTTACAGATTTTTTTCCTGTAATTGATATCTAGTCTCATAGCATTGTAGTCGGAAAAGATACTTGATACGATTTCAATTTTCTTAAATTTACCAAGGCTTGGTTTGTGACCCCAGATAAGATCTATCCTGGAGAATGTTCCATGAGCACTTGAGAAGAAAATGTATTCTGTTGTTTTTGGATGGAATGTTCTATAAATATCAATTAAATCCATCTTGTTTAATGTATCATTTAAATCTTGTGTTTCCTTATTTATTTTCATTTTGGATGATCTGTCCATTGATGTAAGTGGGGTGTTAAAGTCCCCTACTATGATTGTGTTACTGTGGATTTCCCCTTTTATGGCTGTTAGCATTTTGCTTATGTATTGAGGTGCTCCTTTGTTGGGTGCATAAATATTTACAATTGTTATATCTTCTTCTTGGATTGATCCCTTGATCATTATGTAGTGTCTTTCTTTGTCTCTTGTAATAGTCTTTATTTTAAAGTCTATTTTGTCTGAAATGAGAATTGCTACTCCAACTTTGTTTTGATTTCCATTTGCATGGAATATCTTTTTCCATCCCCTCACTTTCAGTCTGTATGTGTCCCTAGGTCTGTAGTGGGTCTCCTGTAGACAGCATATATATGGTCTTCTTTTTGTATCCATTCAGCCAGTCTATGTCTTTTGGTTGGCAGCATTTAATCCATTTACGTTTAAAGTAATTATCGATATGTATGTCCCTATTACCATTTTCCTAATTGTTTTAGGTTTGTTATTGTAGGTCTTTTCCTTCTCTTGTGTTTCCTGCCTAGAGAAGTACCTTTAGCATTTGTTGTAAAGCTGGTTTGGTAGTGCTGAATTCTCTTAGCTTTTGCTTGTCTGTAAAGTTTTTAATTTCTCTGTCAAATCTGAATGAGATCCTTGCTGGATAGAGTAATCTTGATTTTAGGTTTTTCCCTTTCATCACTATAAATATGTCCTGCCACACCCTTCTGGCTTGCAGAGTTTCTGATGAAAGATCAGCTGTTAACCTTATGGGGATTCCCTTCTATGTTATTTGTTGCTTTTCCCTTGCTGCTTTTAATATTTTTTCTTTGTATTTAATTTTTGATAGTTTAATTAATATTTATCTTGGTGTGTTTCTCCTTGGATTCATCCTGTATGGGATGCTCTGCGCCTCCTGGACCTGATTGACTGTTTCGTTTCCCATATATGGGAAGTTTTTGACTATAATCACTTCAAATATTTTCTGAGTCCCTTTCTTTTTCTCTTCTTCTTCTGGGACCCTTATAATTCGAATGTTGGTGAGTTTAATGTTGTCCCAGAGGTCTCTGAGACTATCCTCAATTCTTTTCATTCTTTTTTCTTTTTTCTGCTCTGCAGTAGTTATTTCCACTATTTTATCTTCCAGGTCACTTATCCGTTCTTCTGCCTCAGTTATTCTGCTATTGATTACTTACTTCTAGAGAATTTTTGATTTCATTTATTGTGTTGTTCATCGTTGTTTGTTTGCTCTTTAATTCTTCTTTGTCCTTGTTAAACGTTTCTTGTATTTTCTCCATTCTATTTCCAAGACTTTGGATCATCTTTACTCTCATTACTCTGAATTCTTTTTCAGGTAGGCTGCCAGTTTCCTCTTCATTTGTTTGGTCTGGTGGGTTTTTACCTTGCTCCTTCATTTGCTGTGTATTTCTCTGTCTTCCCATCTTGCTTAACTTACTGTGTTTGGGGTCTCCTTTTCACAGCCTGCAGGTTCGTAGTTCCCTTTGTTTTTGGTGTCTGCCTCCAGTGGGTAAGGTTGGTTCAGTGGCTTGTGTAGGCTTCCTGGTGGAGGGGACTGGTGCCTGTGTTCTGGTGGATGAGGCTGGATCGTTTCTTTCTTGTGGGCAGGACCGCGTCTGGTGGTGTGTTTTGGCGTGTCTGTGAACTTATTATGATTTTAGGCAGCCTCTCTGCTAAGGGGTGGGGTTGTGTTCCTGTCTTGCTTGTTGTTTGGCATGGGGTGTCCAGCGCTGGAGCTGCTGGTTGTTGAGTGCAGCTGAGTCTTAGTGCTGAGACGAAGATCTGTGGGAGAGCTCTCGCCGACTGATATTTCGTGGGGCCTGGAGGTCTCTGGTGGACCAATGTCCTGAACTCGGCTCTCGCACCTCAGAGGCTCAGGCCTGACACCCAGCCGGAGCACCAGCACCTTGTCAGCCACATGGCTCCAAACTCCACAGTCCAGAGGCCCTCCTATCCACGTGCTGCCTCTCCCCTCCAACATAGGTATTTCTAAATGGTAGCAAGTGATAAAAAATCTTTGTCTACTGTGGAATCCTTTTTAGCAAGGATCTGTTCAAAATTAACAAATCATTCCTTTGATTAGCCTTGTTAGTCTATGTGACAATTTAATTAGAACTGATTTTTCTGTGTTTTCCTGATGCTGAAAAAAGTCTCAGTACTTTTGTGAATGAGGAGGTCTGCCAGTTTCAGTTTCTACGTTAGTTTTTTTATAAATCTATAAGCAGTTGTATACATTTTATGAGATCCAGGAAATAGCCTTAAAAATGTTTTTTATTCCATGATTGGTAGTAATCGTTTTTTAAAGTGCAAAGAGTGTCACAATTACCAGACAATAGACGATGTAGTACCATCATTCCTTCTTTTTAGTATTTAGAGCTTTTTGCTATCTGAGAAATACTCATACAACATCACTGATCATCAAAGCTTAGATGAATACTCAGGAGAGAAAATTACACAATTACTTTAGGTAATTATATATAAAGATGTATTAATTATAAAAATCTAACATGAGTTTAGTAATGATAGGATATAGCTTAAATCTCTGGCTTCTATTTTAACAATTTCCAAGAATCACATCCAGGTATATGAAATAAAAGGTGACATGTTCATCTGTGTATAATTTGCATATTTCTGCATAAGTTACACAGTCAAGTCTCAGGCTGTTTCTAATTAATCTTTATTGTTGCTTTCATGAGTCTTTTTTCTTTCTTTTCTGTTTCATGAAAGCAACAACAAATATTTAGGACTCAACCAATACCTTTTCCCTAGTTGTGAGAGAGGGAATACGTATATGAAGAGGAGAATATACAAAGTGTGGGTACAGTGAGGTGCCTCTGAGACATTACTTGGATTTTTAGTAGGCCCTTGAAAGTAGTATCGAGAATTTGGAGCTAAAAGCATTAATAATATTTTTAAAAATATTAGTTTGATGGGTTGTACCCAGGCTTATTACTCAGGACAGAGTATTATCTATCTCTTAGCCTGCATTCCGCTGGTAGAAGCTTCCTTGTTTTTTCCCCTTAGGTAAAGTTTTTTTTGGAAAATTGTCTAAGGGATTAACTGTCACCTCATTATTGTTGTTAATCACTTCCAGAGCTCTTTGCTATTATGCATCACAGTGGTTAAGAGGATCACAAAGAAAGTGCTAAATCTTTATTCACAAAGAAAGTTGACTGTTGGCTGCTGCCTACATCAGCCATATATTTCCTTTGAACATTTATGGGATAGTAATAGTTAGAATTAAATTCCTAGAAGTGATCCTTAATATTGCATTTGTGGGGGAATATTTGATGTCAGAGCAATATTGAATATCAAATAAATAAAACCATAGAAAATTGAACATAAACCATTAAGATATACAACTAATATTTCCTCAAAACCATTTACATTATTCTCCTGTTCATATAGTTCTTTTAAGCAGTTTTCTTGAAAGTTTTGAAGAAAAGACTTTTTCCTGTTTAAAAATTAAAAACTTTTTAGCAATGTGAAGAAATTTTATTTACATTTTTTCACTCTTAATTAACCTCTTTATTTCATGTGTCCTTTCCCAGTATTATTGAGATATAATTGACATATAACATTGTATGGTTTATAATGATTTGATATTGTATATTATATATGTGATAATATTTCACATATATTGTGAAATGATTGCCACAGTATGTTTAATTAACATCCATCACCTCACAAAGTTACAAAAAGTTTTTTACCTTGTGATGAGAACTCTTAAGATTTACTCTTAGCAACTTTCAAATATAAAAAACAATATTGTTAGTAGTTATCATGTACATTACATCCCCATAACTTATTTATCTTATAACTGGAAGTTAGTGCCTTTTGACCATCTTTATGCAATTTCCCCATCCCTTGCCCCCTCACCTCTGGCAATTACAAATCTGATCTCTGTTTCTGAGTTTGTTTTTTTTAGATTCCACGCATAAATGAAATCATCCAGTATTTATCTCTGTCTGACCTATTGCATTTAGCATAATACCCTCAAGGTCTATCCATGTTGTTGCAAATGGCAGTATTTCCTTATTTTTTATGGCTGAATAGTTTTCTGTTGTATACGTAAACCACATTTTCTGTATCCATTCATCCATCGGTGGACACTTAGGTTGTTTCCACGTCTTGGATATTGTAAGTAATACCGCAGTGAACATGGGGATGCGGTACTTCTCCTTCCTTTCCTTTGGATGTATTCCCGGAAGTAGAATGTGGAATCATATTGTTGTTCTATTTTTAATTTTTTGAAGAACCTCCATACTTTTTTCCATAGTGGCTGCGCCAATTTACATTCCCATCAGCAGTGCACCACGGCTCCCTTTTCTCCACATTCTCACCAGCATTTGCTATCTCTTATCTTTTTGATGACAGCCATCCTAACAGGTATGAGGTGATATCTTATTGTGGTTTTGATTTGCCTTTCCCTAATGATGAGTGATGCTGAGCACCTTTTCATGAACCTGTTGTCTGTTTGAATATCTTCTTTGGAAGAATGTCTATTCAGGTCTCTTGCCTGCTTTAAATTGGAATAGTTATATTTTTGCTGTTGAGTTGTATGAGTTCCTTATTTATTTTGGCTATTAATCCTTTATCAGATGTGTGCTTTGCAGATATTTTCTCCCATTCTATAGGTTGCCCTTTTATTTTGCTTATCATTTCATTTGCTGTGTAGAAACTTTTTAGTTTGATGTAGTCCCATTTATTTATTTTTAATTTTGTTGCTTGTGCTTTGGATGTCATATCCAAAATATCATTGCCAAGACCCATGTCAAGAGGTTTTTTTCCCTGTGTTTTCTTTTAGAATTTTTATGGTTTCAGGTCTTATGTTTAAATCTTTAATCCATTTCGAGTAATTTTTGTATAAAATAAGGGTCTAGTTTCATTCTTTTGCATGTGAATAGATTTACATGTTTGATAAAAACATCCATGGACTTTTCTTTCAAAGATAAAAAAACCGAAAATTGAAGTTATAAAATGAAGATGCTCTCTCAGCTAGGAATGCCTTTCTAGAAATGTAGAAATGCAATTATCCTTTAATAAATAAGCATATCTTCAAATTTTCTCAGTAATGTGTCACTGTAAAAAATTAAATGATGACATTGCTACTCACAATAACAATACAAAATGAAAACAATTGCAACACAGATCCAGGATGTTAGAGATGAATGAAAAATTATCTTGCTTTTTATAATTAAAGTTTGCTAGTTTAATATTTATGAACAGGCTTATAGACTTCTTAATTACTCAGGTGAAATACTGTTGTCTTTGTTTCTAAAGCATTCTCTTTTTCTTCCTAAATCAAAAATGGAGAAAACTTAAAGCACATGACTCAGTTATAATTTTTAGAGCAACAGTGGATAACAATTTTTTAAAGACTTAGGAATCCTTTCATCTCTCTGACTTTTTATCATTTCCATTCTGTATCTAGTTTTTGGTTGCAAAATAATAGGAACTGATGCTCACTAACATGAGTAGAAATAAAATTTATTGGATATTGGGCAATTCCTAGAATCTGTAAGGAAGGCTGGAAAAGGCTTGGGAAATGGACAGGAGACAAGGCAGGCTGGACCCAGGAACCTCTGTCCAGATCAACGTGTAGGACCCTTCTAAGAGGTGAGGTGCTTTTTGTTGTAGGGATACGTAGGAACAGTGAATTTCCTGGGTTATCAGCTTACAGCTTTACGTTTTTCATTGTAAAGTGAGCTCCTTTTTCAGAATCAATGTGGTGTGACATACCAAATATCCTTTACACATTCAGTCTCGGTTTTTCTTTCTTTCTCATCTTTCCTTTATATCCTCAACCTGCAGTAATAATAAAAGTATCATAAATAATTTTTTATTTTTAAAAAATTTTTGGCTGCCCACGCGGCATGTGGGATCTTAGTTCCCCAACCAGCGATCGAACTCGAGCCCCCTGCAGTAGAAGCGTGGAGTCCTGACCACTGGACTGCCAGGAAAGTCCCCCATAAATAATTTTTTAATGGATTCCTCAAGAGGAATAGTGTTTCTTCTACTGGTTGTCTTGGTTTTAACGGAATTATCTCAAGAGTGAACCCAGATGTGAGGACAAGTAATCATATGTTTAGGTTCAGGCTCTTACCTCATATAGCATCTCACTTATCAGTTCCCTGTCTCTTCCCTTCCTCTATTTTCCTGGGCTGCAGAGATGCCATCCTGTTAAGTACTTATATGAGCACGCTTTTCACATTGAATTGTAATTTTTAAAAAACATCTCTCTCTTCCCCATAGACTATAGATTCCTGGAAAATGAGAAACAGATTTTATTTAAATTTATTTTATTTAAATTTAATTTATTTTAAATTTATTTTCTGCACCTAACTCTATGTTTGGGATATAGAAGGGCTCCATTAAAAAAATCAAAGTAACATGTACATATGGTTAAAATCAAATATTTTGAAGGGCTTATAATGAAAATCAACAGTCCCTTTTCCTCCCTGCCCAACCCCTGTCCTGCTTCTCAGAGGCCAATGCTTTTAACTTTTCTAAGTATTTTTTCTGGTAGTTATTTCCATATTTCTTAAAAAAATCCTTATTCTAGTATTTCTTGGTTCATCAGTTTTAGACAGCTTATGTTGACCACCCTCCAACATTCCTGAGATATACATCTCTCACTATTTTTGGTTTTATGAATAATCAGTACATATATTAACTATGTAAATAACATTCATTACAGAGCCAAATACTATAATTATATTTTCTCTCTTAAAGAGTTTTCCTTTCCCATCCCTTTGCACAATTTCTTTTCTATCATTATATTTCCTTCCTTGTACAGCTTTTCTACTGCTTCTGTACTGTATCTATTTCTTAATTTTTTTCAAGTCCTCTATCATCATAGGTTTTTAAATCAGTTTTTTTTTCCCCCATTGTCTTTCTGCTCTGGTCTTTTTTTTTTTTAAATGCTTCAAGCATCTGCACTACTTTCTTTTTTTTTTTTAATTAATTAATTTTTGGCTGTGCTGGGTCTTCGTTGCTGCTCATGGGCTTTTTCTAGTTGTGCCAAGCAGGGGCTATTCTTCGTTGCAGTGCGTGGGCTTCTCATTGTGGTGGCTTCTCTTGTTGTAGAGCACAGGCTCTAGGTGCGTGGGCTTCAGTAGTTGTGGCTCACGGGCTCTAGAGCACAGGTTCAGCAGTGTGGCGCACAGGCTTAGTGGCGCCACGGCATGTGGGATCTTCCTGGATCAGGGATCGAACCTGTGTGCCCTGCGTTGGCAAACAGGTTCTTAACCACTGTGCCACAAGGGAAGTCCCTCTGCTCTTGTCTTGACTGGCTTTTTTTCTTTAAGCCACAACATGGCTAGCAACTAGGACTTCCTCTTACTATTCTTCTGGGATGAATCTCTTGTTTTTTTTGCATCTATGCCTGCCTTGGTATATGGTGTACTTTCTTGTTTTGTGGAATCATATCTTCAAGTAACTTTCTAAGAAAGAAGGGGAAATTTTCTGAGTTCTTGTATATCAGAAGTAGTATTCTATCTTCACACTTTATTATTTGATTGGTTATAAATTCTGCTTAGAAAATAATTTGCCCTTTAGAACTTGAAGGCCCCATGTGTTGCCTTCTAGCATGTTGCCTTCTAGCATCCAGCATGGCAAATGAAGAGTCTATCATTTGTTTTGTAAGAAGCTTTTAGGGTTTCTTTTTGTCCTTGATCTTTGAAATTTCTCAATGAAAAGGTTAGATATGTATCTTTCAAAAATGGATTCTTCTGTGCATGGATAGGCCCTTTTAATCTGAAGACCTGTATCCTTCAGTCTGAGACGTTCTTTTGTAATATTCCCTTGATCATTTATTTCTCATTTTCATTTTCTCTGTTCTCTATTTTGGAACTTCTGTTAATCAACGTTGGATGAAGTTGATTGAGCCTTTGTTTCTTATTTTCCTCTCTGTCTTCTATATGATCACTATAAAAGTTAATACAAAAGGATTTATGGTAAAATGTAAATTCTCAGCCTAATCCCATTTATCCTAGTTCCCTGAGGTAACCCTATACCAGTTTTTTTTTTTTTCTCTAACCTTTCTAAAGATAGTCCAGGCATATTGTGGCAGAGATTGTACATGAAAATACTTGTTTTCCTCTTCCTAGAACCACAGCTGAACTGTGATTTTCCAGCTTCCTTTGCAGTTAGATGCAACCATGTGACTAAGTTCTAGCCAATAGAATGTGAGCAGAAGTGATGTGTGCCGTTTCTGGAATGCCTTAGCTTTTAAGAAGTGGCCAGGTCTTCCCTTTTGTCTTCTACCGGGAAGATGCAGTAAATAACGTGGCCTCTAGAGGATGGTAGAACCATAAAATAGAAGGATCCCAGGCCTTTCACTGCTTGAAAGAAAGCAGCCCATGACCAGGAATAGAAATGAACTTCCATTGTATTTGAGCCATTAAATACTCTTGGGCCTGATGATGGTACCACCTAACTTTACCTAATACACACATTTTTCTTTGTTTCTCTTTGTTTTCTTTTTTTTCCCACCATTTGTGAGAGTTTCTTCTCTTTATTATCTACTCTTTCCAGCAAATTATTAATTTCTAACACCTCTTTCTTGTTCTACATATTTTTTCCTTCTCATGCACTCAGTTCTTATATATGCAGTATCTTCTTGAATCTCTCTGAGGCTTTCATAATTTTTTTTAATCTGTTTCCCAAATTACTTCTATTTTCTCCCAGCTCATTTTTTTGTTTCTTTGTTTATCTTGGTCTTTCTCTTTTATGTTGCAGCTTTTTCTCAGCTGTTTGTTGAGCCTTAGTTTTTCAGTCATATGTAAGAATGAGACAGCAGAAACCAGTTGAGAGCTCTGTGCATATGTGGGTAGCGAGCTGCTTTAGAATGATCAGGTGGAGAACTCCTCATGTTATAATGGCAGAGTGTTCCCTCTGTGGGCTATTAATTTCTTTTTATATTGGGTAGATACATGGCTGCTAGAAGATGAACTACTCTGTATATAGACTTAACAGTTAGTTCCTCTAGTTTTAGCTCTGATCTTAACTCCTTTACCCTATATCTGGTGCATCAAAACCTGAAAACTCTAGGATTCTGATGGTACGTTGTCTCCCTTCTCCATTTTTGGGTTCTTCTGCCTTGTTTTGCTAATTGCCACTCTTCCATCTGCTTTCCATCTTCTATAGGAACATGATAGGGATAGTCTTTTTCTCTATCATCAACTTCCATATTTCTTTGTGCTGTTATGGGTTTGTAGTTTTTAACTCGTCTGTTGCCATTTTAGTCGACCCTCTAGAGGAAGAGGAGATAAAGTGTGCTTTCAGTGTTCCAAATTCTGCTGTGGTCTGCTGCTGCATGTGTGAGCCTGCTGCAGCTTGTGTGAGTCAGCCAGCTCCGCCTACATAGCTGAGAGCAGAGTGGGGGCAAAACAAAACCTATAGAGTTTTGGTTTTTAAAATATATGATACAGAACATTAAACAAATCTTTTAATTTAAAAAACTATCCCCTTTGATAAATAGTAAAATCTCACACCCTTCTTTAGTACTGTTCAAAATTAGAACACATTCAATATCGTGACTCAAAGTTAAGGGACAAAGTATTGCTTTGTTTTCACATTGCACAGATTCCTTTAGAGAGACTTTGGTTCAGAATCTACTCCCTACTAGCATTCCATCCTATTTATAGAGAGTTGCTAATTTAAAGACTGCATTGCATCTTGTAGCTCTTGACTTAAAGAAGTAAATGTTTAATTGCATCTAATGTGAAAAATTCAGCACACATTTCAGGGGAAATTTTGAAGAATATTTCTAACCAAATGATACAGCATTATAAAAATAATGATAATATTAGCTCTACTTTATATATATACACACACATATACATACATGTGTAAGTATATATATGTTTCTATTAAATTTGCTTCCGTGCTATAGAATACTTAGAGAAAAACCTGCCTTATGTACTAAGTGACTTCTTTTGTACCTTAATCTACCATAACTTGAATAGTATTTTTATTTTTAATTTTAGCTGTATTCTGGAAACAGAAATTCTTTAAAAAATGAACATCAAAAAAATAATTTGCTTGAAGAATTCTTCTTCTCTTCTCATAGATTTTAAAATCAATTTTTTATTACAATTGTTGACTTTGTCTTCCTTTCTGTTTTCATTTGCTCTCTCTTCTTCATTCTTCTTTATAAAGTAACAGACATAATGATAATGTTAGGATATGTCACCAGCATTATATAGGCCTATGTACCTGGTCTCATAAAAGGGGTTCAACCTAAAGTTAATAAAATCATACTCATATTTTTATAATGACTTCATTCATATTAGTTATAAAAATAAAGAATAATTAAAAATAAAAGAAAGCTATTTAACTATAGATAGTGGCCAGGTTTTTAAATGAATGCAACTTTATCTTACCAAAAGACAACAATATTTCAAACCTTGCTGAGAAGAGACTAATGATCTGCCTAACTAGTATCTACTAACCATTGTTTTAACATACATTTTGACGGAGAAGATTTACTTACATTGTGAGAAAAAGAATGTCATGACTAAAAGAAGAAAACAATGATTGCAAATTATCATAGAGATATAAAGATGAGGTTATTATAGACTCTTTGATAGTTAATAGAGCAATCAAAAGCAATGACATTTGATATAAACTGTTTTGATTACAGAAAAGGCTATGACTCATTTTTACATTCATACATCTACTAGAAAATTTTCAGATTTATAAGATTGACCCTATATTCATTTTTTTGTAACACAATGAATAAATGATGTTACATTTTTCAAAGGGCAGAAGAACTGTTAAATCAAAAACCGTATGTATAAAATGGAGACTATTTCAGGCAGACTGATTTAATTCTCCCTCTGGTTCTATCAAGGACTGAATCCATTAAGCAGAAAACTTTGGCTTTGTCCATGACTTTAAAAAAAAAAGAGAATCATTTTATCAAGTAATTTGCTTTATAAGAATAATTGGAAATTATGCCAATTCTAAAATATAGTTAAAAATTTTTTGAAAATAATTTTAGTGTTTGTATAAAACAGAATTCAGTAAAGGCAAAGGCAACTCAGCATAATTGGTAAAAGGAAAATGTACTTAGTGGAGGGGTTGCTTGACTGTAAGTAAAATAAATATTTGAATTTCAGTACAAATAAAAATTTGTGGTTCTACCATTGAGAATGATTTCCTAGCGATTAGGAAAATCTAAATAACTAGTCATAATGAATATCTATGAAAATATTTGGTGTGGAGGAAAATGCTAAGAATTTGTTAGTACATATTGTAATCATCAAGTACATTCCCAAGATCAGTTGTCTGGTGAGACTGAAGAGTACTTGTGATTCAGAGTAGTCAGATTACCAACAAGCACACCAAAATGAGATACTTAAGAGAGTTTTGGTTGATGCTGCATTCTAGCCATATATGACTAGGAAGCAAATGAATAACACTTTGGTATAAGAATGGTGCCTACAAAATATTTACAGTTAGGCTTCAGATGTAAATTAACATGGAGCTCAATATGCAGTAAATAACCTCTGCAAAATATACTAGATTCAGGATTTCCCTGGTGGTCCAGTGGTTAAGACTCCATGCTTCCATTGCAGGGGGCATGGGTTTGATACCTGGTCAGGGAACTAAGATCCCGCATGTCCCACGGTGTGGCCAAAAAATATCTATATATCTACATATAGATATGTATATTAGATTCATATATAATAAATATATGACCAAAACCAGACTATATAGTTTCCTTTTTGATAAAAATGTTGAAGCGTTTGTAGACTTGGTTAATTCTTTTAGTAAACACAGTCCAAGATTTTTTTAGAATTCGTGTGTGTGTGTGTGTGTGTGTGTGTATCCAATTTTCTCAGGCTTCACACCAACTTAGAGGTATGGAGTCTTATTATAATAATAAAAGTTCCACTGGCTCTTAGAACTACTGCTCTTGCAGGACCTCAGCAATGTGCCCCTGCAGTATTCCTGAGAGTCCCCGAGAATATCACAAATGCTCACACACAGGGCCTCTTGTACCTGGTATTCCTACACCTGTCCTACTGTAGTCTCTTGTCCTACTCCTTCCGGGCAGTATACTGGATAGTATACCATGGTAGTATAGAATGTGGGGTGATTGGTGGTGAAGCAGGGGAGCATGCATTTCTCCCTTTTGTGTTTCTCTTTATTAGAAGGTTTCCAGTAAAGTGCTGCTTCTCTCTGTCTCTCGTACAGAATCTTCAGTGAAACAGTTATTCCACTTTTTTTTCGTGAGTCCCATGGAGGATGCTCAACAACTAGAGTCATTCTTCTTGTCCAGCAACTCTTCAGGGTGACATCAGTGTGCCTGGTTTCTTCCTTCACACTACTTTTTTTTTTTTTTTTTTTTAAGTATTTATTTATTTATTTATTTATGGCTGTGTTGGGTCTTCGTTTCTGTGCGAGGGCTTTCTCTAGTTGCGGCAAGCGGGGGCCACTCTTCATCGCTGTGCGCGGGCCTCTCACCATCGCGGCCTCTCTTGCTGCGGAGCACAGGCTCCAGACGCGCAGGCTCAGTAGTTGTGGCTCACGGGCCCAGCCGCTCCACGGCACGTGGGATCCTCCCAGACCAGGCTCGAATCCGTGTCCCCCTCATTGGCAGGCAGACTCTCAACCACTGCGCCACCAGGGAAGCCCCACACTACTTTTTGTTTGTCTATTTGCTTTTAGGACAAATTTCTTCTTAGAAGGTTCCTCAGCAACTCCCCCACCCCAACCCCGCCCCATATACTTTGTTGGCTTCATCTCACTAATGTACTAGATGTGCAAACAGCCGACAGACCTTGGGTTCTTCCCCAGGAGGCTCCTCAGCTACCACAGAGGTGAGGTTCTAGAGGGTCAGGTGCCAGCCTCCTGCCTTTGGAATTAGAGAAGATGTAATTGCCTTCACTTCCCCAGGAGGAAAACTTCTGTTAGCTCACAAAATGGCTGAACCAGTCCTGTGCATATTTCCCCTGTTAAAGCCATTTTGATTTTATGCAACCTTATCTGTTGTTTACTACTTTGTTACTTGTTTATATTAGTTTTCTTTTTCCCTTAAAAAGGATTTAATGGCTTTAGCTTGTGTAAGGGAGCCAGAAATTTGGGGGATCCAACTCTAGATGCAAGTTTGTCATGACTCTGTGAGTTTGTAAAACTATCGCAGACTTTCAAGGATCTCAAAGCAAGGGCAGCAGGCATTTGTCCTTGTGCAATGTGCTCTGCCTGCTGGAGTGACTGAACCCGGCTACTGAGGGAACAGAGGTTATTTTGCCTTTTCCTGTCTTTTCTCCATCCACTGGGGGCTTTAAGAATGCTTTGAGTCTAGGGAAGGGATTTGAAATATAGGTTGTGAGAATCTCTGTTCCAGCCATCTTGAACTTAAATCAAAGACCTAGCCCTTTTTGTAGGGCTCTTTGAGCCCTGGCGCCCAAAACAGGTCTCATCGGATGGGTTCACCTGACCAGCCCAGAAAGGTCTGAATCCCACTTAGACTCAACTTGGCATCCCTACCCTACAAACTATTCAGCTGACTGAAGCAATGTGGAATGTGTTAGCTTGGTAACTCAGGTGGTTTTATATAAAATTTTTTTTTAACTTTCAATATTGTTAATTCAAACTAATATGTCTAGATACAAATCATATTCCATCTATAGTTTTGGTTGGTTGTTCAATCTGAATTAGCCTTAGCCAGACCTGTATCTTTGCCTCGTTCTTGATTTTTATTTGATCATATTTACTTTTTCATCATCTACCATAGTGAAACTACTAATGACTTAACTGGGTTACCCTTCCAAGGTTTGGGGTTTTGTTTTTAGTTTCTTTGTTTTTGTTTTTGAGAGTGTAATATTTTAATGAGACTAAAAAAGGAATGTGTAGGACAAAAGAATAAAACCTACTAGAGTTAGGTTAACTTATAATTAGGTAGGCTCTCATTAAGTAGGGTAAATAGAGTTTGTGATAGATATCATGTATGAGGTGTGTGTGTGTGTGTGTGTGTGTGTGTGTGTGTGTGTATATAAAAATATTAAGACAAAATTCTCTAAATAATAAAAATAGTAAGTCACCAAAGGAGAAGCTCTCTATAAAGAGAGCATTGTTTTGGGAATTGTGACCTGAATAGCAGAGTGGGCTTTCAGCTCTGAATGTCTGAGATTCTCAGTTGTAGGATCAAGCCAATGTATTCCATCTAGAACAAAGGTACTCTTGCTGGAGCATTTGGAATAACCTGCCTTTTGGTCTCTGACGGTATAAAAGAATCTGCTCAAACATATGATCTCCATCAACTGTAAAGTTAGGGCCTGGAATCACACCTTTCATTTTCTTTTTTTCTCCTTTAGCAGCCCTGAAGAGTTTTCACCAAATTGCAAACTGGAGTCAGGTAATAATGTTTGCTTCTGAGCTTTCAGAGGAAGCTGTTTATTTTAGTAGGCAATTTTCATGTGTGATGGAGTGAAATGTTGAGAAGGCAGCCTCTCATCAGTGGACAAACAATGCCTAAGAATTTAGCTAATGGCCCCCCTTCAGTGCAGAGAATAGATGGCAACAATTGTACTTGCAGACTAGACCCAGAGCTACTTGTTTGGCTGCTAGGTGTTAATGCAAATTTGTTCTTCAGCTCATTCAACCCTGGGGCTCCCATCCTTTGATTTAATTAAATGTAATTGGTTACATTGCTCCTCCCAGGCCCCTGAGGTGTTTTTGTTTATTGCTTACTCTTTGCAGTAAAGCTTCAATTCATGGCACAAAATGCTGGATAAATAAGAGTCTTTTTCCTATGTTGGATTTGCAGGGAGATTATTCCCTTCAAATAGTTTGGCTTTACTGTTAAAAGTAAATGACCAGTGAAATAAACTCATTGGGTGGCAAATGTCGCATATCCAGAAGCAAGGAATTAGGTAGGGTAAATTACATGAGATTAGGAAAAGATATGAAGTTGTAATGTTAAATTAGTAAAGATTTGCTAAAGTACTAAGAGATATCAGCACTGTAAATAAGTAAGGCTTTAGTAAGATTATCATTGTTGTAGCACATTATTATTAAAAAGTTACTTTTAAATGCCAGCTATGAAATAGTCGGTAAAGTCATTTTTTAATCATGCAGAATTCTCTTACTCATAATTATGCAAGTGACATTTTTGGGGACAAAAGCGAGAATGATACTGACTTAAATTAGGTCAGCACAATTAACCTATTTCTTTTTAATGAAAGGGTTTTTTTTCCCTTCTGCATAAGTTTGTTTTTTTTAACGTGAAGATACTGTAAATAACATTTTTTTGATAAAGTGATTTTTTTTCCCTTTCAAGTTTTCATTTTAATTTGAGAAGTGGGATAAATTATCTTTGTACTAACTTCTGAGGAAGCGCTCAGAAACTTAGGAAAATTGAATACTATCATTAGCGCTTCCCAATTCAATTTTAAGTACCAAACTGTATGAATGATTTTTCCCCTTTTTGTCCTGGTCAGTTGGGTGAAATAGCTGGCCAGTAACTGGTATTTATTATAGTGTTGTCTTGTTAGTTTCTTTATTACTTTCTTCTTATCCTGGCCTTTATTTCATCCCTTTTTTACTGTAGAGGTATAAGATACTGCACCAATGACATTTTCATTAATGCAATAGGCTTTCTAAATCTTGCTCTGTCACCAGCTTGTATCCCTTCTGATGGAAAAAAATGAAAAATCCATGATAAGAGCACAGGTATTCTCAGTGCAATATAAAGCTTAAATTTCTCACAGTAGGATTATTTTGCAGGAAATTTTTTTCTAGGCCCCTCTCATATTGTATTGCTGAGAAAGTGGAGTCTTAAGCCCATCCCATTGTGCTATCAGAAATTTAGGCCTTTCTTCCAGTGGATGCGTCAGGTGAAAACCAAGTGGTAATTATAATGGAAAACTAGAGGACACTCCCCTCGGGAGGTGGAGAACTGGCCTCAGATGGCAGCCCAAAGGTAACTGTTCAGAGGAGAAATGGAGCACTGTATTCACATCTTGGACATGAGCTGTCTAAGAGGCGGTGCTTTATTTCAGAGCAAGTTTTAGTTAGCCTCTGTCAGCTCAGGTGTAGGCAGAAAACCCAGCTGTGGTCCTAGGTCTGAAAACCTTAGATGGAAAGTATGGGCTTTGTCAGATGGGTTCAGGATGATGTAACTTCTCACCTAGTTTACATGAAGGAGTCACAGTTTAAAATAACTCTTGACCCACATACGGGCAAATAACCCATTTAGCATACTACAATGTAGTGGATACTGCAGGTCTCTTTTGTAAATGGAATATAATGTCATAGGCAGAAGGGAGGGAAGTGTGCCAGTGGTCTTTTAGATAAAACCAGATACTCTTCTCTTGTACTTGAGTAATTTTCCACCCTGTGCACTGGTAATAATAAGCCCATTGCCTGTCCCCTGACTGCGACTCTCCTGAATCCACAGCTTTGATTGGAAACTCTCAACCCCTGACCGGCCTCGGGAGCACTGATTACAGAGGCACCCCACACACTTCCCTCATAAACATTTGGCAGATCAGGAAATGCTGAGAAGCAGTGCCCCTGGCTCTCAGAAGAGGGTACTGGTGGGAGAAGAAATAGAACATTTTCCCTCTTGCAGCTGTCAGAGAGTGATTATGTCAAATGGGTTTTCAAGGAGCCACAAAGTAATTACAGGGTAACTTCTTGACATTATTTTCCAATGTTTGACTCAGCAGATGATGATGATTAATTGATGTGTATTATTTTATGGCTCTCGGAAACTTTGATACTTTAGATAGAGGTCAGACTAAGTCTTCATTTAGACGAATGTAGCAAATTTGCCTTAAATTTTAAGTTAACTCTCCCTCTATAATAGACTCAGATGATTTCTTTAACTAACTACTAGTCTTCTGATGGCTAATAGAGACTGTTTGGGCTGCCTTTTTCATGTAGATTTTTTAAAAAATCAAATCATGTGCTTTCAGAGTAGTATTTTACTCTTTTACTGAGATGTTACTGTGGATTTCTGCGGCGATTGGGAGAATTAAATGAAAGTGCTTAATGCCTGGCACATGGTAAATGTCAGCTATATTGAAACATGACATTGTAATCATTAAACATCAAAAAGGTATTTCCTTGTATGCTGTCTCATTAATGTTGTGGTCTAGGTAGCAGGGAAGAATCTGACACCCTGTTCATTTTCTTCTATAGTTATATTGGTTTATATCTTTTTATTGATTTTAGTTCAATTTGAAATATTTTGGAATATTTATACAATGGACTTGAAATATATTTACATTATGTGTCCTTTTCCAGGGCATATCGTATACATAAATGTCTATATTAATAGATTCCAAGCAAGTAATTGATTTAGGTAGGCCAAGATCTGGACACTTGTGACTGATATAATAGAAATTAAGACAGATTAATTAAAATAATAAGTAATAAATATAGTGGAGCTTTTATTATTTTACTCTTTGTCAATTTTAAGTGTATTTTTTTCAATTCAAAGTTGTCAGTGATGTGAGAAGTGTTTAGTGATCTTCTTAGACTTTCATAAGCTTGTGTACAAAAAGATGCTTCGTAGCCAGAATGTTTCTTATGAGAAGAATGGAAATGTGTGACATTCTGAGAATTCACAACTCTTTATATTTGGACTAAATAGAAATAAGTTGTCTTAAGTTTCGATTTTGCCTTTGTTCCACATAAAATATTTTCTATTTGCTGACCCACAAACTGTTCACCAAAAAATAACTACTATGCGTATGAATGTCATGTGAATGAATGACTTGATTATGGCATAAATGCTAATGTTTGATGAACTTTTGAGAACATGCTTGAATATAGTTACATAAGGAAGTCCTCTGAGTAGGTTTTTTTTTTTAAGTTTTCAGGTATCAATATTTCATTCAAAAGTATTATTTTCTCATAAAGTTAAGGGACTATCTTAGAATCAAGTTTCTTGCTATAATAGGTTTCTGCCGTGTACTTTTACATATGAATGCATTCATTGTGTGGTGGCGTCTGTGCACTGTGCATGTGTTTGTGTTGTAAATAAATGAAGTAGGTGAGCTATTTATTGGCCATACTGTTTCTGCCTGCCAACTAGATATATCGTCAACATTCCAGGTACAAAAGATGTTTAACCAGTTCAACTGAATAGTCTTCCTTTGTCTCCACAAAATGTGTTTCACAAAGAAAAGATGTTGCTCTCATGGTAACAGAAGGATGGCAGTCTAGGGTTTGCAGTGCCATCTTTATTATGTGTATGCTGAATGAAAAGAAACCAAGTATTCAACTGTGGGCTGTGTGGTTGTGAGGGATTTTTTTTTTTTTTTGGTGTTGGTTGTGGTCTCCATTGATAGGATATTTTAGATTTTTAAAAGCTGATTCACCTTGTTATACAGCAGAAACTAACACAACATTGTAAAGCAATTATACTCCAATAAAGATGTTAAAAAAAAAAACCATCTGTTTATAGGAAACACAGGGGGGCGCACCCATCTGTTGAATTTATTATGCTATTGCAAATAGCAGATGGCTCAGCAATAGGTTTATCCTTCTGTAGGAATTTGTTGTTTCTAAAAGTAACAAATCTTTGTCTTTCAATATTAACACATCTTAGGACATTTGACTGGGGTTTGTTTTCCTTGTAAAATAATGCTCTCATTGGCAGTCTGATCTACATGTCTCTCATCAACTGCCTAAACCTTGCCTGGTTGCTCTGCATCATCTGCCTCCTTGCTCTATTCATGTTCCACCCTTTGACATATTTGATATTTTTTATTCTCTACTAGAATTATTATCAGGAAACATTAGGTGCCCAGGACTTTGCCAGATCCTATTATATATATTTACTCTTTATCTCTATGGTTGCACTAGCAAATTGACACACACTACCTATAAAAAAAGTTGTAATACATCGGCAGCTCTATATTATTATGTACATAACTCAGCTTACAATGTTTCCTTTATTTAAATGTTCTACAGCTCTTGTGTTTCCTTGAATTATCTTTTTCTTTCTTGTAAAGTATGCTCTAAGTTCCTTAAGCATGGTACCCTGCTTCCTTTTCTTACTATAAACTTATTTAAATATGTTGTTTTTGTTTAAGATTGTGAATAGGGGGACTTCACTGGTGGCACAGTGGTTAGGAATCCACCTGCTGATGCAGGGGACACGGGTTCGATCCCTGGTCACGGAGGATCCCACATGCCGCGGAACAACCAAGCCCGTGTGCCACAGCTACTGAGCCTGCGCTCTAGAGCCCGCGAGCCCATGTGCCGCAGCTACTGAAGCCCGTGCACCTAGAGCACATGCTCCGCTACAAGAGAAGCCACTGCAATGAGAAGCCTGTGCCCTGCAACGAAGAGTAGACCCCGCTCGCCACAACTAGAGAAAGCCTGCGCGCAGCAATGAAGACCCAACGCAGCCAAAAATAAATAAAATAAAATAAATAAATTTATATTTTAAAAAAAATTGTGAATAGGTACCAGATAATATTTATAACATATATGAGAGATAAAGATGAACAGAACAACATACATCCATAAATCCACTAAATTGAATGAGTGAATTATCCAAAACAGTAAGAAGGGGGCATATGTATGGATATTGAGGGGTAAATGGATAATGTGTCTGACTGGGTTGGGACCAGAAAAATCTTTCATGGAAATGGATACTTAGTCCAAGCCCAGCTAGTAAAGCTGCCATGGAGAACATCCCTTTTCTTTGAACAAAGTTTTTGGCCATGGCAGCTGGGCAGCAGGCCCTCAGCTAAGTATGATGGTTACAAGCTGGATGGCCAGCATTTCAAACACTGAACAGAATGCAGGCACTTTCCGTAGCATTTCATATATCCAGATGAGGGTTCAGTAAATGCTGTCTGTTATTTTCATGGTGATATGATTATGTGATATGGTGATATGATAATTTTAATCCCTGTTTCTCTAGCTCTTGTTTCCTCAAACTTTTCCCATAAACTATTTAATTTCGTGCTCTCCTTCAAGTTCTTGTTCCTTCTATCACTCTTATCCTAGCATTTCCCAAATTTTTAAAGCAAAAAATATCATGGCTTATTTCTATTTGATGTACCTATATTCATCCCATGCCTGTCTAGAGGTATTCTAATTTTTTACTTTTGTAGCATGTATATTCCTAAGGCCTATAAAAATTGATATTTGAACCTGAATTCAACTTATTTTTTAAATTTAGAGTTCCAGGTTTAATAAAATAAAGTTGTCATTCAGGTTTTTTAAAAATTCAGGTTTTTTTAAACCTCCTGTCTTTCTTCATCTAGTATTTACTGAATACAAATACAAGTTATTTAAATTAAGTTTCTGTATAAAAATACTTCACCTAATTCAAAGTAGCCTCAATTTTTGTAAGTCTTGATTGATGTACATGAAATTTGAATTTTTTTTTTTTTTTTAACTAAAGAAATCTATAGATATCCTCAGGCCTGTAGATTTCACCACCCTCTCGCATTCTCTGCTCTCACTGTTCCCTGCACATGTCATTCCATCTTATCAGGTGACAGGAACTGTGAACTGTTACTTTCTCTGTGGGGCTTATCTCATGTCCCCTAGCAGAGTTGCTGGCTGGCTTCTCTTTGTGTCCAGAGCTCTCTGTTTATACCTTAATTGTAACAGTTGTCCTATTATCCTGTAATTATCTGCTTACCTGCCAATCTCCTCAGCAGACAGGGCAGTGGCTTTGTCGTATTCATTTTGCCTCCCCAAGCTCAATAAACACAGGTTTGTTGAATGAATGAAGTAGTTGTGTGTGTGTGTGTGTGTGTGTGTGTGTGTGTGTGTGTGAGAGAGAGAGAGATACATCACAGGACATCCAGAGATGCTGTTAATTCTCCTCCTTTAAGGACTTGAGGAAATTCAGCTATTTTATGAAAGGTCTCCTCCCCTTTTTCGATAAAGGTTGCTAATAGGTTTCCAACAAAAATGGCAGAAACCTAGGCTGCTAATTTACTGTTTATGTTTGCATATATTAAACTAGGACCCCAGATGAAAAAATTGGAGTAGAATGTTAATCACAATTTGAGGTCAAATCAATTAGAAAACATTATAAGTAAGTTTGTTGTTATTTCCAACTTCACATAATGGCATCATGTGGTCTTTGGGGTCACATATGTTTTGGAACATGAGCATCGTTAGGTTCTTTTGAACAACTGTACACCAGCTCATGAATTTATATACATAAATACTACTAGTTAACATTTGTTTATTATTTTGCATTTCACTGCTACTTACTATCAGATTTCAAGACAATAGACAATTTTGTAACCTCAGTTTTATAAAAACCACTAGTATTTTTGGTCCCTAGCAACCATTTAGTATGTAAATTAGGTATTCTCAGGCTTAATGTACTTCATTTTTATAAAACAAATACATCATTAATCTGATTAAGTTCTTGGATGGGAGTGCTGTCCTCAGATCATTGTGGATCATTTATTGTTGGGCATGCATCCAAAAAAAATTCAAGCATGGCACTTACAGTCTAGGTTTAGGAGAATTGTTGAAACCTCCTAAATGACATTTTCCAGAAGAATAGAAAGGCACTGCTTACTTACAATTGCAAGCATTACCTAAAACTTAATGATGTTCTTACCCTTAATTGCAACTCAGTTTGATGATGATTCAGTGCCTGAAATTATGCCATGTTTTGCTTTGATGTTAAAAAATGTAAAATGAAATAAAGGTGATCCAAGTGAATCAAAAATAGATTCTGGCTTTCCAGTAGTGACTTAATCACTATGTTTCTGAATTCAGAAGTTGCTTGACTGTCATGGCTATTATTTGGTATGTCTTTAGCTTTTAGTCAAATTTACTACTTAAGAACTGAGAATGTTTAATATTAAGGTTAAAGAAAGTTCATGATGTTTTAATTTATATAGCAGAAGAAACTTTTAAAGAAAATTTACAACAGAGTTTACTGAATTCTGCCTTATTTCCTTTTTCAAAGTTGTGTATCCTCAGTTTATAGGTAGTCTTTGTCTAATAAAACATGATTATAATAATGGCTTTCATTTATTGAATGTCTACCATAGTACCTCATTCATCCTCCTAGAAATCTTGTGAAGTTGTTCTGTTTATTCCTATTTTACAGATGATTAAACAAAGGCTCAGGGAGGTTAAGTTAGTGCCCAAAGGCATGCAGATAGCATGTAGTTAATCTAGGACTCAAAAATAGTTCTCACTCCAGAGCCGCTGCCTCCTCAGATAGGGGAGAGAAAGAAAGAGAACAGATTAATTTACAAAAGTCACAGGGGTTGGCAAACTTTTTCTATAAAGGGTCAGATAGTAAATATTTTAGGCATTGAAGACCACACATACATGGTCTTTATCACATATTCTTGTTTTTAATTTAACATACCTTTAAAAATATAAAAACCATTCCTAGCTTAAGGGCCATATAAAAACAGGCAGAGGGCCAGATTTGACCGGAAGTTCTTAGTTTGCCAATCTCTGATTTAGGACAGTGTCAGTGAGCCCTGTATATTTTCTCTGGACTATGTAATTATAGTCAATAAAATAATTTATAACAATGGCTTTTAAACATCAAGAAGATGGACATATTGTGTTCTCTATACCATTTTTGAGAAGGCATGAAAGCATGACATCGTAGATTTTCATGAAAGAAATCAAAATAAAGTTTTAATATTTTTAGTGATTTTTAGATATCTGGAAGATTCAACTTTTTGAAATTATTCATTTTATAACAGCAAAAATGAAAGGTTATATTACAAGTAGATTTTGACAGTTACAGAATTTTTAACATACCATTTTAATTTCATCCTTGAGTGTTTAATTTTATTTTTTAAAAAATCTTACCTGCTTGCTGTTTGTGTGCTTAGTATTTTGCCCCTATATTTTTGATATTGCAGACTACTGGTTCCCCTTTTTTTTTTTTTTTTTTTTGGCTGTGTTGGGTCTTCATTGCTGCACGTGGGCTTTCTCTAGTTGCAGTGAGCGGGGGCTACTCTTCCCCACGGTGCGCGGGCTTCTCATCGCGGTGGCTTCTCTTGTTGCGGAGCATGGGCTCTAGGCACGCGGGCTTCAGTAGTTGTGGCTCGCGGGCTCTAGAGCACAGGCTCAGTAGTAGTGGCGCACGGGCTTAGTTGCTCTGTGGCATGTGGGATCTTCCTGGATTGAACCCGTGTCCCCTGCATTGGCAGGCAGATACTTATCCACTCTGCCACCAGGGAAGCCCTGGTTTCCCTTTTTCACAGTACACGTTGTATTGAGGAATACTAAAGAATAGCTGAGAAAATGGTTTTTTACACTTCTTAAGAAAACAGCATCTTGTAACTGTAGTTGCCAGGTATCTAAGATTTTTGTTGATGGTTTATATCTACCTAGATATGAATGTTCCTTTCTCCAACTCCTTTATTTACATTCTAGTTTCAACTAGCTTAAGGGATATAGACACCAGTCCCTTTCCTAAAGAGACCCCAAGCAAGGTCACTGGGGGACAGTTTTCCTCTTGATGGGGCCTGGGGGTAGGGCGGGGGACCCGGGACTTTCAAACCTATGGCTAGAAACGTGTTTTTATTCAACTCCCTTGTGTCCGTGTTTTTAAATTTCTCTGTTTTTCTTCAAGCCATTAGTAACGTTCTTTTTGAAAAACTCAGTACATACTGTTTTGGTCAAGCTAAGAAGGTAAAGAGATATTTGTATCTCTTACCAGACTAGACCATGTCTGCTGAGGTGGCAGGTGTGCGGCTAAGCCCAGGAGCCGCAGTGGCCTTCCATTCCCTGCTTCTTGGAGGGTAGTCTTCTTAAAGCTTTTCTCCCAGCCCTCAGTTGGCTGCAAGGACAAAACGAGCTCCCAAAGCCTCATAAATGACTTTACAAAAGACCAAAAAAAAATGTAAATATTATTATTTGTATTATCAAATTATAGAGACAAACATTTTGAGTCATTGCTTAAGTAGTGAGGGTGGCTTTTTGTTCATACCTGCCCTTCCTTTTTAAAAAAGTAATATCCAGTGGACCAAACACACGGTCCTGCTACAGAGGGGATGTTGAATGGTTCGCTGTGTAATTCAGTCACTAAACCAAACTGCCGAAGTCAGATGTACAGGCAGTTTTCAAATGAAGTCGACTGAGCATTTATTATGTATCAGGTTCCATCCAAAATGATTCCATTCCTTGTCTCATTTAGTCTTTGCAAACTCTTCAAGAGGCAACTGAGGTTTAGAGAAGTTGAGTAACTTGTTCACAATAATACAACTAGTAAATTACAGAGGCAGAATTTGAATATGGGCAATATGACACCAAACCTATACCCTTAAATGGAAACTTAAATTTTTCGTCCTTTAAGAAATGTTTGATCCTTCAGTATAACAGTCATTCATTTGAACAGAATAGAACTGAAAAGAGGACACTGTAGCTACAAACGTAGGCTGTAAAAATCTGAAACAATGTCTGGGCAATTCTAGGAGCAATCTTAAGAATAAACAGAAAAATAAAATAAAGGTCCCTGAGTTTAAAGTAGCTCCTCAACTAATTAGAATTAATTATATGTATTATCATGTTTAGTGCCTTTGGTTCATATGTGATGCTTTTTGTTTCATGTGAACATGAAACAATATCATGTGAAAACTGATATTTTGGAAAACTGTAGTAAGATTAAGCTAAGTGAAAGATAAATTAATTCAGCAAATATTTGTTGAGTGCCTATTATGCCAGAAACTGGGTGTCAAATAAGACACAGTACTGTGCATGAGTAACTTATGGTCTAATGGGGGGAGGGGGAGAGAGAGAGAGAGAGGGAGAGAGAGAGAGAGCGGGAGAGAGAGAGAGAGAAGCATCACTTGTAGTATATTGGGATTATCCACTGAATGTGGCCTGCGGGAGGTCAGAGAAGGCTTTTCAGAGGCAGGGAAGTCTATAGTGGTACCTGGAGGTATGGGAGAAGGTGTGTCCCACTCAGAGGCAACAGCACAAGCCCAGAACCAGAAGTGAACTAGGAAGGCTTAGTGAGTTGCCACAACTCCCTATTTAATGAGTCTTGAGTAAGAGCCTTTGGGGAAGGAAACAAGGTGAGGCTAAAAAGGTCAGAAGCCCCAGATTGCAAAAAACCTTTTGTACCCTATGCCAAACACAGTGAACTTGATCCCTAAAGCAGCAGGGAGTTAATGAAGGTGACATGATCAGATCTCTGTTTTGGAAACATTTTCACTCTGGCTGCAGCATGAAGAAAAGAATGGAGGAGAGCAAACAGGGAGAACAGTTAAGAGTTTGGGGATGTGGCAATGGGGATAGGTAAGTGGGTGGATTCCATAGATTAATTAAGAAGGTAAAATTGATAGAATGTGATGAAGGAGTAAACTGAATGTGGGGAGAAGTTAAGGATGACATCTTGACAATTTGTTAGGAAGAGGCAATGGGACATAGAGATAGAGCTAAAAAGAGAGAATTGAGAAAATGTACAGAAATTAGTAGGAGTTTAGTTAAAGATGAGATGTCAGCAGAAGGTCTTTGTGTACCGTAATGGGATTGTTTCTAATACTCTGCTTTTCTACCCAAATAATTGGCTGTTATTTGTTCCCAGTTTTGTATTGTACTACTTACTCACCCAGTCAATCTTTACAGTGTAGTTTCTAGGAAAACAATATTTTAATTTGTTGAGGCATTTTTACTTGCAAAGCTTTTATAAGGTAGCGTTTCTAAAATTCAAGGGACAGACCTGATTAGTGTTTTAAATACCATTATGTTATTAAATATTTTTTATATGATGAAGTTTCAACTTATTGCTGCTTGATAATAGTGTCACTTGAGATTAAAGTTCTATTTTCTCTTTAATTCCACCAACCAAATATGTATATGTGTGTATATATATATAAATATATATTTTTCTGTTTTTTTAAAACAAAATCCAAAATCATGCTACGTGGATATGGCAGGGTGACAGTGATACTGTGTAGTGTTTCCTAAAGCAAGCCTCTGGAATTTTTAAAGTTCATTCATCTTTCTTTGTATTTTGTTTCTCTGGAACTTGACAACATGGTGGTCAGAAATGAGCAAATCATGGCAGTGTGAAGCCCAATACATGATATAAAGCTTTAAAGGACTTAGGATTCATTCACTATACTATTATTAGTCAATACTGTTAGGAGGTGTGACCAAGTAGGATTCAGAGAACTACTGCCTTCTCCGATGTTCTGGTTTTATGGACATCTCTGTCTTCTTTTTAAAGTATCTGCTCCAGAGATCCACCAGGGCATATACTCTTTTTTTTTCTGCCACCTCTGTTGGTTTTATTGAAGTTAAAAATATAGACAGCTAAAATTTAAGTGCTTACTGTTACAATGTTCTAGGCGTTTTACATGTATTAATTCACATTATCTTGGCAGTAACTCTGTGAGGAAGGTACTTTAGTCCCATGAGGAACTGAGGCACAGACAAGTTTAGTAGTTTGTCCAAGATCACTCAGCTAATAATAAGTGGGGAGCTGGGATTAGAACTCAGGCAGCCTGGCTGCAAAGCTCATGCTCATAACCGTTCATCTGTACTTCATCTTGAACTAAAGATAACACTAGACTTACATCCTCCTATTATTAAATCCAATTTCGGCAAAACAACATTATCCATCACATTAAATTGATGACCTCAGTTTGAATTTAATTGGTTTTGAAATTTTGTTTATCTTTAATTTGTAACCGTGTTTTGGTTTCATGGTTGTATAAAAGCTATAAATATAAAGAGGTTATACTTATGTTTGTACATTTATAATTAAAATTACAAAAATAATTTAAGTGAACAATTAGAGTAGTTCTCATTTTTTTTTCCTTTAAAAGTTTTTAAAAACAATATTGCTTATGTTTATGAAACACTTGCCTGTGGCATAAAGTCAGGCTCCTAATATGGTATAGAGCACCTTAAAGATATACTCCTTACCTATGTCTTCAGTATGATTTCTCACCATTTCCAGCTTCCCACTATACTTTCAGAACACTAAACTCCACTCAGGTGTGCTTTTTCTTGCCTCATCTGTAACGCTTGCATAGATTATCTCTTCTTATCCCCACTCCAAACACCCTGTCTGACTCGGATCGGGTGCCCCTCCTTCTAGGAAGACTGGCACAATATCACTTCAGTGCTTCCCTGAGCTTGGTTGGTGCCCTCTTTTTTGGATACCCCACAATGTGCACCCTTCTATCATTTTACTCACCAAATTGTTTTAGTAATTTTTGTACCTCTTTTCTATTAGATTGATAACTCCTTGAGCAAAGGGATAGGTGCTGAATGAACAACTCTAATTAAAGGTATCTGTACTTTCTTGGCTCAGTTGGCTTCATTTTTCTGAAGGCACCATCTTTTTTTCCAGCTGACTTTTGGAGCCCCAAATTGAAACTACCATCAGCTGTCATTAAAGCATTAAACACTGATCTGGGGGAACAGTTCCATACAACATTATTTCTCATATACCTAGATGACTTAATCCTGCAGTTAATCTTCTCTCTCCCACATCCTTAATTTCTCCTTCTCTGTATAATCATTCCCATCAGCAAACAAACATTCCATAGTACCTCCCTTGTTAAAAATAATTCTCTCTTGACCCCATTTCCTGTCTAGCTACTGTTCTACTCCCCTGCCACCCATCTCCCTTTTTGGTTCCTTTTCATAGAAAAACTTCACAGTAGAGTTCGTTCTAGTTGCTTCCCCCTCTGCTGGTGCTGATTCAAGAGATGCCAGTATGCTGGGAGATCTGAAAACTTTTCCAGGGCTCCTCAGTGCTGTAAGTCAGGAAATGTCAGGAGCCAACAACAAAGTTACTGAATGAAACCCATGAAGATAAACATTTTCTAACTGGAGGCAAAGGTCTCATTGGCATGCTCAAGCTTCCTATTTTTTCTGATAAAATGCCTCTACGTCATGGGATAGGGCTTCTTATAGTGAGGATCAGAGTGAGAATGGGGGGGTTTGGAGGCAAAGTAGGAGGAAATGGAAAAGGATTGTTGACTTATGTAGGTCTCATGAAAATGTACTCCTTTGAGTTAGGCTTCGGATGGTGTATCCTCTGCTTGCATGATTCTAATGCAGCCCATGATTTCCTTGAGATTTCTGAAGATTCTGAAAGCCAAACTGGGCTTTGCTTCTCTAAGTTACCTCAGGACCTCGGGGAAGTCATGGAAAGAGAGGATCTTGGTAGCTGTGATAGAAAATACAGTATTATTCTCATATTTCGAGTGAAGAACCTGACATTCAACCTGCCCCAAGGTGCCATGCTAGTAAATGCTAGTAAATGTTAATTACTGGGATTAGAAACCCAGGTCTACTTTCAAAGCATGTGCTCTTTCCACTGTTTCATCTATAAGAGATACACAAACTCTTTCTAACTCTTAAGCTGCACTGTACAGTATAATAGCCACTAAGCCATGGCTTTTAAAATTTAAGTTAATTAAAATATAATTTAAGTAAACTAAATTTAAATTAAATTAAAAATTCAGTTCCTCAGTCCACTAGCCACGTTTCAAGTGCTCAACAGCCACACGTGGCTTGAGCTACCATATCGGACAGGGAGGGTATAGAACATTTCTATCAAAAAGATCTATTAAGACAGCACTGCTTTCAAGACATTCATTTTTCATAGAAGAATCTGACACTCCTACGATTCTCTACTATTGATACTGATCCTAATTGTAGAACCTTTGTTCTCTTATTTTTTTTTCTCATTATCCATTTTGAATATCTTGGCATTATTTTTCACAGAATTCCTCTTTGGGTAGTCAGAATTCTCCTTTCACCTTTTTTTTTTTAAATTTTAAAAATTTATTTATTTTTGGCTGCTTTGGGTCTTCATTGCTGTGCGCAGGCTTTCTCTAGTTGTGGCGCGTGGGGGCTACTCTTCGTTGCAGTGCGCGGGCTTCTCATTGCGGTGGCTTCTCTTGTTGCGGAGCATGGGCTCTAGGCACACGGGCTTCAGTAGTTGTGGCATGTGGGCTCAGTAGTTGTGGCTCGCGGTCTCTAGAGCGCAGGCTCAGTAGTTGTGGCTCACGGGCTTAGTTGCTGTGCGGCATGTGGGGTCTTCCCGGACCAGGGTTCGAACCTGTGTCCCCTGCATTGGCAGGCAGATTCTTAACCACTGTGCCACCAGGGAAGCCCCAGATCAAAGTTTTTTGCTACAACTTGTATTTCAATGCAATGTTTTCTCCCTATCTCTTCCTTGAAGATTTTCCTCTCAGTTCTCTGAAAGACTTTTCCTAGTGTTTTAGATACAACTGAAATGCTGCTTTCTTGTTAAAGCCTTTCCAGATTCCTTCAGGCCAGTGACTCCTTCCTTTATACTCCCACAGTACTTAGTTTATTCTTCTACTGTAGCACTCGGCACATATTGTAATTATCACTCTGTATGTCGTCTCTCTGTTTGGTGAGCTTCTGGAACAGGGGTTGCTTTTATATCCTTAACATCTAGCACAGACCTAGACTTATAACAGGTGCTTGACTGAAAGAATAAATGAATGAATAAAATATCCCACCTCATGTTTGAAACATGGTTCAGTTCTTCCAACTACCTGTTCTTTTGTGCTGCTTTTCTTTATCTTCTTCCCTGTCACATGTTCTTCTGTCCTACCTGGTAGATTTTAGAGCTTATGAAATATGTGTTTAAAGATTTAAAATATACTGCCTTGAACTCCTTAGAGGAAAAGTCTATGAATAAATAATTAGACTCATTTCACATCAAAATCTAAAGGGTAAAAAACTGTTCGCTATCATTTGGTGCTTTATTCACTTGTATGGTAATCTAATGGCACATCCATTGTTATCACTGAACTATACTGAAATATTTTACTCTCGGGGCTTTTTCATCTGACAAAGGAGGCTTTTTGAAAATGAAAAAACATAGTTCCTGTCCTTGTTATGCTAAGGGGCAACTCACTAGTTTTGTAATGCACGGGTTAATGTTACTGTGTTTCGCAGTGAACATTACCTGAGGAAATTGCTATTAATATCACTGCAGCATGTATGTATATAGGTCCTGTCATCTTTGGGGTATGTAAATCAGGAATGTTGCTGAAGAACTACTTAGCATTTTCTTGGGGGTGAAGTGCTTAGTTTTGGAATTTAATTGTAGGTTTTACATTTAAGCTGTTCAGTATTACTCTTATAAAGGTTCTATAAATTTCTTGCTTTGTAGTTTAACAGATTTAGTCACTACAGTTGAAAGGCATCATCCTCATAATGAAGCCAGAAAAGAATAAAGGTTGATCATGCAGGGCTGGCTGGCTGTGACATTGAACAATAGAGCTTGACTTCTTCATGTCTGTTAAATTAGACTATGGAGTGTGCTTATCTTGCTGCAATGATATTGAATTGTAACAAGAAAATGTTATGTTGTGCGGCTCTGCAGAGGGGGTGTGCATCTATTCTCACTTCACTCTATGGGGAAAGCTTAAAACACTACTGAAGCTGCCTCGTGAGCTTAACGTCTAATGGCACAGACTGGGCATAGTACTGAAATAAAAATAAATAAAGAAAAAAATGCAAAGGCTTTTAAATGTCCTGTAAAGTTTTATCCATTGCAGTCTTTCTTTAAAGGACTGAAGGCAGCTCAGGAAGGATATGCTGGAAAAATTCGATTTTGAAGAGGTCTTTGAAGGAGATAAATAATAAGGCCTGAGGGAAAAGTAAGAGGATATTATGTTGCATAGGTGACAGATTCATTCTAAACTTTTCTACATTTGTACTTGATACAGTTCAACTCAGTTCTCTAAATATTAATGAAATACCTTCTAGGTTCCCAACACTGTGTTGGATACCATAGGAGGTTTTGAAACAGTGTGTGATTCAATCCTGCCCTGATGAATTTAGTATCTTTTTTGAGGAGACGAAAATTAAATCCATGAAATAACTTCTTAGAATTGTCAGATGTATGAATGACAGTATTGTAAGCTGTCAAGATCGTTTAAAATTTTGATTCTGTTATTATATGTATCATTCCCAGATGTGTCACATGAGCATTTGATAGGCATCCCTTTTATGTCTTAAGTCACTATTAAAAATATCAAAAAGTCAAGGGCAAAGTTAGGAACAAGAGAGAGCCTCTGACACTTCCCACGCTTGTTCTTTGCAAATGTTTGTTGTCTGCTCTTGAACACTGCATTAGTCTCTAAACATGTTTAAAGCACCTAGTTAATAATCTGTTATAGAATTGTGTCATGAATGTTAAGCTACTTTTCAAGTTTTTTATGTATACTTATTTAACTTTTCCAAAAAATCAACAATAGCATTTCTATAGTTCTGTTTCCTTTTTCTCTCCCATTTGTCATGATTCCTCAGTGTGATTACTAACAGAGGATTACAGATACAAGTTTTAAATTTAGTTAGCGTGGTGGAATATAGATTGCCCTGTCTGTAGATTCAAACACTCTTAAAGCAGCTACTAGATCCTCTATTATTTCCTTACTTACTGTAGGCTGCATTTTCTTCTTTATGTTGTTTATCTATCTCTTCCTCTCTGAAGACAGTTTTCCTTCCCAAAGAAGACTGGATCAATCCAGTAGAAGTAGAAGGTGAGAACTGAAGTAGCTGTGTTTGATGTCCATTTCCTCTTCCTTCTTCCTTAATAACAGAACCAAAACTCAAGTTTTGGTTAGGACAAGAATGTGCTCAGTGAAAATACTATTTGGATACCCTTAGAGCTTGTGGGTAGCCTTTTGACACATTCTGGCCAATGAAATGTAGGGGGAAGTTGCTGGGTGGAGTGTATTAGTTAGATGATACTGCATAACAAATTACCCCAAAGCTTAGTGGCTTAAGACAACAATAAACATTTATTGTCTCACACAGTTTTGGAGGTCAGCAACTCAAGAGAGCTAAACTGTGTGATTTGGCTTAGGGTCTCATGAGGTTGCAGTCAAGATATCTGTGGGCCTGCAGTCATCTATGAAGGTTTGACTTGGAGGATCTTTTAACCACTATGTTTTATTGCCTAATAATAATAATAAATAATAAAATACCACCTACCCTAGGAAGGTAACTCTGAAATATATCGAGCACTATTATAGGCCAAATGCTATTAGGAACTTCAAGATGTTGATTAGAATTAAGTACATATTAATAGCCCCATTCATTGATTTCTCTTCTGTTGAAGAATTAGGATACTTTGAATCCTCTCTCATTCCTCTAACTTGCTTTCTTTTGTTGAACTTTTGTTATCTCTCTGAGAAAGACATCCTTCTTCTCCATCTGACCAAATAGCCATTGCATACTCTCACAATTTGACCTAAAATAAACAAACAAAAAATAGCACAGACTAATACAAAATTAAGTGTTAAATTATCTTCCAAAGTCAAATCTTCCAAACAAGGGCTACATATATTAGGAATGAGAGATATCAATAATGACAAGAGGCCGAGAAGTACACATCATTGTGTGAAGAGGAGACTGATTGAAACATGACTAACCCCAAAGCAAGAGGCACTTGGATGATGATAAATAAAGAAAGAATTGATAACAGAATGTCCATTATCATATGTAGCTTTGAGACAAGAAATCATTTGCTGTACTATGAATAGAGCTTAATATGTATAGATTTCTCTTTCTTTAAGCAATATTTCTCCCATATATACAAGTAGCTAAACATGTAAAAGTATCAAGAGGCTGCTAAGTATAGCATGTAACTAGCATTATAGCTAGGATTGGTGATGGTGTGGGATATTGGTAAGGGGGCATGAAGCAGCACCTGAAGCCTTGACTGACATTAAGTAGCTTGTTCCTCAGCACACCCTGTTCTTTTTTTTTTTTTTTTTTTTTTAATTCTGTGCGAGGGCTTTCTCTAGTTGTGGCAAGCGGGGGCCTCTCCTCATCGCGGTGCGCGGGCCTCTCACTATCGCGGCCTCTCTTGCTGTGGAGCATAGGCTCCAGACGCGCAGGCTCAGTAATTGTGGCTCACGGGCCCAGTTGCTCCGTGGCATGTGGGATCTTCCCAGACCAGGGCTCGAACCCGTGTCCCCTGCATTGGCAGGCAGATTCTCAACCGCTGCACCACCAGGGAAGCCCCACACCCTGTTCTTTGCCTGATGGTAGAAAAAGCCTACAGCAGCTTATTTGGGATCTTAATCTCATGGGAGGTGATGTTTACCAGAAGAGAGAAGGTCTTGGTAGTATAATTCATCAATAAGTTGGTCTTGTGTTTGATTTGGAAATATTGGGGGAAGTAAAATTCTTAGTTGAAAGGTTGCAGGATTTGTATCCAGTCATCAGATACTTATTGAATGTCAGTTATGTGTCAGGTTCAGTGGTGTTGATTATTCATTCTCAGAGTTTCCTGGATTTGTTCTTTCCCTTATGTTCTCAATCACTTCAACAACCTAAGTTCAGACCCAATGGCCTTCTTCCACCTCTGTCTTCTACCACTTGTATACCCTGTGTGATGCCACGGGCTGGTGGTATCAAATCCACACATGTTGGTCCAGAGCGAGGCCTTTCATCAATCACAGTCTTTGCTCTCCTGTTTATATTCTGTCATTCTTCATTGTAACCACAAGGAATTATGGCCACACCTATGTCTTTACCTTCTTTGTCACATATATTGATGATTCTCACATCTGGGCTTTTCTTTTTTCTTTCTTCATTTTAGCATTTATGAAGGCAGCCTATACTTGGTTACCCAGGTGTTCTTTTTTTAATGTCATATCCTGAAAAGTGAAAAATTTTGGTATATCGAACCATTTAAGACAAGTAAATAATTTTTATTTATCTTCTTAAAATTTATATTTTTATTTAGTGCATATATGACCCATCTAAATATTACTTTGTTATAGAAACATGGACCTCAGAATTGGAAAAACCTTAGAGCTTAGAGTACACCCTCCTTCCTTAATTTTCAGGTAAGGAAACTGAGATTCAGAATAGTTAAGAGATTTGGCTTAGGACATTTGACTCATGAGTAGGAAGAGTAGGATTGAAACACACATTTTATAACTCAACATTGAGTGTGCTTTCCACTAGAAAAACGAATCCCTCTTATTCTCCTCTTATTTTATGTATTTCATTTTATAATACCCAAGGTACGAGCTCTATTTTCTACCCCCCCCCCAATATCCATAACATCAGTGCCATACAGTAATTTTGGATAAATAAACTTGGAAGTGATTTAATTGTCATGTAGATGTATGTGAATATATCAGTCATAATGGGATAGGTTATGCTCAGTAACAAACAGCCCAGTCCTCTAACTTCAGTGGCTTACAACACCAAAGTTTCTTTCATGTTGTATGTTTATCTTGGGTTTATTGTGGCTCTGTTCCATGTTGTCTTCAATCTAGGATGCGGGATGATGAAGCAAATTGTGCAACAATTGTAGGAGACAGAAGAGACACAGTGAAATATGTACATACTGGGTTTCACCAGAGAAATTTACATGGCAGAACCTGTTACCAATAGGGAGGAAAAGCGTAATCCTTCTCTAAGTAGGGGCAGCAAATATTTTTGAAAAATAATACAAAAAAGACATCTACTGTGACCTTAGAGTGTTGAGTAACATACCTTTCAGTTTGTGGCACACACACTATCATCATTGGTCCCTGCATAGCCACTTTGTCTTTTTATTCATGTTTGTTTGTTTGTTTTAATGTATTCTTATAAAATACATACTGTTGTTTGGGATACGTATTTTGAATTTATATAATGGGTATTATTTAGAGATTGTATTCAGTTTCTTGATTTTTTTCATTCAACATTATATTACAAGGTTTATCCACAATGCTGCATGTTCATCCAGTTTGTTGCGTCTGGTGAATCCATAGTATTTCATAAACATCCACCACACTTTGGCTATGCACTCTCCTAGATTGCCTTTAATTCTCCACCACAATAAATGATGCTATGTGAGAATTTCTTTGGACTGTATACTCAGGAGTAGGTTATATATTTAATTTAACTAATTAAGTATTGCTGTGTGAATATTTTCACTAACTTTTCAGAACTATTAATTCTTGGTGTTATTAGAATTTAGCAACTTTCTGTATTGTATCTTAGACCTCAATGTGACTAATTCTGTAAGTCAATCAAGTCTATCCAACTGAGAATGCACATATAAATAATGTGACATGTAGTTCACACCTGTAAAGAGATTTTTTGCTAATGATGACCTATAAGCAGGTGTTATAAACTGTTGTTCTCATGAGTTGTTTTATATTGCTATAAAACCCAATCATAAATGGATAAACAAAATGTGGTAAATTTTTCAGCAATAAAAAGGAGTGACTTGCTGATACATGCTACAACCTAGATGAACCTCAAAAACATTATGCTAACTGTAAGAAACCAATCACAAAAGTCCATATATTTCATATCATTTATATGAACTATCCAGAGCAGGCAAATCCATAGAGACAGAAAGTAGATTAGTAGTTGCCTCTGGCAGGGGACTAGGGAGTGAGTGCCAAATGATCTGGAGTTTCTTTTTGGGGTGATGAAAATGTTCTAAAATTGATTGTGGCGATGGTTGCACAGCTCTGTTAACATATGATAAACCATTGAGTTGTACACTTTAAGTGGGTGAACTTTAACAGCGTGTAAATTATATCTTAATAAAGCTGTTTAAAACAAACAAACAAACACCTCAATTGGATCATTTTCCAAGAAGCAGGTTGGAAATGAGTTCAAGGCTGACCCCTTAGTTTCCTTCTAACTCTGTGGAAAGAGTAAGGGAACACTTTCTCCTCCTGTGGGAACCTGAAGGGAAAGAATCAGGACAGTTTTATTTCTGAACTCTAACCTAAGTTATTTGAAAATAAACCCAGGCATGTTATTTCAACTAACAATCTCTGCACTGATATAACTCCCACCCCTGATCTTTTGTTTAACTGTTTGCAGTTATGTTCAGGACATTTTTACTTATATGATCCACCACTGGTCTCTTCTCAAATATTGAATTTCTGCTCTACCTTCAGTTTTTATATCTCAGTATTTAGAAAACTTGGACATCTTTTTTCTTTTTTCTCATTTCTAGATCCAGCCTTTTATCATGTTATCTTAAAATTATTTTCCAAATATGCCTCCTTTTGTTCATTGGACTTGACCCTGCCCAAAAGGAGAAAGTTTTCAAAATTTTAGAAAAGAGGATTGGCAGATTTGTGCTAATTATAATGGTTTAAAAACAGCAAGGAAATTTTTTCTTTCAACAGTACTCACAAATATCTGACATAACACTTTTGTGAATAAAACTGGAAAATTTAGTTCTTTCACTGTTTTACGTATGTCATCTCATAGTCACCATAACATTTGTGTTTGTCAAATCTATGGTAGTTTTTAAGTAAAGTATCAAAATCCTTGATAACTAAGGGGTGCTCAAGTGACTTGAATGCTTCAGCTTGAGATGGGTCAGCTTTTGGGGTCAAGTTGTGAAGAGAAAGCCATCACACACACTTCATCAACACTGTGGAATGAGAGGCCAGTGCATTTACTGAGCAGTGGATTTCCAGTGAGCATATAAACTAATTGGTGGATGAACATGCCCCAGGAGCAATGATTTTAAGGTCATAGCAGGCTCAGTGAATAATGCTGACTTACACTGCATCTCACTGATAGCTGATCTTACCAATGAGCAGTTTAGAAGCATTCAAGCCTGAACTCTCTTCCCTGTGCCTTGAATGGCATGTCAGTGGTCACTGTTTTTGACATCCTTTATATTTGTCCAGTCAGCTCTAAATCTTTAGGTTGGGCTTCAGAGTACTCAGGAAAGAAAAGAGAAGCAATTATTTTCAGTCATTGAGTTTTGGAGATCTTAGCGTTAATTATGCCAAACATTGTTGGTTCATCAACAAATAAAAATGTTAAAAGGCTGTATGAAGCATTCCAAAGTTGCTTAGACGTAGTTTATGGTGATTAAGAACATCTTGTATACACTAACATATTTTTAGATACACTTTTACCCATGCATACTCATGTATAGTTTCAAAGCCAAATATTCAAATTAAAGCCATTTTCAACTTTGGAGGATAAATATTGAAAAGCGTATTCACTTTTAATTAGCATACACTTTTTTATCATTTGGAAAAAGGAGAATAAAAAAGTGCAATTCACTGTTTCTGTGTGGAGCCCAGAATAATTTGGGATATATAAAATATTTCAATAAAACAAAATCACAATGTTCTAGCTCTAGTAATAATTGTTAAAAAATTATTTAAATAATAGTGGGCTTTGAGATTTAGGGAGTTTCCTCCCACTTAAGTCTTTAATTTATAAGCAATTATTTGAGCATTAAAAATGTGCTTTACCTATTGTTTTTCAATCCCTGTGCTCTCTGACCTGTTGAAGTTTTGCAGGAAGTGCCCAATCAAAGGATTTGAGGAAGCAGTACTGAACATTCTTTGCAACTGTTCATCTGAGAAAACGAAAGTTAGAGGTTAAGCTGGCATTCTTGTTAGTGACTCAAATTTTAAAACTTATTGCCCATTTAAATAAAATAAGTGAAAAGCAGAAGAGATGTAAACTCCCTACATCTCCTGGAATGTTAGGTGTGTTAAAGAAAAAATAATTTTATTGTAGCCAAAGAAGCACATTTAGTTCCTAGAGAGAGTACCAAGGGTGGCATTCTTTTGTTGAAGTAGAGATTTGAAATAGAACAGTTGTTTTTCTTAACATACATGTATTATATTAGACACAATGTTGAATTAGAATAGTTTTAGTTTCTGATATGTTAATGATTAGAAAAATCATTACCCTAATTCTCATTTTGTAACTCAAAAACAAACGAAAGATTTTTGTTTCTAGGAGGACCTTATTCTTTCCTAGTGATGAAATATGTTCCACTGTTACTGTCATATCTTGCCTTTCATATTAAGATACAATAATCAGTCAAAATCTAACACAGAATTATTTAGATTCAGTTGTCTCTATTAAAACAAAGCAAAATCATAGTTTTTAAAAATGGAGATGATCATTTATGAGACTCTAGCTGAAATCAAAATCAGTAACTATTATCCTTATAGGTTCATTATTCGGTAAAGCATTATAATCTTTTTGCTATTCTTTTATTCATTTATTTTTTATTATTATTATTTTTTGGCTGCATTGGTCTTCATTGCTGCACACGGGCTTTCTCTAGTTGCGATGAGCGGGGGCTGCTCTTGGTTGCGGTGCACGGGCTTCTCATTGCAGTGGCTTCTCTTGTTGCGCAGCATGGGCTCTAGGCACCCGGGCTCAGTAGTTGTGGCTCGCGGGCTCTAGAGCGCAGGCCCAGTAGTTGTGGCGCATGGGCTTAGATGCTCTGTGGTATGTGGGATCTTCCTGCACCAGGGCTCGAACCCGTGTTCCCTGCATTGGCAGGCGGATTCTTAACCACTGTGCCACCAGGGAAGTCCCTGTTCTTAATTTATTCCAATGAAATATGTTTATCTTTTATCAAAAATTTCTGTTTCAGATGGATATATAATACTTAAAGCATTACACAAAATGTTAATGATAACATCTAGGTGGTGGGTATATGGGTCTTCTCTGTAAAATTCTTTCACATTTGCAGTATATTCGAAATTTTTCGTAATAAAATTTTTGGGAAAAGCTTTCTATTTTGATTGAATGTCATGGCCAAACAGCCAAAATAACATTTCATTTTTGAAAAAAATATAATAAATATTTTAATTTTCTTTTATTTTAAACAAAGCAATGCAGATACAATATAATTTATGTTGGTAATATCACATATTAATCAGTTAGCAAAACACAAAACTGATTCTTAATTGTAAATATGTTCACTGAATCCCATTCATATAGAGTTGGTGGTTGAAAAAGCTAATTTGGGCATTTTTAACTGAATCCGGGCAATTACATCAAAAGTAGATTTTTAGCTGGAATCCTTTTCCATGTTGTTAATGAGGCCACGTTGAAATGAAATATTTGGAGAGTTTTAGGAATAAGATGTAGATGTGTATGAGGACCTGAGTTAGTTTAATACAGAATAAATTTTCTTCCCAGTTGCTTCCAGTGTACCTTGGAGTGTGAAGAGCCTCGGTAAATCATGCTTATTAAGCTTTTAACTAGGCAGAGTGCTGATTATCTCAGATCTTAGAGAGAATATGTTGTCTTTAAAGTAAGTAAATACAACAGCTGCGTCTTTTGGATGTTTTTCTTCTTGTTTTCATTCAGCTGTTTGCCACACATATGCCTGACGTATTGGTGACTCATAGAAACAGTGATGAAATGTAATGTGTGCAGTGTATATGCCCACCCCCCCACCCTTTATTTTAACACACTTTAAAAAAATGTTACTATTGTTACTGCCCTGCAATCTCTTTGTGGCAGACTTGGCTTACAAAATTTAATCTTGCTAGAATACTGAAGTTTATTTTACCTTCACCAACAATGGAGTCTATGAGTTTGTAAGTCATTATACCTTTTATTTTCCAAGGTAGGAATCTAGAGATGATTTTTTTATAGTAAAATTTATTTTTAATGTCATGAGTAGTCTCTCTTCTCACAGGACTAATGTAGTAGCTTCTGTTTATTAATGAAAATAAAGACTTGTGGGAAAAAAACGTTAACCTGGTCCTTGCATTCATTGGATATATTTACAAGTCACCTGTAATCAGTTTGGTTGCCATCTCTTTGATGTCCTGTAGCCGTTATTGCATGCTTTTGGGGTAATGATATCATGCTGTAGAAGAATGGTTCAGCTGTGGGTTTTATGTGCTATTTTATAGTTGTTCACAGTATCCCATACTAAATTATATGGTGAATTATTATACATTAGCTAGTTAAAAAGATGTCTAATTGATTTGCTATGCTAAAATATCAAAGACTATATGCTGCAGGAGTGACGCTTCCAGTTAACAACCTATCATGTATTCATGGAGACGACAATGCTTGCTCACATATCGGCAATATTATCTAATTTGGTGTGCCCAGTGTTGTAATTCAATAATCTATTATTAAAAATAGATATGACTATAGGGAGCAAAACCACATACAAACCCATAAATGTACATATGTGCATGTTTACTTGTGCTCACATATCTATTCAATGAGTTTTTTGTCTTACCTGCTATTAATGCTGCACTAGTGAGTCATAAATGGAAAATATGTATTAGCTTTAAGGTAAAATAAAATAGGTTTTGATTTAGTTCAAGTGAACCATCTTATTTAAAATTAGCCTAGGGGTCTTGTAAAGAATGCAAGTAATCTAAACGTAATAATGCACATTGCCCAATTGCTTCTGTGTATGATACAGGTTCAGTTCTGTAGTGCTTTGACAGCCCATTACTGAATGTAATGAACAGCTATTTTTAAACAGAAGAAATTCAGGTTGACAGCTTGGCAATGAAATTCAGCTAGTGGGATAATTTTTGTCATCTTTAGTATAGAGAATGGATTCAATTTGGTTTAAGGAAATTTGTATCATGTAGTTTATAGAGCACACATTTTTATTAAAAGATAATTTTGTTGTCCATTTTGGGGGGCAGATGTTACTGTTAGAGTATGGAATCAGCCTTTAATGCATATTTTAATGAATTGCTGAGACATCATCTCTAGAACCTAGATTTAAAATCAAATTTCCTTTTTTTCTTTCCTGCCGTGGGTGAAATATTCAGTCTAGTAAAACGACTGTGAGAGTGACTATAAAAGGTGTTTTTCGATGCTGCTTTTTAGTCTTTCAGAGTTTAAAAGAAGTAGCTTTTTAGAAATAAGGGAGTCTTTGGACATGGATATAAGGCTTGAGGCAGCGTTGTCTTAATGGAAGTAACAATTAGAATAGCATGGAGGGAAAGGAGGAAAATATCTGCCCGACTGTATATTTTAGAGAAATTCTTTTACCAGGGATAAGGGGATGGTAACATCTGGTTTTGACAACTCTTGAAAAAGTTGGAGAGACTTGTTCTTCAATTCTTAAATAAAATAGGTGTATTTTAAACTCAGATCATAAAATCTGAGGGTAAATCCGAGTGAATTATTTCATCTTTTCCTGTTTAGAGCAAAATTTGTCTGAGAAATTTAATTGCTATTTTTTCCAAGTGCGACTAATTATAGGGCTTTTCAGACAGAAATCTGAGGTTCAACATTGAGGATTGTGTTAAATGTAGCCTGAAAAAAAAAACAACAACAACAAAACAGCAATATATTATTCAATGAAATTTGGGTGAGTTTAATAATTAAATTAAATACTTGACCTAAAATGGGCCAGTCATGTTTCTGGCCCAACCAATAAAAGAACCTAAGTCTATAGCAGTGGTGGAAATTTTTAAAAATTGTCACAGTCATTCCTTCCAACTATATTGCCAGAAACCTCCATTCGTGGGTCTTTACCACCCTTCCATGCTTCCAGAGAACCTTCTTTGGGTCCCCAAGGGGCTAGCGCCTGAGTGCTAGCTTTGCTTCGGGACTATGCCTTAAATTAGGAAAATAAAGCAAGTCATCTTTAATAGCCAGTAGACTTTTCTATTCCTGATCTATTTCTTTATTTTACTTATCTCTTGAAAAACATAATGGCCCCGAACATAATGTAACAACGAATCTGTGTACAAGTCAAGCGTTTTTGGAGAGGCTTTCGTGTTAGGTCACTACTGTACTCTTTAGAATTGTATTATGTCAGTGAATCAAAAGAATTTCTTGACATGAAAGAATTGGTGCACCTCAATAAACATTTTATTTAAACCTAGAGAGGATATTGTTCATCTAACAGGATCTAGCTTATTTCTAGTAACAGTGCCATCAGTTTGTATCCTGAACCTTGGGCTCTTGATTTTGTTGTGAAGTGACCCTCTTGAAATCTTGGTTTACCCATTGACAGAGGACCTTGTATGAGGCAGAAGGCCATTATCACATTAGCCCTGCTTCTCTATGGTATCATGGGATGCTAGCTAAAGTGCCTGAAGAATATTTTCACTTTCTTGATCACAGAATAATTTGAGAAGGTACCCAGGTACCCAGGTGTTGAATTAATAAAATAATTTATTACATTTGGTGTTATTATTCATGGGGAGGAAACCATTGGCAAAGTGAAAGCAGGACCGGTGATGCTAAAACCAAGCATAGAGATATATTTTTTAGAAGGAGGCTTAGCTTTGAAGATGGGTAGGATGGAGGAAGTCACCGGTAATTCCAGTAAATGCTTTCTGTATTATCTAGTTTCATTTTCCATCTACTCACCATTTAAACTGTACTTTCAGGTCGGGCAGTGTAGGGAAAGTAAAAGAAATTGTATACTCATGATACACTATGGAGGGCTTGAGGAAAATATGATATGGCAGTGGTTTGCAAGATACTGAGAAGGTTTCCAACCCAATTATCATCCATTGGAGCTGGAAGAATTTAACGGGATATGGTCCAATGAAACAAACCTGTTGAAACGTTCTTGTAGTAAACTCTAGTGTCTTGAGAATCAATATTGTGTGATAGTTAAGAAACCTTCTGTTTGGAGCCTGACTGCCTCGGCTTGAGCGTCATCACTTACTAGCTGTATAACTTTGACCAAGTTATTTAACTACTTTGTGCCACAGTTTCCTTAAAATGACAAAAATGACATCCAACTTCCAGGTTTAGTGTAAGAATCAAATGAGTTAAACATTTAAAGTTCTTAGAACAATGCTTGGCGTTTAGAAAGAGCTTAATACACGAAATCTATTATTGTTGTTGTTTCAAGATTCATTTTGTATTTATACTTACATTTTTATAATTTTTAAAAATAATTTCAGAATCTGTTATAGCTGGAATGCTCCTTGTTAAAGACCTGAGCCTAACTTTGGAAAAAGAAAGTCAAAGTAAGAACTCAGTTTTAGTTGATTAATATTTATCAACCATAAATATTAAGTAGCATGGGGTGGGATTTATAAAATGTTGAAATCATGGCTTCTACCCTTCTAGTAAACTTGAGAATAGAGAACATGCTATATGCTGCCTATCTTTGTAACCTAAATTGTACCTTGTATAATTCAAATAGTTGTTCAGTGAAAGTCAGATCAACATGAATCCTAATATATTGCTAGTACATATTAGACACTTGATAAGTACAACTTGAATGAAAGGATATGTGTGTGTGTGTGTGTGAGTATGTGTATGAGAAAGTAAGTGTTCACTATTTTCACTACTCTTGGAGGACTTAAATTATAACAGAAGAGTTTTAGGTTAAATATAATTAGAAGCACCCTAACTGCAGGGTTGGGAAACCTTCTAGTCCTTTACTAAGAGAAATAACAGAATCTATGTAATTGTAAAGAATAGATTACCAGACAATATTTAACTCTTTATTTGCTGTAGGAGAATATTTAGATCTTTCTTGAGAGACCATCAAGCCCTCTTACCTCTAATTCTCAAATGTATTAAAATTTGTACATTCTTGTGAAAGAAGAAGCAAAAAGACCTTAGAATGAAAAGATTTAACTATAGCAAACTTTATCTTTCTACATGTCATCACTCTCTCTTTTAGAGGAAACCAACTAAGGGAAAGTGAAAGAAATCACCACTAATAACTCCCCTCCCTTTTTTTTTTTTTTTAAGTGGTAACTATGCTTGGTGAGAAGGGGCTCATAAGAAAACTATTTTGGCTGAGGCAGCCTGCCTGTCCTTGTCATGATCTTGACTACAGTTGGAGCTGAAATCCTCAAGCTAAATATTTTTCTTTTCCTTCTTCTCTGAGAGATCAGTAATCAGTTATGCTATTTTTCTATTTTGAGACTCCTCTTTCTCCAGCCTGAGTATGTTTTATACAAAGCTAGTGCCTGGGATACTATCTCTGACTCATTCAAGCAAGCTTCTATGCTGTATTGTTAGAATAAATTCTGTTTAAAATACTTAGTGAAATATAGAATTCATAAGAATTATTGCTTTAGATTGCAGCTGCAGTGATACTGATCAACATTCATCATAAAGGCAGTTGAATGTGATTTATTTATGTTTGTATGTATGTACGTATGTATATACTGTGAAAAATCTCCTTCCCATCCTTCCCATCCCTGACCTTTATCAACCCAGTTTCCCTCCCTAGAGGCAACCACAATGACTGGTTTCTTTTGTATCCTTCCAGAGTCATTTTCTGCATACAAACAAAAACATATGAGCGGATGTATTTTTATATACTTAAAAAATGGAGATGACTTTCCTTTTGTAAATTTATCACTTTCTGAAAGGGCAATAGATGAAAGCCAAGGAAGACCAAGAGCTTCTTCTGTTAGTATCAACTTGCCTTAAGTCTTTCTTAAAAGTGCCTAGTATGTAATAAGAGTATTTGAAAAGAAATAAATAAGGAGAGAAACCAAAGATGGGTTACACAGTCTCAGTAATTGTTTTCCTCTTGAAAATTTTTCTTCTCAAGACAGAAAGTCCAGATTTTACAAATTTGAGATAGCTAGTTCCTCCACGACTTGTGGAAGGATAAGATAACACAGTTTCTTTGGAAACTAACAGCGAACCCCAAGATTTTCTTGAAAGCACAGAGCAGCATGCACAAGGGTATAAAGAAGAGTGTGCCCCATTTTGGAGTCAGATTGATCTGGGGTTGGAGACTAGAATGAGGACCTAGTAGCTTTGTGACCTTTAGGCAGTGCCAGAGTCACCTCCTGAGACTCTGTAAATTGGGAGTAATCAAACTGAACCTTGTGGTGCATTTCAGAGGACTAAATGAGAAAATCTAAGAGAAATAATATCTGACACAAAGTAGGTACCCAATAAATGTTAGCTTCTTTCTTTACCAGTCCATTTAAGACGAAAAGGTTTACTTTCATCAGATTGTGTGTTTAGTCTTACCGTGTTTCTCAGAATTGAAAACAGCATTTAGAAAGAAGTTTTAGATGATCATTTTGCATGTATTAGAATTTTTTTTCACCCAACAACCAGCTTTTGTGTATGTAGTGCTTTAACAGTTTGCAAAAGTTAGCTTTCTGTTTTCTTCCTAATATCTGTCTAAGGGAGGTGAGAGAAATTGATGAAAGGAGATTACAGATGAAGATGTCTCTAACAATATTTGATAGATTAAATTATTTTAAATGTTTTCTTCCTTTTTGCCCCAATTGTAGTAGTATGAGGTTTCCAAAGGCTACAGTGATGGACATGAAGAAGGCAACTAGCTGGGATACTGAGGCTCTCAGACTAGGTTTTAACTTCCCGAGTATAGCAATAAGACAAATAATGAGGCAAAAATATCACTGAATTTTAAGTGACAGGTAAGCAGATTGAAAATTCACCAACTTTTTGAGTTTTAGTTACATTAACTCGCTGTGGGATCTGAGCTAGTCACTTCACCTTTGTAGTCCTTAGATTACTCCTAAATTAAAAAAAAATTGAAAAGTCTGGGAATAGTTCCCTTTACAGATTCTCTCAGAATTACACCTGTAAGCACTATGTAAATTTATAAAAAATAGTTTTGAAGACCAGCTTTACAATTTCAGTGGTTATTGTATATTCAAAACAGCTATGGAAGCACTTTATTTTCATTTTAAAGATTTACAATTAAAGTGATTTTATGTATACCTCAAATGCCTGATTATATACAAACCCATTACAGGGTTTATGCACACGTTAAATCCTTTATTATGGGGTTTTGTGCACATTAAATGCCTCGTTGTTATAGATTGTTGTTTTTCTTGTTACCGTTAAATGTAACATTTCCCTAGGTGATGAAATGTATTATTATTGGGATTGGGAACATTTATTTTACTGTGTGTTCAGTATTTTAAAAGAGAAAGGTATTTAAACAGCAAAGACATAGCTGTTATGAAATTTATTTTTTTATAAATAGCTTTCAGGAGAAATCAGAGCAGTGCTTTAAAATTACAGTTAAAAAAATCATTTAATCATCACACTCCTTGTTGGCTAATAGGGTACTAAGTGACTTTCCCCCCCCCCCGCTCCGCAATAGGCTATTCTTGATCTGCTCACTAAGTGGACCTAAGAGTACTGGTATATTTTATGTTAGCAAGCCTTGATAGCAAAGTGCTGAAAGTTCAGGGGGCATTTGTCTCCTTTCTCACAAATTCATTTAAGTACCAGTCTTGCTGGAGCTTTAACTGGGGCAGACAACCATACAAATGACTTGAGATAAAATGAAAATAATGGACTGAGCTGGGTTCTGGGGATGGTAGTTATGCTGAACACACATCAGTAAGCTTGGAGTGTGATTCTATGCTAATGCAAGCCTCATGGATCAGCTTTCTCTTTTAGCCTGGAGGACCATTAAGCTCTGGAAGCTGGGTCAAACTGATAGAGTCTGCAAATATAGCCCATTGGTTAGTAGCAGTAAACTGACTGAGATTCCAAATGTGCGAAACTAACATTGCTTAAAAACCCTTTATGATCAGGACATAGATCAGGAAGAAGATAATAGATTCTGTTTTCATTTGCATAATCAAAGCTTCTCATTTTTCCACCTATAGATAACATAAAAGGGAAAAAAAACAGCTGTGACTACTTCTATTATGTTGTTAATCTTGAATCACAGCAAATAATTTCCATAAAAATGTAAATAACTTGTTTCAAAAGAAAAGAGCATAATGAAAGACTTTCAGTGTTGTTTCTTTGGAATTAAACTGTAGGCACAGTTATGCAGTTTGGTAATGAGGATCTTGGGGCTAGGAAATGTGAAAAAAGTTTTTTAAAAAATTGTGAGCCTTTTTAGTGATTTGGTTCAAACACTAAAACTTGCCGCCTGTGGTAAGTCAGATTTCTTTTAATGCATGAGCTTTGAAATAGTAGCTGTAAATTAATATTATGACCAAAATGACAGGAACTTGATCATTTCTTTTTCTCCAAAAGAAGCAAAAATGAACTAATTTGTTTCATAGCAAAAATTAAAATGAACAACACCAAAATGGAAAGAATCCAGAAACACTGTTTACTTTTATGGAGCACAAATGCTAAGAGGACTCTGGTATTATAGAAAAGAGGGCCTTCTACTCACACACCACTCTTTATTCCTTTTACTCCTTACTTTTTGTATCTAAATATACTATAACTATGGAGAACAGTCCTGTTTTTGACTAACAGTTATTTTGATATATAATACTTAAAGTTCTATACTTTTTACTTGAGTCTATACTATAATGCTTTGCAGACTTATCAAAAACATTTACTTCAAATTCTATTGTCGACATTTTTGTGATGTAGGAACTCTGTTCTATCATTTAAAAAACATTTATTTCAGGCATTGTCTTGGGCACTGGCAGTGTGGTTGTCCTCTTGGAGCTTTTTTTTTTTAAAATAGGGGAAACACAGCAAACAAGTAAACAAAGACAAAATGTCAGAGTGTGATGGGTTCTTATAGGGAACTTTTCTATCTGGGACTCTACTCTGACCATGTTTCTGCCAAATAGACTCAGATATCAAATATGATGCTGTTTTTTCAACCCAAGATTTCTAGACTGTCTCAAAATTTTTTGAATGTAAAGAAAATAAGTATACTCTTGTTAAAGAGAATTAAGTGCTTTTGTGTACCTTGTTGTAATCCAGACTGATATCTATAAGAAAAACTGAAATTCTGTATGTATGACTTTTTCCCCTGGAGTGCTTAATATACGTGCCATCTCTCTTTAAGCACTTTACTCATTTATTAATTTATTTAAAAAACTCTAAGAGGAGGTATTATTATTATGCCCAGGTGAGGAAACTGAGGCAAAGAATGTTAAATAACTTGCCCAAAGTTGTATAGCTAGTAAGTGGGTGAGGTGGGATTAAAACCTAGATAGTTTGGCTCCAGAGTCAATGTTCTTAATCACTATTACTCTATGGCAATGTGAAGAAGTTTTTTTAGCTGGAAGTATGTTGCTATATTAAAATGCTAGTTCTGGGAGGGCAGGGAACGTGTCTATTTTGTTCAACTCTCTCCTTGAACTTAGCGCTAAACCTGGGCTATAGAGGGTACCCAATAAATATTGGTTGAATGAATGTATGTAAATGAGTATTATTTGTTTTTATCCAAAGTAATATTCCATATCAAATTCTTTAAAAAATTTATTTTGCTACTTATGCTTTTCTGGTGCCATAAGTATATGCCTTGTGTGTATAATCCAGCACCAGTTAGAATGACTATATGATCACTTACTAAAGATGAGTTAAGGGTAGAGCCAGAATTCCTTGGCCTTGCTCAGTTCCATTCCCTGTCTACCCTAGGTATGTGGGATTTCTCAGTGGATTGCATCAGAATGAGCTCATAGTGTATCCTTGCATAATGCTTTCTACCCTTACGTTCTGAAAGGGTTAATTCATTTTCAAACTATGAGCAGTTTCCTTCTGAAAGTGAATTTACTAATAGATAGAATGTAATCTTGCTTCCAAAACGTTTCGAGTAAAATGGAGTAGCAGAGACTTGCATATCGCCATTTCCAATTTTGTTTCCTTTCTCCCTGCCTGTGTTTTTGGAGGAGACAATAACATTATTTTGTAAGTATTAAACTGATATATGGTTGAAATAATGGAGGGTTTCTCATATTCCATGGTTTCTTTTAGAAACAAAAATAAAACAAAAACAGTTTTTAAAAATACAATACATATACACTCATGTTGAATTTTGAACAATAATTAAAATTATTATTGTATGTTAAATAATAAAGTAGGATAAATAATAAAGTAAAAATAAATCATTCTCACCACTCAAAATAATTCATATTCTCATCATTTAAAGCTATTAATTCTGTTAATATTTTGGTAATTATTCTTCCAGTTAATTGGAATATTTAGGTACTTATATATTTTAAATAAATTAGTTTATATTTTGTGTATCATTCGGTAACATGCATTTTTTCACTGAACAATAGGTTTTGGATTTTTTTCAGGGCAATGAATACTATATGAACATTGTTATTTTTAATGACTTTTTAACTTTATTGTTTGGATTTATCATTCTTTTATTGGATTCCTAATAATAGACCTAAATTCCTTTCTTGCTTTTGTTTTTGGCATTGCAAAGAAAACTACAGTGAACACACACACACACATAAATTGTTGCTGGATCAAAGATTTTATTTTGTGTGCCATTGTATAAAGTCCTTGTATTTATTGTTAAGGAGTGTCTGTGTGTAAAGGAATATTATATGAATGAATAGAAATATAACTTAGGTAATTTTTTTTTTAATGCTTCTTAAGTCTTTTAATCTATACATTTGCTATCTCCTTTTATTTTTTTCCCCATGCAGTTTGTTGAAGAAACTGAGTTACTTGTCCTGTAGATTTTCCTATAGAGTCTGAATTACACACCCAGGTTGTCATTTAACACGAACCTCTTTCTTCTGTATTTCCTATAAATTAATAGATCTAGAAGCTTGAGGTGTTTCAAGTTTTTCCCTTCTCCCTCCTTTCCTTCCTCCCTTCCTTCTTTCCTTCCTTCCTTTCTTTATTTTCTTTCCTTCCTTCCTTCCCTTTCCCTCCTTCCTTCCTTCCCCTCTACCTTCCTTTCTTTCTTTCTTTCTTTCCTTTCTTCCTCCCTCCCTCCCACCCTTCTTTCTTCCTTCCTTCCTTCCCTCCCATCTTCCTTCCTTCCTTCCTTCCTTTCTTCCTTCCTTCCTTTCTTTCTTTCTTTTCTTTCTTTCTCTCTCTTTCTCTCTTTCTTTCTTCTTCATAGAGCATGTTATTCTCCTCTGCCAGGAAACATACAGTCTGGTTGAATGTCTTATTGTAATGTTCACATTACAGTGGACAGTAAGCCACCAGTCCTTATGTTAATGTCTTTCCAGTCATTTGAATTGTTATTCCAGTTCCTGGATTTGCATAACAAACTACTTCAAAACTTAATGGCTTAGAGTGACATCAGCAAGATGGCGGAATAGGAAGCTGCAGACCTCAGTGGTCACAGAGATACTGATTTAACACATTATACTGTCCAAAAAGCCTTTATGAGAACTCCAGAAACCAGTTAGGAGGTTGCAGTGCCACAGGCAAACTCAAAGCCAAGAACAGCTATATTGAAATGAGTAAGAAAAACTGTTTCATTTCATTCATGTCAGCCTCTCCCCCAAGCTGACATAGCTCAGAATCAGGAGGAAAAGTCCAACTTATGGCTTCTCTATTTGGAGGGAAGGAGAAGAGTGGAATGTACCTCTGAGTTCTGGCTTTTTGGGGGCTGCCTCAGTGACTAGATTCTATCTCACCTGACTCTAAATACTGACTGAATTGGCATATCTTGGATGCCAGGGAACCACAGAGTACAAAAGAGAGCTCAGTGCCAGAGAGCCTGTAGCATCAGGTTGTTACAGTGCCAGAGAACCTGTAGCATCACAGATACAAACCAGAGGGAGCAAGAGACAACAAGCTTCTGAAAAAGAAAATGGCAAAGCCTTCTAATTGGAAAATTACACACACAAAGCCAGAGAAGACACAGCCCCATAGAGAGTTTGAGAAGCCCCCAGAATCTCTAGGTGGGCTGACTGTTGATTATGTTTTCCGTACCAAGCCAGCCCATAAAGATTGGGAGAGGTGGCTGTTTTTTCAAATGCATAAATCACAGCAAAAGATAACAAAGCACAGGAATAAACAGGGAAACATGGTATATGTGGCCCAAATCAAAGGAACAAATTAAACCTCCTGAAATTGACTCTAAAGAAATGGAGATCTATGAATTACCTGACAACGAATTCAAAATATATTAAAGAAATTCAATGTGCTACAAGAGAACATAGACAACTAGATGAAATCAGGAAAACCATCCATGAACAAAATGAGAATACCATCAAAGAGAAACTATGAAAAATAACCAAATAGAATTCAGGAGCTGAAGAATACAATAACTAAACTGAAAATTTCACTAGAGGGGAGTCAAGAGTGGACCTGATCAAGCAGAAGAAAGAATCAATGAACTTGAAGACGGGTCATTTGAAATTATCAAGTCAGAGGAACAAAAAGAAAAAAGAATATAGAGACGTGAAGAAAGCCTAAGAGACTTATGGGACATCATCAAATAGATCAATATCTGCATTATGGGAGTCTCAGCAGGAGAAGAGAGAGAGAGACTGGGGCAGAGAGCTTATTTAAGAAATAATGGCTGAAAACTTCCCAAATCTGAGGAAGAAAGTAGACACCTAAGTTCAGGAAGCTTAAAGGACTTCAACTAAGATGAACTCAAAGAGGCCAACACTGAGACACATAATTAAACTGTCAAAAGTGAAAGAGAGAATCTTAAAAGCAGGAGAAAAATCCCTTGTCACGTACAAGGGAGCTCCCATAAGATCAACAGATTTCTCAGCAAAAACCTTACAGGCCAGGCAGGAGTAGGATGATATATTCAAAGTGCTGAAAGAAAAAAAATTGTCAACCAAGAATACTAAATCTGGCAAAACCGTTCTTCAGAAACAATGGAGATAACAAAAGCTGAGGTTGTTTATCATCACTAGCCCTGCTTTGCAAGAATTGCTAAAAGGAGTCCTTTAAGTTGAAATGAAAGAACACTAGACAGCAACACAAAAGCATATGAAGATATAAATATGCTCTCTGATAAAGATAGGTATATAGACAAATACAGAATACTGTAATACTGCAATGGGTATATAAACAACTTTTAATTTAAGTATAGAATTTGAAAGATAAAAGCATAAAAATAACTATAAAACTTTGTTGATGAATATAAAATATAAAAAGATGAATTTATGACATGAATAACATAAAGTGGGGAGGTAGGGTTTTTGTATGTGACCAAAGTTATCAGTTTAAAGTAAATTGTTATAAAATGTTTTATGTAATTACCATGGTAACCACAAAGAAAATACCTATCGAAGATGCACAAAATGAGAAATGAATCAAAGCACATCATCACAAAGGAAGTCAAGAAGAGAGGAAAAGGGGAACAAAATAACTACAAGACATACAGAAAACAACTAATGAAATGGCAATAGAAAGTCCTTCCCTATCAGTAATTACTTTAAATGTAAGTGGATTAAACTCTCCAATCAAAAGACAGAGTGAGCAATAGTCTCTCTCATTTTCAGTTGCTTGTTCTCAAATTGGCCCTTTCTGCTTTCCAAGCAGGACCTGTTTGTGATTTGGAGGTGTCCATGGATTGTTCCCATCTGTTGTATTTTGTCATTCATGGAGATGTCTTGCCAACTAGCTTTGTTGTAGTTGTGTCTATGGGTTTTGGTTTTTCTATTTAAAAAGTTACGCTACTATCCTGAATTAAGAAACTGAATATTGAATTTTGCTGTATATTACTAAAACAATATCCAGAAAAAAATATTTCTATGTACATAGTATATATGCATGTCTATTTTCCCCTTCTCTCAACAATCTTAGGTATTAGCTCTCTTTTGAAATTGTCAATTGACAAAAAATAAGACCTTATTGAATTTTTATTTATATTTTATCAATTGCACGGTTAGCCACTTTTCCTGTATTTATGATCCATTTCATTTTTTTCTATTGTGAATTGTTTATTCTTTTGTCTATTTCCTCATTGCTATGTTTATGTTTTAAAATTAATTTTGAAGATCTCTCTGAATAATAGGGATATTAACCTTTTTCTTGTTATGTTTTGATATTTCTTCTTCAGCTATTTACCTTTCAGACCCTGAAAATTGTTTTAAGATTCTGTATATTTAAATGTGTCAGTATTTTCTGTTATTATTTCTTACCCCATGAAATGGTAATAATATATATTATTAAGTTACTTAAATTATGTATGAAATACTTTAAATCAGTGACGTTTAAAGATTAACCAAGGTATGGGTCTTGGAAATTCCTGAACCATGAAGCTTTGAAAATTGTTGAGAGAATCAAAGATGGACAAAGTCATATTTAAATTTAAAGATAATGAGCAATAACCAGGAACATTATATATTCTAAACTAAGGCAATAATTAAAAGTTAACTCAAGGAACTGAGATGTTATGGATGGTACATGTAAATAGAGTACTTGAGGTATAGAGTTTAGGAGAGGTTAGTGAGGTAAATGGGAGCTGGTTTAGCTGATACACACATATACATACACATATTTATGTACATGCACTCACATATATATAGACATCTACATATACTTATGCATGCATATATATTTATGTGTACATGTGTCTGAGATCTAATAAATAGAAGGTAAGAAGAATATGACTTTATATAAGGGATATATATATGTATTTATTTTATATATATATAAAAATATATATGGTAGGTATTTAGGTATTTGTTAGGTATTATAGATCCTCAAAGTAAGGGGATCAGTTGGGTGATGAAATAAGAAAGCTAATATGTATAGAATGTTTACTCTGTGGGTAGCCATTGTTTTTTCACATTTTTTTTTAAAGTAAACTTTACGATAACCCTGTGTGGTAGATATTATTATCCCCATTTTGTAGGCACTGGGAAAGTAAATTGACATGTTAGAAAGAACGTGGATTTTGGAGTCTGGTAGTTAGATGGAGTAAGCTTAACCACTGACTAGCTGTGTGACTTTGGTCCAATCACTCCTCTATGAGTCTTGGCTTTCTCAGATGTAAAAAGGAAATAAAAATAGTACCTTACTTCAAGGGGTTGTTGTGAAGATTTTCAAAGGAATTATTTATGATTTTTCCCAAAAGAATAAAATAAATAGTTCTAACCAGTACATGGCATTTGCTTTTGAAGTTCATTTGAATGTTTATTATTTCGTGTTATAAAGATTAAATGAGATAATGTATATAAAGTAGATACCATAGTAGTCATTTAATAAATGGTAGTTATTACTATTATTGTTGTGAGGCTCAATCTAATAACTTGTACAGGGTTTGAACTGTGTATCAGCCTTCAATACCCTCTTTGTACTAAAATACACTATCTAAAAATTTTATAACACAAATATTCCATATCTCCTTTTTCATTTTAACAAATATTTATAGATGTTAATGTAAGCCAGACCCTGAGGATACAAAAAAGTAAGATGTGCTTCCAGTCATGTAGGAGCCACAGATGGTAGAGAGGGCAGGCAGGTATAAGAAAGAAGAGATTGCTTTTTTGAAATTATGCAGGTCAGAAAACAGTATTTTGGAACCTGGTTTTGACAGACTTCGATTCTCCAGATAAAACAAGTTATGTGTTGATGAGATTAAATGTTGGAGTCAAATAATAAAATATATTTATTTATATACATTTATTACCTCCTATAATCATGAAGTTGTATTTTTCCTAGCTACTTTTAAATCTGTGCGCATTTTCTTCCTACTTCTGCTGAGATTGATACGTGACCAGCCCTTTTCAGTTACCATCATGAGGAATGAACTAGAGGAGAGGAAAATGGGGGAGAAGCTGACTTAGCATTTGCTCTTCCAATGCAGTGTGTCTAAATGGATAGCTCTACCATGATGTTTCTTTCAGTTCCTCTTGGATTTGGAAGAGAGGGGCAGAAGGAATGTTTCTGTTGGGGAAATAGTAGTTAAATTGCCTCATAGTACATCCTTCTATCAATTATTACTAAAAAGAAAACCAGAGATATGGATTGCTATAGGCCAAAGTATGTTTTTGTGGGCATTTCCTTTCAGTTTCACTTCAAGAAAAATTATAGGCTTCAATTATAAACCAAATAGTTTATATAATTGAAACCTCATTAATAGATTTTACATTTTATTTACCAAAATGCTAATAATCTGTGTTTTAAAAAATAAACATTGAATCACTAACAAATTAGATCTGAATAAATAATTCCACTGCTGGAGAAGGACCATAGGGGTGGGTTATATAGCAGAACTTGTTTTTTATAAAGAGCACTGTGTCTAGTACATTTTAGAAATAACTCCATAAAATAGTTTACATTTTAAAATGTGGATTTAGAGAGTTTAAAAATTGTGAATCACTGTACTGTACACCTGCAACTTATGTGTTGTACATCAACTATACTTCAATAAAAAATTAAAATTAAAAATAAATAAAATATAAGGAATAAAAGAAAAAAGTAGATTTAGAGGAAAAATGTCTAGAGAAAATTTAAGTTATCTACAACAAATTCCATTGTCCATATTCTGGACAATGAAATGTCTCCATCCCATGATTTTACTCTGTATGGAATTTTTTAGTAGATACTCTGAGGTTACAAAATATAAAAACAACCCTCTATCCTTGGGGAGTTTACAGTTTAATATGAGATAAGTAAACTATGTGGTAGAAACCTAAATGACAAAATCTAAAACAGTTTATGGAGAGAAAATCCAACTACCCAAGAAGGTGGTAGACTTGCTAGAATCATAGACCTCTGCCTCTGCGGCTGATTTTTGGTTAATGGGGTACTCATCATTTATCTGTGCTCTTCTTTTCAACTGCCTTTCAAACAGCAAACTGGAACCAGTTGTTCTATTTAGAGATTATCTGTCAGGCACCATCCAAATTGAATACTGTCGAGCAGCAATTACATGAATTCTAGCACAGGCTATCTGCCTACTTGCAGCACATGGCAAAAAGAAGAATGATCTGTTTTGGAACTCCATTTCATCACATCTTGTGTGTTATATGAACATCATAATAAGCATCATAGTTCTTCTTTGGAATTGTAAAATATCTCTTGAACTTAATAGAAATTTAGAGTATAGAGAGAAAGAAAAAACTAGTCATGTGCTAGAGTAATTTGAAGAAAAAAAATATATGTATAACCAGGTCAACATATTTTGTTACTATTTAATTCCTATATGTCTGTGAACCCAACTAGATCTAAAATCTCTAAGGCAGTGACTGCTTCAGATTCAAATTCAGCAAACAACTGTGCTGGGTGTCTTTCCTGATCTTCCTCACCTCTTTAGACTAAGTGCTTCTCCTCTGTATTCCAAATTGCATTGTATGTTACCTCTAGCAATTGCATTGACACCACTGTAGATGGATTGATACACCCTCTATTGAAATGCCCTATTTCCACATTTGCTCTCTTATATTTCTAAAATATAAGCTCCTCAAACTAGTAACTTTGCCTTTCTCAGTACCTGGTACATAGAGGGCTGTATGTAAACTGAATATTTATAAACAACATAGACATTCAATGTGAAATACTGTCTAGGCACAAGAATGATGTGAGAGATGCAATTCAGGAATATTATTATTATTATTTGAACAAACTTGATTCTAGTGTTTACCAAAAATATATGTAATTGAAAGAGCCAAAATGTAATCTTTCTATAGCATGTGGTGTTAATTTAGTATCCATCATGTTCTTTTGTATCCCGTTGAACATTTAATAAATTTTATTCATATCTAATTTAAGTTTTAAATGAGATAAATGAAGGCCTTAACGAAACAGAAAGAAATTCTTAGTAAATATTAGGAACTTGTCTTGAATAAAGGAATATAAGACTGGCCTTATTTTAAAGTAGGAGTTTGTAAACATAGATAAGAATAGGTAGGATTTTTGGAAAGAATCAACTGGTGTTCCCAAAGCGGAGCTAGCAACATCTGGTGTATATTACAAGGATGGCCCCCAAAGGGAAGAAGCCTGTTGGATAGCCCACTATTTTAAAGGGAAATTTCATTCAGGAAGCCTCATGCATGATCTCATTTTCATTTTGAGATACTAGAAGCATATGGTGGGCATATCAACAGTACCCTTCAAACCAAAATGCATCATCATTTAGGAACTTCTGAAGGGGAAATAGTCTGTGACTGCACTTTCTGAGAACTACCTGCTCACCTACCTGTGTCCCTTAGAACTGAAGCTTTAGGATATCCTTCAAAACCTATTCTTTTGTTTCTTATCATATAATGTATGGTGACTGAAATATTATTGTATTTGATTTTTGTGTAAAACAGAATTAAATCACTGGTTAAAAAAAAAGAATGAGATGACTTTACTTGATGATTTAGAAATATATATATTTATATTTAAGGCATCTAAAATGCCTTTTGTCCTCAGGGTAGCACTGTAGTTCTTTGGTGCTCCAGTTGATATTGCAATTTAATACTGCACCTACAAAGAAAATTACAGTTTTAAACTGTTTATTCCAAGTGTTTTCACAATGAAGACATTGCAAAAGTGGTAAAAGTATGTTGTCGAAAAAAAATGAGGTAGGAGATTATTAATTCCTTGAAGGTCAAGAATATTGCAAATTCAAATGATCCCACTCATTATCAATATGGGGTCCCTTTACAGGTTTGCATATTGTAATGTGTTCTTAAAATGGGATTGATATAATGATTTTGTAGTATCTGCTACAAAGCTGATGAATTCTTTTTTTTTTTGCTCTGAGATTATTGTGTGATAATATATATCATTCAGTTTTTTATAGTGCTTTATGCATTTTTAAGAATTTTGAGTGACCCAGTTTTGTAAAATAAACTGTCTTGTAAAAAAAAATGCAGTAGCATCATGTGTTCCATGTAGCAGTTACTCAATTATTTTTGTTTTCAATTAAATTAATGGAAAGAGCTCTTAATTTGTAATCCACAGGCTTGGTGGCTTTGGGCAAGTCATGTAATTTCCCTTTCCTTCAGTTTCCTCATCTTTAAAATGGGTATAATATCTCACAGGGCTGGTCTAAGGATCAATGCTTATGAATAAAAAGCCCCTAGCACATGACAAATGGTGGCACAAACTATATCATAAATATTATTATTATCCAAGTGGCTTAATATTGAAATAATAAAACAGAGTTTTTATACAATTATATCAGAGATAGCTCTGGGTCATAGACTCTGAGAAAGTATTTATAGTGAGGATATAGAGAATTTAGGAAAATAAAAAGACTCTGTAAATGAAATTTGAAAAACACTGTGAAAATGTAGTACCACATACAATTCTATCTATCTATCTATATATCTATCTAAGTAATCACTTTCTTTTAAAAAACATACAATAAAAGTCCAGTTTGATACAGTTCATTATTGAGTTATTGGGAACTCAGAGATTTGATCTAATAAAGCACTTAAACTTCTTAGTAGAGCAAACCCACGATGCCATCATAAAGTTTGGAGAAACTCAGGATTAGGGTATATACATGTATCCATCCTGAGAATCAGTGGATATTTATAGAGCTGGTATATTAGTTTCAGTACAATGATATGCTTATGTACAAATATATATCAAATAAATTTGCTTAACCCTATTACAAATAAAAACTATTTTAAAACTATACTTACCCACCATGGTTTGGAAATTGCGCAAAAATTAAAGTTGAAACTAATGATTGAATAAATAATTCAAAAATAACTCAAGTAGGTAGCTGAGAAAAAACATAAAAACTCGGAAGTACAGATTTAAAGCCCAGTTATATAGAATTATTTGCTGCTAGTACATTTTTGAGCACTTACAGCTTCTTCTGTTCCTCTACTTGCCCAGCTGCCACTTCTCAACTATGAAAGGGATTAAAAGACAATCAGAGCTTTTGCCAGTAGCACAGCATAGTCATTTGAAGAAGTTGGTGGCCACACATGTAAAAACATGTAAAGAAAAACTTAAGGTGATAGGCCTAAATTCAGGACTATCAGTATGTTCATGATGGTGAAGATGTGGGTTAAGCCTCATCACAGGTGAAAGATGGTAGTGTGAGAATTTGGGATTAACAAGCTACCTCACACAAAGGGAGGGATGATACTTAAGTGTACAGCCCTAAATGGCAAACGTGGTGTATGTATGGCTGCAGTGACAATTTATTTCAGTGGCCTTAAAGAATTTATATGTACCATAGAGTTAATGTGTAAAATTAAGAGCAAGTATGTTAAATATATTCTAGGAATCTGTGACTTTGTGACCAAGATCAGAATGATACTCAAAAACAAATAACAGGTTTTTTTTCTACAGAAACTTGATAAACATCTGGATAGTTGGCTATTCATCTATCTAATATTTTAGGAATAGTCAACATTTCAATAATAATTTACTTTTTGATAGCTACAGATTGAGTATTGTTTTGTTTCCTTGTTTTGTCCTAAATCTATATTTTTTTCTTGCTATTTGCTGTAATTACAGATAGAAGTTTGGAGTTTAGTATTTGCAATATCTTGCTGTTGAATTCAAATTATCAGTTGATGGCATGTCTTCAGCAGTATAGTGTATGATATTTATTTATTTTCATACTATGAGTGCTACTTGACTCTGACTGAATTTTTTTTTTTTTATTATGTTTATTTTTGGCGTGTTGGGTCTTTGTTTCTGTGCGAGGGCTTTCTCCAGTTGCGGCGAGTGGGGGCCCCTCTTCATCGCGGTGCGCGGGCCTCTCACTATCGCGGCCTCTCTTGTTGCGGAGCAGAGGCTCCAGACGCTCAGGCTCAGTAGTTGTGGCTCACGGGCCCAGTTGCTCCGCGGCATGTGGGATCTTCCCAGACCAGGGCTCGAACCCATGTCCCCTGCATTGGCAGGCAGATTCTCAACCACTGCGCCACCAGGGAAGCCCTGAATTTTTTTTGTTAGAAGATTTTCTTTGCTTTATAAGCCTACTTTATTTTGGCTCCTGAATATGTCGAAATTCTTTACATCAGTGCTTGGTTATAACACCTTTTATTTTTGAATATTTAAAATGCTCTCAAGGGACTTCCCTGGTGGCTCAGTGGTTAAGAATCTGCCTGCCAGTGCAGGGGTCACGGGTTCGAGCCCTGGTCCAGGAAGATCCCACATGCCGCGGAGCAACTAAGCTCATGTACCACAACTATTGAGCCCGCATGCCACAATTACTGCAGCCCACATGCCTAGAGCCTGTGCTCCGCAACAGAGAAGCAACCACTCGCCACAACTAGAGAAAGCCTGCACACAGCAACGAAGACCCAACGCAGCCAAAAAATAAATAAAGTAATTAATTAAAAATAAATAAATAAAATGCTCTCAAATCTTTAACAATGGCAAAGGCATTAGCTGTTTTAATTAATTAGTATGGACAAAATAAAAACAAAGGGGAACCTTTTGTTTTGTCATTCAGTGGTTACAATAAAAACATGGAAATTTAACTGACTTTCTTTTCCAAGAAAAATTATGTTGGCCTCTTTGGTACACGTTGTTACTCATGGTTTGCATTTTGAATCCTCAACAGTAAACAACTTTTTAATTTACTTTAATTTTTTAAAAACTTTATTGAAGTATATTTGATTTACAATGTTATGTTAATTTTTGCTGTACAGCAAAACTCATATATATATATATGTATTCTTTTCCATTATGGTTTATCACAGGATATTGAGTATAGTTCCCTGTGCCCTACAGTAGGACCTTGTTGTTTATCCAGTAAACAACATTTTAAATGTTTAAATTTGCTTAAAATTACCTAAGAATGCCACAAGAAACTGTCAGTTTTATGGTTACTTCATTATAGAGTATAATAAATTCTAGCAAGATGGGACTATTTGTGGTAACTGGCATTTTACACTCTAAACATTTTCCTTAATCTTGTCCCTTTGCACTGAGTCTCAGCAGAACGCCTCTCTTTTGCGGCCTTGTTGGTACAGCATGACACTAAGTGACATCAGATTAGCAACTGGAGAACACTTTGTGAAACTGCTTATGGAAGTGAATTTGCCGAGTTCAAGGCTGTGTTTTTTCTGATCTCAAATCACCTGGCAACTTTAGATTCAGGCAGAAGTTGAAGTTTATTTTACAAAACATGAAAAAGCTTTTAAACCAGTGTATTTGAGGTAAATCTGTAGCAAAAGTGAGGCCACCTGCTGTTAAGAAGAGTGCTTACACATTCAGCACATTTCCGTCCTCAGTAGAGGGTACTGCTGAATAAAACGCTGTCATTATTGTTTAGATCCTATAGGTGGCAGCAGTTCCTGCAGTTTCAGAGCTTAACAATGGCTTGATTTGTGGGTCTAAGAATAAAGCTGTCATGAACTCTTGGGATCTTTATACTGTAAGGGCTCTTCTTTGAAATGTGATACATGAGAAAATTACGTTTAGTTTTTAGTGTCTCTTTTAAGATTTAAGTAGCTTCTCTTTCTTTTGAGTTCCATTTTGTATTTTAAATCATGTCCCCAAACAAGCATTCACAGCCATAATTTTATGGTGTTACATGTTATGAAATATGTCTTTAGGTAACCAGAGAGGAAGACATGATAGAAACACTTTTTCCTTTTCCTCTTTCCCCCTCAATTGCAAGAATAATCCATTGTTAATTTTTAATGCCAATGCAATCTTGGGAAGGAAATCCTAGTTGCTATATGAGCATAATTTTCTTCATGTTCAGGAGCTGAGTGATTAATGGTTTAACATTGCCATTCAACTTTCTAGGAGGCTTTGAACTAAATTGTAGCACCTATAAAGAGTGATTTTGTAGCCGTCTTTAATATATACTGTAGTTTCCTGTTAGTGAACTCAGAACTGAGGAAGTAAGCACTCTTAGAGCGATTCCATCACCTTTTGCCTCTGAGAAGAAGCAGAGTCATTATCAGTATGGCTGGTCATTTACACAAACACACACACACAGACACACACCCCTCCAACCATCCAAAATAAACTCCACATTAGGAATAAAGATTGTTTATAATATAGATTGTATATAAATTGTTTATAATAAAGATTGTTTATAAAGATTGACCATTTAATTTTAATGGTCAAAGTGATTATTTAAAAATTTTTTCCCTGCCAATTATTTTATTTAATACAGAGAGTTGCAAAATCCTAAATGAAACTAATTTTTTGGTTCAGGTTAAAATAGTTAAGCTTACCTCTGAAATGTTTACTCAGAAATTTAGCAACCTTTGTCTTATTGCTCAAATAAATTATCCAGATACTTTAAAATGATAATTTATTCAAATTAATATAAAAATATGGGACTCCTTTCTTTTAAATTTAGGAAAGACTAGGTTCTTTTTATTTATCGTTTGAGATAAAGAGTAGTAAATTAACTTCAATATATGAGAATCTAATATATTTTGAAGGGAAGAGGTTAAACTGTTTTTTCTTTTGGAGCTGACTTTTTTTTAAATAGATCTTTATTGGAGTATAATTGCTTCACAATACCGTGTTAGTTTCTGTTGTACACCAAAGTGAATCAGCCATATGCATACACATGTCCCCATATCCCCTCCCTCTTGAGCCTCCCTCCCATCCTCCCTATCCCACCCCTCTAGGTCATCTCAAAGCACCGAGCGGATCTCCCTGTGCTATGCTGCTGCTTCCCACTAGCTAACTATTTTACATTCAGTAGTGTATATATGTCGATGCTACTCTCACTTCGCCCCAGCTTCCCCCTCCCACCCCGTGTCCTCAAGTCCATTCTCTACTGACTTGTTTTTATTAATTAGATACCTTATAAACTCTATTGAATCTTAGTTTTTGGAATTAATCTACTTCTATGAAGTGCATACATTATTGACTCTGAAATTAAAACATACATATTTTATGCACTATATGTATCATGTAGATATGTGTGTATGTATTTCTTATAGATAAAGGAAATGTAGCTTTATGAAGTATGGAACATTTGGATCATACAAGTTAAGAGATATATGCCTATATCTATCATCCATATATCAAAACATTTATTCACCTGTACGTTCAGAATGGAGTTTTTCATAAAGAATGATGAGTGTTACATATATCTTCATATCACATTTGATGGGTGTGAAAGGAAACAGAATTATAAAAGCAAAAAAATTTGCTAGGAACCTTTCATGCTCTTAATATGTGTATTGTGTGTGTATTGTCTGCTACCTAACAAACCCATGTTTTTTGGGGGTTTTTTTTTTCATAAATTTATTCATTTTGTTTATTTATTTTTGGCTGCATTGGGTCTTCGTTGCTGTGCGTGGGCTTTCTCTAGTTGTGGCGAGCAGGGGCTGCTCTTCTTTGCGGTGCGCGGGTTTCTCATTGCGGTGGCTTCTCTTGTGGCAGAGCATAGGCTCTAGGTGTGTGGGCTTCAGTAGTTGTGGCGCACGGGCTTAGTTGTTCCGCGGCATGTGGTATCTTCCCGGACCAGGGCTCGAACCTGTGTCCCCTGCATTGGCAGGCGGATTCTTAACCACTGTGCCACCAGGGAAGCCCCAAACCCATGTTTTTAAAGCAGCTACTAGGAACAAGAATACAAGTCCGATTATTATTATTATTATTATTATTATTATTATTATTTTTGGCTGTGTTGGGTCTTCGTTGCTGTGCGCAGGCTTTCTCTAGTTGCGGAGAATGGAGGCTACTCTTTGTTGCAGTGTGAGGGCTTCTCATTGTGGTGGCTTCTCTTGTTGCGGAGCATGGGCTGTAGGCACGTGGGCTTCAGTAGTTGTGTCACGCGGGCTCAGTAGTTGTGGCTCGTGGGCTCTAGAGCTCAGGCTCAGTTGTTGTGGCTCGTGGGCTCTAGAGCGCAGGCTCAGTAGTTGTGGCACACAGGCTTAGTTGCTCTGCAGCGTGTGGGGTCTTCCTGCAACAGGTATCAAATCCATATCCCCTGCATTGGCAGGCGGATTCTTAACCACTGCGCCACCAGCAAAGTCCCTCAGTTTATTTTTGAATACACTTAATTTATATGTGCATATGAAATCTATTTTTGATGGCATGATGATAATTTAATTATTTGTAAATATATTTCTTTTGTCCTTGCTGTTATTTTTGGCATATTTCAAATAGCTAAAAGCATAGCCAACATCCATCACTTAAGGCAAGACTCTTACGATTATCTGGGGGCATTGTGTTCTCTAAAAATATTTCAGCCAGATACACACCAAGATATTACAAAATGAATTCCATTTCTTTTTGCAGTTCTCTTTTAGAAACCTATGTTAAAGTTAATTCCATTTTCTTAGTTTCTTATATAATTGTGAACATAAGGGTGATCACTTAGCTCTAGTTTGTAAATTTTATGAAGTATTTTAATAAAATGATTTATGTCCTTCAAGGAATTTATCTTGCTATTTAACAATATATTCTCTAAAATTAAAGTTGATTTTACTTTTTGTAAGTAAAATTATTTTGTTGAATGAAAAAACTTTTGATGAGTGAGATATTATGATTGCTTGGAGTTGTTTTCAGCAATTGAAATGTATGTAGGCTTAAAAAATAAAGTAAAAATATTTTAGGCATCATAACTATGGAAAAAGAAAATGAGATATTTGGTTAAGCTTGAATGGTTTAGACTCATGTAAACCCAAGTATTAGTATTTCTTTTCAATTCCTTATAATTAAAAGTTCTGCTGATCTATTTAAAAATGATTTTGCACTTTATTTCCTCATATTCAGTAATAGCAAACTTTAATATTAGTAAGATGTTACCTAAAAGATGTTCACAGAAACTGTTTACATGTTTGAAAGGACAGGGTAAGTTTAACTTACATATTCTGAGGGGAATTTTAGGGCTTAGAGAATAGTATGACTGACTGATAGGGAAAGACTTTCAAGAGAGGAAGCATATAGGTGTGAATTGGAGAAAGCAGCTGATACGATAAACCCTAGATTCTATGTAATGGGTGGTGAATGGAATTTCTCATTAATTGAATTTTTCTGTTTAACCCATTGTTTATACATGCACACTGTACATGTGATCAGTTTTGTAAGCTTTAGACTATAATAAGAGAAACTTAACTTTAAACACATACTAAAAATTGTTGCTTCTTATAAAACGTATTCAGGAGGTCCAGTTGCAGTCTTTAGCATGAATGATTACCATTATGATCATCTATTGCTATTTTAGAATCCTGTTTATGGGGACTTTAAAAGAGTTTGATAATGATTGAGCTTTATGGTTGGTTGGGTTCCAGATAAATGAAAGTTTTAAAATATTTTAATCCGTAAATTTAAGTAAGGATGTTTATTATTTACAAAAGTTTAGCTAAAATATTATTATATAAACATAGTTCCTTTCTGAGTAGTATAATTTAAAAGAACAGGGCCCCAAGCAACTTTTTCTCCGAGTGGCTTTCAACAAATTCCTGGATCCTAAAAGTGGTCTCATTACTCACCCTACGAGAGCCCTGTCCTTTCATGGGCCTGAAACTCTGTAGAATCCACTTTGGGTACTATTAATGAGCATGTTTCTTTCTGTATAGGGAAGAGTGATGATTGGAGAGGGCAGTTAGTATCATAAACATGCCAAGTATTACAGTATATGGGGGGAATTGTTCTCTCCTTTCACGGATGGCACATTTTCTTCATGTGCACCTGGTCCCATGACCCACAAAAAGGGCCTTTTTAGCCGTGGGCATATAAAATCAGGCTCTGCTTAAAGTTAACGTTGTAAAAGGCACCAACTGCACCACAAAGAATTATGATGCCAGTGCTACAGCTCTGAGTGCTCTCAAATCAAATCAACAAGTATACAGTAGCATGCATGCTGTGGGCAAGACGTGTGCTTAGCGCTGTATGAAAATACAGTGAAAACTCCTGCGATTGACATTTTCCCATTCAGGCCTGACAACCTGCCCCATCTACTCTCTCACCTAAAGGGATATGTTACCCACAGGCAGTATGGGGAGAAAAAAGCCCATTGTGAAGTTTAGCCTCCCTACTTAACATTTAAAGTCAACTTCACATTCAATTTAAGTGTTTTTCTCAGTCTCTCACGTCCTTTTGTAAAACCAGTGATGAGATCAAAATTAATTACTCATGAATTCAGCCACAATTGTTGAGCTTTAGTATTTTTAAGGTGTAGGTATCCAACAGTCCCTGTCCTGAAGTCCATTGTAGCCTAATGGACTGTACCAGTCTTAAAGTCATCACCCAATGAATGTCGTATATGAAATAGACAATACAATTGCTCTTCTGTGTGTAGAAAGTCTGTATAGGAGTAGTTATAAATACTTGATGGCACAGCCCAAACTTGGGATCCTAAATTCTTAACTTTTAATCATATACCATTGTGCTTCTAAAATCTGCTTGTTAAGTTGGGTGTTGAGAATTCAGAGCCACAAGAACATGTGAAAGTATTTATGTAGCTGAAATTCTAAGGGAAAATAATGCTGTTACAGTTCTCATAAAAATATAAAACAAAAATTATATGAGAAGTCTTTCATTTTAAAAACTGATATTCAAGTAAATTTAGGTTTAACCAAAAGAAGAGTAACCCTGGAAAACCCTTTGCATTCTAAAATTCTAGCAATTTTGTGATTCTCCTTAATTTTATTTTTTTATTTAAAAAAATTTAATATAATTTTTAAAGTTTACTTTCCATTTATAGTCACTACAGAATATTGGCTATATTTCCCATGTTGTACAATACATCCTTGAGCCTATCTTACACCCAGTAGTTTCTACCTCCCACTCCCCCACCCCTATATTGCTCCTTCATAACCATAGTTTGTTCTGTATATCTATGAGTCTGCTTCTTTTTTGTTATATTCACTAGTTTGTTGTATTTTTTAGATTCCACATATAAGTGATATCATACAGTGTTTGTCTTTCTCTGTCTGACTTATTTCACTTAGCATAATGCCCTCCAAATCCATTCATGTTCTGCAAATGCCAAAAATTTGTTCTTTTTTATGGCTGAGTAGTATTCCTGTGTGTGTGTGTGTGTGTGTGTGTGTGTGTGTGTGTGTGTGTAAAACATCTTCTTCATCCATTTCTCTGTTGATGGATACTTAGGTTGCTTCCATATCTCGGCAGTAGTAAATAATGCTGCTGCAAACATTGGGGGGCACGTATCTTTTTGAATTCAAGTTTTTTTTATTCCCTTTAATTTTAAAGGGCGGTGTAAATGGAACATCTGAATATCCTCTGAGACTTTAGGAGTATATGATGCTGGCAATTATCATAAAATATATTTTAGAGAAATTTGAAAAATTGCCTCCTTAAAAAATGTTTCCATGCAAAATCTCTAAGGGACTGAAGCAAATTTCTAAGAATCAGGGGATTGCTCCTCAAGCAGTGCTATGAGCCTTCAGTCTGAAACACCTCATACTGCTACCCCATGTGTTCCTTGCAGAAATTACTGCTCCTTATTACACAAAGTCCTAATGGTGAGAAACATATTCCAAAGTGACCTGAGGTTATTGGGCGGGAGACAGATGAGGTAGCATTAGAAGAAATTGACAAATGATTCTAATATTTATATGCAAATGCAAAGGACTAATAGTAGTCAAGATAATCTTGAAGAAAAAGAAGAAATTTGGAAGATTCAAACTATTGGATATCAAGGCTTCTTATAAAGCTACAGCAATTAAGAAAGTGTGGTATTGGTGTAAGGATTGATAAGCATCTGATGGAATATTATAGAGTCCAAAAACAGACCCATGCATTTAGGGAAACATAATATGGGATAGGTGGCACTGCAGAAAAATGGAGATGGACAGTATTTTCAATAAAACATTCTGAACCAACAGGATAACTTTATAGAAGAAAATAAATCATGATCCCTTACCTTACATCATATACAAATATCAATTCTAAGTGGATTATAGATCTAAATGTGAAGCATAAGACAGTAATGTTCTAACAAAAATATGTAAGAATATCTTTATGTCTCTGAGGTAGACAAAGCTTTCTTGAACAGAATTTAAAAACATAGCTGTATAGGAAAAGATTGATAAATTGGTTTATATTATAATTAGGAACTTCTGTTACTGAAAGACACTGTTCAGAAAGGGAAAAGGCAAGTTACAGAACAGAAGATACTTGCAATGCATATAATTTATGATTAAAGACTTGTTTCCAGAATATATGATAGATTCTTACAAGCCAGTGGAAGAAGAAAGAATCTAGTTTCACAAATGCAAAAGACATCATCAGGGACTTCACAAACAGGATATCCAAATGGCTGATAAACATAGAAAAAGATACTAAACCAAAATAGTCACCAGGGAAATGCAATTTAAAACCGTAATGAAATATGGATACACCCCCAAGAGAATGACTAAAATTAAAAACACTGACCAAACCAAGTGTTGATAAAGATGTGGAGCACTAAAACTCATATGGTAGTGGTAAAACCATTTGGAAAACTGTTCAACAGTATCTGCTAAAGCTGAACATGTATGTCCTGTTACCTGGCAATTTCACTCTTAAGTATAGTAGACTCTACAGAAATGTGTGTAAATGTGCACCAAAAGACATACACAAGAATGTTCACAGTATTATTCATATAGCTAAACACTGGAAAAATGCAAATGCCCATCAACATTAGAATAAATAAATAAATAATTAGAATAAAGAACTTATTCGTAGAATGGAATACGATAAAAGCAAAGAAAATGAATCAGCTACTTTTACACACATCTGGATAATCTCATAAACATAATGCTGAGCAAAAGACACCAACTCAAAATAATACTTACTATAAGATTCCATTTATATAAAGTTTAAAGGATGGCAAAACTATAGTGTTAGAGATCAAGATAATGGTTACATCTGGGGAGGAGAGGAATGGCACCAGGGACGCTTCAAGGGTGCTGGTCATATTCTATTTCCTAAAGTGGGTGTTGGTTATATGGGTGTGTTCACTTTGAGATAAATCTTTCAGTGATGATTGTATTATTTCTCTGTTTTTCTGTTACGTAGGTTGTACTTCAACAAACAAGTGTAAAAAAAAAAAAGAGAGAGAGAGAGAGGTGACAGGAGTTTTTTTTTCAAGCTTTTCAAATAGAGAGCAGGGGGAAAACTGACCAGAAAGTGGATAAGGACCTCTGGAGGCTCTTTTTCTGATTTGGGAGAGGTGGTCTATGGAGGAGATCAATCAATATTGTTCACTCAACCAGAAACTCATAACTTGTACTGATGTTGTTCATAGAATGTCATAGTGCTGCAAGGCTCTGTGGGCTGTGGTTCTTTACCTTCATGGGATAGTGTTTATAGACCTGAGTGTTGTCACGGCCAGGAGCTTTAGTCATAGAACTTATAGCCACTGAGCTTTGAGCACATGTTGCTCAGCACAGATACCACTTCCCCTGAAAGTCTTTCCTGACCTATGAGTTTGGGCCAGGTGTTCTTCTGTGCTCCCACAGTACGAATCCTTGGCATAGGTACTCCCACCCACTCCAGACGCTGTAAGCTTCTTGAGGGAGTAACTCAATTGTCTTGTTTACAGTTCAAATCCCAGTGCTAGCCTAGCATGGTGCCTGGTACTCAATAAAACAATTACATGAATGTATGTAAGTCAGATGTTCATAACATGAGAAGTGCCTGTGTTTAACCATTTTATAGATAGATTTGATCATTTTGAAATATATAATTCTTGATAGCACTTAAAATTAGGATGAAGAATTTAGGACCCTTTTTTAGGCACTTGCCTTTTGTTGTTGTTGTAGTTAAGTTTTACAGTAAATTAGAAACTGGAAAGGCCTGGTTCTCCTGATTCTAGAACATAGCACTACTACTTTTTCTCAAAGTAGTAGTGTCCTCTTCTTGAAAGTCTCCGGTTACTCTATAATATGTGAAATAATTTCTTTTTCCTGATAACATAGAGTTTAGTTTTATTTTCAGATTGCTCTTGAATCATTTAAAACCAGAAAAGAACTTTATAACAAAGTTATTATAGATAATAGTGTCTCAAAGGTTTTGAATTTTTGGTATTTCCTTTATTATACAAAGTTGAAATATGAACTGTAGTCATAATTAAAATCAAATAAAGAAGCCAGGCTTGAATTTCATATTTTTACCTTTGGTATGCTTTCTGTCAAATTAACTCTCTTTTTAAAAAGTGAGATTTTGACATTGGAGTCCTAAGAACAGAGGTCTGTGTCATACCACAAATATAAACTGTTTAATTTAAAGATAATGCCAAAACCAGATAACTAGAGTGAAGACAAATGAAATCTTTCCTTTTGTATTGGTTGTTGTGTGAAGGCAATCAAGAGATATGTGAAATGGATGTAGGTCCTCAAATTTCATCATTTTATGCATTCACATAGATAAATAGAAGACCATGAGGCCCTTTAATTTAGAAATTCCCACAGTTCTCAATATGGTGGCTCTCCAGTGGATTCAGCTGTCACCTTTTCTAGAGGCTTTGACATCACCTCTTCCTCAATGAAGTAATTCTGCGTTAGTAGATAGATTTTCATATTCATGGCCTACGGGCCAGATTCCAAATGCTCTTTGGTATTTTCTTTATATCATGGAACACTTGGGTTTTAGGTAGTTTCTGTCTCATATTTACAGTAGCTTTGTAAAGCTTTCTGTAATATGTAAGAAAGTCTAAAATTGAGGTTTTTCATATATAATTATATGAAAAATATTTTAGATGTATGGAAGAATGGCATGGAATATATGTCTCCTACCAGCATTAATAGCATTAGATCTCCAAAAAAACACTCTTTTTTTCATATGTATCAGTTGCCTATCTTTAGGGGTATGAAATGTGTAAATTTGCCAGTAGCATATAATTCAGTAATATTTGTATTATTTTAATAACTAATTTGTAAAGTGATGTTCGTTGTGTTACTATGAAATACAGAATCCTCTCCAGGACATTTTTTAAGTTCAAGTATATGTATTACAAACTAGAAAAGCCGTAGTTTTATGAGGTCCATTTAAAATACTTATTATATCTCTATTGTTAATTTTTCTAAATTTGAGCTGATTTCACTAGGCAATGTTTTCTTTTTTTGTTGTGCTATTTAATTTTGGAACTTTTTATTCTTCCTCTAGTCTAGTGGTTTCCAGATCTATTCGTCCATGGAATACTTTTTATATTATGATGTCATGACAGAACTTCAAAATGGATTCATGAGATATATAGTGAATTGTAAGACTTGGATTAACATTGACAGAAAAATAAACAAAAACTTTACAAAGGAATTGCTGTGAGAAGTACCAGTTGTGATTCTTATGCTTTGAAAACAGAATGGAAGAAATATTGGTAACATATTAGAAAAGTTGGATTATTATATAGAGAACAAGAAAAATTCAATTTAAAATGAAGTTTAAAAGGGGTTTCAATGAGAAGGATTTTTTAATGTCTTACCATATATCCACTTAGTATAAGAACAGTGTATCATAATTAGACCTGCATATCAGGCGTGACATCCAGTTTATGTTATTATATTTTATTTTTAATGCAGAGAAATTAAGAATCCTTTTTCACACACGTGTTGTATAGAAAGGAAAAACATACAGATTATTTTGCAATTTCCAACAGTTCACTTCTCATTTTTCTAGCAACTTAAAAGCTCTATTTTCATTTTGAAGTGTTTTGGATTTTGAGTACATGAGTATTATAACTCATGTTCTGAAAGCAGTATTTTACTAAATGAACAGTACTTTAGTTTTATTTCTCCCCATTCCAGCCTAATAATTCAATAAAATCTAAATTCAGCTTTACTATCTCCTTTGTAAAATGCTTAAAAGTAAACAAACAGGAGGAATGAAAGGAAGAGAAGAAAATAGTATGAGGTCACTTAAGAATGATAAGTAAATGCAGAGTATGCAAGGGATTGTGACAAGATCTCAGCTACTTCCACTTTTTGAGGTTTCCAGCAAGGCATGCCGAGGACTGGAGTGGCTGGCAGGGGAAGTCCAGTCTCGGGCTATAACGGGCTATTAGAGAATTTAAAAAAAATAAAATTGAAAGTTGATCTGCTTTTTTTTTGCGGCGAGTGGGGGCTACTCTTCGTTGTGGTGCACGGGCTTCTCCTTGTGGTGGCTTCTCTTGTTGCGGAGCACAGGCTCTAGGCGTGCGGACTTCAGTAGCTGTGGCACATGGGCTCAGTAGTTGTGGCTCGTGGGCTCTAGAGCACAGGCTCAGTAGTTGTGGCACACGGGCTTAGTTGCTCTGCAGCATGTGGGATCTTCCCAGACCAGGGCTCAAACCCGTGTCCCCTGCATTGGCAGGTGGATTCTTAACCGCTGTGCCACCAGGAAAGTCCTGATCTGCTTTTAATTATCACCATGTGGCAGCATTTCTTTTTTAATGGCAGGGTTAAAAATATTTCTCCCTACTGGGGTAGAACACTCCTACCATGCCCTACCCCTTATTACACCATTGGTTTCCATTGTATTTGAAAAGTGAAGAAAATGCCAAAACAAAGTTTCAAAAATTGTGGAATATTTTAAATATCTTAATTTAATAAACTAATTTTTCTAGTACAAAAATTAATTTAATTGAGCTATTCATGAGGTGATTACATAATTTATAAAAATATTGATTCTCAGTGCACTGTAATGAATGGCTTGTCTTTCAACCTGGTCAGTGTATCTCTTGTGACTATACACATGACGTCTTTTTGATGTTCTTTGTGACTGTGAAGCCTGGACCATACACTTTTCTTGCTGCTGTTCTTTACTTATTGTACCCATCTGGTAACTAATCGCCTTAAAAGTATCTTGAGAGGGACTTCCCTGGGGGTGCAGTGGTTAAGAATCAGCCTGCCAGGCAGGGACACAGGTTCAAGCCCTGGTCCGGGAAGACCCCACATACCGCGGAGCAACTAAGCCCGTGTACCACACCTACTGAGCCTGCGCTCTAGAGCCCGCAAGTCACAACTACTGAGTCCATGTGCCACAACTACTGAAGCCCGCGCACCTAGAGCCCATGCTCCGCAACAATGAGAAGCCCCCGCACCGCATTGAAGAGTAGCCCCTGCTGGCTGCAACTAGAGAAAGCCTACGCACAGCAACAAAGAGCCAACGCAGCCAAGAATAAATAAATAAATAAATTTTTTTTAAAAAGTACCATGAGAATAAACATTATTTGAAACTATCAACAAATTTATATAAAATCTTGGAGAGCATGAAATTCAAAAAATGTTTTCCTTCTTTCTTTTTGAAATAAACTAAATAGCCAGATTTAGTTCTACTAACTTTATTGATTCATCTTCTCCCCCCAGCTTTATTTAGATATAATTGACATATAATTGGTTCAACTTAAATCTAGATTCCAGCTGACCAACTTTCTGAAATATGAGACACTAGCTAGTAGTTTGAACACTACAGATGTGAGACTGTTATCATCTAGATCTTAATTATGATTTTATTGCCCATTGGATTTTGAAGGACAGAGGAAAAAAGGCAGGTATTAAACATAAACCTTAGAGAGACTATGTGAAGATTAATGAAATTATGTCTCTTATAAACCATTCAAGTTCTCATTTGTCTACAGAATGCTGGCGTGTGAGAATAAAGAAGAATATTCACTAATATTTTCTAACATTTATTTGAAATGTTAACAGAAGCAGGTCATATTTGCAATTGAAACTTAGTCTATGGTTAAGAGTTTATTTCCTCTTAAATTTGTTATCACCTTCCATTAACTTATTTTTTTATGTCAGTGCTTCTATCCAACATGGACATTATTAAATTGTAAAGTTTCTAAAGTGTCCTAAGTTTCTCAATTCTTCTTATTTCTAGACAAGAATAAATATGTAAAAAATATTTCAGAAGTTAAAAAAAAACACAACTGATCATGGTAAGCGATGTAATTAAGGTGTTTTGCACCTGGTAGTATATTTGGCCAACATAAATGAGGGCAAAAACAGTGATGGACTATTGTGATGACATCTCTTGACACATCTTCTTTGGACCCAACACCATTGACGGTGTTTGTTTGTAGGTTGGCTCTTCTTTACCACTTGGCCTGTCTTTGGTGCTGATCAGTGATGATAATGCAATTCATGACAAAATACTTTTTATTTAATATTTTTCCAGGGCCCCAAATGGGATACAATTCTTTAAAGAATATATAAAATAAAGGCTTTTCCTTAAGGCATTTGTACTTACTTTAAGGATTTGTAACAGAACATGCTTCTTTGATTGTATTTATTAGGGCTAAGTAATCTGATCTTTGGGGGACATACTGCATCTTATTTTTTGCTATATTGAACAGTGGTCAACAGGAAAAAATTACTTTGGATCCTAAATAAGTTATAGAAAAGGACTTTAGAAGAAAGTCATCTATGCCAGGAATCTTAGGCTTAAGAAACATACCCTTGGATATACTGTGTATTTAAAAACCAAGTAACAAAACTTCTTTTTGCTTTTCAGTTTTAGTTCTGAACTTCTGCTCTTCCAATCCTGTTTGAATACTTGTTCCTTCTGTCTTTTCCATCTAAACAACTCAAGAGTATGTTCTCTTATTTTTTATTTATTTTGCAAAGCATTAATCAAACTGTTGATGGTAAAAATAATTTCTTTGATAATAATGATTTTTGCTTTTTGTTGTTCTTCTTGATGAAATTTTTCCCGGGGCAAGTCGATGAGGTTGTTTTGACCACCTGATTTTTACCTGCTGTCATTGACTTTTCCTTTTTGAAGTGAGACTAAGCATTTGACAGCTCTTTCTTTGGTAATTCACAGAAGAAAAAGCCTTCAGGAAAAAATATTTGTACTTGATTTTTAAGGGGTAACTAAATTTCTTTGTTGTTTATTTTTTGGAATTGTGTTAAAGAAAATTGTGAAATTGTAATGACTAAGTGCATATGTTTGGAGGTTTTTACTTTATTTCCTTCATCAAAAAAACAAAGCAAAACAAAAAAACCCCAAGCAAACCAGTAACTGTTAACCCTAATTTATTTTTACTCTTCAAGTGACATTACTTTTAACTGGCTACATTTGGATAATAAAAGCCATGGATTTCAAACCACTTAGTAATTTGGTTTCATTTTTAACACAAATAACACCTTTTCATCCATTTTTATATAAACTTCAAACAACGTATGTTTTAACTTACTGCCAAATAAGAAGAAATGTGTTACATTAAAGTGCATGTTGTTTGCTTGTGCATTTGGAAATACCATTCATTTTATAGCAATTTTGAGTTATTTTTCTGTCACTTTGTATTCCTATTCAAAGAGACATACAGAAACCCTCACTCAAAACAACTCCCTTAGGGTTTACTCCTGGATGTCAGTAGACATGAGCGGGAGGTACAGTATGCAACAAGCTTAGGTCACGGAAATGTCAACTCTTGGTGACTTGCATTTATTATTATTCTTTGAATTGTGTCGTCTTGAAATTCTGTGAGGGGTATTTAAATATATTTCTTTTATGTTTAGGTGGGTAAGGCAGAGATACACCTTACTTTTTTTCCCCCTTCCCTCTGTTGATATAAAAATTGAGACACTCTCATTTTCTATGACTTGGTCCAAATTTTAAAAATGTGTGTGGCCAAGAGATAACACATACAGAACGTGAAATGTTAATAACATAAAAAACTAGGACATACAACTGGAAACTTTTTCAATGTTAAGATGCTGTTTAAAGTGTTAGATTGTTTTTAATCTAATGAAGTGAATCAGATATTAGAGAAATTCAGAGCAAAATAGATTTTAGTGCGTTCTTTCTGTTACTTTTGGGGACTAGAGACAGTTCTTTTGGTGGAGAATTCGTAGGAGTCAAGGGATTAGCAGACATAGGTACTAATACCTCTGTTGCCTCTAATGAGCTTTGTGACCTTGGGCAAGCCATTTTATTTTCCGAGCCACAGGGACTCAGGTCCTCTCTAACTGTAAAAGTCTTAAGTTCTAATATGACAGCCAAGGCAGTGCAGGATCACTGCAGGATGGTGTGATGATCTCTGGGTGCTGGGAGGGATGAGGTGCATAAGTACTGACTCAGATTTAGTCTCTTTGGGTAGCATAAAATTATCTGGGGAAAGGGGGTTATTAAAAACAGTTGATAATATGTATGTTCCGTCTTTTTTCTTTTACATCCCTTAAAAATGGCAACAAATTCAATTTAGTAGCCATCAACAAAAGGTGGGTTAATATTTTTCTCAGACAAAGGAAAACCAGCACAGCTGTTAATATTGGTAGGTGTACACACACACACACACACACACACACACACACACACATATATATATATATATATATATATATATATATATACAGAGAGAGAGAGAGAAAGAGCAGTTTCTGTATTTTCCTACAATTTGAAAAGTTTGTTAGAGTGGCCTGAATTTTTTCTAGTGTTCTGCAGCAGATTCTGTGGGAAGCTCTGTGTCTGGAAAGGGTGTGAGGTGTTTTGTTACCTGAGTGGGCAGTTTGCCAGTTTACTCTTCATACTGTGTACTTGTCTGTCTGCTATATTTAACACGATTGAGGAGCATCACAGGATAAGATGTGGAGGAATAATAGAAAACGGCTCTTCTGGAGCTTCACTGTGGTTCTAAGACAATAGTGCACTGGGAGGTTAGAAAGGATCACTTCTTGCAAAAAAAATAGAGATCTTTAAAGTTCTTTTTCTTTAGCACTTTAAATTGTATCAGGAGAATTTTTTTTTTAAAGAATATGAATTAGAATTACCTAAAACATATTAATTAGGATAGGAGAGAGAGGCTCCTTTATGGCAAATAAGGATTAGATAATATTTATAATTAGTAAATTAGAAAAATTGAAAACATCCTCAGGAAACTTGCTCTGACCTCTCTCACCTCCTGCCCCTGCTAGGTTAGGTGCCCCTCTGTGAAGCACTTGTGAGCAATAATACTCTGTGTCTCCCTCTCACTGTGTGAGACACACACTCACCATCACTGGTTGGAGAGCTCCTTGAAGGCAGAGACTACGCCCTGTTTGGCTTAGTGTTTTCACCTATGTCACACAGTGGTTGCTCAGGAAATATCTCTTGAGTGATGTCAGGTGTAGTGAGATGATAGATAGATGCTAATTATGTCCACATGCGTGTAAAATCAACATGGGCAATATGTTTAGGTTTGAAATCCTCTCACTACCCTTCATTAAGAAACAAATGCTTCTGTAGCCTTCCATAAGAGTTGATATTTATTATTACTGAGGACTGACTCTGAAGAGTACATATTTGTAAAATTTTTAAATGAAAAATTTTCATTACAGTTTGATAATATGTAAAAAAGTTGGTAAAAATATATTGTCAAAAAAGTTGTCACTGGATTCTGGTAACTTGACTGTTTTTGGGTTTTTAAAAACCTTTGTGGTGTTTTTTTTTTTTTTTTTTTTTTTAATTAATTAATTTATTTATGGCTGTGTTGGGTCTTCGTTTCTGTGCGAGGGTTTTCTCCAGTTGCGGCAAGCGGGAGCCACTCTTCATCGCGGTGCGTGGGCTCCAGACGCGCAGGCTCAGTAGTTGTGGCTCACGGGCTTAGTTGCTACGCGGCATGTGGGATCTTCCCAGACCAGGGCTCGAACCCGTGTCCCCTGCATTGGCAGGCAGATTCTCAACCACTGCGCCACCAGGGAAGCCCCTGTGTTGTTCATTTTGACGCTCTCTTTTATTCATGGCCAAGGATACGAGTCTTAAGCAATTCTTACTACGAGTTGTTGGCCGGCAAATGTGAGCAAGACAGATTTGGACCCAGGCTGAAATATCTGGTCAGGCCCCATTCTTTAACCGCTGTCACAGTGTAGTTCAAGCAGTGATGTGTTCATTTCTTATTCCTCATTAGTGTGAGATCACAAGGAAAGCCACCAGTAAACAGCCCCAGCCAAAATTTGACTCTCATTCTATTGGGCTGCTGTTGAGTAGATCCAGTTTTATTTGTATTAATGATTAAATTAGATTTCATCCATGTACAGCTGCATGTTTTTGGCAGTATCATATTTTCTTATGAAATCTAATATCTAGTAGCTCAAAGTAAAGAGTAATAAATAATCCTACACCTTAAATTCAGCAAAGTTTTTTTTTCCCTCTCGTATTCATAATAAGGCCATGGCCGCAGTGCACCATAACCAACTGTATAATTTTTAAAATATCAAAGCATTTGCAGTTTTTCAGATTTCTGTTGTAAAAGTCGTCAGTACAATTTTACATTATTCTTTATATTGACTGATCTAAAGATTTGACTATTAATTTAACCAACATTATTATACTTTTCCTCTAGAATAAATCAAAGCTCTTTAAATGAATTGATCCCTTACTGTCCTATAACAATAAAGAGTATACAACAATCATATTTTTCAGACAGCATTGCACAGTATTGTCAATACTTGAAGAAGAGAAGAACAGCTGTTGTCTAGCGAGTGGTTAAAGGTAAACACCCCTTGCTGATTCAAAGAAACATAGGCACCCTACTTTATTATGTATGTGTAAGTAGAGCTCAGTAGAAAATATGGTCAGATTTCACGTATATGTCATAGAGCAACAACAGCATTTTCCACTTTTGACTAATACAGCCCCAAGAGCCAACCCTAATAAGTAACTTATATGATGTCATATGCCTTGGAGGCATGCAATAAATATTAGCTGATGATGAGAGATGAATATCCTTGCTTTTCAGTTCTGCACTTGAGATAACCAAGCCTTTTAGGTAGAGTTAATTAATATCTGGTGGTCTTCTACATTCCTAAGGGAATATGACTTTGAATTATATCTCATCATAGATAAATTTGTAAAGTCACAAAAGTAGTAGTCCCAGTTTTGGACTTGGGAAATGACATTTCACTGAGTAATGTAAATTACATGGTAATGTAAATGCTCAATTCTACTGGCCATTTGAGTCTAATGTGTAGGCATCTGGGGACTCTGATACACTCATTTACTTGTAAGTGAGAACCATCGGTGCTCCTGGCAGTGCTATTTGTTGGCATCATTTGTTGCATAATTAGTGCAATAGTGGATATAGAAGTTAAGTGTCAGCCTTTGGCTGGAATTATCTGCTGGCCAAAAAACCTTAGCCATTTTCTTGTTTGGGGTTTTTTAATTGGAAAAATTAATTTAATTTATTATTCATATATACAGTACATTTGTTATGATTCCTTTGTTTAAAATGAGACAGAATATGAATTAAAACCAAATACAGTCTTAAAGGCTCCAGAGTAAATTAGAAAGCTGGTTTCATACATCTTCAAAAATTATGGTTTTAAATTTTATTATCTGATTGAGTATTTCACCTCAGTTAATACTGGGGATGTTGACAGATAACTAGACATTTCTATTTAGACATTTATAATTAGTCTGTTTATTTTTCATAGTCATAAAAATAAATGATATAGTATTGGACACTGTTCATTTTTCATAAATGGAAAAGGAAATAGTATAGTATAGGGAACAAAATACTTGGGAAAAGAAATAAAAAATGGACGTGTACAGCTCACTGTGTGAGAAGGGATGGATTCGAGGAATTCATTCTTTCGTGTTTAACTTTTTAACTCAGTTTTCTCCATGTAGGCATGACAAAAGCTAAGAGAAAGAGTAACAAAGACCTATTTTTGTGAAAAAGACAAAAAACAAACAAAAAGAAAACACCAACTTATTTATATAGATTTACAAAAAATATACTTGAAAGCTGCATACCAAAATTACTAACAAGATTACCTTTGGGGATCAAGCCTCTAACCAGAGGGTCTTTTCTTTTTTTATTTTACATACCTCCATATTATTTGAATTTATTTTGACGAGCATGTATTATCCTTATAATTAAAAAATATTAAAGAAACAAGCAAAAAGAGAGGAGGGGAACAGAGACAGAGACAGAGAGAGAATATGAAGGGCTATAGGAAGTCAGAGAAGGGCTAGAGAGGCAAGTACTAGGGCTCAGAACTGGATTCTAACACATCGTTCAGACCTTGCTGGCTGTGGGGAGAGGGTGGAGTCTTCTTGCCAGAAGAGAAATCAAGAGCCCAGGCCAGTGGGAAAGAAGTGGGGGCCTGTGTGAGGAAGAGTAGGACTGTAGAGCGGCATGTTGTGGAGTGAGATTGGAAAGGTAAGGTGATTCATTATGGAGGAAGCTTGAAATTAAGGCATCAGTGATCATGGAGTATAGTTAGGATATAAGCATTTTGTGGCAAGAGTTTTAACCTGGGAGCCCTTGGAAGTTCAAGTATGTGTTTCTATTAAGAGAGATCAGTCATAGTGAGCCTTTATTATTATCATTATCATTAATAATAATAAATAGTATTATATAAAAATAATTTAATAATAATTATTATTACTATTGATCAGAAAATAAGCAATGCTTACCCTCTCTAGACAGCTTCACAGCTTCAGTACGGTGATGCAACTTCAGGTTGCAGAGTTGGCTGGGTTATATCAACACTTAGAAACGTAGCAATTCATTTTCTTAGTTTTGTCGATGATCCATGTAAAATATTTTATAAGTTGTCTTATACGAGGTTATGCTTTTACATGTAGAAATTGAAGTATAAGAAGCTATTTATTAGCTAATGGAATGGGTTGATTAATCTTTTACTGAACTGCATCAATATATATATAGATAGAAACTCACCTATACATTCTCTATGTAAGGTTAAGATCTATAAAGCTAAATATATTCATTAGTATCACTTAGGAGATGCTCTCTCTCTTTTCATGTTTCTTTGGCAAAAGCTAGAAGTTCTGTTAGCAGTGGTTTTGATGATAAAATCCTGTAATTCAAGAGGTTGGCTTATTCAACTAAACAACTGCTACCTTGGGCAATGCTGGACCAACTGTGAGGGGTCTGTTTTCTTGAGACCTGGAAAGCTGTTCGTTTGCTAAACAATAGAATTGTTGATTTCAATGATTTAATTCCTCTTTTGGCTAAAGGCTGCTGAATGAAAACAGTGCTTATTTGGGAACGAATCTGTTGCTAAGGCAACTGATATCTCCTTAATTATTGGCCAGTATTCCCATATGAGATTGTTGGAAATAACCAAATTATCCTGAGCACTTTCAGGTCTTGAATTTGTTGGTGATGATGGGGCATGGGGAAAGAATTTCTCTCCAGTATATAATCAGAAATCTCCCATTTGGGTTGGCATAGTGAAGGTACTATGTTTGGGGGTGGGGGTAAAAATATAGGTAACCACATCGTAATTGCAAAATATCTTGCTGTGTAAGAGACCTTGTTACTTAGGACTAGTTGTAGTTATGTGATTAATGACCTATGTTCAGTCTTTGTTTTAAATTGAATTCTTTGACATCTGTAAGAAAACATAATATGTATAATCAGTCATTTATCCTCAAGAATGGGCAAATATAAGGAGAAACCTGCAAATTCTACTTAAGTAATTATGCTAACAAGGACTGGCTTCAGCACTGTCTGCAGCCATTTATGTGAATGTATCTAGTGGTACATATGCTGACCTTGGTGAGTGACCTCTTTCTGCCTATTACTTTATAGGATCATATAAAAGACCTATAGTTTCTTGTCTCTCAGCAGTGAAGTTGTTTGATCATTTAAAATTAATTGAAGCTTTGAGATAGTCTCAAGTTCTAGTGTATTCATATCATGCTTACTTCATAATTGTTCTCTGGAGTGAAGGACATAGTAAGAAATCAGTAGAATTCTTACAAAATGGGATTTGTCATTATAATTTTATTGTATGTCTTATAAATACTTATTGTGAATCACAGAGATCATACATTATCTCATGTCCTTACAACAAAATGGGAATTTACTGTACTTGTCCTCTGACGAGCCTGGTGAACATTGATGAAATTCTTCTAATATTACTCAGGTTGTCCCAGATCTTCTAGTTGAGTGAATGTGAGGTTCTGACATGTGACTGTTTGTGATTTTTGTCCTGTGGAACCATGTGGATTTTGCAGGAGTCTCACATGAAAGGCTTTTGGCGCTATAGTACTGGGTAAAATCTGCTTTGTGATACTTTTGGATGGTTATGGTCCTTACTCAGGATTAGTCTTTCCGTGTTTCATTCATAGAGATGACACATTGGTTTTATGCTTAGGGTAGAATTGAATATGAAGATTTGTATTACGTATTGGAACAATACTTGAGTTGGATTTCATGTACATATTTATTATCTATTCTAGACTTTCAGAATTTCACTCTTCATTTTAGCCTCATAGCTTACTTCATAGCTTCAGGAAGTAAATACAAATAAGATTTACTTGATGAAAATATTAAAATACATGAACAGGGACAATAGCCTGCAACACTGTTGACTAAAACATAAGCTCAAAGCCACAGAATATAGGTTCAAAGTTGCTGCTGTCTCTACATGTGTCTTCAACATCATTAATCTAGTTCTCATGCCTGGGTTTTGCAGTATCTACCAAAGTTCTTCCATCTAAGGCTGATACTATAAACATACAATTAATTCCATGATACGTTTTGCATTACCCTCCTTTAAGGAAACTCTTTTGAGCTTATGTCTTATTTTAAATATGTTTAAGTCTGAACTATGAGATGTTATTCTTTGAAAAGCATTTCTGTGCTTTATTTTTCAATTCCATAATATTTATAAAATTTTCCAGGATATTTGTTGTAGTCATCTATCTTATGAGATTACTTTTCTGGATTATTGTAAGAAAGAATATATTTTTCTAAGATTATACAAAAAGAATTCTCTTTGATTAGATCATAAAAGCTTGATCCAGATTATTGCATATATTAAATTCTATGCATATCAATCCATTAATTTGTTTTGTCATATAATAGTTGATTTCATTTTCCAACAAAAATATAGCATTTCACCATTTTCTCAAATTCATTGAAGATTAAAGATGTAGAGTATATTTTGTTACCATTTCCTTAGCTCTTTTTTTTGAAACGTATATTTGTTTTGTTTTCTGGGGCCTTGTAGTTAGTACTAACTTTCAATTTGCTTAATATATATGAATGTATTTGATGTGAATATTATATACATATTTATGAGAAACCTTAATCTTTATATACATATATATAACAATGTTCTTTTTCTTTCTGCAAGGGTAGTTGTTTTTTTTTTCCCCAAACTAAGCCTAGTTAATTGTTTAGTCAGTGGTTTATTTTTCTTTGTTTATAACCATGCGTAGTATCTTTCGAGAAAGCATTGACGTGCTATTACTACTAGATACTTCCATTGGGTGAGATAGAACTGGTGACTGTATGTTATGTGTGTGTGTACCAGAGAATGTAAAAGAAGGAAAGAGAAATGTTCCATCACAATTTTGAAAGGTACAACTGAAAGTGCTACATATTTCTGTTGAACCTAGAACTGTAATTTGGAGCAGGAATAAAGAAATGGACTTGTAAAGTGTAACTTTTCTATACCATGGTGCATATAGCACATCTTATTCCATCTTTTCTTGATACTTTCTCCAACTGGTAAAATAACTTCCATGTAAGCTTTAGCTCAACCATGACTGAAACAAATTCAAACACTGGTTCTACTTGAGAATTTTTTTTTTTTCTTTTGGCTGCATTGGGTCTTTGTTGCTGCGCGTGGGGGCTACTCTTTGTTGAGGTGCGCGGCCATCTCACTGCAGTGGCTTCTCTTGTTGCGGAGCATGGGCTCTAGGCACGTGGGCTTTAGTAGTTGTGGCACGTGGGCTCAGTATTTGTGGCTCACGGACTCTAGAACGCAGGCTCAGTAGTTGTGGCGCATGGGCTTGGTTGCTCCGCGGCATGTGGGATCTTCCCAGTCCAGGGCTTGAACCCGTGTCCCCTGCATTGGCAGGCGGATTCTTAACCACTGCGCCACCAGGGAATTCTCACCCTTGAGAATATATTTAAGGCCCCTTCGAATGTCTGAATTAGATCGTACATTAGAAAATGTAAAGGTCATATAAGGCTTGCCTCTGGCAAAAATCATCAAATGGATACACATTTACCATTGATGTTTCCCAACTTACCAGCCATATCTCATCAACTGAATTATCTTTTCCTCCCATAAACCCTGCCCAGTGATCTTGTGCATCCTCTGCCCAATTAGGATCCTTTTCTCCATGACTCTCCAGCCTGCTCTCTTTCTCCTATTCCCTTTCTGCACTCCAAGTCTTCCCCATCTTCCATGCCCTTGCACCCTTTCCACTTCTTTTAAAAATTGCCAGTCCTTCACTTCAGTCCTTCTGTGCCCCATTCTCCTAGAAATTAGTCCAATGTACTAATCATCTTTAATGGTTGATAATGTATTCTCCTTTTCTGGTTTGCCATGTTAATTAGAATTGTGACTTACTCAGTTTTTTAGTGAAGAACCCTTAAACGTAAACCCACTTGATGGCTCGATTTGATAGTACAGATACTATTTCAGGCTGGTTCATTAGGTATTTATTTCAAAGGAAAAAGAACACTGATAGCCTATCATGCATATTCACTTTCAAGACAATAATTTAAGTATGAAATTTTGACTGTCCCTTAAGGAAAACTGATTTTAAAAGAGAGAAGGGGGCTTCCCTGGTGGCGCAGTGGTTGAGAATCTGCCTGCCAATGCAGGGGACACGGGTTCGAGCCCTGGTCTGGGAAGATCCCACATGCCGCGGAGCAACTGGGCCCGTGAGCCACAATTACTGAGCCTGCGCGTCTGGAGCCTGTGCTCCGCAACAAGAGAGGCCGCGATAGTGAGAGACCCGCGCACCGCGATGAAGAGTGGCCCCCACTTGCCGCAATTAGAGAAAGCCCTCGCACAGAAACGAAGACCCAACACAGCCATAAATAAATAAATAAAATTAAATTAAAAATTAAAAAAATAATAATAATAAAAGAGAGAAGGCAAAACTTTATTCAATAATTATGATCTATAATACAATACACTCTAGTTGCATATTCTTAACCAATTAAATGCAAATATTTAAATGAAAATATTGTGAATTAATAGCATATACAATTTTGGGAGATAGAAAACATTTCTTTTTTCACTCATTTAATTATTTTTAGTCTTTGTGGTGATGACTGCTGGTTTTCCCTCTGCTATAATTCTGTCAGAGTTGTTTAGCATATATTATATGTAAACTCTCATTTGTTAAATTCTGAAGGGCGCATTTTTATTCTGTTCATGTTATTTTTCTTACCCCCCCAAAAATGCAGCAAAGAAAGAACTAAAGTCTATTCACAAAAAGATTATTTCATCCTTAAAAAAAAATTCCTTTCCCATATTCTATACTTCTGTTTGTTAGTGTAATGATCAAAAATTTTTTCCTGATATTTATTAACTCCTCCCTTGCTTGTGTCATTCAGGTTTGATCCAAGAGGAAGCAATTGAAGTACTTCTACCCTTTTTAGAAACTCTGCATTTCAAGATTAATAGTTGTAGGAGTGTGAGGGAAAGCAAGAGTAAAGAGGATATAATGCATAAGATAGAGTACTCTTTCCTAAGACATTCATGTTCTATTGGGAAACCAGATTACTACATCTAAAGCAACCTATTAGCAAGCCAGGGTAATTTTCAGTTCTAAGATATGTGGAAACGTTAACAGTATCAGGCTTCAATGAGAAAAGAGAAATTACAACAGGCTTGAGATGTCAGAGAAATTTGATGGACAAATGAAAGGGAAGAGGACATTTGAGAGGGAAATGTTGGAATACTCCTATCACCTTTCTCATCCCAAAGGTGATATATGCAACAAACTGAAAAAAAGAGAAAAAAAGATTCTTAGCTTCTAGGTTTCCTCACTGGTCCACAGGAAGCCTGTCTAAAGCCAGTGGACTGGCGCCTTCTATTTGTAAGCACTCTGTTCTAGTAAGCTCGGACAGCTATTACGAAATACCATAGATTGAGTGGCTTAAACAACAGAAATGTATTTCTCACAGTTCTGGAGGCTGGGGAAGTCTAAAATCAAGGTGCTGGCCTATTCTGTTCCTGGTGAGAGCCCGCTTCCTGGTACATAGACGTCCACCTTCTTGTTATGTCCTCACATGGCCTTTCTTTGGTGCCTGCACATGAAGAAGAGAGATCTTGTGTTTGTCTCTCTCTTTCTCTCCTAAGCTTTTTTGGGGTATAATTGACAAATAAAATTGTAATGTATTTAAAGTGTACAATATGATGATTTGATATACCTTGTGAAAGGATTCCCACAGTTGAATTAATTAACACATCCATCACCTCACATATTTACCTTTTTTAAAAAATTTATTTATTTTATTTATTTTTGGCTGCGTCGGGTCTTAGTTGCGGCACATGGGATCTTCATTGAGGCATGCAGGATCTTCCGTTGTGGTGCACGGGCTTCTCTCTAGTTGTGGCATGCGGGTTCCAGAGCACGTGGGCTCTGTAGTTTGCGGCACATGGATTCTCTAGTTGAGACACGCAAGCTCAGTAGTTGAGGCGTGCTGACCTAGTTGCCCCGTGGCATGTGGGATCCCAGTTCCCTGACCAGGGATTGAACCCGCGTTCCCTGCATTGTAAAGCGGATTCTTTACTACTGGACCACCTGGGAAGTCAAGTCCCTCACATATTTACCTTTTTTGTGTGTGTGTAAAAACACTTAAGTTCTACTCTCTTAGCAAATGTCGATTGTACAATGCAGTATTATCAACTATAATCACCATATTATACATTAGCTCCTCAGACCTTATTTATCTTACAACTGAAAGTTTTCCTCTTTTTATAATGACACTAATCCTGTCATGAGGGCACCACCCTCATGACCTCATCTAAACCTAATTACCTCCCAAAGGTCCCACTTCTAAATACCATCACATTGGGGTTTAGTGTTGCAGCATTGATTCTGGGGGGACACAATATTCAGTCTATAACACTCCCAGAGCTCATGTTTGCTGTGCTCAGTCCTACCTTTCCTTTGCCTCCTTGTCTTCCCTCAGCACCCTGGGAGATAAGATACACTGCAAAGATTACTGTAGGACTTATTCCAGACTTAGTTTAGGGTCCTTCCTTTAGCTTTACATAGTTGTATTAGTCCAGAGTTTAGATATTTATAAATGTTTTTGGATTTATGTTTAACTATTTTCTCAAAATTAACTTTTTGAAGAAATTGGCTCACCTTATACTCCATAGAAGTAAATATTTGGCTTTAGATAAATGCAGTTTATTTATTTAATGACTACTTAATAGATGCCTATTATATGCTCTTTTCTGAATTTTGGCCTAGGAGTTTGTTCAATTTTCCTGTCCCTATACTTACAAGGGCAGATTTTGATGGGGCATAAAAGCACTTGCTGTGAAATAGTTATAATTATTACTGAACACATGTTTTTAAAGAACTTTTATATACCTTTTATCCCCCTCAAACTCTTATTGTGCATATAATTATGTGCAAAGTATTGTGCTAGGTCAGGGGTTTATAAACTTTTCCTTAAAGGAGCAGATAGTAAATATTTTAGGCTTTGTGGGCCATTTGGTCTCCATTACAACTACTTGACTCTGCCACTGTAGCATGAAAGTAGCCATGGACACTACATAAACAAATGAATGTGGCAGTGTTCTAGTAAATTTTTATTTACAAAAATAAGAAGCCAACCTACAGGCCTTAGTTTGCTAGGTGTGCTAGGTGATGGGGCTACAAAGATGGATATGACATAATCTCTGTCTTTGAGGCATTTGTAGTGTAGCTAAAGAGACAGACTGATGAGAGAGAATTTCAGTGTGTTGATAAATGCCAAGATCAAGGTAATGCATGGGGTACTCTGAAGCACAAGGTAGGGGCACATATTCTCTTTTGGAGGTTCAAGGAAGGCTTTTTGGAGGAGGTGAAGGAAGGATAAGAGTTAATCAAATGAAGCAAGGTGGAAAATAAAAGGAGCAGCATGAGCAGTGACACTGGTTGGGGTTGAGTGGTGGTGGGCATCTGCTAATAGTGTAGCATCATTGAAGTATCCAGAACCATTTGTCCAGTAGCAGGATTGAAGAATTAGATGGGGCCAAGTCATGGGAAAGCCTTGTATGGTGTGCTCAGGAACTTATAACATTAGGTTAGAAAATTTTGAGTTACAGGTGCTTCTGGGACAGCCAAAGGCATGTATGCCCAGCTGAGTGTTTGAAAGTACAGTCCTAATATAGATTGGAAACCATTAGCATCTACATAGTTGTTAAAATCATGAACATGGATGAGATTACCTTGGAACTGGGTAGAAAGTAGAGAGCAGGGAACAAAGGACAGAGCCTTGGTAAACAACTGATATTTAGGGAGTGGGCAGGGAAGGGTAAGGCCAAAGGAAGAGTCAGAGAGAGGAGAGAGAAGTGGTGGAGAGCGTTGTCATAGTAGCCAGGTACACTTATCGGGGTACAATGTGGCTAAGCTACGGTGAAAACAAAAACCATAAACAAGAAACACCGAAATCTCAAGGACTAACCACAAAGGTTAATTTCTCCTCATACAAAGTCCTATGCAGGTTGGGTGATCATCTCCATCCTTGAAGTGTACTTTGTAGAACTTGGGTTTCAAGTTTGCCATGGTGACATTGGCAAGAGAAGAATGAGATGAAGGAGGGACACCAGTTCTTTGCTGCTTGGTCTGGACTACTTGGACTAGAGCTAGTCACATGGGCGCAACCTAAATGCAAAGGAGGCTGGGAAGTACAGAGGACTCCAGGAGCAATCATAGTCTATCTTATCCGGAAAGTAACGAGTTTCAAGAAGCAGTGGGCAGACAGTAGTATCAGTACAATGGAAAGGTCCACCTGAGGAAAGAATTTAACAAATTTTAAGAAATGTGAGAATGTTCCAGATAGGGATGCCATTGGCATTCAATTTTTTTTCTAGTGAGCACCTCTGATTTTCCTGGGAAGCTTCTTATTATGTCAGAAGGAGCTTTGTGAATAGAAGAAAGAGGAGGAAGAGATGATCTTCCTGCTAAAATGGGAACATGCTTTTTTCTGCTTAGACAATGGAAAGCAACTCATGGCTCTTTTTTTTGTTTTTTAAGGGTCAAAATTTAGATTGCCAACATCTATCCTTCTCCCATTATAGAACAGGTTTAAAAATACATAATTTTCAGGAAAATGATCAATAAGAAGATACATGGAATTTTATTTTTTTCATAGTGCAATAGTTATAATGCCCTAATTTGTTTAAGAAAAAAAAACACAAAGCTCCAGCCGAGTAACCAAAAGATTGGTTCCTGGTTGAGACTATAATGAAATAGAATAGACTGTGTTGAAATAGAATATATTGGAATCTATCACATACAGTAAGGGTAAGTATTGTTTTTTGAAACTTTTCTTTCAATTACAGGTGTGTGTGAATGTTTATGTGTTTATTCTTATAAAAAACATTTCTTACTGTGGGTCATGGACAAAAAGAGGTTGAAAGATACTAGAGTAGATATCTTGCTGGGATTCAGGGTGTAGGTCAACACTGCTTTTGACTTATGAATAGATGCATCCCTCAGGCTAGAACCTGGAGCTGAGTGAGAGAGGACTCCAGGCGAGAGGAGATATTACAATCAGAAAAGGGGAGGAGGAGATGTCTGCCCTTGAGAAAGCAGTGTATTTTGGTAGAAGGCATGTGGGTGTCAGAAAAGAAGATGGTCCCGGTTGTCTGGAGGCCAGCCTACTTGAAGGAAGACATCTAGGCAAAGTGCCTGTGCGCTTTGTCAGCTGTTTTGGTTATTGATTGCTTGCATAATAAACTGTTTCAGAACGTAGTGGATTAAAGCAACCATTTTATTTTGCTTGTGATTTTATGGGTTAAGAATTTGGGCGGGCTTCCCTGGTGGCGCATTGGTTAATAATCCACCTGCCAATGCAGGGGACACGGGTTCAAGCCCTGGTCCAGGAAGATCCCACATGCCGCGGAGCAACTAAGCCTATGTGCCACAACTACTGAGCCTGCGCTCTAGATCCTGCGAGCCACAACTACTGAGCCCATGTGCCACAACTACTGAAGCCTGTGCACCTAGAGCCCATGGTCTGCAACAAAACAAGCCACTGCAATGAGAAGCCCATGCACCGCAATGAAGAGTAGCCCCCACTTGCCACAACTAGAGAAAGCCCGCGTGCAGCAATGAAGACCCATTGCAGACAAAAATAAATAAATAAAATAAATAAATAAATTTAAAAAAAAAAGAATTTGGGAAAAGCTCAGCTGGTCAGAGAAGATGGCTCTTCACCCACATGTCAGATGCCTCAGAGCTCTTTGGCTACTCTATCTCCACATATGTTGTCATCCTTCAGGGTCTCTCCACGTGGCTTGACCTTTTTTTTTCTTATAGCATGGTGGTTTCTGGGTAGTCACATTTCTTACATGGCAGTTGGCTTCCAATAATGAGTGTTTCAAGAGACAGGAAGTAGAAGTTACCAGTGTGTTAGGGCCTGAGCCCAGAAACTGGCACAGTGTTATTTCTACCATATTCTATTGGCCCACCCAGGTTCAAGGGGAAGGGAAATGGACTTTACTTCTCAATGGTACCATTATCAAATAATTTGAGGCCACCTTTAATGTGCTACATTGGCCAATCTATAGTGATTATTTTAGAAGGGTAGCCCTCTCCTAAAATAATCTAGTAAGGTTTTTTGCTGCTTTTATTGGAATTATTAAGATCAGAAATAGCTATTATGTTAGTTCAACTATTTTAAACATTTTTTATTGTTTCCTTTTTCCTTTTATTTTAATTAAAATTTTGAATGAATTATAGATTCACATGCGGTAGTAAGAAATAATACAGAGAGATCCCATGTACCCTTCACCTAGTTTCCTCCTGTGGTAACCCTTGCAAAATAATAGTACAATATTACAACCAGGAAATTGACATTGATATAATCTACCAACCTTATTCAGATTTTTCCAGTTTTACGTATATTCACTTGTGTATGTGTGCAAGTGCATATGTATTTAGGTCTATGCAATTTTATCATATGTAGGTATGCGTATCCACCACCACAGGCAAGATACAGAACACTTCCATCACCACAAGGATCCCTCATTTTACCCTTTCATAACCACATCTACCTCCTCTCATCCTAATCTCTGGCAACCACTAATCTGTTCTCTACATCTATAATTTTGTTATTTCAAGAATGTTATATAAATGGAATCATATGGTATATAACCTTTTGGTATTGGCTTTTTTTTACTCAGCATAATTCCCTTAAGATTCATCCTCGTTGTGTGTAACAATAGTTTGTTCCTTTTTACTGTTGACTGGTATTCCACGGTATGAATGTACCATAGTTTGTTTAGCCATTCACTGGTTGAAGGACATCTTGGTTGTTTCCACTTTGGGGTATGAATAAGACTGCTATGAACATTCATGTACAGTTTTTTTAATATAAGTTTTTATTTCTTTGGCATAAATACTTAGTAGTGCAATTGCTGGATTGTATGGCAATTGCATTTTTTATTTATTTATTTATTTATTTATTTATTTATTTTTAGCTGTGTTGGGTCTTAGTTTCCGTGCGAGGGCTTTCTCTAGTTGCGGCAAGCGGGGGCCACTCTTCATTGCAGTGCATGGGCCTCTCACTATCGCGGCCTCTCTTGTTGTGGAGCACAGGCTCCAGACGCACAGGCTCAGTAGTTGTGGCTCACGGGCCTAGTTGCTCCACGGCATGTGGGATCCTCCCAGACCAGGGCTCGAACCCGTGTCGCCCGCATTGGCAGGCAGACTCTCAACCACTGCGCCACCAGGGAAGCCCCGGCAATTGCATTTTAGTTTTAAATTGCTAGACTTTTTCAACTATACCATTATTCATTTCCAGTGTATGAGTGATTCAGTTTTTCTGCATACTTGCCAGCATTTGGTATTGTATTTCTTATTTTAGCCATTTTAATTGGTGTATAGTGATAACTCATTACGGTTTTAATTTGCATTTCCTTAACAGCTAATGGTGTTGAAGATCTTTTCATGTGCTTATTTGCCATCTATATATTCTCTTTGGTGAAATATCTGTTCATGTCTTCTGCCCATTTTCTAATTGGCTTTGTTTTTTTGTTTTTTTTACAATTGAGTTTTAAGAATTCTTTATATTTTCTACATACTAGTTCTTTGTTGGATATCTAGTTTGTAAATATTTTTCTTTAATCTGCAGCTAATCTTTCCATTCTAATAGAATCTTTTGCAGAGCAAAGATATTTAATTTTGATGAAGTCCAATTTATCTGTTTCTCTTTGTGGATTATGCTTTTGGCGTCAAGTCTAAGAACTCTTCTCCTACCCGTAGATCCTGAAATTTTTTCTCCTATGTTTTTGCCTAAATTTTATAGTTTTATATTTTACGTTAAGTCCATATTCCATTTTGAGTTAATTTTTGTATATGGTGTGAAGTTTTGGTTGACATTCATTTTTTTGCTGATGGAGGTCCATTTGCTGCTTTAAGTTTTTAAATACAGTGCATTTAAAAATGTCTCAGATAAGTTAAGGAAAATCAAGAAGTTTTAATCTGTGCTTGTTCCAAGGAAAAGAGGGAACAGAAAATGACTAAATGGCTAAATGGTAGGAGTATAAAAGGGAGATAACTGAATAAGGAAAGTTAAAATTCAAGGAGAAAGAGCTGAGAACTACTTGTATACCTCATCCCTTCTGCAGAATATATATATTTCTATTCAAGAGGTTTTCTCATTCTTTAAGGATTTTGTAATATAAGTGGATGATTTTCTTCCTGGTATATGAAACAGTTTTCAGAGATTTTTAGTTAAATATATTATTTTTCTTATTTGTTCTGGATTATACTTGATTTTTGACATTCAGGGGTAATAGCAGTTTGTTTTAGTCAACATCCATGTAATTTATTCTTTATTTGTTGGGGTTGAAATTATGTTAAAATCCTGATTATGATCTGGTCAGAAGTAAGCCCCATTTCTCATTGCAGGGGGACTTTATAAATATAGATACCCACAAACCCAAAATTTTAGTGCTAGTGATGAGTAATAACATGAGGTGTTTCTTGTAGTATAAATAGTTCAAGACATGCATCTCGTATACCAAATTGGGTTTCTGTAATGAGTCTACTTTACTAATTTTCCACCAAAATTAACTCTGTTTAAACCATTCTTGCTTTTTGTCATATTTCAAAATGTGTTAGCTAATATTACTTTAAATAATCAAGGTATCATTTTTATCTTGCAAATTTATGCTGATCAAAAAATTTTCAAATTTGAAATGTTTATAAAAATGACTATGTGACAGAATGGCAAACATAGTCTTTAAAATGTTTTAATTTTAAAAGCTCACAAGGCATTTAGAAAGGTAGTGCCTACCAGAAAAGCATTATCTTCTATATTATTTACCTGTTCATTGTGGAATTCATAAATTTGTTCACTTTTTTTTTTGAAATTTGAATATGTGGGTCCTTATCATCAGAAAGGAATAGAAAAATGAAGGCAGTTTGGAGCTGAATAGAAGTTATTAATGAGCTTAGCTTTGACTGAAATGACAGATTAATGGCTAAATTTTCTTCTATAACAAGTCTGTTAAAACTTCTAGCTTGCTTCAGTAAATTCTTTTTGTCATTACAAATTGAAGGCAAAAGGCAAAGTAGTTTTAATTTCAATTTTGAAATTCAGACCTTAAATCTTTAGTGACCTTCATTCAGAACAAGGACTGGTTGTACTTCTTTGGAGCACTTAAAAAAAAAATCTTATGGACATTATGAATCATGTAACACATAACATTTTCTTCTTTGTATTGACTATAAAAAAACGCTGAATCAAATTGATAGGCTATATATTGGTATGCTGTACTATGTGGTATGCCTTTTCTGTAACTATCCTGACTTAGTCTCATTTTTTTTCTTATGCTGTTTGCCTTGATTTCCTCATCATTTTAGAAATTCTATTGATAATAGTAATAATGATTAATAATTCATATTTATTTAGTGCTTTTTATAAGCACTCTACAAATGTTATGTTAGATTAAATGTTTAATGTCCCTTTGAGATAGGTATTTTCATTATCCCCATTTTATTGATGAAGTGTAGAGCAGTGCTACTCAAAGTTCAAGTCTGCAATGAAATTAGGAATTTGTATAGAATGGAATCAACTTTCTGCTTCCTTCGTCAAGAAAGTCATGCTATAAAAAAATTATCTGTTGAACTAAACAGTGTGCCTATTGACACAGTCAGTTTTCATTCTGATGCAAGGAATTTAGTCACAGGCTGGTAACAAACAGTTCACTGCCAGTCTGGATGTTACTGAACCAAAACTTGGGTCCTTTCACCAGCACGCACTAAAGCCAATCTACTGACACCAGGTTGTGGTGAAGAAAAGTGCAGTGTTTATTGTAAGAAGCCATACAAGGAGTCCGGGATGGGTAATGCTCAAAAAACCCTAACTCCCTGATGGGTTTCAACAAAGCATTTTTAAAGGCAAGGTGAGGGAGGAGGGTCGCAGGGTACGTGATCAGCTCGTGCGTAATTCTCTGATTGCTTGATGGTGAGGTAACAGGGCAGTGTCACAGGGGTTAACATTATCAATCCTTAGGCACCAGTAGGTCTGGGGGCTATGTGCTCATGGTCATCAAGTAGTCAATTTCTTCCATTTGGTGGGGGGTTTAGCATCTGTGAAACAACTCAGGAAATGTGCATCAGATACTATTATCTAGGTACTTCAGAGAGGAGCTAAAGCAGAGGATATGAGGGACGGGGTCTGTCCCAGGAAAGCCCCATAGGGTCCTGCTCGGTTACATGGAGACCAAACTTTGAGTAGCAATGTTCCAGAATAGTGTTTCTCAAACTACCTGTGATGAAGGACCATTGAGAGTGGATTTCTTTTTAAATGTTCAAAACTTGTGGGCTGATACTTTCATAAAATACAGTAAAAACGTTGTGGTAATGTCAAAAGTTTCTACGCATTTTCTGTAATTACCTTGTTTTGGACCAGTAACAAACAATTTCAAACTGGCTTGGGCAGACCATGCTTTGAGAAGCACTAGTATAGAGCATATTTGTGTATGAATTGTGATTCTAGATTCTAATGAGAATTACAGTATCTTATTCAGTAGTAATGTATGAGGATTGTCTGATTTGCATATGTGTAAACCTATGGCCACATGGCGGAGAATAGCAGAGTAAACATCTAGGTATTAATCCTGTCTAGGATAAACACCACTGGTTTAACCAGTTTGCATACGGCCAGTCAGAGCCAGGGAGTGAGTAGGTATACAGGGCAGAATACCTGCAGGAAAACTGCTCACAGGATGGGAGTTTCCCCACTACATGGTTTAAGAACCCTGAGTCTTCATACACAATGGACTTGTTCTCACTGCAGGAAAGCATGACTTCATGATTTCCTCAAACTTAAAGGTTGAGTGTCAGGTTGAAAGTTCTGAACTTCACCCTGATGAAAGCCCTAATACAAGATCTCATCCACAGTGAGAAGGGGGAAGTGGGAACAAACATCCATGCCTACAAGGGACCGTTGTGGATATCCACCTACAGGATATAGTACTGTGACTCTTTTCCTTACCCAAAAGAAGTGTGTGTCCTCACTTCCCTCCCCCCATCTCCCTTGCCTTGCTTTTCTTTTTCTTGTTTCCATAGCACTTCTCTTCTAACATCACTACACAATTTGCATACTTAGGTTTTGCCTCTTGTATCTCCTTGTAATTTCAGACTTTAGAACAGTGAGATATGAAATACAACATTCTGAGAATTTTCTCTGCTGGTGGGTGGAGGAGGGTGCGCCCAGCGAAGTTGCTCTTCCCATCGCCTTCCTTAATTAAGTCAGCTGTGGCACTTGTGGTTCCCGGTGCTACCGCTTCCCAAGGAGCTCAGACTCCAGGCTGCCACTACCTTGCAGGACAAAAATCATCTGATCCTTGGCCATTTCCATATAATTTTGTACATCAAACAAAATTTTTTTCTCTTTATGTTTTTTTCTCTTTAAGGGCACAGTAGTGTCATGGTTAAAAACAGGGCATAAAGTTATTAGCTCCTCTCCTTAACCAACATTTTGACTTTGGACAAATGACTTCACCATTCTGTGTCTCATTTTTTTTATAAACTGAGGCTAATAAATCATAGGCTTGCTGTAGAGATGAAATAAGAAAACACACATAAAGCACCTGGCATGTTGTAAGCATTCAGTGAGTGACAGCTATTATTATTATTATCTAGCTTTTATGGATGAATTTTAAACATGGCACAAAATTGTATTTTCATTTATCTTATTTTGACAGTATACCTCTTCTTCTGACCTACATTACTGAAATTTAAAGAACATTTTTCCTACCCTTTTATTATTGCTAGCCTTTTTCAAGAGTCCTCTGCCTTTTTTGCACTGCCTCAATTCCTGGGATATGATGTGTATGAACTACAATAAAATAAAGCTAGTAGTTTTTCAATATTGGAAGTCCAACTGGTTAAAGACGACATGAAAACATATCTATACCTAAATCTATACCTGTATAAGATTTTTTTTTGTATAAGATTTTGAAAGGTATACTATATTGCTGACTTAAGATGGTTTTATTATTCTTCTTTAAAATTGAATTTTAATTTGATTTGTATTTTGGGGTTTTTCTTAAAATAAAATAAATGTAAACAAACTTCCTTTCTCAAAGCAAATAAAATGAATGTCAGTTTTCCCAGGATCTCCTGAGGGACTTGCAATGATATGAGACACACTGCCTCCCATCTGTGTGTGCAGAGCCAGTTCAGAAAAAAACTTTAATTACATTTGGAGTTAATGTTATTCACAAGAAGTCATGCCTTTTCATGGAGTTAAAAAACATTCTGATGAGAGCTTTGATAACTTCTTATATGTGTTTATTTTCATAGCTGGTGCTGACTGTTGATCATAAGTTCTAAGCCATGCAGAGGGAGAAGTGCCCTCAGGCAGCTCTTCTTTGTAGCCCGCTGCAGACAGACAGCTTGCCCCACTGCCCCTCCCACACCTGCACCCCACCCCCATTTTCCACACAGAATTATGTAGGGACCAAAGGAGAGGGGGCTTGGAGCATAGGAGTATGGCCAGTACATAAGAGTGACTCAATAATTGTTGTTGAATTAATGAATGAACAAATGAACAAACTAGGAATATCAGAGCTAAGTTTAACTATTCAGTTGTAACAACTAGATAGCTGTCTGATACATTGTATTTCTACTCCTAATTGCTTTTTTTTTTTAATTTTTAATTTTAATTTTTTGGCAGCGCCGCAAGGCTTGTGGGACTTTAGTTCCCTGACCAGGGATTGAACCCACGCTCTCGGCAGTGACAGTGCAGAGTCCTAACCACTGGACCGCCAGGGAATTCTCTAATTGCTTTTATTTTTAAATTTTTCCTTCCAGTTTTATTGAGATATGATTGACATAGGGCACCGTATACATTTAAGGTGTGTAGCATAATGATTTGACTTCCATACATCATGAAATCATTATCACAATAAGTTTAGTGAACATCCATCACCTCATATAGATAAAAAATTAAAGAAATAGAAAAAAATTTTTTTCTTGTGATGAGAACTCTTAGGGTTTATTCTCTTAACTTTTATATGTAACTTATGATGGTGTTAATTATATTTGTCAGGTTGTGCATTATATCCCTTCTACTCCTAATTGCTTTTAAATTTTGGTTATCCTGCTTTATGGATGATTTAATATTATAAGCTCCCTCTCATATTTGTACAATAAGACTTAAGCAAGATTGGTTTCAAGTGCATGGTGTACATGCAAGGAGAGCTCCTCTTGGGACTCAGGGCCAGTTCCAACTGTGCCTTGCTCTAAATGCAGCCTGCAGCGCTCGATTTATTCTGACAGTCTATAATAGACCACCAGAAAGGCTGGGACAGACATTTCCCCCAGCTTCCACGACAGAAGAGAAAATGTTAAAAAGAAAATCCCTCAGCACTTAGAGAAATCAGAGGGTGAATGGTTATGTACAGGCCAGCATGAAAAGCACCACAAAAGGAGATGAAGAAACTGAATTAGTTGTCCAGGGTTAGGACCTGTATCCAAGAAGGGCAAATGTTTTTAGGAGTGCGATTAAATTTACTTAATAAGTTTTTGCCAAATAATGTACCAAAAATACCTTTGGCTATACCTTGATGATTGGCTAGATAGAGAGAGGTTGATAGAAGGATAGCATGACATAGATGGCCCAGAATGTCCAAATATAGCCAAGGTCCCTCCTCTCTAAGGACTAAGCAGGCCTAGTGCTGCCTCGTTCTGAGAGCAAGTGAGCACTGGTTTATGGGATTTGCTAGTTTGTACCAGGTATAAAGTCAAAAGAGGGAGTGCTGTGCAGATTAATCAAGGGTGTCTAACTCCAAAGCAAAGGATGTTGACATGGTAAGAAAGGCAAAGGAAGAACTAAGGAGATTGTAAATGCCATGAGAGCAGGGACCTTTTCTGTCTTATTCATTGCTCTGTTTTTAGCTCTTAGACTAGGACCAGACACATGGTAGATGCTCAATAAATAGTTTTGAACGATCATAGGAGAGCCTTCTGACAGATTAAGTGCAAGGTCAGTTATGTGCAAGGATTATTGCTTTATCAATTAAATTTATGCCTAGATTTCTCCCTATATCCCTCTGGAATATTTTAAGCTAATTAAGTATGTATTGAAGGAGTATGTTAGGTAATTGTAGGATATGGTTGCTATGATTTATGGGGTGAGACAAGGGATGGTTTAGTATATTCACAAGAGAGGAAAGTATTGGATATGAGGCCTGCATAGCCTCTGAGAAGTTGGGTAGCCTGTGAAGACCACCTGCTTGTTTGTACTAGGCCACATGGCAAATAGATCTAACCCCATATACTTTTAGGTTTTAATCTCTATATGTGTAACTCTAAGGGATGGGAGAAGGGAGTGGCTAGGAAACAGCAGAGGATCCTAGGATTAACATCGTCTACATAGTCCTAACATCATCTACAAAGATTATACCTAGAAGTGAATGGGGCCTCACTTGTGGTTCCCATTTCCATAAGAGGAGATTCAATCTACTGCTAGATCAGTTCTTCAGGTGCTGGCTTTGGTGTCTGAAAAGTTTTTTAGGAAAGTGGCTCTGGTCACCAGTAGAGGCTTTTCAGGGGCTGGGAGGGGTTAGGAGGAATTTTGGATTTGGGTATAAAGAGACTTGTGACACTGGGTCAGAGTGCTCAGAGCCTGACAAAGTAGCCCTTCAGGCTCTGGTGGGATATCTACAAAGTATGTAGAATATTCTAGAACACAGAGGTTTTGGGGAGGTAAATGACCAACAGAACAGGCAATTTATTCACCTGTCAGTCACAAGTGAAAATCTTCTAGGGAAAATCTGAAATTGCGAGATCTACTTTGTTACATGAACCAAAGATATGACTTGAAAAATTGGGGGAATCATGGCACCAGTGAATGAGTCAGGGAATTTGGACGGTGAATTGGTGTGGGAAGAAGGATGGTCATTTTGGTTTTAGAAATTCTGAGTTTAAAAAATGACAGCACGGCATGTTGAAACGTGTAGCAGGTAGCTAGGAAGAACAGAGGAAAGCTTAGGCGAGAAGATAAGTTAGGGGTCATTTGCTCTTTGTCCAACTCCTCTGGGAAAGCAATGAACTGCAGACACATTTAGCCTGTTGCTACATGGGTTTTTAGGCCCTTTACCTGTGTGTGGTCCAAGAGCACAGAGCATTGCTGTGACGAGTGGAATGGTGAGAATACAAAGCAGTGACGTCCGTTTATTAGAATGAGAGTCTAAAGAACAAGAGTCACAGATAAGCAATTTTCTTTGCTAATTTTTTTTTTCTTAAGAACTTCTCATTATTCTCAAGGTTCTATCAGGAAATATATGCTCGAAGCCAAACAAAAACGTCTCACTGCTTATGGAGAAATGCATCAGGGTGGCCGATGGTTGAAAAAAAAGAGTCTCATATAGAGCACCAAATGTTCTAGTAATCCTCCAAACCATGCCGGTTTACTTAAAATTTCTTTCACAATTCTCGTTAGACTCATGCAGTAAATAAATTAAGTACCTTTCCCACTGGGAGTTTTTTAGAAACACTTAATGAAGTAAATGCCACAGTGTTAGATCAGAGGGGAGCCATGCTATTGAATTATTTTTAGCATGCATTTCTAGCTTAATTTTTTGTTGGTTTCTTTTGATCTGGGCGCAAGTCTTAGCCAGATAATGTGGTTCAGGGAACAGAGGATAGGGTGAGAAAGAGATTTGGGTTTAATGTCTAGTACACATAACCAAGAAAAGCCACTTTTTTCTCAAAGGTTAAAACATTTTATTTGATAAGAATGCCTCTCTAAATATCAAAATGGCCGTATTGGGCACAGCTAAAGAGACATACTATTAACTCATTACCCTTGAATGTTTGGAAAAATTCTTTATGCTTAATTTTAACTACATTTATGCTTAATTTTAACTACTTTTAAAGAAAAGTATTATTATGTACTATTAAAAAATAAACATACTTAACAATAAATATTTTAAACTATGGCTTAATCTTTATAATTAAGAAAGCTTTTTGAGATCTTGAAGGGCCTTAAATCATCATTAGAAGAATTATGTAATTATTATATCATAAATGTGCATAAGTGTTTGTTAATCGAATTTCTGATTTTTAAAATTCCTTAAAAAAAACTATAGGCACATTCTTTGAATAACTGAAAGCAGTTACTAAAGAAATCAAAAATTAAAGTTTTGGGGAGTAAAGACAACGTAAAAATGCATCAGAGAAGATGCATTGTGCCTGGAAACAAACTGTGTCTGGTGGGAATTCTTAAATTTTGATTAATTTACTTTCTGAGCAACTTAAGAATTAATGAAATATAAAATTAGATAAATTACAGCAATAATTTTCCACCATTGAATTGTTCAACAGACTCTTATAATTTTCCAGTGGTGTACTTTTAGAAGTATGAGATTTTATTCTGGAAGGAAAAAAAAAAACCCAGAGATGGTTTTCTTTTTGCACGGAACTCTATAATATTTCTGTACACTGTCTCAGCAGGGAGTGGTGCTCCTGATTTTAACTTGCAGCCTATAGAGAGCTCAGTCCAGCCTTTTTGCAATCTCCAGGTAGTCAGAAAGTATTGAAAGGTGTAACGGGAAACAAAGTGGAAAATGGCAGTATCCTACGTTACAGGCCAAATGGATAACCCCAAGAGAAAGATTTTGACAGCCATAAATATTTCATCTCTCGAGGCCCTGATGCTACTGTGTGAGAACAATTTAGTTGGAAAGATCATCAACAATTAGGTGACATCTCTATCACACCTTTTACTGAGTTGAAATTTCGCTGACATGAATAATAAGGGGTCTTGTTTGACATTTAACAGTTTAATTAATTTGTTTCCTAAAGTGAATGATGTTTTACACTGTGATTTTTCAATACGCCATCCCCATATACTTGAATTTTTTTTCTTTTGTTTTTCTTAGGAAACCATTTCGTTTTCCTTTTCACTTCATAAATTACCTACCCATCTTGACTCTGGTGCTAGCTAGTGTTTGTTGGGGCTTAGGGGGTGGGGCTAGGGTTTGGAAAATTTGGGAAGTGCTGCAGATCTTCCTCCACTATTCAGTTTTAGAGGAGAAGCAATGTAGGAGTATGGAAAAGAAAAAAGAAAACACTTTTTTTTTGAGTAAATGTGGTGTTTTGTTGTTGTTGTTAGACCAAAACACAAGTCTTGTCTCTTTGGTCAGTCTAGTCATGAAGGATCATCAAGGGGCCATTATGTGTAGTCACACCTGTCATGTGGTATAACTATTTGCACTATTCCTTATATGTTACTGACTTGATTGGTTTCTGCATACCTTCAAGGTATGTTGCATATGAATGTGATATCTGCAGTGCTTGTTTTTGAAAATAAAACACATAATGTTTGCTAAAGGTCACTTCTAAAACAGCTGCTGTGAAAGTAGGAGGAATAATCCAGCGTGACAATAGAAAACATGAATCTACTATGTATTCTTGCAAATAGAAATAGATTTTTGAAAAATTAGTCAACACAATTAAGTTATTTACTCTAATTGCCCCTATACAAACCTCAACCCCCCACCTTAAACTATTTCCCTTTGCAAAGAGTTTTTTAAAAAAACAAAAAACAAAAAACAAAGGTGTGTGGGAAAGCCACTTCTCTCCCACTTGAACCTGTAGGACATCAAGGTAAATGATACATGGGTATTCTTCAGAATACAAGTGTCCTTCACTGTCTGATTACAATGTATATTTCTGATTGATGGAGCTTAGCTGGGTAGACGTACCCAGATGAAATCGAGTGAGTGCGTGTTCGTGACAAGTGTGAGTAGGAAGAATGTCTTTGAACATGTCATCCTGAAGAGACAACTCTGAAGTAGTGCAGGTTGAAAACTGAAATGGGGAGATAGGCTGCAGCTTTTGGGGGAAAGACAGTCCAGGACACACCTCCCACATGATACATCTTTCCTTGTTATCTGCTCTTACTTTGTAATGGTGCCGAAAAAGTATAACAGGTGCCACTAATTTTCTGAGCTGTTTTAGGGCCAAATATGATGAAAGTGATATGGAACTGATTTTTAACTATTAAACCTCTCAGATGGATAAACTGTTAGTACTATCGCAAGACAACATGAGATGCTTCTCCATAATAGAGTGCTAGGAAAGTTGAAATTGCTGCTATTGTGTATCTCAGACTTGTTAAAGCTGTTCCAGATCCATGGTGAGGTAGATTGCTTCCTTCCATGGATGGAAATTGAACTTTTTTCCCCCTGCACATGTGTTTATAAATAAGCTGAGACATAAACTCTTCCTTTGGAACGTATTTTGAAGCAGAGATATGTGTTCATAGAGAGTATTATGTGTATTACTTAAATGTTTCTCTTTTCAAAACAGCTGGTTTCCTGTTTGTAATTTTGAACCTGTATAATTTTCATCATGATTTTCTTCTCCTCTGAACTGAAAGACCATCTAATAAGTGAAAATACTTTATATTCGTTTTTATTAAGTGCTTTTCTCTGTCTGCCTTAGTACATGTATAGCAAAGTATCAAGAATAATTTACTAAAGATAATTAAGCACAAGCCTTGAGTGAATTTCTTCTGCCACAAAGACTTAAATGAAATCGTTGAGTCAGCATGGTTTGGATTTAAAAAAATCTTTGACATAAGGCATAGGAGATGTATATTTACTAAATACTTTTACTATGTGCCAGGCACTGCGCTTAGAACTCAACATAACATTATCTCATTTGGTTCCAACAACCCAGTGAGGTAGTTTCTATTATAGTGTTTTTATTTTGTACACAAGGAAACCAAAGTATTTAAAATCACTATGCAATACTTCCATTCATCAACACTTCCACTACACAGCAAAGGTCTACCTTCCTGGAGGTTCCAGTGACATCTCTGGTACATTCTTCCTTTAAGCCCTCACTGTTAGCCTCTAGGGTCCTAATCCAAAACCAATGCCATGTGTTTCAGATTTTGTTACAACAGTACCATACTTCCAGCAGCTAAATTTGTTCTGGTTATCTTCATTACATTAAAAAATCATACCAACCTTAGTGGTGTAAAACCACAACCATTTTATTATGCTCATAGATTTGGTGGATGAAGAATTTGGGGAGGGTACAGCAGGGATGGCTCTTCTCTGCTCCATGATGTCTTGGATCTGTGCTGATAAGACTTGAATGGCTGAGGGCTGGAGGATTGTCTTCTAAGATGCTTTCTTTGCTTACGTGTCTGATACCTGAGCTGGGACCATTTAAAGGCTGGCTTAAGTGGTACTGTTGATTGGAGTACCTTTATATGACCTCTCTATGTGGCTTGGGCTTCTTCAGCATTGTGCTGGGTTCTAGGAGGGAGGGTCCTGCAAGGAGGCCTCCAGAGAGCAAGCATTACAGGAGCAAGGATCAAGCACAGGTTGTATGACGCTTCTTACCTAGCCTCAGAAGTCACAGTATTGCTTCCACCGAACTCTGTTGGTTGAAGCAGTCACAAGCCTGCCCACATTCAAGGGAAGGGGACATAGAATACACCTCTTGATGGGAAGAGTATCAAAAGATTTGGGGTTCATGTTTTAAAATCACCCCAGGAATGGTAAAATTCTGGGGGGTAATACAGTCTGGGTTTGTGGTCCAGTAGCTTCCTTCCAACACCCCAGACCCTGACTCCCACCCATGCCTCATCCAGGAGTTTCTCCTTCCAGGGCTAAATGCAGGTTTCAAGATATTATGTATTTTATTAAGGATGAGAGCATTTCTATCCAAAGGTGGTATTATTATTATCATTATTATTATTATTATTATTGCCTTCCTTTTGCTAATGGTCTTCTATTTATTTTTCTCATCTTCCTCCTTTTCTTCTTCTTCCTCCTTCTTCTTTGTCTTCCTTTTCCTCCTCTTCCTCTACTTCAGTGGTGCCCAACCTTTTTGGCACCAGGGACCGGTTTCATGGAAGACAATTTTTCCACGGACTGGGGTGGGGGGGTGGTTTCAGGATGATTCAAGCACATTACATTTATTGTGTACTTTATTTCTATTATTATTACATTGTAATATATAATGAAATAATTATACAACTCACCATAATGCAGAATCAGTGGGAGCCCTGAGCTTGTTTTCACTTGCCACTCACTGATAGGGTTTTGATATGAGTCTGCAAGCAATTGATTTCTTATGGTCTCTGTGCAGTCAAACCTCTCTGCTAATGATCATCTGTATTTGCAGCCGCTCCCCAGCGCTAGCGTCACCGCCTCAGCTCCACCTCAGATCATCAGGCATTAGATTCTCATGAGGAGCGCACAACCTAGATCCCTCACATGCACAGTTCACAGTAGGGTTCTGGTACCAGTCTGTGGCCTGGGGGTTGGGGAACCCTGCTCTACTTCTCTTCCTCTTTCCTTCTCCACTTCTCTTCCTCTTTCCTTCTCCCTCATCATCTTCTTCATCATAAAGCAGTATGTTCTGGGCATCCCTTAGTATCTGTTTTCATTTTTTGCTGTTGTTGTTCAGTGGTTGTTAGCTCTAAAGACATCTGAAATCCATAACATATCTCAAGCTGTAAAATTTGAAAAGAGGACAAGAACACAATGGAGAAATAAACAGGATAAAAAGCTGGAATGAATGTCGGAGAGCATTTTCAACCTGCAAGTGCACTGTATTGGTAAGGAGTAAAGTTGAAGGAAATGCTTATAAAACAATATATGGTTTGTTGTTTTAACTTCCAGGGAGATAGAGTATGAGAAGCTAGTTGGACTCCCCAATTCCCCAAGGGTAGCTGGTACATGGTATTTCTGGTACAAATGAGAGAAGGAAACTACCTACCTCATACAGATCTTCTTATCCTGTCAGTGCAAATCACTTAAAATGTGAATGGAATGGGGGGAGGTGTATTGACCAGAAGAATCTGTGAATATTTCATGAGCATAGAAAAGCACAAGTTTATGGCACCCATTTCTTGAGCTCTTAATTGAGTCATTTGTCAGTCATGCATGCTAATGGGGAAGTATGGTGATATCAGTACTCAAATATAGTTGTTTTAGGGTTATGCTTTGCTTGCTTCATATTGTTTGAGCCCATACCAATTTATATTGTAAGAAATAAAGTAGGACCCATCTAGATAGCAGGTAAATAGTCAGTAATCAGCTTAATATTTAAAACTTTAAGCTGATAATCCACTAAGTGGACAGTGCCTTTGCAAAAAAGAGGAGAAATTTTTAAATTTGGAAATTAACTGAGTCAGAATGGCACATGTGAAGTTGAACAGGAATTTTAAAATAGCATTTTTCAATAACTCAAATAGCTTGTCTCACAGAAGTCCACAATAATTTAAAATGTCAATGCAAAAAAAAATAAATAAATAAAATGTCAATGCAAACTTAACTGCCTTGAGATTCTTCTGCCATGCACTCCTGTTAACACCCATTACCTGCCCTAGTCTAACACTTTAAACATTAATGTAATTGTTTACATTGTCTACTTCCCTTGTTAGACTGGAAGCTCCTTGGGGAACCTTAGGTCTACCTTGTTTACTTCTGTATCCTCAGTACCTGTACATATCTGGTAAATAAACAAACTAAACACCAGAGCTTGAGAGTTCTGTCCTTCACCTAATCAGTGATACTCCAAGGTACTGAGGATTCCTTACTTTTGCAGTTTGCTAAGCCTGACTTTATGCTCTAGAAAGCTTTGTATATCCCTCTGTTAGCACTTATATCATTCTGTTGGAATTATTTGTTTACTTACCTGTGTATGACAATAGACTGGGAGCTCCTGGTGGGCAAAATTCATCATGAATCCGCTGGGTCTGGCATCATGCTTGGAATTAAGCAATTATTTGTGGAATTGCTAAATGAATGAATGATTTTCTTTTTCTGTTTTTCTTCTAAACAATAGACATCATGCCTCCTAAGATCCTTTTTTTTTTACTTTAAATAGTTTAAGAGACTGCATGAGTGCAAAGTATCGTAATAAAATAACCAATTTAGCTTGTTAAACATCCCTTTGCATTATTTTCATTAACTATTCATTTAAAACCTTTTATTTTATATGAAAATAAGTGAGATTAAGATATTCAGCAAATAGTAGTAGTTATAGTAATAGAAGTAGCAGTAGTACTAGAAATATTTTTAGACATTTATAAAACATTTCAGGCTAGATGATACAAATATATACTAAATTAGATTGCTGTTATTAAAACTGTCCATATTTAGCTTCTTGATGACTAACATCCAACTGCAACCATTAGAAAAATTGTCTTAAATACTGAAAAAGTATTCCTTCCTTTTGAAAATTTCACTGCACATTTTCACAGGAAAGATTATAATCATTTCTATTTTTTGAGTGTTATGTGCTTTACACCATCCTATGTCATGCAACCCTTATCATAATTTTATTAGGTGGGAATCATTGTACTTATTTTATAGGTGAGAAACTGAAGCTGAAAGAGAATAATTCATTATTTGAGGTCAGCAGCTAATGATTAGCAGAGCTAGAGTTCAAACCTGGATCTGTCAGATCCCAAACCTGTTGTCTTAAGCGGTATGTGTCTTTTCCAAGATTTCAGACTGGAATTTTGTCCCAGTAAATTGAATATAAATGTAAATAATCTTATAAAATTAATAGCTACTACATTAGAAAATGCATAATGCTAAGGATATTCATAGGTAATATTCTACTTTTTTTTCTATATATAGGTATAAAAGGCCCCAAACTTGTTTTTTTAATAAGACCTTTATTAAGGTATAATTCACATACCATATAATTTACCCCTTTAAAGTGTATAATTCAGTGGGTTTTAGTATGGTCACAGAGTTTTATAACCATCACCACAACCAGTTTTAGAACATTTTCGTCACCCCAAAAGAAACCCTACACCCATTAGCAGTTACTCTCCATTTCCTCCCAAGCCCCCATCCCTAGGCCATCACCCCAAATCTTTTTTAATGTCCTGAAATACTTTAAGATTGTTTACACTTGGAGACACTTATAGAGCTTTAGGAAACAGCAGTATTCTGATTTTGTACAGCATGTTCATGAGTGTTTTGTAGTTTTTTCTTTTGTTTTAAATAGACTATCGTTTAAAGTAGTTTCAGGTTCACTGCAAAGTTGAACAGAACGTACAGAGATTTCTCATCTTCCCCCTTCCCCCACATATGCACAGCCTCCCCACTCTCAACCTCCTGCAGTAGAGTGGTACATTTATGGTAATCGATGAATCTACACGACATGTTGTCACCCAAAGTCCAAGTTTACATTGGTGTTTACTCCTGGTGTTGTACATTCTATGGGTTTGGACAAATGTATAACGACATATTTATCCACCATTAGAGTATCATACAGACTGGTTTCACTGCCCTAAAAATCCTCTGTGTTTCACCTATTTATCCCTTATAGTTCTTTTTAAAACTGTAGAATTACAGAAATTCATAATGGAAAGGGATTTAGAGATGATTTAGTCCAACCAACCAATTGGGAACGATCTAGTAGGAATTCTCAGTCTCTTCAGCTAGGTTTATTCTTTTTTTTTTTAATTGAAGTATAGTTGATTTACAATGTTGTGTTAGTTTCAGGTGGACAGCAAAGTGATTCAGTTGTACGTGTGTGTGTGTTTGTGTATATACACATATATATTCTTTTTCAGACTCTTTTCCATTATAGGTTATTATAAGATATTGAATATAGTTCCCTGTGCTATACAGTAGGTCCTTGTTGTTTAGCTGAATTCATTCTTTATTTTCTTATTGACTGTCATAGATATAAGCATTTTCTTCTTTTCTTTTGTAGTTCCCCTCTCCTTAGAACAAATGGGCATGTCCTGATTTACAGTGAGCCAGGCAATAAATTTTAGAATTTAACAAGAAAATAGTATTTCCTTAATTCTTATTTTATCAGTAATAAAAAAAACTTTTTATAATAGAAAATTTCAAAAATATACTACAGGGACTTCCCTGGTGGCGCAGTGGTTAAGAATCCTCCTGCCAATGCAGGGAACACGGGTTCGAGCCCTGGTCCAGGAAGATGCCACATGCCATGGAGCAGCTAAGCCCATGCGCCAGAACTACTGAGCCTGTGCTCTAGAGCCCGTGAGCCACAACTACTGAGCCCGCGTGCCACAACTGCTGAAGCCTGCGTGCCACAGCTACTGAAGCCTGCATGCCTAGAGCCCGTGCTCTGCAACAAGAGAAGCCACCACAGTGAGAAGCCCGCGCACCGAAACGAAGAGTAGCCACCACTCGCCAGTAACTAGAGAAAGCCGCGCACAGCAATGAAGACCCAAAGCAGCCAAAAATAAATTAATTAATTAATTAATTTTTAAAATACGCTATAATAGAGAGAAACTTTCAAAAATACACAATGGTAGGGAGCACAACATGTAATATATTGAATCCTCGTATAGCTGCCTGTTCCCTAGTTATCAATACATGGTCAACCTCTTTTCATCTATCCTTCTATGCGTTGCCACCCTCCCCCCAGCTCTCTCAGACATCATTCATTTCATCCATACATATTTCAGTATGTATTTTAAAAAATACAGACTTTCAGAAAAAAAATTAACACAATGCCATTATCATACCTTAAAAATTACCAGTAATTCCTTAATGTCATCAAATATCTAGTCATTGTTCAAATTTCCCTGAATGTATCAACTTTAAAAAAAAAAAAAAAGCTGTCAGTTTGTTTAAATTGGGATCCAAACAACATCCACCCACTGCATTTTAATCTATGGTTTTAATCTCTGGTTTCCTCTCTGTTGTTTCCCCCTCTCCCTTGAGTCTTATTTGTTAGAGAAAATGGTGGTTCTTCTTGTTGTTTTTCACATTCAGGGTTTGCTCATTGCACCTCCGCGGTATTGTCTAATATATTTTTCTCCTGTACACTGGTAGTTAGCTTAAAAAACTTGATCTGGGGGCTTCCCTGGTGGTGCAGTGGTTGAGAATCTGCCTGCCAATGCAGGAGACACGGGTTCGAGCCCCGGTCTGGGAGGATCCCACATGCCGCGAAGCAACTAGACCCGTGAGCCACAACTGCTGAGCCTGCGCATCTGGAGCCTGTGCCCCGCAACAAGAGAGGCTGCAATAGTGAGAGGCCCGCGCACCGCGATGAAGAGTGGCCCCTGCTGCCCGCAACTAGAGAAAGCCTTCGCACAGAAACAAAGACCCAACACAGCCGAAAATAAATAAATAAATAAATAAATAAATAAATAAATAAAAAAAACTTGATCTGATTCAGGTTCATTTTTTTGGCAAGAATATTCCATTGGTGGTATTCTGCATTTTCATTTCAACCGAGTATCTGGTTGTCTCTGTTTTGTGATATTAGTGGCCATTATTTCATTAGGGGTTTGCAAAGTGGTGATATTCTTTTGAATATTTATTTATTTATTTTTGCCTGTGTCGGGTCTTAGTTGCGGCACGCAGGATCTTTCGTTGCGGTGTGCGGGCTTCTCTCTAGTTGTGGCATGCAGGCTCATGGGCTCAGTAGTTGTGGCGCTCGGGCTCTCTAGTTATGGTGCATGGGCTCCATAGCGCATGGGCTCTGTAGTTGGCGGCATGCAGCTTCCTAGTTGTGGTGTGCAGGCTCAGTAGTTGCAGCACGTGGGCTTAGTTGCCACACGGCATGTGGGCTCTTAGTTCCCCGACCAGGGATCGAACCTGCGTCCCCTGCATTGGAAGGTGGATTCTTAACCACTGGACCACCAGGGAAGTCCCAAAGTGGTGATATTCTGATGCCTTTATCTTTCTTCACTTATTAGCTGGAATACTTCCATAAAGAGAAACTTTCTCTTATTGATAACCTATAGTACAGTTCTTATAGGAAAGGCAGCTTAAATGCTTGATTTCTTTCCCTTTATCTACCCTTTTTCAGAATAATGAATCAGTTCTGTAGCATGCTCTAAAGGAGACCCAGGAGGTTATATTTGGTTTGTATTTTTAGTATCAATATGAACTCGTAGCTTTTTAACCTATTTGATGTGTTTCAATCCATGGCAGTTATTATTCTATTTGATACTCAAACTTGAAAATGACCATAAAATTTAAAAATTGGATCAGTTTAGGGTGATTCTGTTTCAAATGATTTTCACCCATAGAATTTAATAAATAAAAAAGCTTCCCTGTGTAGCTACACAGGACTTTTCCAGGAAAATATCTAATACATAAAGTGGATTGAACCTGCACAGGGCCTTTATTATGCATATATACTTACTCGAATGTGTTTGTGTGTATCGCTGGGGCTATGTATGGCATCCTAAGGAATGATTACATATTCACCTTTATAAAAGAGGTCCAAGTCATCTGCTTTGGGCTAGGATTGTTTCTAAGGTGAGAGCCATTCTGTAGCAGCCCTTCTGGACCTTGAACATGAACACAGCCTCCTTCGAATAAGTTCCTTGGCTCTGACCACAGGAGGGGAGCCAGGCTAACACTCAATGATTTGTCAGGTTTACCTGCATTTTCATAGTATTTCTATAAAAGAAATTTGTCCTAAGTGTCAAATTGCTGATTTTTCCAGTGACTGAAAGGTTTCACGGGGACTTCTGTTGTTATTTACATGTATATGGAGAAAATTGCAATCTGTGAGTAATTTGAGAAATTTCAACAGTTTCAGCAGTAGTGATCTAGAAATTGAATGGGTTTCAAATACAGTGTTCCAGTGCAGTGCTGCATATATAATGTATGTGCAGCATATGCTGAGGTCTTTTTCAAAACATTTACATTAAACCTGTCAGGTATTTATGAATAGCAAAAATTAATTTCCCCTAGTTCTGTCATCAGTTAGAGAAATGGATTTTAGCATAGAAGACTGTCAGTGTTTCCTGCACACCAGAACAGCTCACTTCAATGTCATAGTATTACACCAGGTGGCCTTCTAAGAGTCAGCTTAATGTGATTTCAAATGATAGGGTAGAGAATGTGAAGGAAATTAAAATAGTATCATACTTATGATTTAAAAGCAAGTTAATTACAAGGGCTTGTTAATAAACAAAGAAAAATTCAGGATGTATTATCTGTTATATAGCGTATCAATAACAAGTGTGGTGCTTTGAAAACAAAAAAATCTACCACTATGTGACTTTGAGATGACTTAAAAATATTGAATTAAATTATTGACCAATGTGTTAGTCTACTAATGGCCTTATAGCATTTGAAAGAATTTCTGGATATTCATTTTAGCTCTTAAGGCACTTCTAAAAGCATTGTTTAACCAAAAAGATTAGCTACGTTGTTGACATTTTATCTAGAAAATCCCTGATGATGCATTTGATGTGAATGATTCTAACAGCACTGGACTTTGTCAATGTTCAGTCAATGCATTTTCTCCAACTGAATACTTTTACGTTTCTTAAAGGGCCAAAACACATGCAATATCACTATTACTTTTAAAGCAAGACACATTTCACTTGATGAATGATTTAGTGTTTTTGATGGTCATGGGTGATGTTCCTCCCCAATGCTCCTGTCTTATATATTACAGAAAAGGAAAGAGAATGGTATCTGATGTGGTTTTCTTTCTTTTTTTTGAATTTTTGAATTTTATTTTATTGATTTTTTTATACAGCAGGTTCTTATTAGTCATCTATTTTATACACATCAGTGTATACATGTCAATCCCAATCTCCCAATTCATCACACCACCACCCACACCAGCCACCGCTTTCCCCCCTTGGTGTCCATACGTTTGTTCTCTACATCTGTGTCTCAACTTCTGCCCTGTAAACCGGTTCATCTGTACCATTTTTCTAGGTTCCACATATATGCATTAATACGCAATATTTGTTTTTCTCTTTCTGACTTAATTCACTCTGTATGACAGTCTCTAGATTCATCCACGTCTCTACAAATGACCCAATTTTGTTCCTTTTTATGGCTGAGTAATATTCCATTGTATATATGTACCACATCTTCCTTATCCATTCGCCTGTCAATGGGCATTTAGGTTGCTTCCATGACCTGGCTATTGTAAACAGTGCTGCAACGAACATTGGGGTTTATGTTCATTTTTGAATTATGTTTTTCTCAGGGTATATGCCCAGTAGTGGGATTGCTAGGTCATATGGTAATTCTATTTTTAGTTTTTTAAGGAACCTTCATACTGTTCTCCATAGTGGCTGTATCAATTTACATTCCCACCAACAGTGCAAGAGGGTTCCCTTTTCTCCACACCCTCTCCAGCATTTGTTGTTTGTAGATTTTCTGATGATGCCCATTCTAACTGGTGTGAGGTCATAACTCATTGTAGTTTTGATTTGCATTTCTCTAATAATTAGTGATGTTGAGCATCTTTTCATGTGCTTCTTGGCCATCTGTATGTCCTCTTTGAGGAAATGTCTATTTAGGTCTTCTGCCTATTTTTTGATTGGGTTGTTTGTTTTTTTAATATTGAGCTGCATGAGCTGTTTATATATTTTGGAGATTAATCCTTTGTCCATTGGTTCGTTTGCAAATATTTTCTCCCATTCTGAGGGTTGTCTTTTCGTCTTGTTTGTAGTTTCCTTTGCTGTGCAAAAGCTTTGAAGTTTCATTAGGTCCCATTTGTTTATTTTTGTTTTTATTTCCCTTACTCTAGGAGGTGGATCAAAAAAGATCCTGCTGTGATTTATGTCAAAGAGTGTTCTTCCTATGTTTTCCTCTAAGAGCTTTATAGTGTCTGGTCTTACATTTAGGTCTCTAATCCATTCTGAGTTTATTTTTGTGTATGGTGTTAGGGAGTGTACTAATTTCATTCTTTTACATGTAGCTGTCCAGTTTTCCCAGCACCACTTATTGAAGAGACTGTCTTTTCTCCATTGTATATCCATGCCTCCTTTGTCATAGATCAGTTGACCATAGGTGTGTGGGTTTATCTCTGGGCTTTCTATCCTGTTCCGTTGATCTGTATTTCTGTTATTGTGCCAGTACCATATTGTCTTGATTACTGTAGCTTTGTAGTATAGTCTGAAGTCAGGAAGTCTGATTCCTCCAGTTCCGTTTTTTTCCAGCAAGACTGCTTTGACTGTATAAAAAAATAAATAAAATAAAATTAAAAAAAAAAAAAAAGACTGCTTTGGCTATTCGGGGTCTTTTGTGTCTCCATACAAATTTTAAGATTTTTTGTTCTAGTTCTGTAAAAAAAATGCCATTGGTAATTTGATAGGGATTGCATTGAATCTGTAGATTGCTTTGGGTAGTATAGTCATTTTTACAATATTGATTCTTCCACTATAAGAACATGGTATATCTCTCCATCTGTTGGTATCATCTTTAATTTCTTTCAACAGTGTCTTATAGTTTTCTGCATACAGGTCTTTTGTCTCCCAGGTAGGTTTATTCCTAGGTATTTTATCCTTTTTGTTGCAATGGTAAATGGGAGTGTTTCCTTAATTTCTCTTTCAGATTTTTCATCATTAGTGTATAGGAATGCAAGAGATTTCTGTGCATTAATTTTGTATCCTGCAACTTTACCAAATTCATTGATTAGCTCTAGTAGTTTTCTGGTGGCATCTTTAGGATTCTCTATGTATAGTATCATGTCATCTGCAAACAGTGACAGTTTTACTTCTTCTTTTCCAGTTTTTATTCCTTTTGTTTCTTTTTCTTCTCTGATTGCCGTGGCTAAGACTTCGAAAACTATGTTGAATAATAGTGGTGAGAGTGGACATCCTTGTCTTTTTCCTGATCTTAGAGGAAATGCTTTCAGTTTTTCACCATTGAGAATGATGTTTGCTGTGGGTTTGTCATATATGGCCTTTATTATGTTGAGGTAGGTTCCCTCTATGACCACTTTCTGGAGAGTTTTTATCATAAATGGGTGTTGAATTTTGTCAAAAGCTTTTTCTGCATCTATCGAGATGATCATATGGGTTTTATTCTTCAATTTGTTAATATGGTGTATCACATTGATTGATTTGCATATATAGAAGAATCCTTGCATCCCTGGGATAAATCCCACTTGATCATGGTGTATGATCCTTTTAAAGTGTTGTTGGATTCTGTTTGCTAGTATTTTGTTGAGGATTTTTGCATCTATATTCATCAGTGATATTGGTCTGTAATTTTCGTTTTTTGTGGCATCTTTGTCTGGTTTTGGTATCAGGGTGATGGTGGCCTCATAGAATGAGTTTGGGAGTGCTCCTTCCTCTGCAATTTTTTGGAAGAGTTTGAGAAGGATGGGTGTTAGCTCTTCTCTAACTTATATAGCAATAAACTTCCCTCTTAGAACTGCTTTTGCTGCATCCCATAGGTTTTGGATCATCGTGTTTTCATTATCATTGGTCTCTAGGTATTTTTTGATTTCCTCTTTGGTTTCTTCAGTGATCTCTTGGTTATTTAGTAACGTATTGTTTAGCCTCCATGTGTTTGTGTTCTTTACATTTTTTTCCCTGTAACTGATTTCTAATCTCATAGCGTTGTGGTCAGAAAAGATGCTTGATATGATTTCAATTTTCTTAAATTTACTGTGGCTTGATTTGTGACCCACCATGTGATCTATCCTGGAGAATGTTCCATGTGCACTTGAGAAGAAAGTGTAATCTGCTGTTTTTGGATGGACTGTCCTATAAATATCAATTAAATCTATCTGGTCTATTGTGTCATTTAAAGCTTCTGTTTCCTTATCAATTTTCTGTTTGGATGATCTGTCCATTGGTGCAAGTGAGGTGTTAAAGTCCCCCACTCTTATTGTGTTACTGTTGATTTCCTCTTTTAGAGCTGTTAGCAGTTGCCTTATGTATTGAGGTGCTCCTATGTTGGGTGCATATATATTTATAATTGTTATATCTTCTTCTTGGATTGATCCCTTGATCATTATGTAGTGTCCTTCCTTGTCTCTTGTAACATTCTTTATTTTAAAGTCTATTTTGTCTGATATGAGTATAGCTACTCCAGCTTTCTTTTGATTTCCATTTGCATGGAATATCTTTTCCCATCCCCTCACTTTCAGTATGAATGTGTCACTAGGTCTGAAGTGGGTTTCTTGTAGACAGCGTATATATGGGTCTTGTTTTTGTATCCATTCAGCAAGCATGTGCCTTTTGGTTGGAGCATTTAATCCATTCACGTTTAAGGTAATTATTGATGTGTATGTTCCTATGACCATTTTCTTAATTGTTTTGGGTTTGTTTTTGTAGGTCCTTTTTTCTCTTGTGTTTCCCACTTAGAGAAGTTCCTTTAGCATTTGTTGTAGAGCTGGTTTGGTGGTGCTGAATTCTCTTAGCTTTGCTTCTGATGTGTTTTAAGAAGTCATTTAAATTCTTATTTTAAAAATCTTTCTGAAATTTTAACGTGTAGAAAGTATTTGTTAACCTCTGACAATGACACAATATTTCCAGGTCTAGGTTCTTTTTAAAAATTATTGTTAATAATTTTATAGTGTGATGGCCTTAGAACAAGAGATGACAAAGACATTCCCCATTGTGCATATGAACTTGTTGGAGGCCTGATACATATATATATATATATTGCATATGTAATATGTTATAATATATGTAACTATATATGTTATATATATGTTCTTTATACTAATATATATTTGTATAAAGAACAGAGACTGAATTTTTTTTTAATTTATAGCTTATAAAAATCTCATTTTCTAGTCACAAGATAAACTGAGGATCAGTTCTTCCTTCTCTGGGTTGTACTGTTAGGTAGTTAATAAACATTTTCTTGTAAAGATTATTCCAGGGAATTTTAATAGTTTTTGTTCCATTCTGTTTTTAAGATTAAGAATTAAACCCAATTCTCAACTGGTCTCCTTTTAAATACTGGGTCCAGTACACCAGGGTTACATGGAGTTCAAATACTAAAAATATATGGCTCTACTTACACAATATTTTATATTGTTTTCCATTTAAAAATTGCCTCGTTTAATATACTATGGTATAATTTGAGACTGCACAACCATGTTATAAAGAATTTCTTTGTATAATCCAGCTGATTTTTAAAAAATTTGTTTATTTATTTTTGGCTGAGTTGGGTCTTCGTTGCTGTGCCCGGGCTTTCTCTAGCTGCAGCGAGCGGGGGCTACTCTTTGTTGTGGTGTGGTAGCTTCTGTTGCGGAGCACGGGCTCTAGGCACATGGGCTTCAGTAGTTGTGGCTTGTGGGCTCTAGAGCGCAGGCTCAGTAGTTGTGGCTCATGGGTTTAGTTGCTCTGCAGCATGTGGGATCTTCCCGGATCAGGGCTCGAACCCATGTCCCCTGCATTGGCAGGCAGCTTCTTAACCACTGTGCCAGGGAAGCCCCCAGCTGTTTTAAGGTTCTTTAAATGTCCTAGCTGACAGCCCACAACTGCTGTGCAGATGTAGATGACAAAATTTCATTTGAATGAAAAAGACAACTGACATATTCATAGTTTATCAGAGGCCATAGCATTATTAGTCACAGGAGCAAGTGTTTTGGTTCCAGTCATATATCCCTTTTTCCTTAACCTAGTTTATGGTTATTGTTTTTTAACATCATATATTGATATATCTATTTAATATAAAATAAATAGTAATACCACAAATCTCCTTGGTACGTATAGGTATCTATTTTATTTGAAATTTGTCTGTGTCATGGCAGTTTTGATAAACCTTTAATATCATGAGAATATCCTTGTATTTTCTGTTACATACAGGTTCCCTTTAAGAAAAGTAAGCTAAATATTTTTGAGTACACTGTAGAAGACCATAATTTATGCATTTTTTGTGGTGCTATATCATCATTATAAGGCATCTTCTGCAAGAGTTTAAGCATGAGAAAATAAAAGGCAGGAAAGGATATTTTTAGAGACTATTCAACTAATTTAAAACAAATGTTATATCATAGTAATTCAGAATTAAAACTCTTGATTCTATTCTTTGTAGTGCTTTCCTGCACTTCTATGTGTAGTATGTATGTATGTACATGCATTTTCTAAATATGGCTTCTTGCCGACTAGTTCATTTTTTACCAATATCTTAATCAATTAGTCGCTAAAAAATAGTACTTACAGCATAGAGAGAGGCTAGCTGTTTGCTTTTGAAGTGTCAATATGTTGGAACAGTAAGATGTTTTATTGATCAAAGTTACAATGTGCAAATGTCTAAAAAAAATCACGATTATTAATATTACCACATATAGATTATGTTGACAGATACACAGGCATATGAATTCAAAAGCAAAGTAAACCTGATATGCAGGAAAAGAAAATAGTTAATACAATAGGAACCATGGGTTGGAAGTAATCCAGAAATCTAAAAGTTTGTATATCTGCTTGCGTGCTGTAGCACTTGGAATACACTTAGACTTGTGCCACAAACATTATTGAGTTCCTACTACATATCAGGTTCTGTATTTGGTACATGAGATGAATATGACAATTTGCTTGCCCTCATGGAGCTTAATGTATATTGGAGAAACCTGGCATGCAAATAAATAGTGACAAAGCATAATAGGTATAATAGGATGCATACTTTCCAATGGGAACACAAAAGGGGGCAAATTTATTTTTCTGTGGGAGCCAGGGAAGGCACCACTATTAAGGCACATCGACTGGGGATACAGAAAAGAGAAGTGTAGAAGGTGAAAAAATTTATGAGGACTTTGTAAGGACATGTTTAAGTATCTGACTTTTATCCTGAAAGTAATTGCATGCCACTGAAGATTTTTTTAGCAGGGTGACAGATCACATTTGTGTGTTAGAAATACAGTTTTTAAATGGCAGAGTAAAGATGATGGTATCTACCATCTTTACATTAAAGATAGTAGTTACCTCCACCTTTACTCTGAGGGACAAATCCAGTAATCTCATTTTTAAAATAAGGGAATGGATGCATAGGCTGATATTAGGAGCTTTCCTGAAAATTTTTGGCATTAAGTCTTGAGAAGCAGGATGGAGTGAAGCATGTTGTAGGAAGCAGATTTTTGGGAAGGTGGGATTGAGGAAAGAGATACTATATCATGAACAGCCCTGGAGTGCTAACTTCATTTGGCTCAGGGGAAGGAAGGACTGAGAGAAGTTATTCCATCTTATGTCCTATTAGAGATCCTAATAGCCTAATAGCCTGCACCGTGGCTCTGGCTCTCCCCAGCTTGAACCTCCCGCAAATAGCTGGCCTTGGGGAAATTCACCTCGCTCAACAATGAGTAATAATTAAAAAAAAAAAAAAAAAAAAAAAAAGAGTAAGCAGGATCAACACAGAAAACAAGGAAAATGAAGGAAAGAAACAGAAAAAAACAAGTGGCAAATAAACACCAGAGAAGTGTTGAAGTAGAGTAGAGGCAAGAACAATAATTAGTCATGAATTTAAGACATAAATAAATAAAAATAAGCAAAAAAGAAAGACGGAAGAAGGAAAGAAGGAAGGGAGAGAGGGAGGAAGGAAGGATAGGTGGAAGGAAGGAAGGAAAGGAGGGAACAAAACCAAAAAACCTTAATGAAGTATTTGCTTCTGTAAAGTAAGACCAGGATTAGAGAAATAAGAAATCAGAGCGGATATAATGATTCAACTGAAGAAAATGAAACATGAGTTGCAAAAAGCTCAGGAAAGAGGAAGAAGAAATAAAATAAAAACTATTACAAAAATGAAAGACGTATAGTTCATTGTCTGTGGAATGATCATATATTTTATCATCCAAACTTGAACACCTACCAGGGAGGAAGGGTTGGGGGGAGGGATAGATTGGGAGTTTGGGATTGACATGTACACACTCCTATATTTAAAATAGATAACCAACAAGGACCTACTGTAAAAAAATTAATTAATTAAAAAAAAACACTTTGGGGCCCCATTAATAACATGCCAGGACCACAGGCATAAATCGGGATGTCCTGGGCAAAGCAGGACTTATGATTACTCTTTATTCTGCCATCTTAGATTTCTACGAATATTTTCTTCTCTTACTGATAACTGGTTTTCAGAGAGACTTCACATGGGTGATTGATTCTGTCTGTGGTACATCTATTCTCTTGTGTTCTCGTTTGCATCCTTTTCTTTCCTTTTATTTTTATTTTACACTAAGGAGACCAGTGTATTCTGATGGCTTTCCTTTCCGAAGGGATAGATTGGTTTCTCCTTCAAAGTTATCTTCTAACTGACCCTGAGTCTGTCACTGGGAAATGATCATTGTCTGTGATACCCTCCCCAGGGAAGAACTATGTTGGCCATGTTTTTACACACACACATGTCCCCCACACGTACACATACACAAATTCTATATTTATACAACACACACTTTAACAATTTTTTAGCTTCACACTTACAGAAAAATCTCATACCCTTTACTTGAACTCCTGTGTCCTTTACTTGGAAATACCAATTATTTATATTTTTCCCTGTTCACTTTAACATTCTCTCTTTCTTTGTATATTTACATATAATCTTTATATAAATAAATATATATGTAATACCTCTCTCTATAGCTTATCTTTTAATATCTATATTTAGTATCTGCGTATCTATTTATCTTTATATATCATCTATCTAACTTGTGAGAAAATTGCAAACTTGGTATCCCTTTACCCTTAAGTACTTCACTGTGAATTTTCTAAGGAGAAGAATATTCTCCTACATAACCATAGTACAGTTACCAAGGTCAGGAAATTTAACATTGATACAAAACTATTATCTAACCCATAATCCATACTTGATTTCATCAATTATCTCAATGATTTTCTTTTAGCAATTTTTCCTACACAGTATCCAATTCATGATCATGCATTTACTTGTCATGTGTATTTAGTCTCCTTTAATCCAGAACAGTTCCTCAGCCTCTCTTTATCTCATTTGACCTTGACATTTTTGAACAGTAAAAAAAGGCCAGTTATTTTGTTAAATGTCCTGTAATCTGGGTTTGTCTTCTGTTTCCTTAGGATCAGATTCAGGTTATAACTTTTGGCAGGCATATCACAGAAGTGATGATGTCTATCAGGGCATCATACTGGTTTGTCCCATTACCGGTGATGTTGACTCTGAGCATTGTATAAGGTGATATCTTCCATGTTTTCTACTGTGCAGTTGCTATTTTTCTTTCATAATTAATGGGTAATTGTGGAGAGATACTTTGAGACTATTTGAAAATACTGTTCCCCATCAAACTTTCACCCATTAATTTTAGCATACATTGATGAATCATGTCTGAATAAATTACTATCCAAAACATTCCTTCTACATTTATTGGTTGACATTCTGTTGTTCGGAAGAGTTTCCCATTTCCCCTCTCCCATGTATGTATGTATGTATGTATGCATGCATTTTAGTATGGACTCATGGATTCTTATCTTATTCAATGGATTAAAATCTTTTGCTTTCATTATTTATTCTGATGCTCAAATTGTCCCAGTCAGATTTGGTCAGTGGGAGCCCCTTCAAGCTGGGACTTCAAGCCCCTTTGTCGTTTTGGCATGGCCCTATCACTTTTAGTACACTTTTTAACTTTCTGATACAACAAGGTATTTTAGGCTCATTTTATGCTTTCCCTGCCCCAGTCATGGAATCAACCAGTCCTCTACAGAACACTGGGTTTTTTTAGTGGAAAATGTTATTTAGAAACCCAGATATGGGTTCTAGGTGTGCTTATTGTTCCTGGGATGTTAATGCTTTTAGGCCCTCGTGGGGACAAAGCTAAAAAAAATTCATAGTTATATATATCAACTCATACTGATGTCTGCATCCCATTCCAACACCACCGTGCTCATTACTGCTTTTTGCCTTTCCATATTTGTAACTTTCTCCTTTATCATTGAAAAACTCGGCTCTCATTATCCTCAATATATTTATTCATTTGCTGAATCCTAGAGTATATAGAAAATAGTTTGAGCATTGCTCACCCATAAACACTGCAAAAACCAAACCTATTTACTAGAGTTCAATATTTGTTTATAGTTCTTTTTGTCTTTAGACTGAGGTATGAAGTCAAAATAATTGTGTTCAAAAATTAGTCCCTCCATTACCACCCCCGCAACTGCCGCCACCTTCAGTGCAGTTATTTAGTTGAAATACAGTTAATGTTCACTTGTTTTTATTTGTGTTGCATTTTAAGGTTTTCCCCTCATCCTTGTTGGTTTTGTGGTATTTTATTTTTTTAATGCATAAAGTATTACCACGGATACAGAAGTTGAAAGTTTACAAAAAGGAATACTCAAAAGTATCATTCTGCTCTCTGCCCTCCACCACTCTTCCACTCCATCCCCACACACCTCCTCTAGGTAATTTATCTCCTTAGTCTCTGATTTATCCTTTCTATATTTCTTTTGCCAAAAAAAAAAAAATGGTATATTTATTTTCTTATTTTATCTTCTTTCTTACATAAGAGATACCTTTCTATATATACTACTGAACTTTGCTTTTTTCACTCAACAATATATCCTAGAAATCATTGTATCAGTTCATACAGATCATCCTCATTCATTTTTTTATAGCTACGTATTACTCCATTGCATTGATATATCATGGTTTATTTAACCACTCTATTGTGTATGGACATTTAGATTGTTTCAAATATTTTGAACTTAACAAAAAACGCTGCAGTAAATAAACTTGTGCATATGTATTTTTGCATCATTCAGATATTTCTTTAGGGTGAATTCTGAGAGGTAGGACAGCTGTGTGAAAAAGTAAATGCAAATGTAGTTTTATTATGTATTGCCCAATTCCCTTCTATAAGGGTCGGTCCAGCCTCCATTCCCACCAGCAGTATGTGAGTGTCTGCTTCCCCTCAGCCTTGCCACCAGATGTTTGGTCAAGCCTTTTAATTGTTGCCAATCCGATAGGTGAGAAATGCTATCTCAGTGTAGTTTTAATTTGTATTTATTTTATTCTGAGTTAAGTTGAACATATTTTCATATGTTTAAGAGATATCTATCTATCGAATGTAAGTGTGATTTTAGATCTTTCCTCCCCTCAATTTTTAAGAATCTTTTATCTTTGATATATGTTACAGATGTTTCTACCAATTGATTTTGCTTATAGTGTTTGTGTTTCTTTTTTCTTTTTTTGCCATGCAAAAGTTTAATTTTCGTTAACTTTTATGCAGTCAGATTTACAAATGTTTTCTTGTATTACATCTGGATTTTGAGTCATGGTTAGTCTTTCCCTACTATCGGATTATAGAGGAATTTACCCATGTTTTCTTATACTACTTACATGGTATAATTTTTTACATTTAAATCTCTGATCCATTTGAAGTTTCTTCTTATGTATGTATCTTATGTATGTTCTATGTGGCAAAATATGTTTCTAATTTTATCTTTTTTCCAAATGACTCTCCAGTTACCCCAGCACTATTTACTAAAAAGTCCACCTTTATCTCAGTGATTTGATGTGTCACCTTTTTTTATATACTAATTTTTATATATACTTGGTCTATTATTGGACATTTTATTCTATTCCACTGGTTTGTCTATTCATTTGTCATTATCACAATATTTTAGTTATAGAGGCTTTAATCTTATGTTTTAATATCTGGTATTAATTACCAGATCATAGTCCCATCTAGTCCCATCTCATAGCTTTTTTTTCCCAATGTTTTTCTCACTAATCTTGCATGTTATTTTTCTATACAAACTTTAGTAACAACTTATCTAGTTTCATAAAAAATTGTTAGAATTTTACTGAGATTGCATTGAATTTATAGATTAACTAGGGAAAACAGACATCTTTATGATGTTGAATCTCTCTGTCCAAGTATAGGGGATGGCTTTCCATTTGTTCAAGTTTACTCTTCATTTTTTTCAGGAGTATTTTAAAGTTTTCCTCATATAAATTTTGCACATTTCTTTTTTTTTTTTTTTTTTAGAAATTCACGTTCTTATTTATTTATTGATTGATTGATTGCTGTGTTGGGTCTTCGTTTCTGTGCGAGGGCTTTCTCTAGTTGTGGCAAGTGGGGACCACTCTTCATCGCGTTGCGCGGGCCTCTCACTATCGCGGCCTCTCTTGTTGTGGCGCACAGGCTCCAGACGCGCAGGCTCAGTGATTTGTGGCTCACGGGCCCAGTTGCTCCGCGGCATGCGGGATCTTCCCAGACCAGGGCTCGAACCCGTGTCCCCTGCATTGGCAGGCAGATTCTCAACCACTGCGCCACCAGGGAAGCCCACATTTCTTGTAAAGTTTATTCATATTTTATCTTTTTTGTTGCTACTAAGAGGGAGTTTTCTCTACCATTATATCCTTGAATTGGTTATTTTATATGTATTTAAAGGCTATTAATTTCTGTATATAATTTTATATCCTACATTACTGAATTTTTACTATTTAAACATACATATATATTCGTACTAAGACTGTTGCTTCAGAACAGCCTCAGAAAGTAACCACCTCCTCATCTCTGTGAATATAATCAGCTCAAACCTAAGTTTGTGTGCATAAATTATTTTTAGATACCGTTCCATAACTTCTTTCGGGTCTTTTGGAGTATACTTATCAAATGTAAAGTGGTCATTATACAATTCTATACAAGGCCCTCAAAAATCAGCTAAAAAATCTGGAACAAATACTTATTGAACTGTTGCCATACGTAAACACTGTGAGGCACTTGGTTACAGAAAAATAGAAGGAGGAAAATGACAATGAAGGCCTCCACTCAACTTGAGAGTCTAACTAAGGAGATAAGATTTTCTGTCTCTCTTTATCTCTCTCTCTCTCTCTCTCCACATATATATATAAACTTGGCTGGCAGTTCAAGGCATTACATAGAAGGAACTAAATGAATTAGTTGTAAGACAGAAGGTCAGAGGAGGAAGTAGGAAGGAGGGGAACTCATGGAAGAAGTAGGACTACTGCCTGGCCTAGAGGTAGGCACGGTATTCAGAGAGGCTATAGTCTCAGGGTAGCAGTTATGGAATGTGTCGGGGTGGGGAAATTTCCCCCTCTATCCCTCTTAAGTTCTTGTGGCTGGACTAATAATGAAATTGACATAAGACAGATTAATAGATGCAGGGAGCACACCTTTCACATGAGAGACTTATTTCCTGCTTTCAGGGCGACAGAGAGGAGGGTCAAGGTGTCCCTCTTGCAGTGGCCATTTCTTAAGTAACTTTGATTCATAATAATCAATATTTTGGGGTGGCCTGCCCTAAGCCCCAACAGATACATAAGGCAAGGACCAAATAAAAGGTCAATCCATCATGGCTTCATCTGGAGAGCTGTGTGTGAGAGTTAAAACTGGAAACCCAGACTAATGGTCAGATGATGGAGACCCTGGTACCGGGTTAGAGAGCTTGGATTCCATTTCCCTTCTTCCTTCATTCCCCACCCTCCTCATTAGCTTTTGAAAGCCATATTTCTTTTATTATTATCATAGAGAATGTGGTTTTCAAACCACATAGTTTCTTTGATGCAAATTATCTCTTACTAGTTGGTAAATAGTTGGTTTATGGACGATTTCCCCATTTTTTGATTAGTGTTTTGAAGCCATTAAGAGCAAGTTTTCTCCCAGTTAAAGAGAAAACCTGAGCACTTTATGAAGACCTCATGAGAAAATGTGAAAATCTACAGAAGTGCCTTTCTTTAGTGCAAACAGTGGCTCATTTAGTGGCTTTATGAACCTCTGTCCCTTACGCTGTGATAAGCCCTCTGTGTAGCTGTGAGCACAGAAGGGGCTGCAAAGACATTTCCTCTGTATTAAAACAATGAGTTAATGAAGAATGATATGCTCTGGATTTTCATACTTCTAATTTTTATAAATTTATTTATTTATTTATATTTGGCTGTGTTGGGTCTTCGTTGCTGTGCGCAGGCTTTCTCTAGTTGCATTGAGCGGGGCTACTCTTTGTTGAGGTGCGTGGGCTTCTCATTGCAGTGGCTTACTCTTATTGTGGAGCATGGGCTCTAGGCGCGTGGGCTTCAGTAGATGCAGCACACGAGCTCAGTAGTTGTGGCTCACGGGCTCTAGAGCGCAGGCTCAGTAGTTGTGGTGCACGGGCTTAGTTGCTCCATGGCATGTGGCATCTTCCTGGACCAGGGCTTGAACCCATGTCCCCTGCATTGGCAGGCGGATTCTTAACCATTGCGCCACCAGGGAAGTCCCCATACTGCTAATTTTTAATGCAAATGATCTCTTTAGAATCAAATGCCCTCTAGGACCTATATTTAGGTTTAAAGCTGTAAAGAATTGGCTATATGCTAAGTGTAACTATCCTCAGAGGTAAACTATGCTAGTGCTTTTATTAGGATTGTTATTATTTTCATTTTATTCTCTGGTTAAAAGTTTTAAGTGGTCTGAACCACTTTTCTCATAAGCTGTATTATTATTGTTGTTTTAAATATTTATTTATTTATTTATTTATATATTTGGCTGCGCTGGGTCTTAGTTGTGGCACGCGGGATCTTTAGTTGCAGCATGCGGGATCTAGTTCCCTGACCAGGGATCGAACCTGGGCCCCCTGATTGGACCATTGGACCACCAGGGAAGTCCCTGTATTATTTTTTAGTGCATAATTTTGTAGAATGAAAAGATTTTTCAGGAAAAACAGTTTTTTACAAGGCAGCAAATTCTAATCTTTATCAGATATTTACACAACATAGTTGACCTAATGCGATAATCATGTATTTTATTTCTCTTAAAATAAGAGAACTATGAGTACACTTATGAGTATTCATAATACTATTTTAGTCTAGAGTTTTATCTAATTAACTTTATTTGTTGACTGTTTTGTTTTAAAATGAAAATCAATGTAGATGAATAATATGAGTTAGCATTTATTTTAATTTCTGTTTAGAGGGTGGTGTATATTGGTCACACCAAATCCAAGGGGCCAAGATAGGCCACATGAAGGTGATGAAATCCCATAAGTACACCAGACATAATCTATTAGGCTACTGTTGGAGATAATAATTTGAAATAGATATGTTTGGGGCAAGGCTTAGTATTTTTTATTAATTTTTTTTTTTTTTTTTTATATTTATTTTTGGCTGTGTTGGGTCTTCGTTTCTGTGCGAGGGCTTTCTCCAGTTGCA